>NC_065894.1:9722500-10347500 GCF_905147045.1 Nymphalis io | reverse complement strand
ACGTATGTTGTTCCATTAGACTTGTAGTTACCATTCTACGTCCAATATTTATACAAGTCCAATAGCACGGCCCGGTTCGAACAGCCTTGACCTGAAACCCGGCTTTATTAAAGCCCCCTCCGTGCTTTCACTGTAATGTTCCTCTAAATTGAAATTCCTTTTCGTCGATGGAATTTATCTTTTATTTATTGTTCAGCAAATCTCGAGCCTATCTGGCTTAGGGAATGATTTCGATTTTCGTTCTTATTGTATGTCATTAAGGACTTTTATTGCTTGGTATTAAAATTTAATTAACACAATATGATGAGGAAAAACCTATAGTTGTTTATAGAAAATAATTCATTATTAGCGATATCGTTTCTAGATTGGATCTTATTTTTATATATTGTATGTAAATTGAATATATTGTTCGAAATTGTTTGAATACCTGAAATATATGGTTTTATCGCAGCATATCGTATTTGCAGTAAGTGATTTTAAGTGGACTGTTAATTAAAGGGCTTTTACTGTTATGTTAATTTTTTATTAAGTTATAATCAAATATTTTTAGACTTTATGACACCTGATGGTAAGTGGTCACCACCACCCATTGACATTGTCGTATATAATTATGATGTTATGTCTCTTGCGCCTCTAAATACACTGGCTTAAATACCGTTTAAACTGAAACACATCAAGTCGAAAACGAAATCCGAACAACAAGTATAATATACACTTATTTTTTTCAATGTTTAATTAAACGTTAAAATAATTTTATTCAAAATTAAATCTTTATTATTATAGCAATTCTAAAAATAATAATGAAAATATAATTAAATAAAAGGCACAACAGTTAAACGCTGAAAAACTACCCGTCAGCGTCGGTACCTATAATATAACATCCATGAAATCTAATTCGTTAAATGCATAGTTATTTAATACGCAATTGATAAAAAATATAATACTATATAAACTAATACATGAATGCAATAAATATGTATTTCATTTAGTCATGGTGCTTTACACAACGATTACGCCGGAGATGGGCGACGCAGTGCTCCGGCACTTGCGCGACAGTTTCTTTGCCGATGAGCCCCTAAACAAAGCTGTTGCACTCTGCCAACGTGGCCAGCCCCATGCCGCCTTGGAACGGCTTTGTGCTGCCACAATGGCCGATGGACTCTCCATTGCTGCTGTTGAGAAAGATACGGTAAGATATAGCTCCCTGTTGTATTATATATGTGGTCCTTTATGCGTTTCAGCCATAAATCTGATTGTGATGTAATTTTGGCGTGTAATTCGTTAGTCCGAAGCCGGGGCGCGTAGCTAGTTTTAAATAAATATGTCAATTATGAAACCAAACAGTTGTGAGTTAATTATAATAAATATTAAAAATAGTTTGTCGATGTAACTTATAAATAAACATAACGTGGCAAGCTATATGTAAAATAAATCCGACGTTAGAGTTTTGTGCCGACCAGTCTTGGTACACATTAACTATTCCAGCGCCAGACATCAATACTCTGTATTGCTCCGGCTTAAATATTGAATGAGCCGGTGTGCCTTCAGGCACAGGCACGCTTCGTAGTAAATCGAAGTACATTTATTTTACTGACTACGAAAAAAAAAAAATTTAATGACCGTTGAAATCATGTTTTAACTTTTAGTATTTTTTATTATATTCAGTTACATTCATTTATCTTTTGTAGTAATTGATATTTTTAGTAATATATATATCGTTGTCAGCTATTATTTTTTTTTCTGTTTCTTAAGGTGATGGTTCAAAATTAATTTTTAGGTTTTGGGAGTTGCTTTAAATGGCATATTGTGACCCGGGGACATTGAACAGTCCATTGAAAAGATCCACCAATCGTCGGACGAGAAATACAATAAGGTATTTGTTATGTCCTATGTGTGTACATATGTTACCATAATTGTTAAAATTTCAACAAATAAATTAATTGATTAGCAACCGTAAGAATAAAATAATTTTGAAATGTTACTTTAAATTAAAGTTCCACTGACATACCAGGTTAATTCTATTTTATAGTGTGCTGGGATGAAAGAACCTAATTGTATAATAAATTAAACGTTTGAAACATGTAGGTTAAAATATAATAATAATTCTCAATGACATGATTAAATGTGCTTATGTTAGTGAAGTATGGTTCTTGCTT
This sequence comes from Nymphalis io, assembly GCF_905147045.1. Lineage (NCBI taxonomy): Eukaryota > Metazoa > Arthropoda > Insecta > Lepidoptera > Nymphalidae > Nymphalis > Nymphalis io. The sequence continues at coordinate 10,345,344 of NC_065894.1, read as the reverse complement.
TCTGGTGAAACATTTTTTTATAGACATTAGTAATTTTTATCAAACAAATATTATAGTTAAAGTTTTTAATCAAAATACTTTATATCTGGTCATTCGAATATCACACATCACTTACACTTTGGCATAATTAATGGTGATTTAAAAAAAATATATGTAGAATTATTTTTTACATTGAAAATCAATTATGTAATAATCAAAGTATAAAAAAGAACAAAACGATTTTTCGAATATGAATTACAGTATAACTATATATGAATCATGATCGTTATATTGGATGGCTTTCAGTCCGCTTATATTTATTAAAATACCTTTCTGACATTTTTCAGATCTTTAGTATTCTATACACGGTAAGTCGTGACCTGGATCTATTCAACACGTTCCAAGTGGATCGCATTCTTGAATGCCGAATTATATCTGTCTCTCAACAAGCGCGCGGCAAAGGACTGGCCAAGGAACTCATGAAAAGAAGTATAGAAAAGGCAATGGAACATGGATTTAAGGTTTGTTTATGATAATATTATTCATTAATTACTCCTAAATTTAAATCGTTACTTTACCAAATGCCACCAATAGTTCATAAAATGTTCAATAGATGGCGCTGTTTTTCAACCGTGTGGCGTCTCTTATCTTTTATAATAGGAAATTTAAAACGAAATTGTAATAAAACTTTCTTTGTGTAATATAAACATTAAACTATTTAATGTATCATTTACCCATTTGTTGAACATATACAAAATAGTACAGAGCTTTTTTTTAAAGCTTTCCTTATGCTGTTGGAGCGTAGTCACTAGATGTCACTGTATTATAACTGTGAAATCGTACATCGCGATGGCAAGATTTACATACAGATCTTTATATAGTTTCCGTAAATACTTGATCGTTACTCTGGTTTCCCTTCAAAACGAATAAATCTTTCGCCTTTTACTAAAGATTTCCGTGGAGGGGAACACTCAAATGAGTCTAAACATATTTTTGAAGCCTCACTCTCGGGTGAGGTTAATAAATTATAATTGTACTAAGAATTTAATCTCATTGACGCATTTATTTCTCAATAATAGAATAATTGACTGAATTATATAAATGTTAAAGTATTCATATATTATAATTTAATAATTATAATAATACAAAATATTGTAAACGCAATTTCTCCAGAAATTTTAGCACCAATAATGTGTTCGCTTTGCATAAAAATCTGCTGCTCGATTTTTCAATTGGATCATGCTATAAGGTGCCCCCTAAGTATAAAACCGAGTTTTTGTTACCACAGACCGCGAGCTTAAGCCAACAATCGCCATCTTGAAAAACGTCTTTTTACAAATATCTCAAAAATGCTGAGTTGTACGTTAAAAACAGTAGAGACCTTTTTTGTAGAGGATAAAATTTCCCATCTTTTTTATTTTAAACTTTTTTTCTCTATTTTTAATATATTCCGAGATAAAGTTAGTTAAAAAAATCGAAATACGAATAAAATGCAATAAACAAAGTAGGAGAAGAGACAAACATAACATTTCTTACAAATTTGTATAAAACTTTTTCTTGTAAAATCAATCCCGCTGAGTACTAGCGCAATAAAAGTTGTTGTCAGGTAAAGAGAATCAGATGTGATATGTAACTCTGGCAAAAATACAAAGAGTTCATGAGTTGTTCATGGAGACGGTAACAATTAAGAAAAATCGAGTAACGCAATTTTATGCAGAGCGAATGTCTAAAAATCTGGGACTAAATTTTTAATATAATTAATTTCCAGCTTTTTAAAGTGGATGCAACCGGCGCTTACTCGCAGCGTATTTGCAGCAGCCTCGGGCTCCGCGTGCTGCAGAAGGTGCGCTACGCGGAGCACTGCGACGCGGGCGGAGCGCCCGTGTTCAAGGTGCCGCCACCACATGACTCGCTTTGCGTCATGGCCTTGGAATTGCCATAATATGATCATATGAGTTACTATGTTTCATAAAAAAATTAAATTCTTCTGCTTGTAAGAAGAATTTAATTTGGAATTTATACTACAACTACACTTCTTATGGATGTTTTATGATGTGTCTTGCTGACTTGACAACGACATGAATATTTAACATAAATAAGGCGTTTTAATAACCTTCTCTCGAGTAGAAAAAGCCTTTTAAACAAGCGGCTTTTAGTTTCTAGAATAGTCAAAATGTCGTATCCGCTCAGCAATCGCTTACAATCTGCCGTTCTCTGAATTCATGACATTTTGCGATTCATCTCAAACCACGCGAATGCAATTCATGTCTGTCTGAAATGCTCATTAATATCCTGCTGCTGGATAAAGTTTTTAAGTCGAAAGAGTTTCTCGTCTGCCTTTTCAGCCTTTAGTAGTTGTTCATAATATATTAAGAGTAGGCACCGTGTGAAAACTAGTTTTAGAATACGCCTGGCCCTCTACTTGAACATCAAAACATTTTTTGGTTTGGTCAAGTTCTTGATGTTAAAAATTGTATGTAGGTAAAAATATAATTACATTACTACTAAATTTAAATTATACGTAATTCAGACGTAATTTTAAAATACTATATTTATTTAGAAATGTTTACTTTCTTCTAAAATTTTATAGAAGAACCTAGGCATACATTATTTACAGCTTAAGGAGAGATGTTCCAAAAAAGCCGAGTCCTTCCTGGATACGCCCATGTTTCTATTTTTAAAATCCATTGTGACTTTTTTGAATGGTCATTTATGTAATGTTAATTTAGAAAGGACACAGAAAGATTGAAAGGACATATATACTGTGAATGTTCTTAAAATATTATTATGATAATCGATAAAGTTTAAATTGTAGCTCTTAGAATTTGTGAGCTACTGGTAGAATTCGTAGTAGAGTCTGTCGCATGATAAAATGATGCAAGGAGTGGAGCTCCTGTACAGCGTAAAAATGTACTTATATATTAATTTATTTAAAGTAAATCAATTTTTTCATATTCCAAACTAAATATATAAGCCTCTTTTTACACGTGTAATACGTTGTAAGTCAATAAATTCTGAAATATTTTTTTACTAAACGACTGAGTTGCCAGCTCGCAATATTAACAGCCGATGATTTTATTTTGCGACAGCCAATAAATTTAAATAAAAACTAGGTGTTAAACAATATAAAAATCTTATTTAAATTAATATTTAAAAAAATCATGAATGTATTATTAATAAAATTAAAAATATAATATTATAAGATGAACTTATATATACTTGATGTTTTAAAATTAAAAAGAGTATTTATGGCTCACATAACTATAGTGAGTCGGCCGCTGACCGCACAAATCGTTAATGTAAAACGTAGAAGATTCATTGCACAATACGGATATTTATATTTCTATAGATTTTAATTAATATATATTTAGATGTTACAAATGTCACTAAATAATCTGTCGATCGATTATAATAAAAAAAAAACTATCAAATTTTATTATATTTTTACATTCAATAGACTTTTTAATATAATCTATCTGTATTTCAACACAAAATATTTTCTGTATTAATAATTTTATGAAATACTTTTTGTAATTCCTTTACAATGTTTACAGATATAAATTCGTAACTATGACAAATATTTATATTCGTATTTACCTAAATATATAAAAACTATACACTAGAAACTATATATGTGTTAGATGTTTGATGTAGACATTTGAAATTGTTAATGTTGCGTATGAGAATAAATATAACTTATAGAATAATTATTTGTTTTAATTTTCTTATACTTTATTGTTATACATTTGGAACACAAATAATAAGTCAATTTATCATAATAATATATATTTTATAATCAATTTTAAGACGGCAGACGAGCAAATTGGCCACCTGACATGGTAAGTGATCACATTCCCCCATAGACACTATCACTATAAGAAACATTAACCACTGTTTCCCTTTACTTTCAATTTGCAGCCAAAAATAGCATGTAATATGCTGTGGCTGTAATTATGTAATATTATATTTAGATACCAATATTGATATATCTGTATCAAGCCCTGCCGGTAAACTCCATAGTCATGTTTTCAAAAGATACAAAATCTTATAAAAGATTGACAAGGAATATAATATATGTATAAATTGTGTTATCCACTACATACGACTTCTCCGCCACTCGTTTCTTAATTGCCTGAAAATGTAGTATGTAATGTCTGTTTTCTTTATATATATTTGCCGGGAAGGCAAATGACCCTACTCCACCTGATGGTAAGTGGTAGTAGAGTTCAAACGCGACGACGGCCAGTACTGTCAGGAAGAATGTTCTGCAGTAGCCGCCCCCGCCTTGTCAGCCGCAAGATGTCTCTTCACGCCTCGTTTGAAGGAACCCAGGTTGTGAGAGGAGGCGAACACGTGAGCTGGTAAAGAATTCAACTTTTTGGAAGTGTGACAAAGAAAGGAGTTGCCAAATTTCTTTTTGCGCGATGGAATTGATGTCACAGTTAGGTGGTGACATCGAGAGTCACGCGTAAACTTATGAAGGAAGGGGAAAGCAGGAATTAGAGAAAATAATTCCTCAGATACAGTCGATAGAAAGCGCTCAGAAGTTACTTAGCGGAGCCATCCCAAAGGAGTGAGCAATATTCAACGCAAGACCATACCTGTGTTTTGTACAACAGGCACGGTTGTTGTGGCGTGAAAAAACGCCGCACCTTGTTCTCCATGAACTCTGGAGTATCCGTGAGACTGTTTTTATAACAGCCTCGATGTAATCCTTTGGATTAAGGTCGCACCGAAAGTCAATCCCCAGCATGGCGATTTCAAGACACGTTCAACAAATGGTACTTGTTCTTTTGTTGATTCACATTTGTATGATTTTAAAAGATATTTGTTTGGCAAAATAGATTTAATAAAAAGCGACGATAATAAATTTAGTTAAGAGTTCTTTCGATGTTCCTCTCCTTTTCAAACAGATCAAATAACTTACTCAACTTAATTGGCTGATTACATATGCTTACATTTCAGCTGGAATTTAAAGTTGATTGAATACCAGCGCAAGTGTAAAAATATTGTTTCAACTTCAGTATAATAACAAATTGAAATAGAACAAGAAAGTTTTAGCTCGTTTCGGTTTACATTCATTAGAAAAATAATAATATGAAGTATTGAACGGACAGTTTTTTTAATCAATCAATCAATCAACAGCCAATCGTTGTCCACTGCTGAACATAGGCCTCTCCCAAGGTGCGCCAAAGCTCCCTGTCCTCCGCCTTCCGCATCCAGTTGGTGCCCGCCACCTTCTTAAGGTCGTCGGTCCACCTGGCTGGAGGGCGCCCTACGCTGCGCTTGCCGATTCGCGGTCTCCACTCTAGGACTCGTCTGCTCCAACGGCCATCGGTCCTACGACATACGTGACCAGCCCACTGCCACTTCAGCCTGCTAATTTTGCAAGCTATGTCGGTGACTCCGGTTCTTTTCCGGATAATCTCATTTCTGATCTTATCCTTCAAAGATACTCCGAGCATAGCTCGCTCCATAGCACGCTGAGGGACTTTGAATTTGTGGACTAGTCCCGCAGTTAGTGTCCACGTTTCGGCACCGTATGTCATGGCAGGTAAGACGCATTGGTTGAAGACTTTCGTCTTCAAACATTGCGGTATAGACGACTTGAGGACTTGACGAAGGTTGCCAAATGCTGCCCATCCCAAGCGAATTCTTCGATCGGCTTCCTTCTCGAAGTTGTTCCTACCGACTTGTATTATCTGTCCTAGGTAGGTATATTCACTAACAACTTCGAGAGGTTTCCCCTCGACGTATATCGGTCCCGGCACGACATGCCTATTGAACATGACCTTGGTCTTGTCCAAGTTCATACCGAGACCGACACACCGGGAAGACTCGCCTAGGCTACGCAGCATTTCGGTGAGTTGTTCCAGCGACTCTGCTATGATGACGATATCGTCGGCAAATCGAAGGTGTGAGATGTACTCGCCGTTTACATTGACTCCATACCTAGTCCAATCCAGCGTTTTGAAAACGTCTTCCAACGCGTTGGTGAACAGTTTCGGGGATATTACATCCCCCTGTCTCACCCCTCTGCGCAGTTGGATCGCCTTCGTCTTACAGTCCTGGATGTGGACAGTCATTGTAGCGGCGTTGTACAGACATCTCAGTACCTCGATATATCTCCAATCGATATGACATCTCTGCAATGAGTCGAGCACTGCCCAGGTTTCGATGGAGTCGAAGGCTTTCTCGTAGTCCACAAATGCCATACACAGCGGCTGATTGTACTCTTCGGTCTTCTGCACAATCTGCCGAACAGTATGGATGTGGTCCACGGTGCTGTAGCCTGATCGAAAGCCGGCTTGCTCTGGGGGCTGGAACTCGTCAAGTCGTCTGGCGAGACGGTTCGTGACGACTCTTGAGAACAGCTTATACACGTGACTCAGGAGGGAGATTGGTCTGTAGTTTTTCAAGAGGGTTTTATCACCTTTCTTGAAAAACAGTACCACCTCACTCCCGCTCCACGTTTCCGGGGTCTTGCCATGTTGGATGACGGAATTAAAGAGGCTTGCTAGCTCTTTCAGGACCGGAGTCCCGCCTGCCTTAAGCAACTCTGTTGTGATTCCGTCATCTCCCGGAGATTTGTTGTTTTTAAGCTGTTCTAGAGCCGCCCTAATCTCTCCTTGGTCAACGACCGGGAGCTCCTCGGAGTAATGGCGCATAAGAGGGGCGCGCTGGTCATCAATACTGATTCCCATGGGTTTATCCGATCTTGAAGAGAACAACAGCCCATAAAACCTCTCTACTTCTCCGATAATCTCAGGCCTAGAGGTAACGACCCCACCATTTTCAGTTTTAAGTTTTGTCAGACGCGGCCTCCCAAACTTGCGAGCGAACACTTTCGATCCCCGATTTTGCTCAATCGCAGCCTTGATGGCATGGGTATTGGAGCGTCGGAGATCGCGTCGCGTCAGCGTTTTTATTGTTCGGTTTAAGGCCTTATCTGACAAAAACGATGGTAGTTCTCGTCGTTTTCTCATGAGCTCGAGTGTCTCAGCAGAGAGTTTTGGTGCGTTGTCTCTTCTCTGTGGCGGAAAACAGTTGCGGGATGTGTTTTGCAGTATTTTGACCAGCGTGTCGGTTCTCTCATCAATGCTGCTTATGGTTTCCAACGCGGTGAATTGATTTTGAAGTTCCATTTGGAACTTTTCGGAGCCTTGAGCAGCTTGGAGCATGGTAGGTCGGAGAGTAGACCTCATCATTCTCGATCTTTCGGCTTTTAAGTTGATATTTAGAGTGCCTCGAACCAAGCGGTGATCACTTCCGGTATTAAACCTGTTGATCACTGAAACATCTCTAAATATGTGCCTTTTATTCGAGATGATAAAGTCTATCTCGTTCCTTGTCACGTTATCGGGGCTTCGCCAGGTCCACCTCCTCTGAGGCTTCTTTTGAAAGAAAGAATTCATCAAAAAAAGCCCCTGCGCTTCGAGAAAGTTTACCAGCATTTGCCCCCTGTGATTTCTGCAGCCCAAGCCGTAAGGTCCGACTTTCGATTCACCGCTATCTTGTACTCCCACTTTAGCATTAAAGTCTCCCATAACAACATTGTAGTGGGCCCTCGAGGTGTCGTTGAGGGCCTTTGCGATGTCCTCGTACATCGCTTCGACCACATCATCAGAGTATGTCGAAGTTGGCGCATATATCTGTACAACCTTCAGGGAGTACCTGTCGGAAAGTTTTAGGACAAGGTACGCTACCCGGTTCGACACACTACTGATTTCCACAATGCTGCTAATGAGATCCTTTTTGACTAGAAAACCGACACCACCCTGGGAGAGGTTATCACCTTCGCGGAAGTAGAGTAAGTTACCGGACTCTAGAGTTATCGTGTCCTCCCCCTGTCTTCGGACTTCAGATAACCCCAGTATATGCCAGTTTATATGACTTAACTCTACTTCTAATTCGGCGAGGTGATGGTCCAGCCTCATCGAGCGTCCATTATACGTTGCCATTTTCAGTCGTTTTATACGGTAGCCTGCCGTGAACCGGTGATTCTTAGCACCCCCTGCCCTGCCGATACCGCGACCGCTACCTTGGTCGGGCCTAGCGGGCTTGCCGGTAACTGGGGGCCTTTTTTTGGGCGCATCTGCCATTTAGGGAGGGGTTTGCCCATACTCGCCGCGCTGGGCAGGCGTGTTGGCGAGCGCAGTAGGGGGTAAGATGTTTATGGGAGGAAGGACGCTGCTGCCCATCCCCCCTTTTCCCCGTCCCTCAGTCGCCTCTTACGACACCCACGGGATGAGATTGGGGGAGTACTATTCTAAGCCGGTACTCCACGGCTTTAGTTTTTTTAAAGAGTTTGATAACTATATCAGCAGTAAAAAATACTTTATACATGTTTTCTTTATATCATCTCAGATATTTTTGCTGATCTTGTTTCTGTTCTATATACATACATTTATAACTTATAATTAATAACATATATTTCTTATATTCAATATAAGTAACCGAAGTATTTGTTTTCATATTTTCAAGAAGCCAGGTTAACGTAAATGGACCTGGTTGAGCTCTGATGGGAAAACCAATGAGATAGACTTCATCTTGTCGACGAGAAGACAAATATTTAATGACGTCTCCGTGATCAATGCAGTCAAAACTGGGAGCGATCACAGACTCGTAAGAGGCTCATTAAATATCAATGTTAAACTCCAGAGGTCCCGACTGATGAAGTCTACGCTCCGACCATCACCTCTTCAAATCCGAAATCCCGAAGCCTTTCAGCTCGAACTCCAAAACCGATTCGATTGCCTAGCAGACTGCGAGGAAGTGGACACATACAACGACAGGTTTGTGGAAACTGTCCGTACGGCTGGGTCTAAGACCTTCAAGACCAGCCATACAAAAGGAACCAAAAAGATCTCTGCCTCTACCCTACGACTTATGGAGGAAAGATGGAAAATGATTCTGACGTCCCCAGCTGATGCTGCCAACTATCAGCTGATCAACAGACAGATTTCAAAGTCTCTAACTCGCGACACTCGCCAATTTAATACAATGCGCATTAAAGAGGCCATCGAGCGGAACAAAGGCTCTAAAGTGTTCGCCAGAGATCTGTCTGTTGGTCAGAGTCAACTGACAAGGCTGAAAACTGAGGATGGCAGAATAGTCACGTCAAGATTTGAGCTGTTGGAAGAGGTTGAGAAGTTCTACGATCAGCTGTACACGACAGCTCAATCACCTGTCAGTAGTCATGCTGCAGATCCCAGAGCAAGACTAACCCGACACTACACTGAAGATTTTCAGGACGTCAGTCTTTTCGAGATTAGAATGGCTCTCGAACAACTCAAAAACAACAAGGCACCTGGTGATGATGGTATTACAGCCGAGCTTCTGAAGGCGGGTGGTACACGGATCCTCAGGGCTCTTCAGAGGCTTTTTAACTACGTCATAGTCAAAGTTCAAACGCCAAAGGCATGGCACAGAATTGTGGTAGTACTTTTCTTTAAGAAGATTGATAAAACCCTTCTGAAGAATTACAGGCCCATCTCACTGCTGAGCCATGTTTACAAGTTGTTTTCGACAGTCATTACGAATCGTCTCGAGCAAAGGCTTGACGACTTCCAGCCACCCGAACAAGCCGGATTCCGGCTTAAGGCTTTAGCACCATAGACCACATACATACGCTGCGGCAAGTTATACAGAAGACTGAGGAGTATAACCAGCCACTTTGCTTAGCGTTTGTGGAATATGAGAAATCCTTTGATTCGATCGAAACCTGGGCCGTGCTGAATTCTCTTCAAAGGTGCCAAATTGATTATCGGTATATCAGGGTGTTAAAGTGCTTGTACGAGAACGCCACCATGTCGATCCGACTCCAGGATCAGAACTCAAAACCTATCCAACTGCAGAGAGGTGTAAGACAGGGAGACGTGATATCTCCGAAACTGTTTACCGCTGCATTGAAATATCAACTTTAATATCACCGGCGAGTACATCACTCATCTTCGATTTGCCGATGACATTGTAATTATGGCTGAGACCTTGGAAGACCTCGGCACTAAGCTCGATGACCTCAGCAGGGTTTCCCAACAAGTGGGTCTAAAAATGAACATGGACAAGACGAAAATCATGTCGAACATCCATGTTGCACCCACTCAAGTCAAGGTTGGAAATTCTGCACTCGAAGTTGTAGACAACTATGTCTACCTAGGTCAGACCATCCAACTAGGTAGGTCCAACTTCGAGAAAGAGGTCAATCGTCGAATTCAACTCGGTTGGACAGCGTTCGGGAAGCTATACGATATCTTCTCATCCCAAATACCGCAGTGTCTCAAGTCGAAAGTCTTCGACCAGTGTGTGTTGCCAGTGATGACTTATGGATCAGAGACGTGGTCACTCACAATGGGCCTCATAAGAAGGCTCAAGGTCACTCAAAAGGCAATGGAGAGGGCTCCGAGTTTCTCTGCGAGATCGAATCAGAAATGATGAAATCCGCAGGCGAACCAAAGTAACCGACATAGCCGGAAGAATTGCTAAATTGAAGTGGCAGTGGGTGGGGCACATTGCTCGCAGAGCCGACGGCCGCTGGGGCAGAAAGGTTCTCGAGTGGCGACCACGAACCGGAAGACGCAGCGTGGGCAGGCCCCCTACAAGGTGGACCGACGACTTAGAACGAGACGCGGGAAGCCGTTGGATGCGGGCAGCGCAAGTTCGGCCAACGTGGAAATCCTTGGGGAAGGCCTTTGTCCAGCAGTGGACGTCTTTCGGCTGATATGATGATGATGATGATAAGTAACCGAAGTCTAGGAATTATTGCTTGATGTTTCTTTGCCTTCCAAGCATTTTGATATTGATTTTTTAACATGAATAATAGTATAAATAAATCATTTCTATTAGTATTAGGATCAGATAAATTTGAAAAAAACTACTACCGTAACAGCCTGTGAATGTCCGACTGCTGGGCACTTTTTCCACAAACCCTAAAGTAACATATTCTATGATAAACCATTTTCTTTTAAAATCAAACCGAAATATCTGTCCGAAATATGTCCTTACATAAGATTAAAAGAAAACGGCCTAAGATTCATAAATATTTATTATTTCTCTTAAAAATAATTCTATATAATTTAAACTTTAAAGTAACGACGCGACTAAAAAATGTAGTCTAGTTAGTAGTTTTTTTCACAAATTAAGCACATGAAAATTCAGTGGTGCTTGCCCGGGCTTGAACCCACGATCATCGATTAAGATTCACGCGTTCTTACCACTGGGCCATCTCGGATTTGTGACTATAATTCATCTCGTGCTTTGCGGTGAAGAAAAACATCGTGAGGAAACCTGCATGTTTCTAATTTCATTAAAATTCTGTCACATGTGTATTCTACCAACCCGCATTAGAGCAGCGTGGTGGAATAAGCTCCAAACCATCTCCACAAAAAGGAGAGGAGGCCTTAGCCCAGCCGTGGGACATAAACAGGCTTTTACTGTAAAAGAAAAAGTATTATTAGTGTATTTTAATTTAATAAAGTGATTTAAATTAGTGTTTCAAACTATAATCGCCACCCTCTGTAGAAATTATTCCACAATAATAGGATTTTTTTATAACTAAATAACCTAAGATGATGAGTATCTGAAATAATAAACCAATCAATTACTTTATTAAATATAGAAGACATACATAATTATTATTACTACTGTACTTGGCGCGAATTGGCGATCTAAGGAATTGTTATTATTTCTTAAAGCGCACTACGCACTAGTTGTCCCTATTTTACCAAGTTACATTTATATGTAACTTGGTAAAATAGGGACAACTAGTGCGAATTTAAATAATTTTAGCGAAAAATAATTTTTGTTCAAATTGAATTAATATATTTTATTAATATAATATACTGAAACAATGTTACACCAAAAACACGGATAATTCGTCTGTGGAGATACAAATATAGTAGTAGCAATAACAGCCTGTGAATGTCCCACTGCTGGGCTAAGGCCTCTTCTCCTTTTTTGAAAAAGAGGTTTGGAGCTTATTCCACCACGCTGCTCTAATGTAAGTTCCGATACAAATATAATAAAAATAATTATAGCAAAAAACTAAAAAAACTCTCAACCGTGCGAAGTTAATGACACTAAAGTTTAAAAGAACACTCGCTTGCCAATAGATACTCAACTCATGCAATTTCACTAAAAGTTTTATTGGCTAGACATTATATGATTTCAATTTTGTTTAAGAACATTTTCTTATTAATACATCGCTGTAGTATACTACGAGTGTAATATAACGGAACTACGGAATACTACTTTATTTATAAAGGTTGTTTAGCTGTTTTTAGTTAAACACTGGTTTATCTCTTTCTGTCATCATTGATTTGTCATTCGAAAGAAGAAAACAGAAGAAGAAAAGAATAATACGTAAAGTCCAATAAAGGACGTAATATTTTGAAGTAAAAAGTAGCAGCTTGTAAGTGTCCCACGGCTGGGCAAAGACCTTCCTACAAGGAATTTTGTGGAGCTTACATGAAATACATGTGGCAGAATTTCAATGAAATTCAACACATACAGGTTTCCTCACGATATTTTCCTTCACCGTTAAGCACGAAATCAATCATTATAAACACAAATTAGGCAAATGAAAACTCAGTCGCGCCACACCGGGCTTGAACCCGCAGTCTTCGATTAAAACTCACCCGTGCGGCTAGCTTCAAGTGTTATTTAGTGATAGTTATAATTAAGCATCATTAAATAATACTTTAAGCGTAAGTTGCCGTTCTCATATGTTACCTAATTATATATTTTTTAACTCAAATTAATAACAAAACTTATAATTAAAGCACTTTGAACTTGTCTCATTAGTCACAACGTATTCTTGTAATTGTAACCGTACATTACAGATTTATCATTGCATATATGTATAATATTTTTTTGTTGATCAAGATGAATATATATTATGTTAAATGATTATCTTCCACTGGAAATAAAACATTTACCAGAAATTTAGAAGCAAAGGCTTTATGTGATTTCCACGGTTTGGAAGCTTAACGTTAAACTTTCTAAGCTGAGACTGGTAATGAGAATTACTTATCTTTTAAATTCAACTGTTTTTATTTGTTCGACCCGGGATTTGACCTGGCAATACCGGACTAGACATAGACATACTGTTTTGATTCAGTATACGAGATATAGGAGCTCACACCTAGATCAAGGCGTGAAGAGACATCATACGGCAAGGGGGGGGCGGCTATTGCAGATTATTCTTCCCGATCGTACTGGCCGTCGTCGCGTTCAGAGTGGAGTGGAGTCATTTGCCTTCTCGGAAAATATAAAATAAGAACCAAAATGTTTTATAAGTTATATATCAATATAATATTCTTAATAATAAATTTATTTTTTAATATTAAATGTCTATATTGGTGTACTAAGCTAACATATATCAATAGATATAGCTAAAAAATGCCTATAGACTAAAAACCTTAATCCAATAATGACAAAACTATCGGCCGATACAAAATCGTCAATGCGCTCTCCGTAACCGGCGCCGTACAGTCGACAGTTGTACCAACAACTGGGATACTGCCAAGAATTGATTGAACGCTGCTAGACTACGTGACGCTAGTTTGTTTATTATCTAACAATGTCAACGCTTAGTCGTATTTATAATTATTTCAGTCACGTTTAATAAAAATGCTAAAATGACTTGTTTGGAATTTTAAGAAAGTAAAAGTTTTTTTTATGTTCGTATAATTTCTTTATTAGCTTTTTTGCCATTGTAAATAAAAAAATACAAAATTTGAATAGAACGTTAAAGGATTATATATAGAGGCAAAACCTTTTAATATCGGATACAGGCCAATTTATTAATTGCCAGATATTTTTAATTGAAGAATAAGTTTGAAATAAGATTGTCAAAATTTAATTTTGATTTTCTGATAAAAATTCGTTGACTTTAATCTCCCACGTTTCTTCTCTATAAAATTTGAAACTGGCAGAACATACACATACACATGCCTATAGCAAAAAAAGTAAACTGGCGATTGAAAAAACGGCACTCATAAGTATTTTTGTACGTTAAGCTCTTATAATAGTTATAAGTTCCTAGTTATATAAAAATAGTTAAAGTTAATTATTTTTATTGTCTTACTCCAACGTTTGGTAACGTGGGTGAAAGACAATATCATTATCGTCCAATCCATAAACGATAGGATTACACAGATAAGAATTTATAAAAAATGTATTTAAATATAGATGAAAAAGTTTAAAAAGTCTTAGCACCGACTTTAAAATGTTTTAAATAATAGCCATTATAAATTTAAATATTTTTAATAATGAATTTAAAAAAATTGTAATGAAAAGCTATCTCAGGCTTACTCAGGCTTATATTATTGCTATAAACTAACTGGAAGTAGATTTAAAAAATCACTAAACCTGATTAATGCTATTTTAATGAATAAAGATTTTGATTTAATTTGATGTATATACTCGTACATATCAAGTTATATTAATTCCCAACACGCATATTTCCTGACGATTATTTCTTTTTCCGCTATGCAAATCGATGCACTCGAACACTTCGGCTCTTAGATGTTATCAGATATAATCAGATGAAGTTTCATGTACACTTGGTGGTAGGACTTTGTACAAGCCCGCCTGGTGGTATTACCCACTCATCAGATATTCTATCCCCAAACAGTAATACTTAGTATTTTCGTGTTCCGGTTTTAAAGGTAAATTATTAATTTAAAATAATACAATTAACAAAGAGGCATCTTCTAATAACTATTGTATTTATCGTTATTTAGTGTTTAGTTAAGTGTTTGTTCGAATCTGATAAATACACATTTTCTTACTATTGTAATAACACTTTTACTATAATATTTCTTTGCTGGCTTATTAGTGTGTAGCACTTTGTAGAATCGTAGCACGTCTACAGCGTAGTTCAGTCTATTTGCCAACGAAATTAAATCGTAGGTTAATTATTTATATAAATATTATTAGTCTGTTTTATTTAGCAGCGAAATAGCGGAATATATTTTTTCTTCATTTTATTTAAGTAGAATTGTTATGTATTTTATTGAAATGTATTGTAACAACTAAAAATTTTAGATAATTATTTATATAATGATTACATTTTAAAATATAATAAAAAATAACCTTTTTAGCACAAAGGAAGTTATATATAAATAAAAAAGTTAATAAATAAGCAATCATATATTTAGTCAATCTTATTATATTGCTCAAAATAGTTTATCTGTTTCAATATTTTAATCATACTATTATAGTCACTATAAATGTAATATTTTATAAAAGGGATTATGTTTTTATTATTATTTACCTTTTGAAAAAATCAACATTTAATATTTAATCATATGTATAATATAAATAATCGACTACCGAAGTACTAACGTTGACCTCCACGACAAAAATACGAGTATATTTAAAATCTTTATCGAAACGCTAACGATACTGCATTCTTAAGAAATTAACAAAAAAACCCACCCCAGCTAACCGCTAGCCGCAGAAAACTTGCCAGCTATTTGTGAATCATGTCCACCCCCGGAGTATATAAAGCGAGGGTTTCCCAAGACAATTTAGTCGCGCCACATCCACCGTGAGGGAAGGCTGCTCGTCGCTGTCAATGGAAAACTTTTTACGTAACTCGATCGACGATAATTTTCCTACGTGAAGGTAAGTAGCTTTTTGAAAGTCTCACAACAAATTAACACAATAACACTCGCTCTGGTTCTTTGATGTCATTAAATTTATTATAAAATCAACTATATTCATACGATGCTTAAGATTCCTTAAGATAATAATTATGACATTTTACTTACTTGTATTTCTTTAATTTCTTTTGATTTGATCAATTTATTAACTATAACTTAATTTAACAAATATTTATTAAATATTATTGTTAATTATATTAGGGTGAAAGGAATTCATATTTCTTATGCAAGAATTTTAAATCGCTGAGTAATAAGCAGACATACAATAAAAAAAATATTCACAAAGGAAACTCAAAGAACATTAGCGAAATTACAAAGAACTGATTAAATTATATATATATAAAAAGAAATGATTAAAGACGTATTGTACGTCTGTAATTTTATATTATAATACGAAATTTGATGTCATAAAGGAAACAAATCGTGTATTCAATAAGAAATGCTATTCTGCATATGTATATTTAAATGCTGATAATTTGTAAAGACAAAGTCATTACTTGTTCATTTTTTGCTCCGTAATTTATCTTCTTAACATTTTATTATAAGCAATAAATAAATTGAGTCTTAAAAAAATTATTATTTTCCAAATAAACTAATAGTTTACTTTTAAATAAAATTTAAATCGACTTGAAATGCTAACACAAACACGGAACATTTATATAATTTAAATCTTAAACACATTAAAAAGTTATGACCGAAGCCAAGTCGGTTCGCCTATTCCATTAATAAAATGAAATAGTACGCTTATATACTTAATATTTCGTTCCGTGATGAGGTCACGTGATAAATTGCGTCTCTCTCTTCAAACTAATATAAAAGTTGTGAAAATCTTTCTCTTTAAATTTTATTTACTTAAATACAAGTTTCGGAAGAACAAAAATATTAATTTACTTATAACTTTTCTTAGCACAAATGTTTAAAATGTACTATTTTATGCATAATATGTAGGCTTATAGTATGTATTAATACCTTTTTCATATAATGTAAGTAGGCGGACGGGTAGCGGAGTAGGGTAAATGGACCACCTGAAGGTAAGGTCACCACCGCCTATAGACATTGGTTTCGTAAGAAATATTACCATTCCTCACATCGACATTGCGCCAACACCAACCAAACTGTAGTTTCTCCGCTTCACTCACCCTTCCTACCGAACAAAACAATACTGAGTATTGCTATTTGGCGGTAGAATATACCTACCTACTACGGTACCTACCCAGACGGGCTTGCACAAACTCTACCCCCAAGTAGGTTACACCAATAACAATCAGTAATAGTGAGTTTTGATATTTTATTTTTATATATATGTAGGTTATCGTAGGTATTTAAATATAAGGCACGGACAGTGTTTCGTGTTGGGTATTTAAGAAAGTGGACTTTATTTAAGATTTCATTATCTTTTTATTAAATATATTTTATACATAAAGTATATAACATGTCTAAATTAATTATTTATTACAAATTATTATATAGTGGCTAAATTATACAATATTTCTACATTCGGCCTTACCGCTCGAACAATCGCACTAGGAAATATTATAACGTTAACTCTTATTAGTTTATTTAAATTTGATAATCACGTCGATTTGATTTTGTAGTTTCCATTTAAATTCAAAATTAAATTGTAATATGATACTTGACGTATGTTTTTAAGTTTATTTAAAATTAAATGATATAAAAGATTATTAAAAAATCAAAGTTCAATTATGGGTGTAACTTAATTGTACACATTCTTATTACTAGAGATTATCGTTTTTATATAAAAAAAAATCTAATCATACTAAGTATCATTTATGAACCAATTTTAAGATCTTTATGAAGTCCATAACTAGAATATGATTTTTAAAATTGCAAGTAAAAGAAATCCTATCTTAGCGCATACTTACATAAATAAACATATGTGCCAAATTTAGAGGATAAATGTTATGAAGATATTTACTACCTAATACTTTAATAGCTAAGAGTTTGTGAAATTGTTTGAATGCTATAATCTCACGATCGTCCTGTCCGATTCGTAAATATCTTTTCATATATATCTATACTAATATTATAAAGGCGAAAGTAACTCAGACAGTCAAACACACACAGTGTCGTAAGAGACTGTGTATGTCTGTAACAGTGTGTGTACGCTTTCACGGCTAAACCACTGTACTGGTTTTTATGAAATTTGGTACGAAGCAAGCTGGTACCTCAAGGACATAGGCACGAAGACTACCCCCATAAAATGAAGCCTTGTTCGAAAACTAAACTATATATTATATAATATAACATCACTCGTCGTCGTCGATCAACCGCGGCGGAAGAGTAACGTTTAAAATGGGTAAAATCGCGCGAGACAGCTAGTTACAATAACAAAATTTAAGGAAATAATAATTTTTAGCCTCTTTCTAAGAATATAACTTACACTTAAGGCTTTTTGTCTCAATATACGTTATATATTCAAAAAGAGGCTTACATAGTCTTATTTGTGAGGTATGATTATATATTTTCTTATGCTTCGTTATTTAATTAATTAATAACCTTATAATTGATAATGATTAAGAATAAAAGCCCTACGATATAGAATATCACAATAGGTGCTAATTTTAGGTATATTGTTAAAGTATATACCTAAATTTTCTATACAGAGCTGAACATATGTTCTTTCCCGCGTTGAATCAATAATCTTTTAATAAACCTACATGTACTATTTAGCGACCGCAATTATCAGCATATTATTTTTAATACTAAACTTATATTCAATTAAGACAAATGTATAAAATATTGTAATTCTACAACTATTATAAAAAGGTATTATGTAACTAACGTTTGTAATGTATTTATTTCCATTGTAAACTCGGTTTTTGTTTTCAAAACATGCGTAATACATAAATTTAAAACATTGTCAAATTTCTGCCAGTCGTAAATGTATGTTATTCTTTCCATTTATATTGAAACCAAGAATAGTCTAGTCTTTAGGCTTTAGAATACATTACAATAATTTGACTATTCAGAACATAAACACTCACCAATGCCAATTTATCTCTTTAGTATATTTTATTCGTAACAATAATATAAGAGAAATGTTATTAAAAGTAAATTATACGAGTATTTTTTCTAGAATTATTTTAACCTTGCCTGTGGCCTTGGTCTAGGACATAAAAACATTCAACCTACACTCAGGCTTTTAATATTAAAATTGTTTTCAATCGAATAACATAGACCTAACCTAGAATTCTAATTGAACGATAACATCGCCGACACCGTGTTAAATCATGTTATTTTAGATATTTTAGCCAAATTTACCTGGAAAGAGCATATTTACATGCACTATCTTGTTAAAAATAAAGCGCCTTAAGCGCGAATGAAATAAAAATATTTTTCCAACGATATTCATAGATTAAAAATATTTTAGTATTGGTTTTCTATTTTATCTGTTTATATTGTTACCTCTATGCTTGTCTTAATGAATGAATGACAGTCACTTTACGCGTTCCTGTTTATTTATAGCGATTTCTATAAGAAGTCAAAGTTTGACACTGTATTTAGATGCGAGTGCTTAAAACTTTTTTGTGATGCTGCATGGAATAGAAAATGGTACACCAAAGGCACGGACAACAATTCTCTACAGATTTAATTTCATTTGATTTAAATTAAGCAGGCAATAAATATTTGATATACGCTGAAAAAATGGACGTGACGTGACAGATGGACATTCATAATAGTCATCCTATACGGGTTCCATTTTCGCATTGGGTAGGGTAGCTTTAAGAAATCCTAAAAGTGCGCGCACTACTCATCTTATTACTAATTGAAACACAAAAGTTCTTGTTCTTAAAACTGAAAATAACAGTTTAATTTTATACATAAATTTAAGAAAGTATAACTTTTGTTTTTTTTTTTTTATTATACAGTTTTTATTCCTATATTATCTGTATGTATGGTGTGTTGACAAATAAAGGACAAATCTATTCTGAATGCGATTTATCTTTTTGAAAAACATTTCATTTTGATACGTTAAATGGAGAAACGATTCGCTGAAATTCAATCATAAGGTGATAACTGAAATGATTCTTTAAATAAATATAATAATAACATTCTTAGTAACGGTCCCTAAATTCAACCATTAATTATATAACATTTCAAATGTGTTTTGTACATGATACTTCCTTCGATAACAATAACTATTATTTGATAAAAGCAAACACTGGATTTATTTTGTAACGTTATAAGTAGTACTGAACACATTTCATTTTTAAATTAAATGTTTTTTTAATTATATCTATTAAATAGATTATAATTAAGGTTGATTTTCATACATAATACATAGGTACCTAATTGTTAATACTCAATACAGTTGCAAGCCTTAAAAATTAAAAATTCATAATTCTGTGTTATATTCAAATTTATCTCAATTGAGATTAATGTGATGTATTCACAAGTGCAAGAGTCTCTGTGTAGAGTATAGTTTGTTTTGTTTTTTTTCCCCTTTTCTGGCGTGTATGTTTTTTAAGCCGACACGATGTCATTTAGAATCTTAAAGCCTAGTGTCAATACTAAATTGCGTGTTGACGTTTTAAAAAAATAATTATTAAATCTACCTGCGTTCTTGCTAACCATACAATTTATTGTTGTTCAAACGTAAAATATAACTACCTGTGACGGCGGAAAAGTAAAATCAAGACATTCGTAATGGAAGAAGGGAGTATAAGTCACGCAACTGGAGGTATTACTGTTAACAATTAACGCGAAATGTAAAACTTCGAAGAAAAATAATCGCGATACCGATCAGCGCCTTCAGGTTCAATGACCTAGTACCATAGCTATGTATAATAATGATAAGTATTATTAAATGATAGCATTAGTTTTTTTAGCTATTTAATTTTTAAGTAAAGCTATTATATTAATAAACGGTAACGTTAAAAAAAATCTAAATTTATCCTTTATATAAAAACAAAAAAAAATGTTAAAAATGAAATAAAAGATTACTTCTTTTGTTTCAATTAATTAATTATCATTTTAACCACCTTTTTGTTGTTTAGTGTTATTATACTAAATTAATATTTAAAAATAACTATAATTATTAACCTATAGATAAAAACAGCGCCTTGCGCCTTTTCCGTAAAGAAAATAGAAGAACAGCGCCTACAATAAATTCGAGTAAGAAAATAGTACCTATCACCGCGCAGAATGTCATTAAATCCGTAAAGTTATTTCTGCATAAATCTTGCACAGATTAAGACAACATTTACAAAAAAAAAATAAGAAAAATATTTTATATGCAGACAGAACTCTTTTAAGGGAACTTTATTTTATTTTATTTTTGTTTGGTATATATGGTTTAGGCAAATATTTACATAAAGATAAAATAGTATGCAGTAGGCGTCATGAAGTACAGTTAATTCTGCTAACTACAAAATCTATTGGGGTCATCTGTCAACCTCGTTAGGTAGGTTAGCTTACTTAACAGTTGTGAGCTACTTTCACGAATTTTCGCATATTATTAATAAATTCTTGCCTTGAGTTTCTTAAGAATGGAAACACAAGGTAAAGTTAACTTCCCTGAACTTAATTTCGTTGGTTAATAGAGCTAATACATGAATGAATATAAGTAGTTTTACTATTGGTAGGGCTTTGTGCAAGCTCCTCTGGGTAAATACCACCCACTCATCAGATATTCTACCGCAAAACAGCAGTACTTGGTTTTGTTGTGTTCCGGTTTGAAGGCACAAGGGTCATAACATGTTAGTTCCCAAAGTTGGTGGCGCATTGGCGATGGAAGCGATAACATTTTTTTACAATGCCAATGTCTATGGGCGTTTGTGACCACTTACTATCAGGTGGCCGATATGCTCATTGTCTACCTATTCTATATCAAAAAAATAGTTCTATATACTCTAAAAACAGTAATTAACCGTTTTGCTAAAATGATTTGAATGATTCGCTTATTTACCGTTACTGTTCTCCGTTCTGAAGACCAACATTTAGGAATTTTACTGAGGCTAACTAGTCTCGGGTCTAAATCATTTTGTTAAAAGTATCAAATGAAACCGCAATCTAGTAACATGGTTTAATAAACTGTAAACAAATCAAGAGGAGAGGAGACATTAGACAGATACATATGTGAAATTTCTTTTGCTCATTCGCTCACGTAAAATTTTTAAATCTATTTTTGTGTTTTATAAAATAATTTAAACTAAATGATGTTTATTCTAGATTGTTAATAACATGGTGATATCTATAGATCTATGGAAGCATCCTATGTTTGTTCTTTTATATTACTGAGCGTTTTCACTTCATTATAAAAGTATAATACCACAAAGTACCAAAATCTTAAAAGTTTTCTTTAAATTTTAGTAGACCATATATGGAACAATTTATATCGGGCACAACGGTGACTTTTGTTAAGAAGGTTCGCGAAATACCTATTGTAATCGTGACACACTTGCCACAAGCGATTTACTATTTTATTAGGCGGTGTGGAAAAAAAATCAAGTTCTTTTAAAAACAAATCGCAATCTTTGATATGAAACTCCTTTGGGTAAGCATAAAATTTTTAAGTCGAACTTTAATGAAACGTGTCTCACGCAAATATTTTTAAATAATTTATGTTTTTCTATTTGTAATTCGACTACTGGGCACTCCTCCGTATGTTCTTATCAAGACGAAATGGCGTAACGAAACGAAATTCGAAAGTTAATTAAGTTTTTTTACTATAATGAGTCAAAAATATTAATATTAAATACATTCATTACTTTTTGCTTTAGTAGACCTAACTTCAATAACGTATGAATAAATTTCGCTCAACCCTGGCAATTTACCTTGGTAGTAATAATACTGCGTCTGCAATTGAAAGATTGATCAGGCGTAAATTGGTACTTAACTACGTTGCTGAAGACCTATGCGAACATGCTTAGTTTTCGTGTAAACTAAATTAAAGAGGGCATAAGAATCGATATAGTTTGTTGCATAACATTGCACTAGCGACACGTTCGATCCGCTGCCGTGAATTATTCAACCCCCATGTACTATAGCTAATTTTAAACTGGCCAATTGACCGCCTTAGTCTTTACCATGCGATTTATCGTTAAATATGAAAGGCAAGAGCAACGTATGATTATTAATTCAGTATTTCTTTATAACTCGGCCGCTACAGTGCGATGGATATGAACTTGTTTGTATCAAGTCAATTTATTTTTAATACTTACAACTAAAAAAGAACAAATTGTGTTTCTGGTATGTAAACCGGAATAATAATAATAATAATAATCGTGTGTATCGCTGACACCGTTCTAACCATTTATCTCAATTTTTTTTTTGATTATGCTTCATAGAAGTCTATTCTGCAAATACGATATTTGCCACAAAAAAAACTAATTTTTAGTACTAGTACTTATGATATTTACATAAAAACTAGACAAGATTTTTAATATTTAAACAATATTTACAGGTAAAACCGACAAAATTTTATTATTAATGTTTTTATTTTATTTTATGTACACCTTATAAATTAAATGGTATATTCATTTTTGTAAATATTTAGAATAAAACAAGTTTTTTTTAGGCAATTATTTTTTTTTTTCTTTTCAGGCGTCACAATGCGCAGTGCTGATGGCCTGCATGGAGTTCTATTTGCACCGTTGGATATTCCGTAGTCAAAAATTTTCATATATTTTAACGAGTATAACAGCTGCTGTGATGCTGTTATTGATGTGTTATTTACGTCCAATCATTATGTTTTTCTACTTGATGTCGGTGTGCGCGCGGTAACACGCACCTGAATCGGCGTGTGTATTCGTGCTTATTTGAACGAGTAGACACGGCGACCGGGCTAGTGTAGCCTACAGCCATAGGCGACAAACATGCGCACCCGGCCTTACCCTTCCATCCCTCTCCACGCCTCACAGCTGCTGTTCGAGTCATTTCGCCTTAGGTAGGGACCATAGGGCCACTTTCAGAAAGCTTGTAGTATCGTCATTTGAATTAGAAAGTTCTCTGTTATTAGGTGAGACGCTAAATGGTCAGCGTCTTATCGAGTTCCGACTAGGCCAGGAAGCAGAGTCGGAACAGGGGCTGTCAGTAGCGGCAGCCGAGTTATTGGTGCGCGCTGAAGCGACACCGAAAGCACGCCGTCTACGCTACACGCTCTGGGCGTTCACCGTTCACGGGAACTCGAGCGTAGGCGAACTCGCCGGCACTACAGTAGCCGGGGGTGTGTTATTAACTTTATTATATTTTCATTTATTATTTACATACTCCTTTGCTAGGCCATAAATTAGGTATCAAGGACAACTAGTATAAAAGTATAATATAGTGTGTAGAGATGGTGTTTAATTATCAACCAATCATTCAACTCATTCTAGTATGTTACATGTGTACAAATAAATTTAACATATTTTTGATATAGAATGTTATTTTATAAAACAACGTCGTTAAGGTGGTAGAAGCGGTCGAGGATGGCAGCGGGTAGACGTAACGGGCGCCGCGCGGCGGTGGGCGGCGGCGGGCGCGCTGGAGCCGCTGCGGTTGCTGGTCGACTGCAGCGGGTGCGCGGGCCACGTACGACTGCGGCTGGGCGGCGCGGCGGCGGCGCGACCGCTCCTGCGACTGCGGGTCGCGGCTCGTGCGCCTCGACGTCGCCGTGCGCTCGACTGCGATGCCGCCGCCCACGGCCGCTGTTGCCGACAGACATACTACGTGAGCTTCCGCGCGCTCGGCTGGGACGACTGGATCGTCGCTCCTGAGGGCTACTACGCTAATTATTGCCGTGGCGCGTGTGAGCCATACCTCAACTATCACTCGCAGGTAAGATTCTAAGATTTATATCACAATTTTAGTGTGATTACAGTGAATCGTTAAGGCAATTTAAATGTATTGGTATAATTATTACTTATGTTGAAATTTGAAAGTTAACTTTGACTTAATTGAACAAATTACGCAGGTGGTGGAGGCGGCACGACTGGAGCGCGCCGCGTGCTGCGCGCCCGTGCGCTTCTCCGCGCTCTCGCTCATCTACTTCGGTGCCGACTCGAACATCATCAAACGCGACCTGCCCGAGATGGT
Organism: Nymphalis io; assembly: GCF_905147045.1. NCBI lineage: Eukaryota > Metazoa > Arthropoda > Insecta > Lepidoptera > Nymphalidae > Nymphalis > Nymphalis io. Next base: position 10,320,658 of record NC_065894.1, on the reverse strand, counting down.
GGTCGAGGAGTGCGATTGCCCGTAGCGGCCCTGTACATAGCCTCCGCCGCGTCGCCCCGCCTCTCTCCCGCCGCCCATGCGGTAACGCTTTCGCCGCTCGAATCCGATTTAATCCGAATCGATTATAAATAATATTCTCGACTTGTGTAATATTTTGTTCCTCGCGTTCGAAAGACTATATCCTAAAATCGAATAACAAGACTGTCTGCGGTCGATTCGCGTCACGACTGCGGTGCCGCTAAGACATTTTGCATTCCAGTGCGGCGCGTCACACGCTGGGTGTCGAGTTCTGTTGCGTTACGAAACCGTACCTCAATATCGCAACCTGCCAAATTCCCTCGCAACCACGTGTGTGACGAGCCGTTTCTGCGACCGGCAGCCGCACGTCGCGGGCGCGTATCGTGTGTAGACGGCCTAAATAATTAAATATGCCGTTTTCTTTCACCCCGTTTGGTGATCGCTTGTAATTATTGTAAACTGTATTATAATAATTATTATAATTATAATAATAATAAATCAACTTTTTCATAATTATTACGATTTCTTTTATTTGATTTTATGTATATATAAAATATATATAAAATATATAATATATATTGTAAGGATTTATTAGAAAATGCCTTGAAATTAAAATATGCTTTGGAATACATGAATGATTTTAACCAACCTTATCTTAATTGATAGTCAACCAAATATGTTAACAACATTTAAAAAAATATAAAATGTTGTATAATTCATAATTGTTTATTAATATTTTGCGAAACGAAATAAACATATTATAACTCGTAACAAGAATCTATTACATTGAAAATGCTATATTTTTTTTAGCGAGGGCAAATAAAAAAGTTACTCTAGTCCCGATTGTACTTTCTACCAAAGACGCTTATTCAACTATACAAAACTGCAATACTCAACACGTGGAGGCGTACGAAAATGTGTACAGTCGGACCAAGATCGTATCACTATAGGAGAATTAAAATTTAAACATTAATAATAACAATAGAGATCTAATAAGAGACATATTTATAATGTCTTAAGCTGTAGATATTATATATATTCTTAACCGATGATCGTGGGCTTAAACCCGGGCAAGCACCACTGAATTATCATGTGCTTCATTTGTGTTTATAATTCATCTCGTGTTTGACGGTGAAGGAAGACATCGTGAGGAAACTTGCTTGTGTCTAATTTCATTGAAATTATCCCATGTGTGTACTCTACCAACCCGCATTGGAGCAGCGTGGTAGAACAAGCTCCGAAAACCTTCTCAAAAAAAGGGAAAGAAGGCCTTAGCCCAGTCGTGGGACATTAACAGGCTGTGACTGTAAGCCTGCTTCGCTGGAATTATAAATTAAGATTATAATTATAGAGCACACGCTTTCATTGTATTTAAAATACTCGTACCGATACAGAAGTATCAACTGTTAAATAAATTTATAATATGAAAATTATGTTAAGCATTACGCATTTGACATCCCTATATACCGATCAAAATATTTATATTATTGGATTTTTTATAACAGGAATCCTACCAATTTGATAGAAGTAAGATGAATTGCGGATGTGATGTGCTTGATATGTGTTTATAATATATCTACTGGTGATAAGGCTTTATGCAACCCATCTGGGTAGGTACCACCCACTCATCAGAAATTCTACCGCTAAATAGCAATACTTTACTTTACTTTATACTTTATTGTACACCACAAAGCGAAAAAAACAATACAAAACATGGATACAGCCTAAATAAAAGTAGCGTATACGTAAGTCACCGGTAATAATTCTAATAGCGCTAATGTCTATGGACGATGGTGACCACTTACCACTAAGTGGCCCATTTGTCCGACCGTCTACCTATGTTATAAAAAAATGCGTGTGGTGGGGAAGGGAAACATCGAGAGGAAACCTTAATATGTCAAATAAAAAATCCAAGTTTTCATCTCGACCTCAACGCCATTCCCTGACGGCCATTGTAGGTGAAGACTTCTCGCTACCGAGCGTGATAAACGCCATGATCTGTAGCGAAAGGTGCTGGAAGGAGATCTTTCTGCGAAAACGTGATATCGTAGAAGGAGGGCGCAGAGTGGGAGCGTGAGAACAGTGCTTCCGCTGACCCGCATCGCTGAAAAAGACAGGGAGGAGGCAACAGCGCTATAAACAGTTTCTTCTCCCACCGTAAATGTCGCTGGAGCCAGGTGCCAGGTTCAGCGCCGGTGAGTTTCATTTACCCTCCCACCTAATGTGGGGGAAACGCGTAAATGAGTTATTCCAGCGAAAGAAAAAATAAAAAAGTCTTCACCTAGAGCAGTTCAGCAGTGGTACATTTAAATGCTGTTCCTTTTACAAATTTCAATCAAACATAAATAAGTAACGTCTTATTATATGATAATGGTAACCAGAATAAATAGGTGGATAATAGAAAACATCACTTAATAGTCATTTGTTGATATTGCATCAAATTCCTCCTGTTTTTTTTAATTTGATTTATTTTTTTATCGTGTTAGAACATAAGTCAAGTTATAAAATCGTTTTGGTTGGTTCGCATTTAACTTGGATTTCATTTCATTAATATTATATATAGTTTTAGAAAGACGTATTTGTTGAAGTTTTTTTTTAATAATTTTTTTCGAAAGATTTAGAATACCTCAAATATTGTAACTGCAGTTCGTGCTGTGTATTATAATTATTATAATAATGTTTTTATTTATCGAATATTTGTCCAATAAATTTTATTTCTATTTGTAACCAAAAAAAATATAACTGTTTTAATAATAAAAATAAATAAACATTAGAATTATATAAATTACGTATTTTTTAAATTAAATTTACAATATATAAAAAATGAAGACTTCCGTCACACGATTCGACTTCCTGTCGACGTTTCCTCAAACAAATATAATGCACGAACTCGGTACAAAGTTAGCAAACAAGTGTTTCCGAACAGGCGCCGGCGTGTCGAGAGTTGTGCGATTCGGGTGCGTGCTGCGATCGATGGCTCTTGCAGACGCACCGACGCCGGTCCCTCGAACTATCGGATGCGATATTGTATGTAAAAGCTTTAAATGCTGTTGGAAAATGGAATAATAAATGTTAACCTCCTAAATTGTTTCCTTTCTTTATATGTTTTTGAGCTTGAGAACCTCAAAAACTGTTACTAAATCAACCCGCTATGATGAAGTCGTCTGTTGTATGTACATTTACTTACAAATTATATATTTTTTTAAATATTTTTAAATTTATTTAAAAAAATATTAATTACTTAACTTTTTATATTGCTCCGTGTATTTTTTATTCATTTGTTCATTAAGTGTACTTTTCATGAATATATTGGGTACAGCGTAGACAATGAAAAGTTCTGATTAGTCCTTACCAACTACGTACCATAATGCTCCCCAGCATCCCGGCGCCCGCCGTCCTGTCTACCGTCACGTGTAAACAATCTGTAAAATAATACACCACAAACAGATCTCAGCCTGCCGCCTTGCATTATTACGATTGCTCGTTTATATTAATGTTCATTTTTATAGACCATATCGTTATAGTGCACTTTTGTTTCTTAGGAATAAATAGTGGAGAGAATAATACCTAAATTTAAATATGTTTACGACATAACATAATGGAGATGTAGAGAATTATTTATAGTTACAAAAATTTTTTTCTTGTGTGATAGTAATTGCTTTTTATAAAAAAAAATATACGTCAATTTAAATACATTTTTTAATTATACTTCGATTAATTCTTCTCTTAGTACCTCAAAATTATGTAAACCTGCATTTTAATTGTTTTTTTTTATTTAGATTATGATATCACTAGCTTCCACGAAGGAGAACAGTTGTTATGTAGCCTGTGTATTAATGCAGGGTATAAGCTATAAATATTAATTTCATCCAAATCCGCTTTGTTGTTTTTCCGTGAAAGATTAACTAAATTCTATCCATACTTAAAAACTTTCGCGTTTATAATATTCGCAGCAAAGGATTTGTATTCAATATTGAAAAAAATACAAGAATCGGGTACGAACCGACTTTCGTTTTTTCTATTTTATTTATATGTATATATTATTGCACAACAAAAAAAAAAGCCGCGATGGACCAGTGATAAGAATGCGTGAATCTTAACCGATGATCGTGGGTTAAAACCCGGGCAAGCACCACTGAATTTTCATGTGCTTAATTTGTGTTTATAATTCATCTCGTGCTTTACGCTGAAGGAAAACATCGTGAGGAAACCTGCATGTGTCTATTTTTATTGAAATTCTGCCACACGTGTATTCCACCAACCCGCACTGGAGCAGCGTGGTGGAATAAGCTCCAAACCTTCTCCTCAAAAAGGGAGAGGAGGCCTTTAGCCCAGCTTTATGAATGTCCCACTACATTCATAGGCTGTTACGGTTACGGTTGCACAATACGGTTGCACAACAACATTAAATTGCACAAAAATTAGGTTAAATCTACCTTTTGTGCGATATCTCGCTTCGCTACTGCATTCTTTAACAGCCAACGACAAGACGGACACGATTATGCAAATTAAGTTGCGGCGTTAGGTTCACGATCCTTTTTATGTTAAAGCTATTACTAAAGTTGTAAGCATGTAAAACTACATTTAATATGTTTCATTTGAAATGCTGTTTATGCCTGTAATTGGTACTTGTGCTGGGACTAGAAATATGTATAAGTTTTTTTTTTATAGAATAGGAAGGTGGACGAGCACATGGGCCACCTGATGGTAAGTGGTCACCAACGCCCATAGACATTGACATTGTAAGAAATGTTAACCATCGCGTACATCACCAATGCGCCATTAACCTTGGAAACTAAGATGCTATGTAACTTGTGCCTGTAATTACACTGGCTCACTCATCCTTCAAACCGGAACACTCTAATACCAATTACTGCTGTTTTGCGGTAGAATATCTGATGAGTAGGTGGTATCTACCCAGACGAGCTTGCACAAAGCTCTACCACCAGTACAAAGCCCAATCAGCAGTATAATAAAGTTAACTTTATCAGTACAGTGATTTTCATTATTAATAATTACATTATGCCTTCTGGACTCTCTAAATGTAAATCTACCGCTAAACAGCAATAATTAGTAGTTTTGAATTCCGTTTTGAATGGTGAGTGAGCGAGTGTGAACTACAGGCACAAGGGACATAACATTCCCAATGTTGGTGGCGCATTGGCGATACAATGGTTAATTTTTCTTGCATCGCCAATGTCTACCACCCGATAGCCCGTTTAGCCGTCCGCCTACACAAATCATTAAGAAAAATCATAGTTCTTGGATTTAATTTTAATATTCGGTGCACACCAGTTGTCATACGAAAGTGTCTATGTGTGTTGGGTGTTTCTAGTACATAGAGGGCAGTGTGGGACCTCCAGACAGCACCAACGCTACCCTGGCGTCATCGTTAATATCATTAAGCAAGATAGCGACCGAAATACATCAATGTAAAATTGTTATTTTAACTTAACCTTATTATTTTATATTATTTCATATTTTAATTAATATAGTTTTAATTATTACACTATAAATAATAAGGAAATAATTTATAATATGTTGTGGTGTTGATAGCTTAGTAGTGACTATGTTTGTGGTTTAATTGTAGACCAGCAACTACATTACATTCCTTGAGGTTTCTGCATCAGCATAACATTATCGAATAGCCATAGATTAAATAAATCTTATCTTTACTATACAATATTTTTTTTTTAAATATTACATACAGATTATTAAAGAATAATATTAACAGTATGTCATTTAAAATGTTGCATTCAAACTTACATTAAAATAATTAGTACTAGGTATGTTAATTTATATAATATTAATGTTGTATCATTTACATATATACTAGATTTATGTACATTTTCCATTGATGTGACCTTAAAAAGCCGGTGTTGTTTTAGAAAGTTATAACCGTCTCGTTCGTACTCACAGCGATTAGCGCTATCTCTTTTCATCGTGAATGAATCCATTCTCAGCGTATGTGCAGAGATCTCTGCCCGTACGCAAGTTTACGCGGTTTAAAAAATAAATAAATTTTGTGGTTTTATTAACAATATCGTGAGAATTTTTTGGTGTATAAAATGTGTTTAACAAATAAATCACAAGATGGATAAAATTAAAAATAAAAAGGCACAAAATAGGAAGGATGTAAGTATTTTTTTTTTGTGTGGGTATCACGTTTAATGATAATTGTATGTAATTAGTTCTTAAAAATTGTGTTTACGATTAATGTTATATAGATACACCTTTATTTACCCTTATCGGTTAGTTATATACATATGTATATCATTTTAAAACTAAATTATTTTTGTTCAGAGACATTTAAATAAACTAAAACTAAAATTGTTTTTTAACAAAAGTAGTACTGGTGATTTGATAACCATATAAAACTTTCTAAGGAGTCATACATCGGTAATCTACATACATACATAAGTGTATTTTAATGTAAAAACATTAATAATGGCTGTATATGTCTTGTCTTTAAAATTAACACTTTAAATTTATGAGATTATTTTGTATGAGAAAATGTATGTAAAATTACCGCCGGTTCAGAATATAGATTCTAACGATGAGAACCGGCAAAAAACTCAGTAGCTGGACTACGAAAGTGACGGACTGCACCCATGTTTAAAAACACATTTACGCTATCATATCTCAAGCGCAATTGACAACTCATTAAGATTGGCAACCGAAATACGGTTAGGAAGACAGATTGTAGTTACATATTAATATTATAAATCGAATATAGATAAGATTATGTACATTAATGTACGAATAATGTACTGTGTACTTTATTGTACACCACAAAGAGAAAAAAAATACAAAACATGGATACAGCCTAAACAAAAGTAGCATACAATTTTGGCGACCTTATCGCTACATAGCGTTCTCTTCTAGGCAACCAACGGTGCAAGTAATTACTCATAGGATATGAGGTAGGTAGGTATTATATTTTTTGTATATACTGCTACTGAGATTGTAAGAACTTGATAAGAAATATGTACATAATATCGTTTCATCCTCTACTCGAATGCAATTTTAATTCAAATAAGTATACTTTATACGATTTGCTTTTTTCAACTACTTTCGTATGGTCATTTCACAAACGAGAAAAACAGTAAAAGACTTATCAAAATAGCATATCATCATAAAATATGAATGCAGTTCTTTTTTTAATATTTCACGAGTGAGATACGAAGTGAGTTCTTACAGGATAATTATTTTGAGAACAAGAATAAAGATACTCGTATACTCATCGTAAGTCATTCCAATGGAAGAAGATCCATTCGATTCCATGGTCTGCTAATAGCTCCAGTATATTGTGCACTACAATGTCTGTAGATTATTGTGTCTTTATTTATAATACAACGCTATTCAACTGAACTACTTATATGCATTTAAATTTTACTTCCAAAGTTACGATAATAACTTCGCCGACATTCAAGACGATGATACCGCGTCAATTCAATGACAAAGTTATTTATTTGTTCTAACCTCTTGTGGTTAGAATAGGCTATTGAGACATACATATATTATATGGGGGAGAAAAAAAAATCTAAATAAGTGAAATGTGGGCGTGATGTGAAAAATTGTGATTAATATAGCTTTATTCATTTATACAAACCGATTGATATATCACAAATAATACATCATCAAATTAATATATAAGTAACTTTACATTTTATACAATTATGTAAAACGACAATTCAAAAATCTTTGTAAGAGCCTATTTGAAATAAAATATATTTTAAATTTATTTAGTGATTAAGTAATTTGTATGAATCAAATAGATAATAGATAAATAGACAATAGACGCAGATAATGTAATCTAAAAATGGCAAAGTAACAACATTATAGTCTGTTTCTATCAAAGGTATTGTAACATTGTGCCTGTTAATATAATTATATAGAAAATATAAAAAATTGACTCCAAAATAACTCGCGTCCATCACATTAATCAGCTAATATATCCTTCCCGAAATACCCATTGAGTAATGGCACATAATGTTCCATTCAACTAATCGTATTAATTTATTTTTAGAATAAACAATTATTACATCGGAACGAAAATATATCAGAAAAAAATATCGAAGAGGAAAACGTCACGAATGTATACAAGTATAGCGGAATACTGACAAGAAATGAAACCAATACAAATGTATTTTTTCTTATATGTATAATAGGTCTATCTCTAGCGATACTATTAGAGATAATAAACGTACAAAATAGAAAGGAAAATGTTTACAAAGATTATGAAACGAACAGACGACGATATTGGGTGTATTCTGCCTACAATGATGTTGAAAATAAAAACGGATTGTTGAAACACGTTCATTTAGTGCTGGAAAGGATTGGTTATGAGAAAGCTACCAATAATACTCCTTGGTCGCTACTATGGTCTCACGACTACCCATTCAGGGTACTGTATCCAAATTTGCACAGCTTAAAAACGAATCAGAGAGTCAATCATTTTCCGGGCACAGGCTTCATAACAAACAAGGTTGACTTAGCGACATCGTCTTCCAAATTTATTCCAAAAGCGTTCAAGATACCAAAAAATACCAAGGAGTTTTTACAATATGCGAGTGAAAATAGGAATGCAGTGTTTTTGGAAAAGCACAATCAACATCGAGGTGTATATTTAAAGAACGTGACCGCAATTGATTTGTTGAGTGGCGAAAGTTTCGTTCAGGAGTACGTGCAAAAACCTTTCTTGGTGGACGGACACAAGTTCGACATTGGCGTTTATGTGGCACTGACGTCTGTTGATCCTTTGCGAGTGTATTGGTACAAAGGAGATGTACTTTTCAGGTGAGCATAATTAAATAAAAAATCCTATGGTATAGTTAGCGATGATAATGAAAAATTAAAATTGAATTAATGCTTTTTAAGAAAAAAATAGTAATAAACGCCACTACCAACACTACTTCTTCCAAATATATATACATACATAGATGTAGGGTTACAATAACAAACTAGAAAATTATCATATAATCCGATCCTAAAATATCAAAAGTGCTATCAATTTTGACGATAAAAATTATAACACTTAATGGATACACGCATAGCGTATAGATATTTCACGAGAGCGATACGGAGTGAGTTCGAATATAAATCGATAAGAAAATAGCCAAAGTGTATGCAAATGGTTTATTGTTGTTGTTAAAATTATATCACACTGTATCTTCTAAAAGTACATGGACAGACGATAAATATACAAATGAGTTAACATTAATGCGATTACTAATGTCCACAAATGGATTATCTTTAACTTACTTGCTAATAACATATTTAACTTGCATTACCATGTATTTATGTGCGTGATATTTATTAAAGTAATTTAGAGAAGCAACCTGTACAATTATTCATATATATGATATATTTAATATTATTATTTAATACAATTGTAATACTAAATGGACCACCATTCTCTAATTCTTAATTTCTTTGTGATAGGGCTTTGTACAAGCCCGTTTGAGTAGGTACCACCCACTCGTGAGATATTCTACCGCTAAAGAGTTGCTCTTTACTTTATTTATTAGTATTGTTGCGTTCCGGTTTGAAGGGTGAGTGACCCAGTGTAGCTACAGGCACAAGGTACAAAACAGCTTCGATCCCAGGGTTGGTGGCGCATTAGCGATGTAAGGAATGGCTAATTTTTCTTACATCGCCAATGCCGTCTATGGGCGATGGTGGCTGATGGTGATAATATTAGTTTGATTCAGAATAGGAAAATAACAATTTTTCTTTACCTGAAGTATTTGTGATTTCGCGACGCGTCGTGACCATGACGATGGGAACCTTAGTCTTCTCGAAAAATGTCGATCAATCGAACCTTCGTTGGTATACTGTTTCCCATGTTTATTGATTTTTTATGAATCAAAATTCGTTTTCATTTCATAAAACACAATTGAATCCTAATAATTAGTTTTTATTTATTTCCTAGCTACGCGTATTTATATTGTAATATATATAAATAACTCTATTCTTTTACCGAAATTATTATAATTAGTTCAAAAATCCTCCCATCAAAGTTTGTCTGGAAGAGATTGCTGGAATAAAAGCCCCTTTGCACACCATTCTACTTAGTATCCAAATTCTGTAAAATAATTTTATAGAACTTGTGTGCAACAAAGCCTTTCTATTCTATTCTATTTGCATGAATTAAATATCTTCCAACGTGACTTGGCGCGTCTTATGAGGCTTGTTTTATTCTTTGAAAGTGTCCTTCACAATCTTTTTTTGTAATTCGACATCGTGACATATATGATATAAGGTACATAAATAAAGTATCCCATACCATTTAAAATTCTTCTGGGCAAATACCTCCTCGTGTTGAGGATCCGTTTTGGATACACACTTGAAATGCGATTTTCGTCTAAGATCCACGTGTTCTATCCTATGGAAAGTCCCTATTTTGATTTAAAAAGACAAGACAGTGGCATTTATTTATTAACCAATATATTTACAGGTAGACTGGCGAATCGGCCATCTGATTGTATGTGGTTACCACCACCCATAGACTAGAGACTTTATCGGTACTGTAAGAACCATTCCTTGCATTGTCAATGCGCCACCAACATAGGGAACTAACTCATTTTTGTAGTTACACTGGCTCGCTAACTCTTCAAATCGATCGCAGGAATACTGTTGCTGTTTGTTTGGTGGCAGAATATGTTATGAGTGGGTGGCACGGAGCACCTTATCCAGAGGCTTGCACAATAACCTATCTACAAGTCAAGTTAATTAATTTCAAGTTTACTTAATAATTATTACTGAAAAAAAAATATATTATCATCCTATCTGTAATATACATTAACGTAACATAATTTCAATGGTAAATAAGTACATTTCGATACACAGTACCATTAACGATAGCACAAAAAATAAAAAAACGCACTTCAAAAGGTTCCATACAACTTGAATAAGCTACTCGTATCTATATTTACTTAATATTTTGATATCTATTAGTGAAATTGGCTGTTTATATAAAATGTAAACTGTATATGTATGTAACCAAGGCACCGTCTAAAGTAATTACGTTATTACAAATAAACTTACTTTTAGAAAAATGAGATTTTTATACCTATACGTATACAGTGATTGTATCACTATATCCGTATTATATACTCGAAAGATCTCTGGCATATACAGTTCTTATACATAGCCTTTGTGGCTTATAGCGTACTAAATAATCAGAGATTTTAAAATTAAGCCATAGACAATTTACTACTTTTTACTGATTTAACATATTACTAACATTGTAGTACTTCATTTTATTTATTTACACACTGTTGAAATTATAATTAATCCAACACGACTGAAAATTTCAACTCAATCGATTGGACACCGTAATATGTTTTAAATTCATTTGAAATAACCTTAAAGGGTAAAGTTTACGCTTGTCTATATTTCATGATGCTTGACTGGCTTCCCAATAGAATAATTTACTTTAATTTGTCTTACTAATGAAAAATTATAATGACAAGCTCTACTGCCGTTATTAGTTTTTCTTATTTTTCTCGATAATGTTGCTTGCTATTGTTATATCCAAGGACCAAATTTCTAACAAATAAAAGACTGTAAGAAAACTCCTTCTACCGAATACTAAAAACGATACATACTTTCTAATTTATAATGACTCATCCATGTTCCATAATTTTAATATTGCTATTAAGAAAAATTTGTAATAATAATTTTTATTCCATTTTTCAGATACTGCCCAGCAAAATATTACCCGTTCGATCCAAAAAACCTTGACAAGTACGTGATTGGAGATGATTATTTACCTACGTGGGAGGTGCCGTCGCTGGCACATCCGTACACCGCCCTGGGATTCAGTATGAAGGAAGCTTTCGACCATTATGCCAAGTCTAAGGTAGCGAAAAGATTATTTCAAATCACCTTATTATCAAAAAAAGGCAACCTATTTACAAAATATTTTTGAATTTTGATGAATAAATTATTATATTTTGTTCATTAATAGCTTCGTAGAATATAGTAGGGAAATTAACTTTGCGTTTTCCAGCTCATATAGAAAAAATTGAACCCCTTATCCCAATCAAAGAACTTTAGTAATCGCTTAAATAATAAGAGACATTTTGAAATATGTGGATGCAACCTGTCCATCGTATCATTGCATCAGCTATCGTTCCAAAGTAAAGGCTATTCCGCGTTTATATATCATGAATACTAAAACACGAATTTTATGAGATGGTCACAATACGTTTTAGCTAACACGAATAAGTATTATTCGTTCTTTGAATCTAACATAATTATATACAATTTAAATGGAATGAAAATGAAGTTGGGTTAAACCCATGATCAATTTATGCAACATTGTAAACTTTAGTTCGAATCCAGTCAGCATTTTTCTTTTGTGTCATTTTAATTACTAAACAGGAGTCGAGTGTTTAACGCACTGGCGTTGGCGTTTGCCATGTAAATCCGTTCAGCAGACGATAAATAACTCGACACCATGATACGCACTTTAAAAAAGGGGAAAATAAGGCCCCCAATACACGACGCCGTTACACGACACTGTAACGTTTGTTATCTTTGAGCTCGCATAATTGTCAGAAGAATACAAGCAAGCAGTTTATTGTAAATATTATATTAAAGGAAATTAAATATGCAATTAATATATAAACTGCATAATCAAGTATATTTACACAATGTAGGGCTGATATTAGCGTTGCTTTTTTTTCCTTACTCACACGCAGCTAGAGGCGGACTGTCAATACTATCTCATGAAAGATAATCGAGATGAGATCATAGACAATTTTTAGTACTTTTTATATTTTTGACATTTTTCCTAACAAATATCAGCTAAATGATTTCATTAATTATTAAATTAAGTCCTTTTTTTACAAATAACAGTCTAATTTAATATTTTGATTATAATGATCAGTCAGTGTCTAGTAAAGACGTGATAATTTAACCATTTAATTGATCACTGCCAACTTTCCTAGTCTTTCCATACGTTCGAACTAGTACGAATCTTCTAATACCGTTTGTTCCCAACTGAATATATTTGAACGCTAATCTTGGGATGCCATTCGATATTTCACCAAACTTTAAGATAAGTGTAACTCGAATGAAAGATGAACAGGTTTAAAGTAAAGCGTTTCAATTTTCTGGCATTGGCATTCGTTACTATTATAAACAAAAAACTATATTTGCGATTCATTTGGTCAGGCATACTCATTTGAGTAGGTACCTATCAAAGAGTAGGTATCAATTATTATTCTACCGCCTAACAGCAATATTATATATAATATAACATTTTCACAATATATTGTGAAAATGTTGTATTATAAATTTATGTTGCAATTTGATAATTTAAAGACAAAATTATTCCAATCTATTTATTAATATTGTTACAAGTACAAGTTTATTGAAGTATTAATAATAGTGTTTGTTTCTTATATTGTGGTTTGTAGAATAAGCGAGCCAGTGTCTATATAGACAGAAGAGACGTGACATATTTGGTCTCACGATTAGTGACCCTTTAACAGTGTGAGGAATGAGGAAAAAAAAGAGATACAAAGAAAAGATGAAAAAAAAATATGTCTGTTTGTAATAGATAAACTTAAAAACTACTTTACCGATTTAAAAGCCTTACCGGGTAAATATTGAAAATACGTTTCTAATAAAACGTTTAAATAATATAAACTGAAGTAGGTAAAAGTTTTGAGTGGCTTAGAATTAAAAGTAACGTCTGAAGTCAGCATACGCCTAACCTGGCGCCACGTTTAGCCACTACATGTTAATATGTCGATCACCCCACCGACACGAACGCAATGGGATTAACGAATTAAGCCTTTACCATATCGATTGTCGTTCAACGTCGACATCCCATCTCGTATTACCTTGTAGCGATTTCAATGTACTATGTGTATATGTTGTAGGCCTTGTTGAAACGGAACTCCTTTGGATACAATTAACTTAAATATTCAAGGTTTATACATTTTAGTTTTGAAGCAAAATTATTTAATTTCTGTGAGGATTATAATATGAAGGTATGAGTATAAGCCTGTCAAAATTAATCCGTATGGGTATTGTGTATTGCTATAAATGCAAGCCTTATAGTGATAATTATAGATACACCATTAACGTTAAAAATGTTGGAATTGTTGGTTCAAAAAATGTTGATTAGTTATTCTTAAAATGGCTATTTTGTATAAACAACGAACAAAGATTTTATTATTTAGAAAAGTCTCGAAGACCCGGGAAGTTAATAATGTGTATTAACTTTAAAAAGATTTTAATCCATCAACAAGGAACAGTTTTTGACTCAATATATCAAATAGCTTTAAGTATCTGTCTCGAAAACAAAAGACAGTGTGTTTGCATTTCAAATAAATTAACTATAAAATTATTGACTATCAATTGATCACATATTTTTTTAATTGCTCTTAGGTCCAAGATTCTATTCTATATGAATATCTTCCCTCTGACATCCAACGACCTGGAAATTTTGAGTAAATCCTTTGACATAAGTTTACTCACCATTTATCAAATATCTAATTAAATTAATTTAAGAAAAAAATTATAATAATTATTATAATTTTTGTTATTATTTATATGTTGTGTTCAAATATTTTTTATTTAATTATAATATTTTTCTAGATATCTACTGTAGAATAACATAGTTTTCACTCATCATCATTAAACAATTCAAAATTTGAAACCGAATAATCTCATATCATATGTGACATCCATTTTAAACGTGACATTGGCAGAATATTTTGCGCTCAAATAGCGTAGATACACGCCAGAAAAGGGGAAATATATATATATATCTATGAAATTAATATATAATTATGTATATGTATTTTCTGATTTCAGGGTAAGAACACAACAAAAATGTGGGAGGAGGTACAAGAAGCTATTACAGAAGTGTTCCTCAAAAAAGAACACCATATTATTGAGGCAGTGAGTATCAATATTAGGTCATATAAAAAAATAAAAATAAATGAAGTTTTATGATAAATACGAATCGAAAATGAATATAATTGCAGAAACTATACGTGTATGTTTTTTTTTTTAATTTAAAGACCATTTTTAAAAGTTATATGTAATACATTGTCCACAGTTGAAAAATTACCCGTCCAAAGACAACTTTTTCGAAATGATGCGTTTCGATCTCGTATTGGATGAGGATTTTAGAGTATATCTGTTGGAAGCCAACATGTCTCCCAACTTAAGTTCAGCTCACTACCCTCCGAACCAGCTTCTGTATGAACAAGTTTTGTACAACCTGTTCAATCTCGTTGGAATTACAAATCTTGCAAACAAGTAAGTATATATATATATATATATATATATATATATATATATATATATATATATATGTATATATATATATATATATATATATATATACAATATAAGATAATGAGACTGATGATCTTTTTATTTTCACTGCTAATATGTAGCTGTAAGAGAATGACTCCATCATCAGCGAATGAAGCCACATTCTTCAATTGAGATTATCGGTGGCCACTGGACCATAATCTCGTCTCTTAACAACTTCTCTGTCCATACAGCAGACACAATAGATAAACAATAACCATGAGTCAAATGTGACTCACGGATCGGGGAAGTTGTTTTTAAGCCTGTTTTACAAATATTTTATTAAATACACGATGATTGGTTGAGTAATTAAGAGGTGAAAGTGTAACAAACAAATAAACTCACAAAGTCACGTTTACATTTATAATATTGATAAGGATGTATGATGTATGCATGCGGTTTTCGAAATTCATAAAAACTTCCGCGTAATCAGCCAGTTTCCGGTACCTATAAGGTATAGGCAAAAAGTTTTTACCTGTAATTACTTTCCATGGTTAAAAAAAATCAGACCAATTGTATGTTAATAAATTTCATTTGATTGAACTATTCTGTAGGCCTTTTGTATTTTTGTATTCTTACAGACATCTTGTACGGTCGTTATACTTTTATGATACAGATGTCAGCAATTATTTATCTTTATACCACTGACAAAAAACATATGTGCATACAGCAATACTATTTGTAAATATAATTCGAATTACATTATTTAAAAAAAAAGAAATATTATAACGTGAATCGTGTTCATAAATAAATAAAATAATATTAATTTTTACGTATACGATAATTATACGAAATTTAAAAGGTTTTAGTAAAATAAGAAGTTCAAAGCATTAAAACAATATGTCTATACTACTCAAGTCAAGTCAAAAATCTAAATAATATAGAAGCGTTACACTTACTTATTTATTGTCATAAATCTACCACCGGTTCGGAAATACACACCTCAGACCTCAGAAGAGCCGGCGAAAGAAACTCGGCGGATTTTTTTTATATCTCATCTTTTACAATCATAGGCAGTTTACACAATAACAGAAAAATATATTTTTTTTATCTGAAATAGCCTCAATTATTATTTATAATTTCTTTGAATAAGTAATACAATATAATTCTTAATCTAGCATAAAAAAACTTTCATTTCAGTAACAATGCAGATAGAAACAGCATGATATCATCGCAAAAAAATATAGCAGTTTACAGCCACGAATGCAGTACAATATGCAAGGAAAATTGCGAGGCGTCAGATATTTGTAGACTATGCAAACCATGCCTAGAATCTAAGTTGAAAACGAGTTTACTGAACGCTCACAGGGAGTACCTGCACAAAGGAGACTTTAGAAGGCTATTCCCGCCTCCAACGGTACGCTATAATTTTGAATCATAAAAAAATTAGGTTCATTCAGTTTTTGATCCTTCGAGCCGGATTAGAATTGTGATATCTTTTAAATTAAAATTTTAGTAATCATCATTGAAATAATTAACTAAACTAAATAGCACGAAAAATAGAAGAAAGTTGCGTAAACAGTTTTTTTATCGCTAAACTATTACTCATTTTCATTAATCATTACTAATTGTTATGATAGATTCATTCGCTTATAGTAAATAGATGCGTGAATAGATAAATATCTCATTGAAAATACTTGTAGATACGCATAATTAAATTTATTAATATTAATTGAATGATTGATGATCTTTTTATTTTTATTTTTTACAGATTCCGAATTCAAACAAAATAGAACAAATAAAGCCAGTTAATCACATGAACAAATTACAGTATCTATGGTTTCAAGGAAAATGCAATAATGACATCACTTGGTGTTTATAGAAAAAAACAACTTTTTATTTAATTACCCATTTATTAAATATTTATTACCAAAAAATAACTTTTCTTACTATACTTATAGTTACTGAACAATCGATTGTAACAAACCTAATATATAACTACCCAAATCCTCATCCTGATTAGTCCAAGACACATATATGCTTTTGGTATTATCATCATCACCTTCTACTTTAATTAGAACAGATTCAACAGATATATTACTCTCAGATATAGTTATGGACCACCCTTGAAGTTTTTCTGCTAGCAATGTTTTCAGCTTTTCAGCAGTTTTAGCTGCCGAGCCAGGATCATCAAAACGAACTGTATTTGTAAACCTAATGACATGTCTATTTATACCAATTTCATCACAAATCTCATCTATATCTAAGAATGAGAGTCTATTATCTTTAACACACAAAACTCCATGAACAACTCGTCGCCTTTTTGGATCAGGAGGCTGAGCATTATATCTAACAGCTTCTGCCTTCAATAGCCTCAAGGAAACATCGATAGGTATTTTTGTGGGTGTGTTTATAATAGCTGTTTCACCATTAGCTGGCATATAGCAATTTATCTTAAATTCTTTTTCAATTTTGTCTTTCAAGAATTCCATTTTTTGTGCCTCACCATGTACTAATAAGACATTCTTTGGTTCACAGTACTGGATCAATTGCATAATACCCTTTGCATCTGCATGTGCAGAAAATGACATATACTCTACAGCCATTTTGACTTCCACCACTTGACGATTTTCAAATTCAATCTTCTTTGCACCATTCAAAATTTTGTGTCCAACGGTTCCTTGGACACAGAAACCAGGCATAATTAACATGTTCTGCTCATATGGGGCCCATTTCTTAAATATGTTCAATGACAAACCAGCATGTAACATACCAGGAGTTGCAAACACAACCATTGCACCGGGATTATCAATGTAAGATTTATCAAATGGTTTGATGTGCTTAAAATCAAACATATTCCTTTGAACGAATGTCTTACGAATTTTTTGATTAGTCCATGTGATAAACATTTTGTAGTAATTGTTGGCTTTTTCTGTTAAACCCAAAGCAAAGTAGACAGGATACTTTAAATTCATACGCTCCCAATATGTTTCTAACAAGATACATAGCTCCTGTGCTCTTCCCAATGCAAAAACAGGAATTAAAACTTTTCCCCCTTTTTCTACACATTCATGAACTTTCTTCAAGAAATCTCTCTCACGACAACGCTTGGAATCTCTAATTGTGGTTGCATAAGTGGACTCAGATATCAGAAGATCTGGCCTGCATTTATCTATCCATGCTGCTCCCAAATGTCTGTCTGGAGTCATATTATAATCTCCAGTATAAACAACAGATTGGGATCCAACTCTTATCCAAAACATGGCAGCACCAAGCACATGACCTGCATAATAAGCTTTTATTTCTAACTCATTGTCTACCATAACAGATTGATGTAATGTGACAGCGGTGACTTTCTTAATGCAATCCTTTATCATTTGAGATGTAAAGAAATTAGATTCTCCTTTTCTTTCTACAGCAACTTTTCTCATGTCTTCCAGTAAAATGGGTGCTATAGCCTTAGTTGGATGAGTCATATAAATAGGACCCGTGTAACCTACCATCTCAGACATGTATGGCAGGGCACCACAATGGTCAAGATGAAAGTGTGAAATAATGACACAATCGATCTGACTTGTTATAGGGCCTTCTGGTACTATGTAAGAGAAGTCTGGAAACCGCCTTTCGTCATTGTATCCCATATGCATGCCGCAATCCAACATGATGTTTTTGCCGCCCATGGACAGCAGAATACAACTGCGACCAACATCTTGGCCTGCACCTAGAGGAGTTATTTTAATCTCGGGCATACTAACGGTTTTATCTTGTCACTAATAAAAATATGTAGTTTATATTTTCACAGCTTATTGCGTTTTAAAGATGAACACTGACGTAAATCATGTTTGTATTATTTTGTGTAAATTCACGAAATTATTAGGGGATACAGTCATGGTACCATATAACTTTTGAAAGTAAATTTTTAAAAACAATTAATCTTGAACCTTGAAATCACAATCAAGTTTACAATGTTTGATAATGTCTGAATAACCTCAGCAGCGATTATAATAAATGTCAGATTGTGAAGTGTAGAGTAGAGGTATCTTTATGTATAAAAAGTGTTCCTCAAATTGTATAACATTTAGATGGCGCTGCTGGAGGTGGAGATAAGGTGAAATTTAAAAAAGGAACTTGCTTATACTCGAAAGAGTAAAACACAATAATTAACGATAGTTAGACATCCGCCTCTCGAAGGCACTATTTACAAATTTAACTGTTGATAAAATTTACAAATCATATTTTAACGCATAAACTAGCTCTAGCCGCGTAACCATTTTAGCTTTAGTAGCGCTATTCTGGCAATTTATATGACTTAATTATTTATTTAATTATGTATTAATTCAAAATAATATAAGCTTCGATAAATATCTTTGTTCGATGGCAAAAGCAGTTCTTAAAAATATATTATGATCTTGAAAATTCCATATTACTCGGATTAGTATTTTTTATATTCATCCAGAAAAATATAATAACCATTTTTTGTAATGTTCCCATAGTATATTTAGGATATAAAGTATAATATTAAAATCTTATTTAAATTTCTATCGTTATAAATTAATTTTTAATTCGGTTCGTAATCATACCAAATTATATTTTAGGCAATTTCTTCTTGTTCATGAACACAACGTTTTGATTTTGACATTTGGTATAATACTGCAGTTTTGTTTATTAAAATGTACAGAAACATCTAATTTCCTTAAATTGTAACTCAAAATACATGGCTTATTACACTTTTATTGCAAAAATTATGTTAAACCATACAATCAAAAAGTAAATTCAGTTATATTGCGTGTTTAATTGGTGTCGAGTATGTGTAACAGCGTATGTGATAAGCTTATCATTATTAAACGTTGCCGGCTCGAGAGTTGCAGACGTGTTTTGTATTACGTTCCCCTTTTAGATTAAAAAATATACACACAAGATGTCCGGCGAAGGATCAAGCACTAACGGAAACAAGAAGGTGGCCTTAATTACTGGCATAACTGGACAAGTAAGTTAAATTGTAAAGTTTAAATAAAAAACAAAAATATCGTAGTTTTCGCTTCGTTGGCAAAAAATGTAGTTCATTTTTTAAAAATGCAGTAGTATGATGGAATAAAACCAACTTCAAACTTCTACAAATAAAATTATTTCATTGAGTAATTCATATAATATTATTAATTAAAAAAACGCCCTTATAAAATTTTAAATTTTAAGAAATAAATTAAATATCTTCCTTGATTGATAGTCTACTAAAATATATTTTTTGTGTATAAATGTGATATGATTAGCTAAAAATAATAAAATATTTCCTGAATTTCAATGTTAATGCAAAATATTATACTTGTTTTAGGATGGTTCCTATTTAGCTGAATTTTTAATAAAAAAAGGATATGAAGTACATGGAATACTTCGCCGATCCTCTTCATTTAACACTGGTAAGTTCCAGATGCATAATTTTCCACAAAAGAGAAAAACAATTATCTTTTACATGTATTGTGTTGCTAAATTTGAATTAATTAATAAAAAAGTTAATTTAGGTCTATAAACTCCTAATTTATATCTATAAATTTATCACACTTCAGCCTAGCTTTTGTTATTATGTTTATTATTATCTACGGCTATTATTAAGATGTGTAATTGAGTCTGTATGCCCTCTATGACCAACTGCCTCAACATAACTACATTAAATTAAACACATTAGTTTCATTCACTATTTCAGTATTCTTTTATTTACAAGCAAATCCAAATTTAAGTCAAGTCAAGGAGCTCATATAAATGTGTATATAATGACAATAATTTTTCACATTTAATAGGCAGAATCCAACACTTGTATGGACAACCGGCTTGTCACACAGGTGGACAGATGCACCTACATTATGGAGACCTCACAGACACTACCTGCCTCATTAGTATTATAACTAAGGTATTTATTAAAGATATTTAACTTTCAGAACCGATAATAGTCATATAGATTTGTCATTAGCTGTTTTGAATCAATTAAGTTTTTAATATAAGTACTCAAATTTGAGCCATGGTCTGGGTACCATGGCTCAAATTTAGGGTTAGAACATGAGAATTTTTACTAATGATTGTAGACTCAAGCCTGAGCTAGTATCACTTATCATGTACTTAATATGTGTTTATAATTCATTTAAGGACACCTGCAAGTTTCAGTGAAAATCTACCGCATGTCTTTCCACCAAACATTCGCACATTTACAGCTCATTACTTAATTTATTCTTTAATATCGTTAAATCCTTTAAATATACATTGTTATAGTATATTTTTATCATAATAGGCTACTTTATAGCTGTTTAGAGGTCAACATCCCGTATTGTCATGTATATAATTTATTCAAGGTGTTCAAAGAACAATTGATGGTGTTATAATAGTTTCTCCGTGCTTTTACTTCTACTGCTACTATGATACTACATCAATATACATGTGAATGTAGATTCATTGAAAAGATATTGTTCTTTACATTAGATACTCATATGGTGATTTCTATGGTGATTTGTAGATGTATAAAATGTAAATAATTGAAAAATGATTATTATTATTATTATAAAAATTAAGTCTCGTTTAGGTCACTACTAATCGTGACAAAATAGAATCTTCGCTTAAGAAACGAATACATTCAATCAACAGCCAATCGTTGTCCACTGCTGAACATAGGCCTCTCCCAAGGTGCGCCAAAGCTCCCTGTCCTCCGCCTTCCGCATCCAGTTGGTGCCCGCCACCTTCTTAAGGTCGTCGGTCCACCTGGCTGGAGGGCGCCCTACGCTGCGCTTGCCGATTCGCGGTCTCCACTCTAGGACTCGTCTGCTCCAACGGCCATCGGTCCTACGACATACGTGACCAGCCCACTGCCACTTCAGCCTGCTAATTTTGCAAGCTATGTCGGTGACTCCGGTTCTTTTCCGGATAATCTCATTTCTGATCTTATCCTTCAAAGATACTCCGAGCATAGCTCGCTCCATAGCACGCTGAGCGACTTTGAATTTGTGGACTAGTCCCGCAGTTAGTGTCCACGTTTCGGCACGTTTAACGAATACATACTAAGAATTAAAAAAGAAATTTCCTTACAAAAACGTAAGATTGAAGCCAACCTAAGTAATAAAAATATAATAACATTACGATTTAAACATCGCAAATTTTAAAGTATTGAATTAATAGAACTATCGATAATCTATTAATATATCTGTAACAAATTCACAGATATTGATAAAGTTAGCTAGCAATAGTCTGTGATACTTCTATTTAGGTAACTGTATATCTATACTATACCATCTTGATGTTATTATCTACGTACGTAAAGCTGCGCCGCGCGGTTTCACTCGCGTTAAACGTTACTTCTGGACTCGTAGACTTGCTAGGTCCTAAAACTACTAGCAAGTTTAGCCGGACTTGGGTGAAAAGGCCGGCCGCTCTTAATTATTTTTTGCTGTAGTAATAATACATACATAAATATTTTACATCATAGTTAGTCTTTTCTCAAATAAAAAAAAGACTAACAAAGGCTGGCAGCCTCGACTCGGTGTGTCCGGACACGAATCCATAATAGGCTAACTCGTTCCAGATTTATCCGGGCATCTGCCAACCCTATCCGTGGACAGCGTGATGTTATATGCTCTATAATGTTGCTCAATTAAACGACTATTGAGCTCAAAAGACATTTTTAAATCGTACTAGTTCTTTAAACAAACACTTCAGCTTTATAGCTTTGCTAATAGATAAGATGTTATATTTGATATTATTGTTGATAAACTGTTTTGTTATGAAGGTGTGTGAGCCAGTGTAATTATATAAAAGTTCTAGCCAAGGCTGACAGCGTACCACCAGGCGGCCTATTTAATCGTCCCTCGTGACGATAGTATAACTTAACTAATATGATAGAAGATATTATCAATAATCTAACAGTGCAGATTACAATTATTATACAAAATTACATCAAAACTCGATTACCTTTAATGATAAAAAAAATATATAAATTTAAAACACAAAGTTTATCAATAAAAACGAAACTAGTAATGTAAAATGTGCCTTCATTTTATCTATGAATAAATATTGAACCGAAATGTCCCGAAACATAACTCATAAGCAAAGATCGCGGTTTTGAATCCGTCAAAGCGCCACCTGAGTTTTTATGTGCCTAAATCGTATAATTATAATTCGTGTCGTGCTCGAATTGTATTGGGAATGGGAGTATATTCCTATGTGTTTAACCACGTAGCCACACTGAAGCAGACTTAAAGCCTTAAGAGGGTTTTTCCAGCAGTAAAACATTTACGGACACTTACTAAACAATATGTACTAATTTAAAATAACGAATATATTTACATTCATAGCTAAAATATGCGAAAAACATTAGAGTATTTTCTTATCGTTTAACAAACATAATACTTTTACCGATAACGTGTAATTTACTAAGAAATAGATTTACCGAATGTTTTACATGATATTCATTTTAAAATCGATTATAGTAAAGCCGAGATGGCCTAGTGGTAAGAACGCGTGAATCTTAACCGATGATCGTGGGTTCAAACCGGGCAAGCACCACTGAATTTTCATGTGCTTAAATTTGTGTTTATAATTCATCTCGTGCTTAACGGTGAAGGAAAACATCGTGAGGAAACCTGCATGTGTCTAATTTCATTGAAATTCTGCCACATGTGTATTCTACCAACCCGCATTGGAGCAGCGTGGTGGAATAAGCTCCAAACCTTCTCCTCAAAAGGGAGAGGAGGCCTTAGCCCAGCAGTGGGACATTAACAGGCTGTTACTGTCTACATAGTAAATACGTATTTAATGTTTTAGGTTGTGGATATTCCTAATCTCTCATTTAGCGTCTGTATATATAAATACGCATATGTATAAATTGAAATAAAACCTCAAAATATAATAAAATAAATACTTTAATAGCGGTTTCCTTTAAGAATATTTCTTCATTAAAAAGTGTAACCATGTAATGTGACAATAACGCAAGCGAAGGTGTCAAACACATTGTAAATATAGGGATTCATCTTTCAGTGTCAATGTACGGTAGCTTTACACTTTAAATTTATTTAAAGAAAATTTTAAACGAAGAATCGAAATCGATTTCAAATCTAGAACAATCATTTCAACATTAATTTTTTTACGTTATATAAAATACAAAATAAAAATCGATTAAATTTCCATTATAATTTTGTATAGTATCAATCACGCTTATGTCTCAATGTTGGCCCTTCCACCTTTCCTGTTATAGAGAAGGAGCTTTTATTTGACCACGCTCCACTTCGAATTTGTAAAGAATAAATATTTCGTAAGATCATGTTTTACTGGTTACAAGAAAGATATGTTTATGTATTTATTATATAAGCCACATAATTCCATCAAGAGAATTCCGAAAAGTATGACGTGATGATGGCAGTCCATTAGTCATAACCAAGTACTCTTTTTCAGATTAGACCCAAAGAAATATACAATTTAGGAGCTCAGTCACACGTAAAAGTATCCTTCGAACTGAGCGAATACACGGCACAAGTAGATGCTTTAGGCACGTTACGCCTTCTGGAAGCAGTCAGAACTGCAGGGTTGGAAAAGGAAACGAGGATATATCAAGCTTCCACGTCAGAGCTCTACGGAAAAGTCGTAGAAGTGCCACAGACTGAAAAAACACCCTTCTATCCAAGATCGCCATACGGTAAGTAGCGTAGACTATCTAGAATACACATTAATAGTACGAGCATTATATTTTGCAATTTTAAGAAGACAAGGAAATGATCCCAATTATGTTAGTCACCTTCGCCCGTACACTAAATACACAAGTGGATTACATTGTAATCTGATCTTATTTTAGATATATTTCCACAGCATGTGCGAAACTATACGGTTACTGGATAGTTGTTAATTACCGAGAGGCGTACGGTATGTTCGCTTGTAACGGCCTCCTGTTTAATCACGAGAGTCCTCGGCGCGGGGAGAACTTCGTGACGAGGAAAATAACCAGGGGAGTTGCCAAGATACAACTCGGTTTGATGAAACATTTAGAACTTGGCAACTTGGACTGCAAGCGCGACTGGGGACATGCTAAGGATTATGTTGAGGTGAGATAATTTTTTAAGTAGTTTTTTTTCTTAATCTCAGGATTGACTGTTATGCACTTGTATTGGGCTTAAACAGTATCCTATGTCATTCTCCTGCTCGTAAACTATCTCTATATATAATCGTGCAACCAATCAGGTCTAACAAACACAGATTAGCGGGAGATGTACTGAGGGTAAATTGAATTCACGCCATAGTGTATTTGAATCGATCATTTCAAGCTAAATATAAAAATATTTATTAGCATAAACATAAAAAACTTTAAAAATAATCTTATATTGCTTCTAAATGCGTGCATTTCTTTCACACACTTCTCATCTCATCTCATCTAATTCATTGAATCTGGTTTAAAATATAGAAGTTATAGAACAGTTTGTATTACGATTTCGATCGAAGCCATCGACTCGTGAATTACTTTTAATCTAGGATGAATTTAAAGAATTCTCTTCCAGTATATATCGCTAAAATTCATCTTGTCATTATTGTCTAAATAAAAAAGGTGTTTAGAAAAATGTGGCCATATTGTTTGGTTTCAACAAAACAGGGCTCTTTATATCAACGTCACAACAACAACAATTCTGTGTAATCTCAGTAATGTTGATTATTTTGATAGAAACAGTGACAACCATTTCACAAACACGAGATAGAATGTAAGCTTATAACACAAACT
Organism: Nymphalis io; assembly: GCF_905147045.1. NCBI lineage: Eukaryota > Metazoa > Arthropoda > Insecta > Lepidoptera > Nymphalidae > Nymphalis > Nymphalis io. The sequence goes on along the minus strand of NC_065894.1, from coordinate 10,294,620 downwards.
TTTTGACTTCGCCAGTTACCAATACTACATACAATGTTGTATTTAGAAAAAATAATACCAATTCGCCATAACCATTTTAATCCATGACACATTCTAAACTTATGTCAAATATACTACTATTCACATACATTACAATATATATACATTTGAGTACAATGGAAACCATCTTTTTATCGACCATCATCATCACCATTAGCCAGATAATTTTTAAAATAGAATATATTTCTGTTAAAACAAAATAAGCAGGCGTATGTTGTATAAAACAAACGCGATGTGTTCTTTGTTTTTATTCTGATAACTAGAAGAAAAGATTTATTGATATTGGTAATTTTAATAATAATAATAAATAACTTTATATATTTTAGCACTAAGTCACAGAGTGTATTCTAAGGGCAAGGTAGTTGATTACGCATTTGACATTTACTTTTTTAAAAAATTGTATTAAAATCGTATAGATTATAAAAAGATGAGAATTAGTATTTCTTGATTTTCAAACAATTTAGTTCATGCACTATTGGTATAAAATACATTTTTTTTTATAGAATAGGAAGACGGACGAGCATATGGGCCACTTGATAGTAAGTGTACACCAACGCCCATAGACATTGGCATTGTAAGAAATGTTAACCATCGCTTACATCTCCAATGCGCCATCAACCTTGGCAACTAAGATGTTATGTCCCTTGTGTCTGTAATTACACTGGCTCACTCACCCTTCAAACCGGAACACAACAATACCAATTACTGCTGTTTTGCGGTAGAATATCTGATGTGTGGGTGGTACCTACCCAGACAAGCTTGCACAAAGCTCTACCACCAGTAAATACGTATTGGGCAAAATTTTGAATCAGTGATTGATTTTAATTTATATAATATAATAAACAAATCGGGACTTTGATGTCATATCTTAAGAATTGGCTGAAACTGCGGGTTAAGCGTTCTCGATCCGTCCCCAGGCTGTAGCTTTAAATTAAATGTTAAATAGCACTCTTAATAATTGGAATATACATAACATTTTGTTTCAATTCGGAATTGTAGTTTCAGAGATTAACGCGTTCAAACCAAAAACAAATGACCTTTTTTGGCTTTATATTACTATAGATTTAATATGGTAAAATTATAATTCAAGATTACTAAAAAATAGTTTATTTAGTTTTTGATCAATTTGTTAAATTAATTTTCAGGCCATGTGGCTGATGCTCCAACAAGACGAACCAGAAGACTTTGTAGTCGCTACAGGAGAAGCGCACAGCGTAAGGGAGTTCGTTGAAAAGGCATTTTCTTACGTCGGAAGGAAAGTTATCTGGAGAGGGGAGGGGGAAAACGAAACCGGCCACGATGCGGACACGGACGAGTTACTTGTAAAGGTCAACGCAAAGTACTTCCGGCCTACAGAAGTGGTAAGTAAAGCGAAGTCAAAAAATCTTTATTCAATATAGAAGCGTTACATTTGGGAACGGTGATTAAGGTGCAGGCCCACATGAAGTATCTGGGCCTGACCCTGGACGGAAGATGGAGCTTCGGGCAGCATTTTGTCCAACTTGGCCCGAAGCTCATCAACGCTGCTGCTGCCTTAAGCCGGCTCCTACTAAATGTAGGAGGGCCGGAAACGCCATGCCGGCGATTATACGCCGGTGTTGTGCGGTCCATGGCTCTGTACGGTGCTCCCATCTGGGTGGACGCTCTCACCGCTCAGAACAAGGTTCTCTTGCGAAGGCCGCAGAGAATCATAGCGGTGAGGGTGATACGTGGATATCGTACGGTGTCATGGACAGCGGCAACACTTCTCGCGGGCGATCCCCCTTGGGAGCTCCAGGCGGAGGTGCTCGCGGAAGTGTACCGGTTCCGGGCGGAAGTGAGGTCGCGTGGCGACCGTCCAGGGTTGGAGGAGGTGCTGCGAATCAGGACTCTCGCCCAGAAAGCCCTGATTCGCAGGTGGGAGGAGGATCTGAGGTCCCCATCAGCAGGCCTGGCGACAGTGGAGGCGATCCGTCCCCACTTGAGTCGCTGGGTAACGAGAAAAGGCGGCACACTGACTTTCAGACTGACTCAGGTACTTACTGGACATGGGTGCTTCGGTAAGTACCTGCACGGAATAGTCAGGCGGGTAATGCCCTCCTGCCACGAGTGTGGTGCGCCTACGGACACGGCATGCCACACTCTGATGGAGTGTGCCGCTTGGGGGCCTCAGCGCCTTTCCCTGGCGACTTTAATCGGCGGAGACCTTTCGCTGCTGAGCGTGATAAATGCCATGCTTGGTAGCGAAAGGTGCTGGATAGAGATGGTCTCCTTCTGCGAAAATGTCATGACGCAGAAGAAGGCCGCGGAGCGGGAGCGCGAGGAGAGTGCCTCCGCTGACCCGCTTCGCCGAAGAAGACCGGGGAGAAGACGTCGGCGCTATGCGCATCTTCTCCTCCCGCCGTGAGTGTCGCCGGGGCCAGCGGGTCTCCGTACCCCGAGTACCCCCTAGGATTTGGAGGCCCGCAGGAGCGGGCTAACCGTCGGAACAGCACGGTAGTATGCGCAAGCGATCCCGTGACGTCCCCCGACAAGACGGAGTGGGTACCGCTGGTTTTTTAGTAGGTATTCCGGCGCCTTCAGCGCCGGTGAGTCCCACATACCCCCCACCTCATGTAGTGGAAACACATAAATGTGTTTTTCCAGCGAGAAAAAAAAAAAATGAAGCGTTACATTTATTGATTGTCATAAATCTCACCGGTTCGGAAATAAGCACCTCAGACCTCCGAAGACTCGGCAAAGAAACTCAGAGGGATTTTTTTATATCCTTTACAATTATAGGTAATATACAATGCGTGCGTCATTGGCTGCAACCGACCAATAAATTTTCCAGGACTTGCTGCTCGGTGATCCTTCAAAAGCAAAAGAGAAGTTGGGATGGAAACCTCGAGTGACATTCGAACAGCTCGTCAGGGACATGGTGGAAGCTGATCTTCAGCTCATGAAGAAAAATCCAGAAGCATAGACACACTTGAAAATATATATCAGCCGTCGCTAGATTACATTTAGTATATAGTTCAAGATATAATATTGCCTTTTTTGCAGGTTATTTTATTGAATTCATAATATGTATCCGACTACACATAATATAAAGTGATTATAATAATAGTATGGAAAAACTTAAAATTATGCGTTCAACTCATTATATTGTATGTCAGTGAAAGTTTTATTCAGAAACATTACACCAGACGTTGCACGAGAATAGAATTTTAATTTTATCTCATCCCAAAGAACATATTGCACTTTGTTAATATTATGAAAATATGCATTGTTTAATCCAAAATAACCAAAGTATATGGTATAGAAGTGAAAACCAGCTATAGTTTTAGAGGGTCTAGAGAAAGACACTTGGTGATTGTCGATTGTATTTGGAGACCAAAATGTATGAGTGAATCAAGTGATCAAAAATGTATGTACTGAATCGAGTAATTCGGACGTAGGCGAAATATCGCTTGGACAATTGACAAATGAACTTTTTCTAGACCCCCAAGGCTCGTGTAGATCGTCTAGAACTAAAATTGGTCACAATACCTTTAGTTTTATGGACCTTGCCATTTTTAACTAATATAGTACTAATGTGAAATTTTATATTTAAGTGTATTTATTTTTACATAAAACCCTATAAATGTATTCTAAACATACAAGTAAAAACAACATTCAACTAGTGCATCAATAAACAATAATAGACATTTACCTTAATTTTATATAATTAATGTTTAACTAATGTTTTTAAACAATACAAAAAATTAACAAAAACATATATATAACAGATATAACAGGAATATATAATTAATAGTTAAGTTGATGATTAAAATATAAAGCCTTAAAGTTGTGCGATGTCTTTGAAAGATAAAATAATTTTGTGACAGTTTTCTAAGTATATAATATTGTACACTTTCCACAATTCCGGTACAAACTAATTAAAGAGTCTTATGAATTTTTTATGTCCCACTGCTGGGCTAAGGCCTCTTCTACCATTTTGAGGAGAAGGTTTTAAAGGTTATTCTACCACGCTGCTCCAATGCGGTTTGGTGGAATACACACGTGGCAGAATTTCAGTGAAATTAGACACATGCAGGTTTCCTCACGATGTTTTCCTTCACAGTCAAGCACGAGATCAATTACAAACACAAATTAAGCACATGAAAATTCAGTGGAGCTTGCCCGAGCGTTTGAATCCACGATCATCGGTTAAGATTCACTCGTTCTTACCGCTGGGGCATCTCGGCTTGATAAAATATATATTCATTTCAAATGCAACTTTATGTTGCTATGTATAATTGTTGTGTAACTTTAAAACCAACTATTATTTGTTGATGTTGAATTATTATTTTTTTTGATCGTTGATTTTTGCGATATTGGAACGTAGCTATCAAAATAAGCCAATATCTTTTTTTTTATTAATTACTGTTTAAAAATATTTTTTTTATGTACAAAAATAAAAACAAATATCAAAATACACAGCTTTGGGTGAAGTCAAAAATTTAAATGAAAATTAACATGATCACGTTGCGAACAATCGAGAGAAAAATTAACCAAATAAACAATGGCACTCCGTATTTATAAAACTATAAGTTATGTACATTAAAAATAGGGAAAAAAGTAGTAGATTTTATTTAAATTGAACAGTTTTTACAATTAAAACGAATAGCATATTATAACTAATATGTTAAAAATCATTGCGCAGAATAATTTTCCTTGTAGATATAGTTGCTCCTATTCTTATTATATTTTAATTGCATTGTATTGTTATATGTACATCGTACGACGTACCGGAGAATTGCAAAAAACGCGTTTTAACTTGCAAGCTTTTATACTTTCCAATGTGTGGTTGACACAAAATTTTAAACAGATAATTAATTATAATATTTTATTCGCATTTAATGTTATGTATAAATTAAATTTTTGTGCACTGTTAGATAATTATGACGTCATCAAGAATTAATAGGTATATGTTTTATGTAAACTGGTAATACTTTGTATGGGTAAACATTTTATTTTCTATATTTGATATAGCTTGTAATATATTTATAATATGTAAATAAATATATTGTGTATAAATGTTTTTTTTTTAATTAATTTATAATAAGCTATTTTATAGAATAAATCATTTTCGTATTTTTTATGCACAAGTCGTTTGAAATAAGAATTTAAAAATTCTTAACCGGATTTTATTCCAAGTTCTTAAAATAGTTTATTTATTCATTAATAATGTATACAAACGTAACTAAATATTACGCAGCTTTAGTTAATAATAACATATTACGTGTAATAAGATATTTGATTAATACCTAATTATTTTTATGTAAATTATATTGTAACAGTATTTTATAATTTAAATATAATATGTACAGAAAAAAATATATAAAAATAAATGTAATTAAAATACATAAGTGACTTTTATTATTTACTGTTTGCATTTTTTTTAAATTATTATTATCAATATATTGTGCCTATGCCTCAAAAAGATCAGTAAAAAGGTAATGTAATTATAAAATTATTAAGAATTGAATTAGTTGCAAATTTTATTGGTAGATAATGTATTATCAAATTCTGTAGTCTTGTTTATTTACTAAATTACTATGTACGTATTAAATTTTAGAGAGGTACCAACAAACCAAAGACAAGTTATTGTTTTTTACTGATTTAATAGTAGAACTTGCACGAGCTCACTTTAGTAATAATTTGTATATCGATTAGTAACTATACGGAGGCCGTAGCATCATCCCGGGCACTCACTTAACAAGGCAGGCAATTAAGAGTTACAGAATAAAAAAAATTATCCTACTTACTAGAGTAGACTTACGAGTAAGTAACAAAGACAACATGCAAAAATATTAAAATAACTGGTTACTCAATAGCAGAATACGATAACATTAGTAATATCGTGGTTTACTATTTGGTGTGAGGAAAGGATTCTATTTTTTTCGATGTCTACGGGCTAAGGTGTAAATTTACAAGGAACCTATTTCCACGTACTAAACAATAATCGGGTAAAAATAAAGAAAGAAAAATAGTAAACTAAATATTTTATTATATTTATTACAAAAACATTGTGATGATGAAAAATCAAAATTTGTTACAAATATATTTAACGAATTTAAATAGTAATTTTATTAAATAATTAAAATAAGTATATTTTAATTATTTAATTACTTTTTTATTATTATTAAAAAGTATTTTATCCTCCTTAACTTGATTCCCCCATTTTTTTAATTCCTCGTTTTCAGCAGATAAAAAGCAATAGAGCTCTTAATATTAACGTTGGCTTTTGAATATCCTTAAGTGAGAATAATATCTTTACTTATCTCTTCCTTGAATTGTAAGAATATGGGTGTAATTCTATTCTTTATTTACTTAGGTGGTATTGTTGTAGTCGTATTTACTCAGCTCTCTCTTTGTATGCGCTCTGAATACAATTATATCCTACTATCTAGTAAGTAGTAAGCACAGCGCAAAAATATAAAAAAAAAGTAACTAACTCACTAGCAGAATACAATAATATGAAAATATTGTATATCATGTTTGGAGTAGCAGAGTAAGGAAAGGATTACATTTTACAGTACCAATGGGCTGAGGTGACGTCTTCTGCTAAATCAATCAAAAAGAAAGAAAATAAAATTTTAAACTAAATATTTTATTATGCACAGTCAACAAAAACATTGTGATGATTAAAATCAAATTATGTTACAAATAGATTTAACGAACTGAAATAGTAATTATATGATTGAATTGAAACATAATATTATATTTATATAACATCAATGCAGTGTCTTCTTCTTTCGAATGCCAAATCAATAAATACAGAAAGAGAGACATGTGTTTTACTAAATAACTGCTAAGCATGATTATAAGTAAGGCCTTCAATTTTGATATTTAAGTTCAAAATATAAATAAAGCACTAAAATGCAAAACTTTATTTCAGTCATAACGTTGAAATAAAACTTAAGTTTAATTATGAATATAAATTTTCTGTCTTTAAATTTTTCTTCCTATAATGTATAAACTTTGTAATCGGGCTTTTGCAAGCCGACTGGCCGTTTTGAAGGGTTAGTGAGTCAGTGTAAGCCACAAGAGACACAATCTTAATTCCCAAGGTTGGTGGTGAATTGGCGATGTTAGGAATGGTAAATATTTCTTACAGTGCCAATGTCTATGGGCAGTGGTGACTACTTACCAACAGGTGGTCCATTTGGCAGTCTGTCTACTTATATATAAATACATATTATATGTCTAATGTATATGAAAGTATGTAATAAGCAAATTTGATGTTCATAAAAACCCGCAGCTTCGCATGCGATCAAATCCAGCACTTTGTATTTTGAACTTAGTAAAAATAAAATAGATAGTGATCGAAGATAAAATAGAAAGAAATATGCCACAAATAAAGCTAATAATAAAATTCTTGTAACACTGGTACAATATTAAAAATATAATTGTAATAAAAACTATTTATTAACAATAACTACCCTAATACCTAGATCAACTAGAAATTAATGAAAACTCTATTTTACACAAATAGATTTTCCATATACATTATTATTTTTTCCATTTAATTATAAATTGAAAAAAAGACAAACTTGAAACCGATATATTTCCGCTTAAGTATATCTTCAAGAGATATAGTGTTTGTGTTGTATAGTTTGTATTTTTTTATAATTTATTTTAACTTTGTCAAGTCAACTGAATTTTAAACCAGCAACATACAACCGATCGAGATAAAATTTGCACACATTTTTAATGCTGGTAACAATCTCCTATACTAAATATCGTAATTTGTTCAAAATTGCCACCAAATGAAACTTTGACTTTTGAAGTTTTTATTTACGTTTATATATACAAAAGACATTCACTATTATAAAATATTATTCTTGAAAAAAAACACTTTCATGCTTTGGAATAGCTACTATTACTTCATATAAAATCGGCTAAAAATATATTTTGGCACAATATTTTACATAAATTTATATTATTATTACACGATTCTTACGAGTGAAATTTTGACAAAAAATCATGTGATTCAATATTTAAGGCACGTTAAGAATTTACAAGTATGAATTACCGAACCGAAATATATAAACAATTAAATCATATAATTAATAAGCAAAATAAAAAATAGATGTAATTATTTTTATAGATTTGGTTTCGTTCATTATCATATAAATCTGAACGAAATGGATTATATAGCATATATTTTAGAGTTGTCATAATGTTTACAATAGTTTAAAAAATTATAAGATAATGTCATATCTTTCAAGATATTTTTTTATATATTCTCTTTGGGTAAGCCTTCCAACTTGTTTACTTCTATTTCCACTTTCTGTCTGAGAACACCGGCCAGAATGAACTCTGTAGATACAATGGTAGCGCCTTTCTTCTTGAGAGCAGGCCAGAGCGCCTTGTCAGCAATTGCCGACACACAAATCCAGTTTGGTCCCTTACTCTTCCATGTTCCGCCGGAACATTCGACTATTACTAGAAAAAAATATGATAATAAAAATATAAAAATAAATAAGAACCATTCTCATTCATTCATTATCTTCTAACTAACTGCAGTACTTTAAAATTTTTAATTTAAAACCCAATAATATTTTTAATATCGGACTCGGACCTGGGATGTGATCCCAGGACCTAGGGCCTGCCAGCTAGCACTAGACCAACTAGCAACTTTTATGCATCAATAAAAAATAATTTCAAAGTTTAAAACAGCAAATCACAAGCAATAAGTAATAAGTAGTAAGAATATATTTACATTGCATCTCTTGAGCGCAAGGCATCACACTGGGGGTGGAAGATATATTGTACCCCTTGAGGAAGCCGCGACGAACTGCAAGCGAACGCTCCAAATTAAACTGAAAACGCTTCTCAGTTTCCTCGTCCTTGATCAAGTGTAGCCAGGGGTCTGGAAAAGAACATAGGAGCTGTATGAGAATATTTGACTTTTCTTTTCCATTGCAGCAAAATGTCTGCATTATTTACACAAAGTAGATTTTTTTTAAATATGAATAATCTACTAGAATCTATTTGGCCTCACAAAATTGTCTATACCATCAAGAGCAGTAGTTCTCATTCTTTCTGAACACTAAATTAAAACAGAAGAGCTCAGGGAAGAAGTTACATTAATTCCTATGTGAATGATGAGTGAAGTACGCCTGAAACTTTTGTACTGAGGTCACACGGGTGATAAAATTATAATAATATCAGTCATATTGTAATGCCATCGTGGACGCGTTTGTCCACGACTTAAGGGTTATCTAAACCAAACTGAGAATTAATATAATTTTTTTAAGGTAGAGGGGGCAAACGGGTAGTAGGCTTACCTGAGGTAAAATAACTACCACGTCCCATGGACATCTGCAATACCGGAGGGTTTGCAGGTGCGTTGCCGGATGAGTTCTTTTCTTGAAGGTTCCCAAGTCATATCCGTTCAGAAAAACCACCGGCGAAATTATTCATTAAGTATATAAAATGATCGCACTTACCAACAATCATATTGCTGTCTGCACAGACTTGCACCCAGGGCGGACCAACTATGGGCTTTCCGAGTCCAAGGGCGCATAATAATTTAAAGGTTCGCTTGATTTGCATCGTCAGTACCACAGTGCACTGCATCACGTCGGTCACTATTATAGCCCCTTAAAAAAAATATTTGACTTATATCAATCCTTCTAAAAAAATTAAATCTAAAATTTTACAGGTTTTATGGATATGAGTTATCTCTTATGGTATATTGCTTCATTTTTCAATTAATATTTAATTGTAGTTTTCTTAGCTAAATGATATTGTTGTAAATTGACTGAAATGTGGCAATGATTGTTAAAGATGTCGGAAAAAAACACGCTAAGTGAGAGCTTTACTCGCTTGCGCGTAACCCTATAGAGTTAATATGTATTACAGTAACAATAACAGCCTGTTAATGTCCCACTGCTGGGCTAAGCCTCCTCTCCCTTATGAGGAGAAGGTTTGGAGCTTATCCTCCACACTGCTCCAATGCGGGTTGGTAGAATACACATGTGGCATAATTTCAAAGAAATTAGACACGTGCAGGTTTCTTCAGGATGTTTTCCTTCACCATCAAGCACGAGATGAATTATAATCACAAATTAAGCACATGAAAATTCAGTGGTGCGTGCCCGGGTTTGAACTCACGATCGTCGGTTAAAAAGAATGAATAAAACGCGTTCTAACCACTAGGCCATCCCGGCTTTTAATATGTATTACGATATAAACATTTTATGTAGACCATTATTCTACCCGGAACTGGTAAGTTTATATAATTTAAAAAAAAATGTTTAAACATATAATATTTTGTTTTTTATATTCGTTAATATCGGCACTTGGCTCCTATAAAATACTAGTTTCTTACACGGCTTTACCCGCGAGTGGAGGTGATAGGCTTTTTTCCGTATCCATTACAACGTGTTTGCAAAGTTTCATGATGATCGGTTGAATAGTTAAGATGTGAAAGCGTAACAAACAAAAAAGGTCATTTCTGCCTTTATAATATACATATATAGTTGTATAGTAATTAGTTAACGTTACCTAATTTTTCTAATTTCGCCTTTACTTTTTCGCACGGAAACGCTGTGAACAAAACATAATGTGTTTTGACTTTCCGAGCAGGCGTGGCCCTTAAAGATAAATTATTAGAATTCGCTTCTGTCCTGGTTTTCTTTGCACTCGGCAACTCAATATTTTCAGTTGCTGATCTCTTGAACTTTACTTTATTTAATGACTCGTACGAAATGTTATAAACCGCACTTTGATCAAGAGCGCTATTGTTAAGGTTTGCTTTAGATGTATCATTCTGTATTTCTTCCTTTTTCTTAGACGATCTATGTCTCTTACTTCGTCTTACATTTTCTAAGGGCGATTTACTCCTCTCTATTTCCTTAGTACGCGTGTGTTGACTTTTCTTATCTGTGCTTTGTTCTCGACTGCGTGCTTTTTCTTTTTTTTCCACTTCTAATTTTTTTTCATTAATAGTTTCAGATTTTTGATTACTTCGACTACGCGTACGTCTCTCGGTATTATCTAAATAATGTGATATATCGTTTAAAATTTTTTTATTGTTTGATTGGATAACTGTCGGCTTTGCTTGTTCTGATTTTGGTTCTTCCTTATCTTTAGTTCTTTTTCTATCGCGAGTCTCATTATCCGATTTTTTCTTTTCCACTTTTGTTTTATCAGATGTTTTTGTTTTGTTGTATTTTGTTTTATTTCTTTCATCAGGTTCAGATTTAGTTTTAGTTTTATTTGATTTCTCTTGTACGTTTTTAATGTTGTCAGATTTTGTTTCTTTGTTTTTTTCTGTTATTTTGCTTGTTGACAATGTTGCCATAAGTACGTTGTCTCCTAAATTTTTAGCTATTTCATCCTTATTCAACATTTTATTTGTAGGTTTTCTAATTCTTGTAATTTTTCGTGTAGGTATAATTTCGTCTTCGATCTTTTTAGTTAAGCTTGTTTTTGTATCAAGAGATTTAATCGGCGGACGCATATCATTCCCTGGATCTGATTTACTCAACACTTTCGATTTCCTATTTTTATACATTGTCAGACTGTTTTTTATTTTTTCAGTAGTTGGTAATTCAGTGTTCATTAATGTAATATTTTTTACACTTGAACTGCCACTCGACACTTTTTTAACACCTACTACATCCCTTATTTGCGAACTAGACAAGCTAGAAACAAAACTTTCAATTTTATCGTCTATGTCACTATCATCAGTTGAGTCATGGCCTAAAGGTTTCGAAGCGACGGTTTTAGCTGCAGGAAGTTCATTTACTTTATCATTTTTATCAGCATCGGGTTCCTTGGAAGGATTTTTATTCATTGTCGGAGAAGGCTCCCTTTGAGAGCATAAATCATTAAATATGTCCTGTGTAGCAGCATAGTACAATTTATCATCTACATCAACATCTTCATTTGACTTGCTATGCTCATTGTTTGCTATTAGGTTATCAATTTTTAAATCTGAAATATCTTTTCGTTTATCTTTAAAATGTGATGGTTTTGGGATTTTAAAAGGAGGCACGATTTCTTGTGAATAAATATTTTGTGTCAATTCTTCTTCAAAACAAATATCTTTCTGTGTGTCATCTTCTATTACTTGTGTTGGTAGGTCTTCGAAGGGAACATTAGTTGGTTCTTCCTTTGAAACATTTTTATCCACTTCAATAACATCAATCGTAGTTTTTTTATAATTATCTTTAAATATATTACTGTGTTCAGTTTTTGTGTGATTTTCTATTATTTGCGTATCTAAATCATGAATTTGTTGTTTGGGTTTACTCAAATTGTCCGTAACACAATTATCTTCACAATCAGTGACATCATCATCGATAGCATTAATATTATCTTGCAATTGTTCAGTTGATTTAGTAACAGTTACCGGGTCATCTTCACAGTCTGTTATATCATCATCATTTACTTCTGGTATTTTTTGTGTCATGGCAATATGTATGTCCTCATCTTCACAATCAGTCGAACTATCAGATTTTACACGGCGTACTTTATTAGTACATTTTTGCTTTTCGCTTATTTTTACAGATTCCTTTATATTTTCAATAGGAACATCTGTAATGTCGTTGTTTAGTTCATTAAATTCTGGCGGTAGTAATGCTTGTGATTCAAAGTTATCCTGTAATGGTTGACTATCAATTTCATCAAATAATATTACTTCATCCGATACATTGTCTTTATTTTCATTACTTAAGGGATCAAGTAGTATATTATTAACAACATTTTTATTTTTATTAGGTTCTATCTGTGTTTCGGTATCATGTATAGTAATATCATTTTCTTTGTTTTCTGTGGTAAAATTAAAATGAAGGTTGTGTTGATCAGGTATTTTGCAAATCTCCGGTAGGTCCGTTGGCACTTGTGTTTCCATATAATGTATTGAAGGCGTTGTTGTAGTACCCATACACTGTGTATTAGCATTATAAATTGAATCATTCATGTCATTATTATTGTCAGTAATTTGTGTGTCTACTTCATGTATATTAGTTTTATCTGAAATGTTATCAACTGGTCGTACTGCTAAATCATTATTAGAAATATTGGATTGTGAGCTAAAAGAATCTGACTTCTTAGAAGAGCTCCAAAAAACATTATCAATTTTATTTGTACCAAGAGGTTTGATTGATATTGTTGTGCCCGATGTCTTTATGAACCTATTGTTTGGACTTTTAAATAAATTATTTGGCTTTTGTTGTGATGCAACTATAAATGAATCATCCTGAAATTAAAAAAATAAAATTTGTATTATATACATATGTATTTTCCTCACTATCATTCACAGATTGGATTAGATTTTGAGTGATAGAACTTAATTGTAATAAGTGATATTTCATTACCCTATCACTAACGTCAGGTGACTCCGGTATTGTAGTAACATGTATTGTATTTAATTTGGAGACATGTCTTCTATGCACTGGTGTCTCTGGTACTTCAATAGCTTGTGTCATTGGTAGGTCATTGTCCTCTTGAAATAGCCTGAACACTCCAAAAACTTGCCCAAACTGTACCATATCTCCATTTTTCAGAGGATATGGTATGTATGCTTGTAATGTTTTCTGAAACGACATTACGTGCTTATTGTTAGTTCAAAAGATAAGTACAATAGTACTGCCATTATCACTGGCATTCGGTCATAAACTATATAAAGTCTGGTTGAGCAACACTCACAATGGCTATGTGTGCTCTGTAGTTATTTGCCTAATAGTTGTGTGTGAGTGTATATTGATAAACTGTAACTGTGTGATTTTTATTAGAAGGAATACTTTTAAATAATATTGCAAAAATCCAAAAGTAATTTGATTGATTTTGAACATGAATGATTTGATATCATTAAAATAAAATTAGTGAGTAAATTATTATATGTGCATGTATGAATACTCGTGTGTTATAAGATTCTATGCTAAATGATTGTAAATAATAAACTTCAGAAATAGGTTAAATAATAGCATTTTGTACTTACGTCACTGAGCTTGGTCTTGTTCGCCGAATCCAAGTCCATAAGCATGTATTCATGGTTGTTTAATATATTTATCACTGCATGCTGCCTTGATATTGACTGAAAGACATTTTAGATTTTATACCTCATATTTGTCTGTAACTAGACTCATAGAGCATTCATAGAGCATCATTATTGACAATGGAATAACTTAAGTGGACTACACAACACATATATAAATCTATATAAGATAAGTTTTTTTTTTACCAGTTACAACACTGGAATAGGATAAGAAAAAAAAAGATTGATCTCATATATAGACTATTCCAATGGCAGAGGTAATAAACAAACCTTAGGTTTATATTTCCCATTAAACTTTCTAATAACTCTGATACATTATTCGCTACAAAATCCCTGATTAATATTTTTATTTTTCATACAATAATATTCCATTTAACTACTTATATCCACACTAATTTTCCTTACAAAAATCCGGCAAAGGTGTTATGCCGATATTCCTCATTTTTACACGAATCCATACTCAATACCAGGATCATTTAGATCTCAACCAATGATGTTTTTAATTTTTTTTAAAATGTTTATTTATCTTAATTCTGCCTGGCATTGGAATAGGCTATAGGAAGCTATTATACATAATTGATTAAAATTTGTTACTTACCGTGTAATTCCTTATCTATTTTTTTTATATAATTAGTAAATACTTGTTGAAAATTTTAACCTTGTTTGCATAAACAAGTTTAAAAGTAAAAAGTGTGTTTCTTATAAATGTATTGTAACTGTTACATTACTTTAAACTCTAATTTCAAGTGATGGCAATTGAAAAATGACGAGAATTACTTGATAAAATGAAATATTACATATTTTAATTTATTACTAAATTGGTACTTACGTTTAAGTTCAAATTAATATTACAAGTTTCAGGATCTCGTCCAATTTTATTTGGACCTTTTTTTAATGGGTACTTAGTCCCACAAATACCCAAAAATCCGATCTAAAAATTAAATGTATATATTAATATAAGCCAATAATATTTCTATATTTTAACAATTTTTTGTAAGCAACGCGGGACCTGATCAGGAAAATCCTTTTCAGATCTGTTTGGATACAATTCTTGTGTACATTCTAGCCGCTGCGTTAACTCCATTACGGATTAATTAAGTCCATTAGCAGAGTTGTTGTATAAAATCTTTTTGCGCCAAAATAGACAATCTAATAAAAACAAGTAACAACAAACACAAGTCAATACGACTGCCAAAAGTATATACACTTCCTAGTCTCTATCACAGAGTACATATTATGTACATTTTACTGGCAACTGAAGTAGGAGCCGGTAAGCAAAGATAAATAACCACTACGTCACAGATAATACATATAAGCTGGAACTACGTTTTGGTGTAAGTGACAGGCCGAGATTATGGAGTATAGACAGCGTAGACGGTAGACAGAGAAACTAATAGACACAATGACAATTTCTTTCACAAAAAATAACGTTACAAATGATTTAGACAGAGATAGAATTTTTTATTTTCTTCTTACCGCGTAACCAGCTAACACTTAGCTACTCAAGTAGCGAAACAAACTTGACAGTTGATACGTTCTTTGTGTTTGTTGTTAAATTTTTGTATATTTTTATGTTAGAAAACAATTCTAATCCAGTGAAAACACAGAGAAACAATCCTTATATCATATCGAAGGTTATACAATGGTGCATTGTCGTATTATTTCACGTTAAAGCGATAGCAAGAAGAAAATTGCCGGCGTAATGGACCAAGCGTAGACAGAGAAACTAATAGACCAAGGGGCCGTGAACCTACGATTGAGTTGAGACAGTGATAGTTTGTCAATGTGTGCGTATAATGTATGTTTGGGGTGTAGTGGAGTGTTCGCAATTATTATTAACCTCCACGATCTCTTCTTTAGTGGCTCCAAGAAGCTGTAGTCACAGCGGCCACACCCCGGGCAACCACGTTAGTGGGCTAAACCTAAAGAAGGGGACTAATTCACGAACATCTGTGAGTTAGTTATCGGTGGCTCCCGAAAAATAAAAAGGTAACGTGGAAAACCTGAAGGGCATTTGTCAGAGTCCATATAGTGACATATGGCCTTTCCACTGCATTCCGACTACTGCCGATCGTTCCGGTTTACCGGACCATCGGAGCACAGGTGTAGGGATGAGTGAAGTGGATCTGCACCCGCGCAACCGCTTATCCACTATAAAAAAGTTCACGCGCAGATGACCCTAATTATTCTTCCCGGATCTGATTTTAAAAAGTCCTGCGGCGATGGGGTGAAGGCAGTGGGGTCGAGGTATCGATGTACCGAGGCTTTAGTTGACACCCTGCACGTAGGCGGCCAGGCGAGAGTGGTCGCTCCCGGAACCGACAGAGGCGGGGTTCTGGGTTCGGCAGCACGGCTGGTGACGAAGCAGCCCTATTTAGGATCGCTCTGCTTTCCTCTGCATAGAGGAGGGGCCTAGAAAAGGTGGCCCAAACATAGTCCGTCTCATCCACCATCTAGGTGCTAAGCCGTGGGCGCCTGGACATCGATAAATGCGGTAGAAAGAATAAGCTAAACAAACATTTTACATTCATTACTCAACAACTTTCCATTGCCACCTGCAATGTAAGAACTTTAGTGGATAACGACATAAACTTATGCCCGGAGCGAAAAACTGCTCTTATAGCGCGAGAACTAGCTCGCTACAAAATCGATATAGCTGCAATTAGTGAAACCCATCTGTGTGGGTGCGGTGAGCTATGTGAACCACTCGGCGGCTACACTTACTACTGGAGTGGACGTCCTGACGGTGAGAGAGCGGGTAGTGGTGTAGGTTTTGCTATACGCAATAAATTGGCAAGAGATCTGAGTGACTTACCTGAGGCTGTCAATGACCGTCTCATGACTCTACGTATACCAATCGCACGCAACAAATATGTCCATCTATTTAGTGCCTATGCACCCACCTTGCCATCACCGGATGAAGATAAAGAGGCGTTTTACCAACAACTTCGTCTGGCTCTTGATGCTGTACCAAGACATGATAAGATCATTTTGCTCGGGGACTTCAATGCCCGAGTAGGGACGGATCACGATCTCTGGGTTGGTGTCCTGGGCAAACATGGTATTGGGAGCTGTAATGATAACGGTACACGTTTATTGTCGCTGTGTGCCGAACTTGATCTTAGTATCACAAACACATTTTTTCGCCTTTCTGATAAATTTAAAACCTCGTGGATGCACCCTAGATCCAAACACTGGCATCTTCTGGACTATGTCATTGTCCGACGTAAAGACTTACGGGATGTTCTCATAACGAGAGCAATGCGTGGGGCGCTGGACTGGACTGACCATAGACTCATTAGATCGAAAATCCGCTTAGTACTTAAAGCTCCACGACGGACACCCCACAAAATACCATCAAAATTAGCCTTCTCGAAACTCATAAACTCAACATAGTTAGGTAATAAGGTGGATTCAGAATTTGCTGCATGTGCTCCTCAAACTGAGTTTTTCTCAATAGAGGATGAGCAAAAAACCTTCATGGCTGTATCCTAAACACCATCGGTAAACCAGTAAAGAGAAACCAGGACTGGTTCGACGCATTTGATGATGACATCAACCTACTCGTAGAAGAGCACAGACATATACTGAACTCTAAATTGGCGAATGTACATAACAAAAAGGAATCACAACACAAACTAAGATTGAGAGTTCGCGAACTTAAGGACAAATGGTGGAAGGAAAAAGCTGCTGAACTTCAGCACTACGCCGATATGAACCTCACCGGAAAGTTCTTCGAAGCTATACACGCGATTTACGGTCCGCGACTCAGAAAAACGGCAGCATAGAGTTACGGATAAAAATTCTGTCTTGAAACGTTGGGCCGAACATTTTAATGATGTTTTGAATCCTACCACACTCAGTGCTAACCTGTCCTATGTAAACTCACTTGAGGATTTTCCAGTCAGTGAATACCTAGACAATCCACCGACATTTGAAGAGTTTGTAAAGCGTCTTAAAAATTCAAAAAGCCCAGGAATGGACCAACTACCAGCTGAGGTCTATAAGTATAGTGGTAAACATATTGTTAGCAGGCTTTACCATCTTATCCTTAACGTGTGGGAAACTGAAGAGGTTCCACAAGAATGGAAGGATGCGATAATTTGTAAGCTATACAAAGGGAAGGGAGATGTTTCCGATTGTAGCTCTTACCGAGGTATATCGCTCCTCTCCAGTGCCGGCAAAATCCTTGCTCACATCATAAACTCCCGTCTCAGTGAGTTGGCTGAACAGCATCTTCCCGAAAGCCAATGTGGCTTTCGTCCCAGTAGAGGAACTGTTGACACCATCTCAATTGTAAGGCAACTTCACGAGAAAAGTCTCGAACATCAACAGCCCCTATTCATGTGCTTTGTTGATTTAGAGAAGGCATTTGATAGGGTACCACGCGAGGCTCTTTGGCTTGTTCTGCAAAAATTGGGGTATCTGAAGAAATTCGTGAATTTGGTTCGCCAACTTCATGTTGGCATGAAAGCCCAGATTCAGCACGAAAACGAACTGTCTGAGGATATTGTAATAACTAGCGGAGTAAAGCAAGGATGTGTCATGGCACCTACACTTTTCGCCATATACTTTGCTGTGGTAATGAGAGACGCGCTAGAGAGGTGCAGAAACCAAATTCAACTTAATGTCAGAGACAAAGATCAGTGTCTATAAGGCACTAATTATCCCTGTTCTATTATATGGCTCAGAGACATGGAGTATCTACAAATCAGACATCAAAAAACTTGACACATATCACCTAAGGTGTCTACGTTCAATTTTACGTATCAAGTGGCAGGATCACGTCCCTAACTCAGATGGTGTGGGCATGTCCTACGCATGGACGATCGTCGTTTGCCTAAAGCTGTATTTTATTCGGTGTTAGCTAAAGGCAAACGGAAGCATGGTGGTCAGTATTTGCGATACAAGGACGTGTTTAAAAGACATCTAAAAGCTTGTGTCATTGGCATAGAGTGTTGGGTGGAGCTCGCTTCCCAAAGGGCATCTTGGCGCTCTGCCATCTACAAAAAGATCAAAACGTTTGAAGAAAAACCGCCTTCACGCACTAGACGAAAAGCGCCAGTTAAGAAAAGAGAGACTTAAGCCATCCTACACATACAAATACAACTCTGTGGGCCAATTGTATTGTAACACGTGTCGTAGGGTTTTTAAAACCAAATTTGGTCTAGCGAGCCACATTAGGGCTCATGCTAGAAATAACAATTAATTTCTAGGGTCGCCGTCATCGAAATCGATGAGGAGGACTATATAATGTTTCCATAGTAACTGCATTCCCTGTTTTGGGACATAAATAATTTTCAGGATTTAATCAAAACAAAACGAGGTTATTAAATTTTACTTTTTAATATTTATATCCCCTTTGTCTATAAGTTTCTCTGTCTACGGGACCGTGAAATCGTTTATTGGTTTCTCTGTCTACGAGAAACCGTGAATGTAAGGCTAAGGTCTTAAGGATAAGTAATTTGTAAAACTTATCCCTCGATATGTTTGAAATTTAGATGGCGATGCTTAATTGGTAGAAGCCCGTCTGGGTGGGTTCCACCCACTCATCATATATTCTACCACCAAGCAACAATTGATTGAATGTTAATATAACTTTTACCATCTAAACACAGCATCTACCTACAGTAGAGCCATTCTGGGAGTTTATCAATTATTTCGTACAAAAAGGTTCTACCAAGTGTATATACTATTTTATGTGATGCAATACGCAATATGATCTACGTCTCCTTACCTCTACACCTAATATTCAATACCAATATATAATTAATTAAAATCTTTTGAAATTGTATTGAAATGAATATCAGCGCAGCGTAAGAATTTCAATTAGTAAAATATCCTAGACTTTTAATTCAAGTCTATACAAAAATACAAATAAGAGATAAATCAACCTGAAAGTTAAAACTCTGTGGACTGTGGCTGTGGTTTGACTATTTGTGAATTGTTATTGACAATTGACATAATGCTATTTGCTATTAGAGGTTTTCAAATTGAAAACCTTTGCAAAAACGGAAACTGATTTCGCTGTATCATCAGTTTAGTGATTATGTAAATGTATAATAATAATTTTCTAATACTCATTTGATGTATTTTTTACCTCAAATAGTGAATATAAGTATATGTAGTGGTCGTGTTTGCATGTTGCAATTTTTACTATTATTAAGATTTTGTACTCTTATTTATATTTTACTCATTTTAGTAGCTTATTGTTTACGTTCACCGGTTTGTCCGTAATAACAAAGATTACTATTATCCTTCAGTTTTATGAATTAATATAATATAACCTAATGGAAAATCAAAGAGGTTCTTCAGAGGGCGAAGATATTCCCAGTGATTTCTTCGATGATTTCAACAAGGAAGAGTTTATGGAAGGTCTTAGTGTGATCGATAGTTGGGATGATGAAGACAAAAAAGCGCATGGTTCACGAGCGCGTATTAATTTAGCAGTTGATAATGTTCGTGACTTGAGAGAACTAATAGTTAGACAAGAGGATGAAACAAGAGATGACAGGTTAAGGTGGAGGCCAAATAAGTCTCCTTCTCATAACAAACAAAGTAGTCGACAGAGACTCGATAGTGATCATTTGGATGACTATATTAAGCCTGGCAGTCGACGTGATCCAAACAAAACGAATGAAGCCATTAGAAGAGACAAAGAAGTAAAGGTTAAGGAATACTTAGCTAAGCATTTAGGGTCTGGTAGTGACTTATGTCCACCTGGAACTGAACTTGAAGACTTTTTTGAAGATCATAAAGCTGTTGAAGCCAGAAAACGTTTATCCGTTAATAAAAGTGGTGTTTTTTCACCAGCTAGAGAGCATCGGCAGAAGCATATGCGTTATAGTGGTGATTCTCCTATGAGACGGCGAGAGACGCCTCCAAGGTACAGACGTGCGCATGGGAGCCCTCGACGACCGCATCATAGCCCACATAGAAGGCCTAGTGTACGGTATCATAGTCCTCATAAAAGCATTCGTAAATACAATAGATATAGTCCTCGAAGAGTAAGTCCAGAATTTCGTCGAGATCGTCGATCAAGATCACCATACAAGCGGTTTCGTCATCAGTCACGATCACATTCGCCTGTTCGCAGACATGAGAGATGGAGAGAAGAACGTCATCGATCGCGATCATCTAACTATAAATCTGAGAGAGATGATTTTCTTTACCCTAAAGATTATCTACCGCCACCTGAATATTCCTCGGTTAAAACTGAAATTCCTTACCAGGTTGAACCAGAACCACAGTACGCTAATCCTGTCCCTGTTGAATATGGAAATGCACCTAATTATTCATATACTCAGGTTCAAGGGTACAGTGGTTATGGAATTCCATATGAATATGGAACTCAACCAACTCCACCAATGGTTTTGCCAGTGCCTCAACCTGTACCAGCCCCTAACATTTCCTCAACATCCTCAGACCCATCAATTTTTAATCCCACTCAACCACCTCCAATCATTCCTTCACAGCACATTGCTGTTCCGGCTATAACTAATCAATCGACACTCCAAAATGCACCAGAAACTATGCAGAGTGCACAAATTGATGCATTGGCAAAAGTAATTATATTTCTTCCATTCTGTACAAATGTGCTGATTATTCAAATTTACATAAACTTTAACCTTACAGCTGGTTGCAGAGGGAAAGTTATCACATGAAGATTATTTGAAATTGGCTCCTAGTAAAGGTATAAATATTTTTGCAGTACTAATTTTAAATGTAAGTTTCAATTTATTAATACTAATGATTTATTTATTGTTTCTTTTAAATTTCTGATCAATTGTAGTCTGCATTAATCATTGATGTGCTGTTAATTTGTTTTTATCGTTACAGGTTTATGCCAAGCTATGGATACCCATACAAGAGTTGCTGGTGGGTAAAAATTTATGAATGTTTTCATGTTAAGATTTTTGGTTGGAAAATACATATTTTGATTTAAAAATATTTATTTGTGAAGAAAAAGTGGACTCAATTATTATTAATTAAAGAACTATGAACACAAATTTTAAAACATTTTATACATATATGTGTAAAGATTACCTAAGTATTTTTTATAGGTACTCAAATTCACATGCAGTATTGTTTAGGTGCTTATTTGATCAACTAGACTTTCCTTACTATGGCGATAATGTGACAGTCATTATGTTTTGAATAACAGAATCTTCACCCGTTATTGTAGTATTTAAAGTGTTACAAGTTAAACATTTTCGAAACTTCTGTGTTTCCAGTGTTGAACCGCTGCCACGTCGCCATGTCTAGGCTTGGCAACATTATGGTGCCAAATCAACTGTTAATAAATAACAGTCTCATTGGCTCTGAACAAAAACAATTAGCACCCAAGTTTTGTTCACCTCTCAAGCGTCAAGCAGCTATGGATTTTCACTTCACCAAATACGATTCATCAGCAGTGTCTCGGCAGAACAAACTCATCGTAGATTCTATCATAGCTACGCTGGACATCGAGAAGGTTGTTGGTAAACCGAAGAAGATTCAGAAGGATACGAAGGACGCGGCAGTGCAAACTACAAAGCCTTTCTGTGAAGTTTGTGAGATTCGTGAAAGTAAAAAGTTTACAAATGCCGAAACATCAATCGATCGTGAACAGTTTTCATCTACAGTTCATACCCAGGTTGTAGAACAAGATTTGGTTAGTTCTAAATCTATGTTCAACCCTACTGGCGGTAAAGTTGAAGGTGCAAATATTTCGATTGCTCACATGACTCCGGCGCAACTTGTTTCGCAGCTAGCAGCACGAGCCAAGACCTTGAAGCAGACAGAACCAGCCCATTCATCGTCCCAGTTCCATCATACGCAAGGTTTCGACTACGACGACAGAAGGAGTGACAAACAATATCGCAATCATTATAACTATCGATATTAAATGTTAAAGCGGAAACGAAGTCTCTATTGTAGTAATAGTCTAGAATTCCATTATGATAAAAATTTGAGGACTGTGTCCTTAAATTTTACCTATTAAGACAACGAGATTTCGGTTTGCGCTGAACTTTATTATATTGTATTATAGTTTAAAATTAATTATATGTTGTTCGTCACAATATTCCTAATCCTAATGTGAATACTTTGTTTGTGTATTATCTTAATAAATTATTTTGATTATATTTGTAAATAGTTTTTGTAAAAACATGAATCTTAAAGAGACAGACACATATTTTCCTGGATTTCTATACATTGAAATGAGTGTAATTGTTACTTGTAAAAATATTTGTGAATTTATATATATATATATATGTATATTTGCTAAAATGTTTGCTGTTTCAGAATAATAAAATAATAATTCAATATTTTGGAGACTTAACATTTGCCTCCAAAATACATGAAATTGATTTCAGTTTATTTATATTGTAAATGTGTCTTGTTTTTTCCATATTATTATGTAGTAATGTTTTTTTTTATTATGGTCTGTTTTTTATGAACTTGTTACCACGTTAAGTGTCCATATTTGTATATTGAAATGTGGGAGCTGTGAGCAGTGTAAGTATTTAAATTTTTAGTCAGTATGCAGTAGCTATTTAGAGTTTATATCGAATATTTTTTTTGCTTGAATTTACAGTTGGGATAAGATACAAACGCTTTTTTTAACGCTGGAAAAATGTATTACGCGTTTCCCCCACGGGAGCTGTGGGGGGAAACATTAAAAAACCAGCGGTACCCTTTCTGTATATACGATATGATACAACCTGAGTCATGATGGTTGTTGTTTTAAATGGTTGAATATTGTGTCAAAAAATTATTATGGCATTGCAGTAATGATTTATGTATTGCAATTGTGTGTGAGGACTCTTGTAAATACTATGGTATAGTGATGTTTAAGATTTATAAATAATTGTTGTGAAGTGATTAATATTAGGGAAAGGATACACACAAATACTATTGCGACGACGACAACGACGACGGCGTTTTCAGGAAACTAGTCATCGCGTTCAGAAACATTGGTACAGGAAAAGGAATGTACATCCACGGAAAAGAAAACGAAACATTTACAAGCTGTGATTTCGACGCTTAACGAACTATTCTATAGTTCGTTGAGCGGACTTTATCATAGTTATTATTACAAAATTTTGCGATAGCAACTTAACATTTGTAATTAATATATCGGTTTGGTTGTTGTCCGTCGTATAAAATAACAAAATTATAACAACTGTATATTTTAGTCAATATTCCTATAAGTTTATTATTAATAATAAAAAGTCAACTACATTATGAATGAATCGTTATTTCCTCTAATATTTTATTAGTAAATATTTGTTATTGATTTTCCTACCATTAATTACTTTTTAATTTCGTCTAAACATGTTTTTTTTTTATATATATGTCCGGGATGGCAAATGACTCTACTCCACCTGATGGTAAGTGGTAGTAGAGTCCAAACGCGACGACGGCCAGTACAGTCGGGAAGAATGTTCTGTACTAGCCGTCACCGCCTTGCCGGCCCGCAAGATGCCTCTTCACGCCTCGTTTGAAGGAACCCGGGTTGTAAGAGGAGGGTTATTTACCTAATGAGATTCATTTACATCACTTGTTTTAAAAAGAGAACATTGGGTGTTTTAATTTCGTCATGGGAGAGTACTTCTACATGTTTTACTTTTTCTATTACATATTTAAAAGCCATATATTTTTAAATTAAAACTATTCCACTCTCGCAATTCTCTAAAACAAACTTCTTCTACATGAGAAAAGAGTATTTCCAGTTGCTAAAATTTGCCTACTACACGTAAAAAATATTCTAATTATTTTCCATAGGGACAAAAATCGGAAATCTTTCACATTAATTTCAAGATGTTTTATTTTATATATGATCCAAGTTTTAGTCATGCTCGATTTTGTGTTTTATTGTGGGTATCGAATGTAAAGTTGCCGCGGGATGTTATTAGTTAGTATTACGTTGTTTTTTGGCGGGTATATATACTACATTACAATATTAATGTACGACGCCATTCGTACGTCCGTATGTGGCTTGTTTCTGTTTAAATAAATTGTACGTTATTATTAATAAATCGTTTGCAAACCTCCACGATTTGATTGCTCGACGTGGTATTATGTTTTCTTAGTTGCTAGATGATTTGCTGATCATTTTTTAAACTATGTTTGTCCATTAAAGTCATCCTTTCGCCAGCAATCCCGATTTGACCCTGCGCTTATAAGTCTAGGGCTCCCAACTGCCATATATGTTGCCGTATTGTAACGAACGATATGGTAACATATAAGAAGTTGACGATATCAAGATATATTCGCGATAAGCATTTCTAATCCTTATCACATTCTAGATTTTTGATTTTTTTTTAAATTGTGCAAGAATAAATAAAAGTCTTGTAATATAAGTTTTTCAATAAACATTTATTAATATATATTTATATAGTGTTTTATTTACATTACCATATTGGATACTAGTAATATTGATGACAATAATTGTACAAAACGAATAGTACAAACATATTAAAATTCGTCTCCTTTTTTATATAGCTCATATGACATACCATATATTTTATTAGTAGCTTAACTGGTGGTAGAGCTTTGTGCAAGCTCGTCTGGGTAGGTACCACATTAGATATTCTACCGCAAAACAGCAGTACTTGGTATGTTCCGGTTAGAAGGGTGAGTGAACCAGTGTAATTACAGGCACAAGGGGCATAAAATCTAAGTTCCCGAGGTTGGTGGCGCATTGGTGATGTAAGCGATGGTTAACATTTCTTACAATGCCAATGTCTATGGGCGTTGGTAACCACTTACCATCAGGTGGCCCATATGCTCGTCCGTCTTCCTATTCTATAAAAAAAAAGCTCGCCAGCATTATAAATGTGCCAGAGTTAATCCCCAGCGTATGTTTGTCATATAGAGTATGTTCTACGTACGCTGTGTAAAGCGGTTGTACATTACATTTAAATATTTATAAACAGCCTCTTAGCAATACGCGCTATGTCTAAAAATGTATATTATAAAACCGGTGTATGGTTGACCGAATATTGAACTACCAATTTGAATAATTCTTTTTTCAAGATAGTTTATTGGGGAAGGTTATAGACTAATTTTACGATAAAAGCCTAAAAAGCGGAAGAGTAGCGATAAATATCAACCAACCTTACAAATTTAACTCAAGATGCCCACACCTTGTATTAATAGGCCTATGTAATTCTATATATAATCAATTAAATCGTTACACAGTATCAATGTTTTCTAACCTTGTACGTGAGTACTCAATCAATTAGAAAAAACAAATGATCATAACTGAACCCATTAATGGCGAAGAAAACCCTGTTATTAAAAAGAAGCACACATAGTTTCACGTATCCGACTGTGGCAAGGAATTCAAGTCACGACGTGGTTTGTCGACGCCTCTGAATTTGTTAACCGTCTAAGAAATCGTCGAGCCATTTCTCGAGATCTTCGGGAGATTCGATTATTGGATTCTTTGCTGGTTCCTTTGGAATATCGATTGAATAATCTTTTGGTGCTGCAAAAATAACAAAACTCAATTAGACTTCAACTTTGAAACAATCCGGGCAAGCACTACTGAGTTTTCAAGTTATTTACATGTGTTTATAATAATTCATCTCGTTCTGCAGTGAAGGAAAACGTGGTAAGGAAACTTGATTATGTCAGATCAAATTCTAGGATTTGTTTGTCCACCAACACGCAGTAGCGTGGGATAAATAGTTCGAATTTAGTTATTCAGTTATTTAAGAGAAAAAATAGAGAAATTGCTATCAGATTTTTGGTATTGATGGTATTTAAAAGTAAAATTGAACAGCAAAATAATTATGACCAAAAACAAAGCCAATAGGAAATAACATGAATTAAAAAAAAAAAAAACAAGGAAATGAGTTAATAAGTAGGTTTTAAAATTATAAACATTACCTTTTGGTAGTTCTATCGTCTTCGGGAGTATTTTTTCTTGATTTAATATAATTTCTGGTTTACCTTTAGTAATATCTTCTTTTTCAATAACAATATCCTCTTGTATACCATCAAAGTCACTACCATCAACTTCATTATTTATAGATTTATGTAATTTTCCCATATCTGTTTTGGTCTCGATGGATACAGTGGTTTTTTTTTCTTCTTGTATAGATATTTTGCTTTCATTATTTATAACATTATCTGATTCATGAAGTACTTTTTTATCTACTGAAGCTACTTCTGCGTCATTATTTTTATTATCTATCACAGTTTTGTTACAGAAAATATTGATTGTTTCAGAATGTTCATGATTGTTATCTGTATGTTCTTTTTGGTTTAGTGTTACATCATCTAATTTCGTATCATGCTCATCGCTATTACTACTTTTATTATGAATATCAGATTTTGTCAAAATATTTAATATTTTTTCTTGAGCCTCTAAATCAGGTGTTGTGTATTTTTTATCGTTATAGTATTTTTGTTTGAATTTCGTAGCTTTCTGTTCCATAATTTGAATGTCACTCTCACTAAATAAATCTTTATCCAAGTCATTTCTTTCATAAAAAGGTATTGTTGAAAGAGCTACATTAAGATTTTCCATGTTAATGTCAAAATATTTATCATATGGTGTGGGACCTGTTGCAATATCCCAAGATTTCTCATGTTTGAATTGGAAATGACCTCCTACTGAGAAAGATGCTTGAATCAGAGCCTGAAAAGCAGAGTGATTTTGTTAATATTTTTCTTGCATTACAAATAAGTTTGTTGATATGTTAGATATAGCCCATGCAAAAAAAAAAGATTTAAATTTGTATGTCAATTTTGTGCCATTTCACTATCGCGCTATTCGCGTTTTTTATGAATCCTTTACGGATTTGCCTAGCAGCATTCATTTGTCATAATTTGAATAGTAAGTTCAATCAAAAGTAAAAACTAAAAACCTTTTGCTGTCTATAGTAAACATAACTAGTAACAAACATTTTTAAATACATTAATTTGTGTTTCTTTAGTAATTTTTAATAGTAAAGTAATTCATTAGACAATGAAAGCATATTATGCATAAATGTTAAAAAGTCTGACAATACTTTGAAAATCGTGATGATGTGTCAATTTTCTAAATATCCATTTTTTAATTTAGTATAACAATTAATAACCTCATAGTCAGCTCCTAGATTTTCTTGTTCATCAATTTCGTCATAGCTCTCAATTGGCATTTCATACTTAGCCCAATTGCTTTTAATTTCTTTTTTCTTATATTTTCTTTCTTCTTCAGTGATTTTTAATATCTCGTCAGTTTCTCTTTTTAGACTCTGGTAAAATTCTGGTCCAGGGGGCTCATACACTGGTTTTTCTGGCTCTACAACTAATAAAAGAAATACTCTGTACATTGTTTTTTTTTTTATATTTTTATTTATTGTTATTATCGATATTTAAATGGGTATTAAATACCTGAAATAAAAATGATTATTATTATTTGTAATACCCTGCAAGTTAAGTCATTAGAATTAGTACAATATTGAAGTGTCAGTGGAGTCCTTAGTTGTTTTAGTATAAAGAATTACACAATTATGCGAAATAGCTGTCACTTTTTCAGAATTAAAATCACTGTCTTATTCCGAATTCTAAAATAAATTCATACAATTTTTCTATGAAATTAGAATAAAGAATGAATATATATTGTAGCATAACATGATTAAAGTCTATAAATAATAAAATTATAAATTAAAAAAAATAACAATAAAAAAACTTCAATTCTAGCCACTCACAATACATCTGGAAAATTTGCATTTTGTAGAAATGGGATCAAGTTCACATATGGATTAAGTTACATTAATAACTCTAAAACATGATATGGAATGATACCAAAAGTTATTACTAAATTCATATATTAATTTGTTTGGTGCGAACTATTTGAGTTTCGGATAATTGTCTTTTATAAATAAAGGTCTTTCTATGACTATGAGTCACACTGTTTAAAACCAAATATGGCAAATTAATTAATATAATTTTGCATATAATTATACCCATATAATGTTACAAAAAATAATTAGATACATGATACCTACAATATTTCTTAAAGTACCACTGTAAATTATTTTAACCAAGCGAGTGTTTTCTCTGTGTGAATATAATTTTAAATACGAATTATAATTTCATAAGTAAGACTGACTGTATGACTCAAATAAAATTCCAGCAATTTACAATTACATGTACTACAAATACTTACAAAATTTGAATGGGTTTTTAAATTCTGTTCTATATCTATCTAATCCAATTAGGTTTTTCATAAATATATTTATTTTGCAGGTTTGCTATCTTAAGAAATTAATTACAAAAACATTAATAAATAGTATTTTACCTTTTGGTGCTTCCGGAACTTTTTCTATTTTCTTCTCAACAGGAGCAGCATTATGCCGGCCCTGTCGTTTTCGTCGCTGCTCTTTAGGATCACTTTTGCCTTTTTGTCTGAAAAAATATAGTATTTATCTTTAATACACAACTCACATCATACATACAATATTTCATATTTGTGTATACTTACGAAGACTTTTTCGTATCTTCGGGCATAGTCGTTTTCGGTGAATTTGCTTATTCTGTTTTATTAAATTTATCTAAAAGGTTTTCTAATTTTCAGGCTTGTAGGCAAATGAAATATAATTTAATTGTAAGACTAGTTAGAAAATCTTAACGTTGAAATTTAACATATGTTATTGACGTTTTGACATTTGAAGTACGACAAATGACAATGACAGATTGGTAAGTCACATTTTGTTAAGTGAATAAAAAAAGAATAATTAATTACAAATTTACGAATCAAGCGACATTTTATCACGACACGAAAGGAGTAAATCAAAAAAGCTGTAAAAAATATCAAAGAAAAACCTTTTTTTTTGTTCTAAAATGATTATAATTACAGAATATATGAAAAAAATAGTATTATATAATATAAAGGTTTTTTTAATAAATAAATCTATTTAGGCGTGCAATTCTTATTCTGTTCGAGTTTATTTTTAATAGAATAGGAAGATGGACGAGCATATGGGCCACCTGATAGTAAGTGGTCACCAGCGCCCATAGACATTCGCATTGTAAGAAATGTTAACCATCGCTTACATCACCAATGCGCCACCAACCTTGGGAACTAAGATGTTATGTACCTTGTGCCTGTAATTACACTGGCTCAATCACCCTTCAAACCGGAACACAAAAATACCAAGTACTGCTGTTTTGCGGTAGAATAACTGATGAGTGGGTGGTACCTACCCAGACGAGCTTGCACAAAGCTCTACCACTGTGACTGTGACGTAACATTGCTGTTTTTTTTTCAGGCGACTTTTTTGCGATAAGCGCGTTGATTAATTTATATTTATTATATCCAGTTTTTTGGTTTGACGCACCACGTTTTTCACTTATATTAGAACGATTATTATAATATTATTTTATGCTAAAATGGATCAGTACTTTCACGTGACACAAATATTCTACTGAAATCGACCTTATGTTACACCTTATGTTATATTATATTTTAGTCTTTTTATTCCACGTATAATACAAATTAATTTAGTTATAAGGGCATAGTTAGTTAAATAATATGAATTAACAATAACAACTTTACTAAGGCACGGGATAGAGCCATAGTAGTAAATAAACAACAATTACCTACTTGCTCTTATGCCTAAAATAAAAGTGTATGTAAAATATAGCCACTAAAAAGATTTTCAAATTACAAATAAACTTCAATTTTACTAACGTAACTTATTCAACTATTTCTTAAAAGCCAACCTTGATTTTTGAGAAAGGAAATCACTTTTTTACGATTTTGAAAAGATTACTTGCTAAAAATATTATTTGAAGACTTGGTTATTTTTCATGTGAGACCTTATGTATTTATTTTTTATATTTTACTACATCAATTTAGCAGCTTATATAAAACTTGGTTCCTTACCTTCCTTCCAAATTTGGTGAATAAAAATAGACTCCCAGAAAAATAGCTGTAAAATACGAATACATGGATAGAAGGAAGTTAGAAATATTTAATTTTTGTCATTCGGCTACGGTATCCTAAACAGGTGTTATATATATATATATATATATATATATATATATATATATATATGCAAGCAGTATAAACTAATATTATTAATCATTAACTAAATAAAATATATAAATAACAACTTTTCTCATACAAGCACAAATTCTTGAAATGTAAAATTTTAGTATTAAAAAATGTATAAGATAACGGATTCAGAACGATCGCAAAATGAAATTCGAACAGTTCGGACTGTGTATGTGGTGGTTTAAATAAATTATAATATAACATAAAGATAATCTAAATCTTTAGCGATAAATTCATCCTCATACAATCAAATAAATTTTCAACCATGTAGATAGTGGTATACATTAAATATCCACCAAACCGCAATGGGGCAGCGTGGTTAATAAACTCTACTCTATCCGTGGAGGGCCGTACCTGTGGAACATTTGCATGTTAACTTTATACTAGCCAAATCCACTAAATAATATAAACATTGATATGAAACTTGAGTTACCTATTTGAAGATTCACCAAAACTAAAATGCTTATGTCGTCCTTATGTCAATGACTGAAGACTAATTTTTGAATGATTTGGTATTTGTATGGTTGCTAGTAAAAGGCTTCAATGAAGACGCGTAGGCAAACTGCTTGAATGCATCTGTAGATCATGACTCCACCCACCCACGTAATGTCATTGAAGGATTTGGCTTTACACTTAACCGAGATATTTATTACGTTTTTCTTTTACATTGCGTCGTAAGAACAGTTTTCAGTCACTTTGTCGGTAGTAATCGCAGTAATGCACATTGAACATTTTATTTTTATAAATTCCCGTAAGCTAATATAAATAACATAGTAGTAACTTACGGCAGACAGCTTCATTGTATATTTATGATGAAAACAATAAAAAGGGCCCTCAACAAGTAGAGGGGAAAAGCGACAACAAATCATCTATTGTTGGTGGTGTTCTTTGTATTTTTGATTATATGCCGTGTACTTATAAACATCTACAAAGTAAAATACATAAGTAGGCACATAACTAACTGAAGATAAAAACATTGGACCTTTATTCTACCAGCTATCTATGTTGTGCTAGCTAAAACTGTATTTCACTAGTAAATTATATCTGTTATTTTTTAACAATATAAAATTTTAATAGTTTCATACGCTACTTTTATATAAAATTAAGATACTTTATACAATTAAGGCTTTCGTGTATACACCGTGTACACATAAATTCCATCACTTATGTAGTAAGTAGATACGTACATATATATTTTTTTTATTTCTAAAACAATATTTTTATTAAAACATGTCTCAGTGAAAAATATTTTTTACTTTTAACATTATATTTTAAAAACAAATACCATATTTTAATAGTATGGTATGTTTATATTTTTATTGCAATAAGTGTTTGTACAAAACTAAAGTTTATTTGCACAAATTTATCTTCAAGGATATTGTTTATTGAGCTATATATAAAGCATATATTTGTAGTAAATATTAAAAAAGATATATATTATAAATATGTTTGAATTTTATACAATTAAAAAAAATAATAGGAAAGTGTATGATACACGGAGTTACTGTTTAATTTGTTTCATTAATCTGTGGCTCGTTGCACCAGGAACAAGGAAGGAAGGATGGGATCGCGGGCGAGACAGGGGTGACGCAGTGAGCATGCGTCGCACAAGGGCGGCTGCGCGCAGTCGCCACGCGCCCGTCCTCAAAACAACATGGCGTGCCGCGTCCCTCAAGGACACATTTGACAGTCCCGAAAAAATATAACCAGCTGTTGTTCATCCATAGTGCAGTATAATAATAATAATCTGAGTGGGTGTGTTATTTTCAGTGCAGTGTGTAAAGCATATTTATCATTTGGAATACCGGCGTTTTGAACGCCAGTTGTTTTCATAAGGTAAGTAAAATCTAATAAGATGTTTAATCATTCAATCGGTTTATATTTCGGCGTTGTGTGCATGTAACTATTTATTACTAATATTTGATGCTCGACTCTACCCCTATTTGAGCTCTACTTCGCCAACCCCGTACACGCCTATTGCCAAAATCTGACCCTCTTTAGTTCCCACAAATTTGATTTCCTTGCTTTAATAAATTAAATTTTCGTTTTCTGTCGTCTCTTTAAACACCGGTTCTTCTCACTAGAATCTACTTTCGAACCGGTGATAGTTTTACATTAAACAAAATTTTGTAAAATGACAATTTGTAAAGCCTACTTGAATAAAGTAGTTAAATTATATTTTGTTTGTGATTTTGAAGAAAGGAAATGAATGTTAATATTTAATTGATTTAAATAGGTTCACGTTAAGTTTATTATTCTACTTTAATCGTAACCAGGAAAATGTATATATAAATATTCCATATAAATAGTCACAATGTTAATTATTTACAACAGTATTTAAGCTGAACATTTTATTCGAAAAAATGCTGAATATTCAAGCAAGGCAAGCGATGTAACACGCAAAGTAACTGCTGACGTTAGGAAAACATTAACACATAAACCAAGAGAGCTATTAATGCGATATTGTGTGTGTATATGTGAGTTATTTATATAAATAACTTATAAAATAATAATAGAAATCAAAATAAAAAAACGGTAAAAACGAAATTACACATGCATTTTATTAATAATGTATTTTATAATACTTATAGGTATAATTATCAAAATATTGTTTTTTTTAAGTCGTAATAAATATAAAACGCCACGAAGCCAAATAATAGAGTTCAATATTTGTATGATTTTACAATAAATGTTCTGTAGATGAAAATAGTTTCAATTTAATCTTTTATGTAAGTCGAAGTCGTACGAAATATTATACAAAATGATTATTTTACTTAGGTAAGTAATAAAAGAAATGGTCTCATTCAGCAAACGAAACACTTAAACTGAGGTGATGAATAAATATTTACGATTCTCGTTCTAGTTTTTAAAATGACCAAGATGTGAATCACTTGTTCCTGGGATTCGTAATCCAATGTATAAACAGATAACACCTTCCATCCATTCCTTAACATGATTTCAAAATATAACCTATGACGAATTCAAGTGGATTAACAAGAAATAATGATTTTCCAACGTTTTCATAGTTCTATACATGTGTGATGATGTGTTCCTAAATCTTTTTGGTTTATTTAATGAAGAACAATAAATTACGCAGCAGATAAAGTACTCGTGTGTGTGCACAAATACAGGTGCATTCTCATAATTCGATAATTAAGTGATTTCAGTTACGGGATTGTTATCACTGCAAACTGCCAAAATTGGGGATGCTACTGAGAATTTATTGGCAGAAAATCCCAATAACTTTTTTTTTGTCCGAAACGGGATTTAAATCCAGGACAGATCTGTCTTCAGCCGCCGTATGAGCTAATTACTACATCAATATTGCAGTACATGTATTTGGTAAATATATGTATCTGACGAATTTAATTGTTCTGAATAGAAATTATGATATTTCAACGTTATGTATTGCCTGTATATACAATTTATCGTGCGATGACACTCGGAACTGATAAGATGGTGTATTGATTATTTTGATGGTGTAGCTGTAGACAGGTATTAATCGCTCGAACTTCAAAGTTACTATTTATCCTATCATTTGAAATATACCATTATTTAGTTTATTCCCTGTATTTGTATCAGATGATCATATTACCGTCTTGGCTTATCTCGGCTAGCGAATTGCGCACGCCATATAGTGCACAAGTGTGTGCGCAAAAACTAGTGCTCTCTCTATTCCCTAACTCTAATAGTGTTATAGGGCGGTAAATCGTGGATTAAACTAAACAGCCTTTGATAAGTAGCCTGCTAACACTTCGAAAATTGCTACAAATAAGATTTTTAGAAATGCAATCAAAATTCAATACACGAATTACAAAAATGATTAAACAGGACACAATTGTTTTTTTTATATAAACGCAATCCAAATTATGCTAAAGTATCGCGAGTTTTCAGCCCTTAATACGCTCCCCTAAATCTGGTACTGCTCACATATGCGCATAATCACACTCCGATGTATGTTAATAGGATTTTAGTATTTTACTTATTATTAAAACTAGCCTCAGCATTAAATAGAAAACTGTTATCACATGAGAATTAATTTAAAACTGAATGAGTTGAGAACAAAGATAACGCGCTATAATTAAGTTAAAAATGTTTGTTAATTGAAGTGTTTGTTAACAATTTATAATAAAGGAAGGAAGAAACAAAAAAAATATATATATTCGGTAGTCAGCTTGTGGAAAATTGGTTGCAAATTTTTGTTTTATTCCTTCATATAAATAAGTAGATATAAAGCTATTTAAAATTATAAATTGGATGAATGAAATCACATAGTACTGCAGTAAGAGGTTGGTATCGTTATAAATAATCATATTTACTATGATTCATTGTAACCACTTTGATAATCGTGTCTCAGAGAACGAGTTAACGGAAAATTAGTATTACCTATTTTAGTTACACAATTGAATTGGTTAATAAAATGTTATAATTTTTTTAACATTGAACATTCAATTCTATTTTTTACATTAATTTGCATTCAATGGAACAAAAAGTTTAGCTGTTGAATATATATTCCATACTATTACAAATAAATGATTGATTGCTCAAATTAATCATGTAGATGACTAGTATTGTATATACGGAAACTATTTTTAAACATGATGACTAATTCTTACGATTCATAGTATCATACTTATAGCGCAAAAAATATATGTTCCGAATATCTCTGTATAACTGTTCATAATGGTCTCGCATTATATATATATGTAATATAAAATATATATACTTACTTATGTATCTGGAAATAATCCTTAGAGTGATTCCTATTGTTTATAATTTTTGTAAACTGTATACAGATTACATAACTAACAATGTATGAATTGTAATTTTGTTCACAAAACACGACACCCGCTGAGCTTTGTTTGGATATAAAAATTACGTAATAGCTAAAAAAATGCGAACGTTAATACTAGAATATAATGATGCCTAATGAGGGTATTACTTATATGATTAAAAGGAAACACAACGTTGACTCATCTGTACAAAGGATGCTGAATAGTGCATCTAAGGTTTATTCCGACGGAGACATTAATAAACTTGGGTGCATGCCAAACGACAAGACATCCTTACATAATACCATCTAGTGACACCATAAAGTATGGTTTCGTATATAAACGGAACATTTAAACATATTTATTAATTATTGCATAAGCGTTTTTTATTATTAAGATTCTATTGTGAGGCTAACGTAATTATTGTTTAAATAACACTCATCAGATATTCTACCGCAAAACAGCAATACTTGATATTGTTGTGTTCCGGTTTGAAGGGTGAGTGAGCCAGTGTAATTACAGGCACAAGGGACATAAAATCTTAGTTCCCAAGGTTGGTGGCGCATTGGCTATAAGCGATGGTTGACATTTCTTACAATGCCAATGTCTTAGGGCGTTTGGTGACCACTTACCATCAGGTGGCCCATATGCTCGTCCACCTTCCTATTCTATAAAAATAAAATAAAAAAATAAAACTGATTTTAAAAAATAAAAAATAATTAAAATATTTTAAGTTTTCACAAAAACTATTATGAATGAAGTATTGAATTTTTACTAAACAAGTGTCTTTTAGTTTTTATTTGTACATATGTGCATATCAATGATTATATAAATTATACATGACTATAAAATATATTGGAAATGTATTTCATGCAAGAGATACTGCATAGTTCTCCATTATTTGTATGTATGTTGAGAGATTGGTGCTCATAATGATTATTAAAATCATCATTTATTATGCAAAGATATTTTTTTAATCAAGTGTATAATTTTCTATAAGCTGAAAAAATATATACAGTAACCGTTATTTATATTTTTCGCGATTTAGATACAATAAGGATTATTGTTTACGTTCCGTGTCAATATCAGCCCCTAAATATGCTTCATCTAAATAAATGCCTACATTATTGAGACACAGGCCGGTTCGCCAGGTCTTTGAACCTCGAAATTCCCCTCCAGTGTTTAAACTGCTATATTTAGAACTGCACGTTCTTACCAAATTGGGATGTTGTTATTACTTAAAATCTAGGAATCCGTTTATTACCAACTTTGATAAAATTATGTTCACTATGTTAGGCAAGTGGTAACTGCTAGGCTATTATAAAATACGCTCAGCTATTATGGCATACAATATTGACGAGACGGCTCACAAGCGAGGCATACTTTTAAAAGCATCTATCACGTTAAAGTCACTTCCAGCAAATCGTTTAATAATGCATGTTTTGTACGCGTTGTCTTTAAGGATTATATTATCATTCCTAAATATAGATTGTCAAGTCTTCATAATCATCTGCATATATAAGCGCTGTGCCTTGTATCAATTATCTCTTTGTTGTTCGAGTTGAATAATTCTTTACGAGCGCCACACGCATCTTAGTCAAGAGCGAGACAATGCGGCGAAACAAAAAGATTTAGTTGAGAATATAAATCACATATTCCGCCTCTGTACGGACTATTACTTGATCTCGTTCGTCGATCGTCGGGACTGCTTTTTATTTGAAAATCGTTCTTGCCTCATTGTATCCTACAGATGATCTCGCGATCGGTCGTCTTTTTGCAATCCTACTGCCTTTGCGATTTCTCTTGTTGCCGAAGTCGTGATTGGAATAGTATCGGTCTTACTTTAGAACTATTCGAAATGTTCGAATATGTTTTTGTTAAACATTTAAACTATAGTTATACTTTTTATGGATACTTAATTGAAATAGACGTGTAATGTTGCAAAGAGATTAAAATATTTTGGTGATCGATATAACTACATGTTGTAAGTGATTCAACAATTGATTAACGCAACGTTTGAAATATTAAAAAATCTATGTGTCTCTATTTCTAATCCAAATGATAATGCAGAAACCTTAAAGGAATTTAAAGCGTCATATTGTTTCCCTCATAAGGTAATGTAATAGGAAACGACAAACGTACTGGCATATAGAATTTCATTACGTCTTAAGTATCAATTTTCGTTCCTCGTGTTCAAGTATGTTTGAATCTAACTATACTGTCTCTTTCGACTACTGGAGTCGAACATTTGCATTAAAAAGAAGCATGTATTATATTATTATGTCGAATGTTAATTTATTTTTTTGTCGCTATTTTATTATGCGTGTAAGTGTAGTGTCATCGAAATAATTTTGTCACATCCGTTATTATATCCGCTGACAAATCATTTGTATGATTAAATATTTTATTAAGTCATAACTAATTATAAATTATTGTTAGTGTGTATCATTTTACTTAATGTGAATGTTCCTCTGCTGGGTCAAGGGCTCATGTTCTCTTAAAGAGAGAAATCTGATGTATCAGATTATCACTACATACAGGTTTCCTTAAGATGTTAGTGTCTTTCATCAACGAGTATAAGATCAGTTATAAACAAAATATTCATTAAGAAAAAAAAGTGATGTTTTCTCGGATATAAACCCATTAATACCACCCACCTCAACCATATGTTATATCTATTGGTTATATCTCAACCTCGATAGCGCCAGCGCCTCCTGTCGCTTTTCTTTCTTTTCTTTTAACTTCTGTCATCAGAAATAACAAAGTTAGTTAGGGAGGTGAAGTGAAGAGTTGCTTACAAGATTTTATTTGAAATTCAAACAGTTTCAAGCCTGAGATAAGATTAACCAACGAGTACAAGCCGACCAGTTGAAATAAATCCAGTTAATCCTTCCGAGAACACGTGAACTCGTGCTAATTGCGTTACGTACGTGTTATATCTGAGAGAAGTTGCAGGAAGCATGCTTCCATATGGCTATCACTGCACGTGCATTAAAGTCTCCATATCAAAATGATTCTAATCTTAAATGTCGCAACGTTCAGAATACAATGCAGTTATCACGTTCTTTGATACACGTTGTACACCACCTGAGCAGAGTAAATACAACTCTACAGCATTGATAATAAGAAATACAATTAAAAATGTTTTCGTGAGCCGGTTTTTTTATTCAGTCACTGGCGCCACCGGACTTACCAAAAAAGTATCGCTATCAATGTATATATATGTACGAAACTAGGTGATTGATCTTTTATGTTTTACCTTTCTCGTCTACGTATAATAATGTAAAGGGAGAAAGTGTGTATGGGTTATCATCTGGAAATACAAGTTTGGTTTAAATAATTTTTAGTAAGCACCATAAATATTTTCAGGATAAAAAGTAGGCGGAAATGACGTATTTCATACAAACTTTTGTAACCTGCTTGAAGTATTGACTAATATGTAGATTATAGGATCCTTTATTTCGAAACCAAAGAAAACTATAAACAACTAGTAGTATTAATAAACTTTATCTGCTGGTCTGCTATCATCGTGTTTAATAAATATATTAATTTATATTATATAATTCACACTGAAATTCGACCACATGTAAATTCCATCAACCCGCATTGGAGCAGCGTGGTGGAATAAGCTCCAAAACCTTCTCCTCGAAAAGGGAGAAGAGGCCTTAGCCCAGCAGCGGGAAATTCACAGGCTGTTACTGGTATTTAATTAATGGTACTTATGCTTATTTAATATGGATAAATTGCTTACTTTAAGCTTGTTGAAGGTATTTTTATTTATAGGTACTCTGATTATGATATTAATATGTTTTTTTTATATATGATCCGTATATGCCTTGTTGGAGCTTGGTAGCATTGAAGCAAAAACAACAAGGCTTATAAACGATAAATAGGATAGCGTCGTCGCTTCGAATTACGAATATACTGACTAGTGTTGCGTTAACACCAGTTCAATTCAACTAATTTATACAGGTTACGATATGTTTCCGATTCAATTTCAATTCAACTTCAACTGTTCTATTCATATTCGTATCAAAACCAAATCGATACGATGTTAGCATGTATCGTGATGTTGAAACATTTCTTTATTGTTAACTTTTATATATTAAATAAAATAATACTCAACCGGATAAATGGCGACGTTTAAGTCTCGATTCAATAGCAATAAAGTGACAAAATTGTTTTTTTAGAATTACTCCTATGTTTGCGCGTGATTCATACGCCAAGTAAACTCAATGGAATTAAAAAATATTGAAACTTTCACAATCAAAATTATAATGTTTTAAATGATATTGATTTGATTTTTATATTAAGTCAATTTAAAGATTAAGTATTATAGAGTATATGTACAATATATTGGTAATTAGAAATTAAATAAAAACATAAAATGATACGACTTAATAATTTTAATGCGGATTGTTTTATAACATGCAAGTCGATAAATTATTCATAATTTCATGTTCAAGTAATCTTAACAGTAAATCAACTGGAACGATGTAAAATGAGCAATATGGAATCAAACAGCTGTGTGATTCACGCAGCTGCATGTTTTTGTTGCGGCAGGAAGCGCCTGCGCACCGTCGGGCTTAACTCTCACTCTCGCAATCATTGCCGCGCTAAAATCGAACGGTCTAACAAAACGATCCACCTGGTATATCACTTGTTACATTTTGCGACAAACTATTGACACTTTCAAAATATTTATAATATGAAATAAACGATGAACCATATAACCTTATAAATCAAAAATGTTAATTGAATATGGGTAATTGAATATGTAAATATTAAATTGGTTTTTGAACGAAACTTTTATTCGCCAACAATTCTTAACAAATGACGATATTAATGTTACCTAAACCTAAAAATGGCTTGCAAAATTTCAGCTCGATAATTTGTGTGGAACCGGTTAAGAGTACAGTAGCATATGACCCAATCATATTAACATGTGAAATTAAATGAAAGCTTGTAAAACAGTACTATTATAATAAATGAATATATTTCGTTCGTTTTAAGTAAATTAGTTTGATTAAAATATTTGCATAAAAATGTTATTATGTAAAATGTTTGTAAACAAGAGAATTAGCATACTTCTCTATACGATTATATCGTTATCAGGATATAAAAGCCAGAATGTAATCGGTTTAATATTATTACTATCGAGCTGTGTTTATTGCGTGAGGAATTATTTTAGCCTAGGTTGTGGTCTTTAGGTACCTAGGTTATAGTTTAGCAATAAACACATGTGCATTAGTTGTAAGATTATACACCGTTAAAATATAGTAATAGCCTGTTAATGTCCCACTGCTGGGCTAAGGCTTTCTCTCCCTTTTGAGGAGAAGGTTTGGAGCTTATTCTACCATGCTTCGCCAATGCGGGTTGGTAGAATACCATAATTTCAATGAAATTAGACACATGCAGGTTTCCTCACGATGTTTTCCTTCAACGTTAAGCACGAGATGAATTATAAACACAAATTACACAAATGAAAATTCAGTGGTGCTTGCCCGAGTTTGAACCCACGATCATCGGTCAAGATTCACGCGTTCTAACCACTAGGCCATCTCGGTTAAAATATATATAATAATTAAAATGTATATATACATTTTAATTGATGTAATTAGTTCTTCTTAGTTTTTATGAGCTGTTTTTATTATAACTTTATTGTCAATGCCAAAGTGTCTATATAAGGTATGAATATGTTACCATTTAGCGCCTGTATAATAGACAATAGAAACAATCATTACTGTACTTATTGCTCTCAAACGTTGACAGGTAAGTGTTTTTTTTCTCTATTTAATAAATAAAAATATGTTGGACATTATTTTATTACCACGTCTCAAGTTAAAACTGAACGCATTAAAGATAAATACATAATTTTATTATAACAATATAATTTAGAACCATAGAGATTTTTTTTCATGCAGGATATAGAATATAGAAAGATGAATTGCTGAGGTTATTGCAACTTCCTCTTCGCAAATATTCAACACAAAATTAACAGCCTGTTAATGTCCCACTGCTGGACTTCTTTTAAGGAGAAGATTTATTTGGAGCTTATTTCACCACGCTGCTCCATTGCGGTTAGGTCGATATATGTGTGGCGGTTTTCAGTGAAATTATACAAATTCGGGACGTCTCGCGATGTTTTTCTTCAATGCTGAGTACGAGATGATTATGAACACAAAAAACCAAATTAAACGGTGCTTATCCGGATCTAAACCCGATCGATATTCTATCTCGGTTCTTTAAATAAATTCTTTTATTCAAATTATTTCAATACTATTTATTATTATTATTTCATGAAAGTTCTTTTAAAAGTTTTACCAGATCAAGGTTTTCTTACACCTGTAACGTTATTTAAATTAATGATAAATTTGCAAAATACTAACGATATTAATTATCTTTTCTATATATGGTACAGCCATTTAATAAAATACATTGTTATCGTGAATTTATAATTACATTTAATTTTATTGCTCAATAGCAATAGTAAGTTTGAGGCTTTCCTCGTTAAACTACTAAAATTTAAATTTCGAACCCTTTGATTCT
This sequence comes from Nymphalis io, assembly GCF_905147045.1. Taxonomy (NCBI): domain Eukaryota; kingdom Metazoa; phylum Arthropoda; class Insecta; order Lepidoptera; family Nymphalidae; genus Nymphalis; species Nymphalis io. The sequence continues at coordinate 10,252,202 of NC_065894.1, read as the reverse complement.
AACTGTAAATCTGAACTGAACTGGACGAATTACTTTTTGCTAAAAAGACTTAGATTGATTAGGAATAATTTGGTATTAAAGATGTATTGACTTAGCTGAGTTGGTAATTTGGGGTACAAGTTTATCTTTACTTCTCGTGTTACAATGTTAGTTGCTAATCAAAATTATCTACATATATTATTGTGTATAACAGTAACAGCCTGTGAATGTCCCACTGCTGGGCTAAGGCCTCCTCTCCTTTATTGAGGAGAAGGTTTGCAGCTTATTCCACCACGCTGCTCCAATGCGGGTTGGTGGAATACACATGTGGCAGAATTTCAGTGAAATTTGACACATGCAGGTTTCCTCACGATGTTTTCCTTCACCGTCAAGCACGAGATGAATTATAATCACAATTTAAGCACATGAAAATTCAGTGGTGCTTGCCCGGGTTTTTAACCCACGATCATCGGTTAAGATTCAAGCGTTCTAACCACTGGGCCATCTCGGCATTATTAAATTAGTTAAATTAATTAAACATATAAAATCGTATAAGATTATTTTTTTAAGCGACGTATACATATATGTGACGTGACAGGTGTGTACGGACCTTAATTCATAAAACATTTAGTATAGATTGAAAGAGAAACTCGAGAAAATAATGAAAGACGTTTTATTGTTATGTTTTATATCAGAAGGAAGCAACATAATTTGGAGAAAGGGGACCGATAGTATGACTTCAGAATAATAATTAGTTTAACATCCTAGTACGATACTACGACTTGAACGACTAGTGAGGTCGATAAGGTCTATCGATTGTTAACATGTGTCATATCGATAACATGACATGTATTAGCTTAGTCTGTGATAAGATCACGATATTTATAATATAAGAGAAAGTACAATACGATATTTTTGTTCAGTGTCGATACGTATTTAGACTTATTCATGTCGGACAAAATGTTTGGCACTCCATTTTTGAAATTTTAAATCGAATAAAAAAGTATGTTACAATGAATGAGTGTATTGTATCGGCAATTAAAATGACCGCAGGCGATATTTGTACAAAGGAACAATGCATTACATCATGCTATAGCGATGTTCAACATTTATACATAACCATGCGTGCATTTAAACCTACTTATGGAGTGGTCATTGCTTACCTGCTAATCCTGCAATTTTAACATCGAAGCTGGGACATGAGATATATTTGGATTTGCTTACCATAGTCTTAAGATTTATTCATAAATATATGTATATTTGCTGAGGTAAAAAAAAATCCTTGTACATTGAATACTAATAAAATAATAGTTATATTATCGCCATATGTGATATCGTGCAAATTATATATAATATATAATGACCCCCCATAGACATAAAGAATATAAGAACTATTAACCCTCTCCATAGATCGCAAATGCACCAATAACTTTGGGACATTTGGACATTTTGTATTAGTGCCTTTAGTTACACTGGTTAACCGTTTCAACCGAAACACAACAATACTATGTAATGCTATTCGGTGGTAGAATAGTAATAATAATACATCTTAGTTACCAAGGTTGGTGGCGAATTGGCGATGTAAGCGATGGTTAACATTTCTTACAATGCCAATGTCTATGAGTGTTGGTGACCACTTACCAACAGGTGGCTCATATGCTCGTCGGCCAAACTATATTATAAAAAAAGAATATGTGATGAGTGGGGGGTACCAACCAGAGAGGCTAGCACAAAACCTTACCACCAAGTGAGGATTCAAGTGAATATAAAAATAGATATACACTACACATTTTTTCACCTCCTACAATATCTTAGTGTTGTAGTAAGAATATAATTTAAAATATTATATCGATAAAGAACTTTCACAACCCTGTCGGTGCTGTTAAACACGGCCACGCATCGAATGCACAAGATGCAAAACTAACCCGAAGGCCGTCAACTACGTGCCCATCGAAGGGGGTCACAGACGACACGGATGTCGAATGCGGGCTCCGCTCCGATACCGATATTAACCTGGGAAATTGTTGTTTCAATTATTAATATTAAAAGAAACAAACCCTCTTAACAAGCTCTTAACTTAATACGTATTCGAAAACTATTCAAATTTGGTACACTAGATTTTATAGTCGGTCAAATGGAATTCAGTAAAAATTTAGTTGATTTGAGACGTTTGACGCGTTTTATATTATTAATAATAAAGTACATTATGTTTAATTATAAATTTATATTATTTCAGTAAAATGATGAAAGCATTTTTATATTCAAAAAAGAAACTTACTTTTTCAGACCTCGTGTAAATGAGAACGCATTATCTAATATCTCTTAATGTTATGTAACAAGCAGCTCTTACAGGAGTATGTTTGAATAGCGTTCCACATGATTCTGATAAATATTATTGTAGATGATAATCTGCTTGTATGTGAAAGATTTATTTTATTAGATCACGCTTCCGAAACTATAAACACACAGCAGTGACGTACCATAAATAAAATTACGAACGAATTATGTTTTTATCAAGATGAATACAGCGATTCTTGCATATTTTATTAAATCTAGTAAGCGCATATCTTACAGAGAATAATCGGAAATCTATGTACAGAATCTTTGTTAAACATGAGAGGATTAACAGGACATTTTCTATCATGTTTTCTGGAGTTGATCATGATACTGTTTTTATTTTAAGTAAACTATAAGTAAGATTTTTTTTGTTTATATTTTGGCTTGTCCAATCATTTACACCATTCATGTATGTCTGGGACGAAATGTTGTCAAAACATAATCACTTCCGCCTTCGGAGACATACCGGATTTAAACGATCAATGGCGCTAATTAGAGAGTTATATCTTTTCAATTATTACATAAGTTTAAATGTAATGGACAACTGTTATTTAGACGTTTGACCGGTTTGATTGGAGTACCAAAACTGAATATTAAAGAATTGATGATTTAAAATATTTTGTATTTTATTCAATAGGAGATTTCAAATATCCCAAATATTAGTAAGTTTGTTGTAAGTCAAAATCTCAGCTCAAAGTAGCAAAAATGTCAACATATTTTCTACAATGATACTTTATTCTATAATACGTTGATGTTAGACGACTGACTTATATATCTTTTAACCATACGGTTATAATACCAAAGTCATGCGTTAAGGTCGAGTTAGGCCTCGGTACGACAATAGCCGATGGGATCGGAATCGAACCTACGACTCTTTGATCGCTAAGCTATCGGTATTCCATTGGGCTATTGACGCTTTGCTTACCATATATTTCTGTTTTGATATAGTATATTAATAAATATAAAGAATAACTTTTTTTTGCTGTTTTTAAAAAACGACGTTTTTAACAATTAGTAAATGTGCTAATACTTAAGTACGTACAGTAATATGAAAGACAACACACGGGGCTATACTTGGGAGAGGAATTGATAGAAAGCTGGATACAAGCTCTTTGTTACTGCTTGCTCGTTAATTGCACCCTACGAGTCTTGTTTAGTTGTTCAATGAGAGGTTTTTGAATGTGAAAGTCCGTTATTAGCTATTCGATTTACTATTTAGCGCGATAGGTATCTCGTGACGAGATATTCCGCGTTGATTGAGTGCTATCAAAGCTTTGAATATTGTTTTAGTACTGAGATACAGGCAATGGAAAAAGTTAAGGTGATTTTGAATCGAACTTCCTGAGTAATAAATAATTGGCTTGAATTTTATTTATAATTGTACATAATTTTAGAATTTTTTATCTGTAAGATTAACTCGTTGGTAGAGTTTTGTGCAAGTCCTGGGTAGGTTTCGCACTCTTATTATATATCTTGCACAGCCAATTTATATGAGTAGTGGTGACCACTTACCATCAGATGGCCCTTTTGTCAGCCTATCTTTTTTAAATATAAAAGATTTCAAAAATATATGTATGATCTTCTGTATAAACAGAATAGTATTGGAGCATCATGTTGGAATAACCTTCAGTTAAAAATAGATGGGAATACCAAAGTTGTTTCAAATTTATTCATTATCTGTTGAGGCAGATTAAATAAAATAAAGTTTTCAATATAATATTAAAATAGTTATTTTTTTTGTATCCATTATGTTTTTTATAAATTTGTTGTTATTTTGAGCAAATTTTAGTACTGGTATAAAATAATATAATAAAAATATATATTGAAAATTGTATACTGGCCTCTGTTGCTACACAACATTATGCGTAAAATTTAAATTGTTTTTACTTGCATAGTTCTAGTAATGCGTGGCAATAAAAAAGTTTTTTAAAGATCTAAAAATATTGTAAAATATTGGTATTATACCTTGAAACACAATTACAGTTCAAGCAATGGCTTAAAATTATGGCTTAAGAAACATGCACAATTTATGAGTCTTTGCTCTATTTCTTCTTTAAGAAAAGGTTTGTGTTACTCTAGTGTTGTCAAATGTTTTGATTTATTATTATATATTTCTTGCAAAATATGATAAGGTACAACTTTGAACTTTAGGGATATAAATAACTGTATTGCGATTTAAAAAATTGAGGATGTTATGAAGCGTATTTTTTAATAATTTTGTTTACTAATTACGCTGCTAAACCAAGAAAGAAATCTTAAACATTCTATTGAAGAATTGAAACATACTGTTGTGTTTTCAAAGATTTCAGTTCAAATTATTTTATACATTGTGACATTAATTCTTGTTAATTATTAAATATGACCGAACCCGACAAAGGATACTTCGTGCATTTAAAAGATAAGCTATATCTATTTTTTATTTTCATTTCACATACACGATTGAATGAGTTTCAGTCCATTATATAAAATATATATAAATAATTCTAAGCTGCCGTTATATCAAATTAAGACCGATAGTGCCTAAATTTACCGGAGAATGGTATATATATGTAATTATCTTCCACATTAATGGATCTTTTAAAAAAATGTAAATGTGACCTTGAAAATAAAACGTCGGCAACCCTGGTTGCTTTGCATGTGCATGTTACAATCGCAAACAATGGGTGATTGAGAGTGTTACTGGCGTATGCTCGACTTGCAAGGTCGCGGATTGATTTGTGACACCCACCCATGACTTTGTTTCAGTCGCTAGTTGTAGGGTATGAGATTATAAACGAATAGCGGAATGATATATATCTTACTAAAATCCTGTACTATGCCTAAGCTCATCTGGGTTGGTACTCTACTGAGTTGTTCTTTCGGTTAACAATTAAAACCCCTACATGTTTATTTTTGCTTTAAACGGGCAGAAAGGGTTGTGGAATATGAGACATAGCAGTTTCTTTTACTTCCATTATTCAGGCCTATTTAACAGTCCCAGTCTCAATGGGTTTTGAAAACAATTTACAATCCAAAATGCATGTTTGTTTGTGTGTACCTATCCTAGTTTTTTATATAAAAAACTCACACATGAAATATATCTTTCGGTATGACCGTATCCACTACATACAAAGCCCACTTACTTAATATCAACTGTCACAATCGTTGTATTATTGCTTCATATAAAGTACATAGTAAAACATTTGAATTGTAAGGAAGCTTACGCTCTGTATTATCGTGTTCAACTTGGACGTTTTAACATATGTACTATGTACCTACTGTTTGTTAAACTCGTTTCGCCCCCTAGTTGATGTTATTACTGTCAACCAAATCGATTTGTTCATCCTACGCTATAATAAACAACTCCGAATACGAAATCTCGGTTGGAAATCACATATCTTTAATCCGTAGTATGTACGTAATTTTAATAAACTTTTATTATATAATATTTTTCCCTTTTGAATTTGATTCCTTTGTCTAGTCTAAGAGGAATGAGAGAATTAAAAAATAAAAATGTCACTGTCATTTTCTCATAGACATCCTTACATCGTCATTGCGCCACCAACCTTGGGAACTAAGATGTAATTTCCCTTATGCCTGTAGTTACACTGGTTCACTCACCCTTCAAACCAAAACAAAACAATACTATGTATTGCTATCTGTTAGAATATGTGATGAAGAGGTCGGCAAATCCTACCCAGACTGGACCTACCACTAATTTTCATATGATAGATCAATTGAGTTTGTATTGTCGAGTTTCAGGAAAGATATATTTTAATACATACATTATTTATATAAACATGTTGCACTGAATTAAACTTTGTAAAATCTATTTATAATATTATAGATTTTATAACTATAATTAGCTTGTTCATAGTTTGAGCACTACTTAAAAAAATAGTTTTTTAAACTTCTATTTTATGATTATAAAAGTTTCTATAACTTAATAATAATTATAAGAAATAAATTGTTCGTTAATTAAATTCATAATAAATGATTCTTATTAAAATAATTAAATTGAGTAAAATGTTTTTAACCATCAGTAAGTTGATTGGTTTATCGTTTAATGGCTTTATTGCAAGAAATAAACCTTTTAGCGCTTGAATATTTATATGACCACAATATATTACCCGCATATTCTGATTGGTTCAATATTATTTAATAACAAAAATATCACTAAAGCTATGATTTTACTTAATGAACTAAATATAAGGTATGTACCAAGTTCGTTAAAATTTAACTAAATGTTTTTAATATGTGACTGATAATAAACTTTTCAAAATTTAACTGTAGTATACGAAATGAATTTCAAATTTCTAACAGGTACAGGTTTTATTTACGTTTATAATAAATACGTATAATGAAACGATAAAGGTGTCTTTGCTTAAAATGTCTTCTAAAATGCTTATAAGATTTTATTAAGTATAGAAGTAAAGGAATCGGTTTACTTGGTGCTAGCGCTCTGTGAAATCCCGCCTGGGTATCACTTATAATATATTCTACCGCCATACGTCAATGCTGAGTATTGTTGTTTTGATTTAAAGGGTGAGTGTGCCAGTGTAAGTACAGGCACAAGGATAATATCATAGTTCCCAAAGATGGTGGTGCATTGGCGATGTAAGGAATGGTTAATATTTTTTACAGCGCTAATGTACATGCGGTAGTATATGTTTTATTTCATTTAAGTACCTGTCTTCCTAACGTAACTTACGTAACTTTATTTTTTCCTTAAATTGTCTACGTTTCCTTTTGCGTCAGCTACAGTATTTGATTGCCAGTCAGAAGCAAGTGTCCTCATGACCGGAGTGCGTCTCTTCTCGTTACCTGTCTGAGCACGTGTGAACTTGAGGACGAAGTGCGTGGATGTGACACCACTTTACAAAAATGTTCAACGGCAAATCATTGCTACGACACTCGGACTTTCTCGTATTGTCTGAAAGGCGCGAAGTAATCATATTATATGCAAAGTTATAATTGTTTTATCGACACATCCAATCTAAAATGTTTATAGCTTACTTAGCTGTCATTTATGGTAAGGTTCAATTGAGTCCAGTCATATCAGCATTTCAATTAAAAAAAAAACTAAATGTCGCTTTGAAAATAACCAATTCACCTTTCGAAAATAAATTATAGATTAAATTGTTTTTTTTTACAATAGTTCTAGAAAAATAATTTAGAATTTTTTTTTATAGTTTAGGCGGACGACCTGATGGTAAGTGGTTACCAACGCCCATAGACATTGGCATTGTAAGAAATTTTAACCATTGCTTACATCGCCAATGCGCCACTAACCTTGGGAACTAAGATGTATGTGCCTTGTGCCTGTAATTACACTGGCTCACTCACCCTTCAAACTGGAAAACAACAATACCAAGTACTGCTGTTTTGCGGTAGAATATTTGATGAATGGGTGGTACCTACCCAGACGAGCTTGCACAAGCCCTACCATTTATAATAATAAATAGTTCGCCTTAAGTTCTTTGGTTATTGTGAAAATTAAAGGCGTTGACGTTGTATTGAAATATTCGTGTTGTCGAATTACTTTGACCTTTTTTTTCTTTTTTTCTCTTTTGTTTACGCTGGAAAAACGCATTACGTGTTTCCCCCACGGGAACAGTGGGGGGTATATGGGGCTCGCCGTTGTCCGAGGCGCTGAGTGCGCCCCGAACAACGGAATACCCACTAAAAAACCAGCGGTACCCTTTCCGACATAACGAGGACGACGCTCTGACGGGCCTCCATTCTCTAGGGGGATTACCAGGGTACTGAAAACCCCCTAGTCACGGCACGCCTATTGTGGCGGAGGGAGAAGGTGCGCATAGCGCCTCATTCTTCTCCCCAGTCTTCGAATTACTTTGACCTAACAAGTTACATATTTTATATAAAAGACCTCAAAGTTCAAAGTAATGTCAATAGCTGGATCAATTGTTAACAGATATCAAAACTTCTGAGTGATATATACCTTAGATAGCCTATTCCGATCGAAGAATTCAGATATAAACAAACCTTAGATTTACATATTCCATGCGATTTGCTAATAACTCTGCTTGTATTGTACACTACAAACAGTTCTTGATTAATATATCTTTATTTATAACATAACACTATCAACATAACTACTTATATCCACTTGACTTAAAAATTATCGATAATAACTTTGCCGACATTCAAGACGCCATTTTTTCGCTAATCCATAGTGAATATCGTAGAATATTCAAGATCTCGACCAATTATATCGCGCCAATTCAATGTCAAAATAGTTTATTTTTTGTTTACTTCTCCTTTGGTTGGAATAGTCTATAGGTCTAATTCACTTGCCCACGCAATACAGAAATCATATCAATCAATCAACGACATCTATCGGTATTTGGCTGTAATATGTACTGTAAACATAAACATCTAACGAAATCACTTGTTTGTTTATTATAGCCACTGGATCAAATTCCGACTCTGGTCCTTCGGGCCAAAAAATCGTGTAACACGGCAAGTAATACTAGCCGGTGATGACAGCCCGCGTAAATGGGGCAACCCCGAGGCCCGCACCCGGACTGGCCAGGCCAGTCAGGAAGAATCAGCTCTCTCGAAATCACTTGGGACATATTGAAAACTTACAGTGATACGCTATATTGATGCGTATATCCTTTGAATGTTATAACTTTTATAATCAATTTCACGAACGTGCTCTGCGGCGATTTTCTTCTTACAGAGTAGCCCTACTGTACATATGTAATCATATACTAGATGTGTATGTGTATAGATAGTAATGTCAACTTTGTATTCATAGTTCAGTGTTGTCTTTGCCCTCGAATCATGTTTCCTTTTCTGTCAGCAATAGTGGCTCATTACTTACTGTAAAGGCTCTTGACACGAGACGGCGCGTCTGCACTCCTCGTTACCAGTTTGAGCACGTGTTAAATCGAGTACGTCGGAGCGAGAGTGTTACTAAAAAGAGTTTTAGTGCCAAAAAATTTTGTTCAAGATTTTTTTTCCTTGCCTTCGTGTTATGTTTATTTTAGATATTTATAATTTTCGAATGTAAGTATGTATGCGGAAGCGGACCCTGGCGTTACTAGGCCGGGAAAACGCTAGGCAGATGAAGATAATTTTCGAATGTAACACCTTATATTATTTTATTTAAAATCGTTTTTAATTATATTTGATAGTATAGAATTCGATACGTACAGTCAGCTTCATTAATTTGTATACTTTCACAGCAAACTAACTGCCCATAGTTTTATGATCATTAATTTTACTTTATATAACTCCTAAATGAGGTTAGTATTTGACCCAAAAGTAAGCTCACGCATTTGATATAAAAATGTATAATATACACTGAAGTATTTGGGTTAAAATTGTGTGCTGATGGTTTTTATTTATAATATCGAACCGGTAAATGGTCAATCTGATGGTAAGTGGGTACCACCAACCATAGACATTTTTTTTTAACATTAACATCCTTACATTAAACATTCCTTCCATTGCCAATGCGCGATCAAATTTGGGAACTAATAATTTAAATTATATATATTTAAATAACATTATTTAAATTTTGTTGTTTAGAATAATAAATATTTTAATAAAAAAACAAATCTAATTGTATATAAAATGTTCATATTTTTGCGACTGACTGCACAACGTTATTTTTTGTCAATAACTCATATATAGATCATTTATCATAAAAGAGAAGGAAAAGCCTGAGGCGGCACTTAGAAACAAGGTCTCCTACGATATTGAATTATGTAAAAGTTATTTTACTGCAATCGATATGATAAATGACAGGTAAATATTTATTAATTATCTTTGATTTTATTGTATATATTAGTGTCTATGAAATTAAAATACAATAGTAATTTTTATTGGCCACTAAATACTTCTTAAAGTCAGTTGCTCCATTGCACGTTGTATTACATATAAGTTAAAAAAAAAGTCAAAGAAACTACGATATGCCGTGGTGATATTGAAATTGTTTCACAGCTTGTTGACAGTAAAGGGGAAAAACTAATAATTCCTTCATGGCTTTTCTTATAAGTGTTGAATATTAATTTTATTACTTATATTTCATTGGTTAGAACTGACTAGGCTATAATTATATCACTGGATGTGAGGCGCGGTCCTCACTTAAGATGACGTAAACATGAAATAGGAGTGTCCAGTATCTATTTGTACTAATCACTGGCTCGCTTATTACAACAATAACACTGACCCTTGAGCGGAGTGTCATAATTGTGGATATATTTAAAAGTGCAGTTATTCTTAAAGACTATTATATTAATCTGTGGATATTAGTTTTTTTTAATAGAATACGAAGGCGGACGAGCATATAGGCCATCTTTTGGTAAGTGGTCACCAACGCCCTAAGACATTGGCATTGTAAGAAATGTCATCCATCGATTACATCGCTAATGCGCCACCAACATTGGGAACTAAGATGTTATGTCCCTTGTGCCTGTAATTACACTCTAAACCTCTTCCCCAAAAAGAAGAGGCCTTAGCCTAACAATGGGACATTTATAGGCCGTTCCTAATTTTTTTTATAGAATATATGAATTACAAAATAAAATACAATAAATATTACCTTAAAATCACTAATCAACGACTGATCAGTAATGAAACCACAAAATCACTATATTGGTGTATAATAGTACTTAAAGTAATTTTGTAACTGGCGTCCCTGTCGCCATCAAACTGAACTTAAGGTAAGTTTTGTTGTGGTTTTTTCCCGGATTTACGGGATATTAAATTCTTACAATTCTGATTAGTTACTAATCAGAATTGTAAGAATTAACACATGATCGCTTATATTTTAATGCAGGTCATAAACTATATGGCATTTGTTTATATGTTTGATTTTTTTAAAGGCAATGTCGCAGGATTTTTTTTTTGTACAACAAAAGTTCGGTAATTTTTTTTTCATTTGTTTGTCAAAAGTTTTTGTTTTTCTTTGCTAGGTCACAAGCCATTGAAGAGCTTTATATAAAAATGTAAACATATATAAGAGAAGACAAATATGTTTTCATTAATTTTGCGAACACTAGTCTACAGAAAAGTACGCTTGCATAATAAATTCTTAATTAGATAAGTCACAGTAAACATTTTAAATAAAATATATAATTTTATTTCAATTTATTTTTCAATACTCAATTAATCTTTATCAAATAATAATTTTAAGTGATATCTCTGTTTATAAATTGCCATTTATGCTTTGGAATTTCGACCAGTAGTTTTAGAAATAAAACATGTTTGAATAAACTCATAAAAAAACGTGGGAAGTGCGATATAATATACGAGTATTGGTTGCACAGTTCGGGCGGATAGATAGCACTGATACTGATTGTAGTATATGTTTATAATTATCGTTTAATAAAATGGTAAATTGTATGCAGTAAAACTCTAATTTTATTCTTTTAAAGTCTGCACTAGTATCAATGCCCGAACGTTATATTATATTATCTCTGTCTCTGTTTCGGCCAAAAATTCTCGAGACAATTGGAATTATCTTCGGATTTGTCTTCTGTGTCAATTATAACACCGTTAGTGGTAATACTAAATGAGTAATTATATCGAAATTAAGTCACTAACAACGAAGAAGGACACCTGCACTATTGTGGCAAATGCTTTGATATGTAGTCCAATATTAATAAATCCAACTAATGTGTAGCTGACGATCCTATTAATTCAGATGATTTTAGACGATGATGATTACTCAATGTCCAATGAGAGAGGCATAAATAAATAAATATTATTGCTTATAGAGTCAAGTCTTCTAAGGAATGCCAACATGTTTTGATACTAGTATCGCATTGCACTATATAAAAATAGATAACGATCAGCAGTTAAGTATCATGAAACAGTTGTATGATGAAAGACGATACAACTTAAAGGGATATCACGCAGAAAATTTAGTTTTTTGTCCTATTTGCGACGGGCTATTATCGGGATTCGGCGAAGTTTCGTGTTGTCATGGCATGTCTCGCCAATTAGTTCGCGAATTATTTGAGCAACCTTGCATAGCCATTGCTTCGCTGTCGGTAAATAAACGCACATCAAAGTGCTTCGAAATTTAAACCAGTTTCACTCATCGGAATGGGCTGGAATTTGTGCATTTTTGTGCTGGTGACAATATATAAGCAAATATACTAAATACCGAAATTGTTGTTAAAAATTTCCGCCAAATTAAATCGTTGATTTCATAACAAGTTTTTCATATTAATATATTTTGAAAGTATTTTCGGCTCGGCCGAGACTAAAAGATCATTTGTTTGTTAACCCGTAAAAGCCAGTTATATATATATAGAAAATAGGCTGTCAGTCCATCACATCAAGAATTTCGATAAAAATGACAGGATAAAAAGTAAGTCCATGTACGTATTAATCTATCCCTGTGTTTCAAGACGATCGGTTTAGTCATTAAAGCGTGAAAGCCGGATAAACCAACAAAGTTTAACACTTTTTATATGAATGAGGATAAGGATATCATACGGTATTTAGTTTTTATATTTTAGTTAATTAAATGGCCGTTTAGTTCACAAGCATAACTAAATAAGTCCAAATGTTAATTTGATAAATGTTGCCAAAGCACGCTCGAACGCTTCCGTGTGCTTTTTTTTGAATATTTTAAAGCATTTGATCATGATACGATATTTGAGTTGGAATGTTATTTATACTTTTTGTTTTAAACTTGATGGTGCATAAGTGATACATATAAAGCTTTATTATTTCGTTATAGCTGCAAAACTGTTTTATATGATTATCAACTAAACTTATAAAGATTTAAGGTCTACGATTGTGAATTTCATCAATCAATGTGATCTTTAGAGAATCATTTGTTTAAATTCATTTTGTGAGAATACTACACGTTTTCCTTGCTTGTCAGCTCCATATCAAAATACGGACATGGCTATCACAGAACAAAGCTTATAGAAATGATAACAACGCAAATGTAAAATAAATGTGTTAATAAAATCCGTATTAATTCTTATACATTTTTTTTCAATACCTATTTAAATAAAGTGTGATATTTAGCATTAAAAAACCTATCAGTCTTGAAAGTTTTAGACGAGAATGGCCGATACTGAGATCAAGATAACATTAGGATTTTACATATTATGTTAAAATTTGTACTATAGCAATACATTCGTTTCTATTAATACATTATAAAGCACGGCACACGTCTTTTTTCATGCGAAGGAATCGACTCTTACTCATCAGTGTTGCCATTTATAAAATTAAAACAAAAAAAAAAACAAACTAGTATCATTATTAAATGTATATCAATAAATATTAATCGTCATCTTTATACTATTTTCATTGGATCTTTGTTCTTATAAATACGACAAGTAAAAACTCGTCCTGTCTTATATTTCATGTTAATTTTGGATCACATTGTGTAGGAAATAAAATATACAGTCTTACAGATATAGTCCATATCGAGCTTAACAGCTGAACTAAAGGCTGTATATGTATTTATATATAATCGATAGTTGATATGATTCAGCTGTTTAATATATGTCGTGATGATGACAACATGACTACTTTTAATATAATATACATAATTGAAGTATGAAGAAATTTATGTTTGCAATATATTTATCTCATGTATGTAGACTTAAGCCTGGGAACGGAATTGTAGTGTTTTATATTATAATATATATATTTTTAAGTCTGCGTGTTTATTCGTGTCCACGCAAACTAGATCTGTAATTTAATAAAAAAATAAAGTGTATGTAACATGTGTATAAACTTAACCTTTTTTCGTTAGAGATATTTGACTAAAATTTTACACATAAAAACCTTGCACTAAATATCGACCATGAAATTTTACTTTCATAGTTTTTTTTAAGTAGTCTTATAAGACTTTAACGATCAGCTCTTTGACTCGTAAACATGTTACCTTGTAATGAAGAGATATTTTCCCTTCATCCGTGCACTCAATGTCAAACACACATTTCGTTCCATATATTCTTTCTCATCTTAATATCTTTTGACATGGAAACGCACTTAGTCTAGTTACATTTCTGTGTTAACTCGTAGTGGGTAAATATTATTTTATTTTTAGGAAATGGAAAGGATGAAAGTTATAGTTAAAATGCAATTGTTTTTCTTATGTATACTTATTTGGATAATAAGGATTAAAATAATGTTGTGAGGATTTAATTTAATATTACATTTATTTTATTTATAACTACTAACAAATTGTATTTCAAAATTATAAAAAAAATGTTCTCGTCTGCGTGATTTTTGAGGGCCAAATGTTAGTTATAAAAAAGAAGCCTATGTTCTGCTTTCAGGTACAAGCTTGCTTCATACCAAATCTCATCGGTCCAGTTTTTTAGATGTAAAAGCCGAACAGACTGACACACAGAGTAACTATCGCATTTGTAATATTCGTATAGATTATGACATTATTTTATAATATATGTAAAAACAAAACAAAATGTGTTTTTAATTTGTAAGTAGATTTTTAGGACAGCTAACTGGGTATTAACACCAATGAGGTTCAACCTTTTTTAATCAAAACTACGGAACCTTAAACAATTTTCATCTGTTTATTATTTCTTGTGATTAACATTTGAAAATGGAAACGGTTGCTTTGATAGTAAGAATTTAATCAGTAATGACGTCATATAACGGCTGGATGAGCAATTTATTCCGACATAAGCCTTTCACCAAAACGTAGCGTGTTATGTTTTAGTTTAATAATAAATACGTCGCAACGTAATAGCAATTAAAATTGTATGAATTGTTTACCACGGTGATTAGTTATCGGTTATTTTATAAAAAAAATATAGCATGACGATAAATATAAAACTTCCGTTGCGTATTTCCTGACGCATTGCTGTTCCAGCAGTTTGTACTACAGTAATATTCAGTATTGAATAACATCGTTTCTATTTTAATTGTATAACGATTTAGATGTCTTTGTGTTTCAATTGCAATAAAAAAAAAAATAATAATCAACTCAATTCAGTAAATCCTTTTTGCCAATGTATTTATTATATTCTCTGATAATAACCAAGGCGATCTTGCTCAATGGAGATTAGCTAATTGCGCAGGACATATAGTATGTGTTTAATCACAAGGACATTCTCTATCTCTTTCACTATTACAGTCAATGAAACGGAAAATCCGACAAGGCCAGAAAGGCGTACGACCAACGTGATTAAAGCGTTTTTCGAGGCACGAGAATATAAGCTCTGACAATTTCAATAACTTCGGGTTGCTACTGAAGAATTTTTTGATGACAAAACGTAATAACTTTTATTGGTCCGACCCGGAAATTGAACTCAAGCCTCGGGAGCTTCAGCAATATAAGCTATTATAGAGTGTGATTGAAATTCTATTATACTACTATTAATGTTCAGTTTGTTTGTTTTTGTGACGTTCTTTCCTCCTCTTCAATCCTCTGAATCGAATATAGTAAAAAATAAAGCTGTTTATTATGCGATTACGAGGCGGATGAAATTGGCTTCGGGCATACTTACAGATACATACGAACTGACGTAATCAAATACAGTATCAAAGCCTCAAGACCTCAGAACGTGGATATTAAGTTGAAATTATCATGAAACAGTTATACATAGCATGACTTTGAATATCACGTCTCCATGGACGCACCATACGTAGCACATTGTGCTTAAATATAAACGTACATAACTAATAATACGTTCTAACTAATAATGTAAATTCGATAGTACGTTTGTTTATTTTTGTGTGCTTGTTTGCTACGCTTTCACGTTTAAACTATTGAACCGATCATCATGAAATTTTGCATAAACGTTATTACGGGTACAGAAAACGATATAGGGAACCCAATCTAACCTCCCCCTAACACGCGGGCGAAGCCGCAGGCAGAAACGATTTTTGAATATAGTAGCGAATTGTATACAACTCATCTTTTGATTTTTACAAGCGACGTTTGGTTTATATTTATCGTCTTTTTAAAAATGTAACAGCGTATCGTTTTATTTTTAATCTGCACGAGAAACACGATGTAAATCACTTTGAACGGGTTTATGACCTATGTCTGGATAATAAAATATTTTATTGTAATATATTTCATATGTATATTATATATATATTAAGATGAAGAGTTTTTTGTTTTCTTGAATGCTCTAATCTCAGTATCTACCAGTTCAGATATATTGAGAAAGGTCACGTTATAACATATGAGGGTAGAGGAATATTGTTTAACGCGGGTAAAAAGTTATGTAAGTGTATACAGGTTAATTCTTATTTGTATTTGATGACACAGATAGTTAAAAATGATCGTTTATCTTTCGTAAATAATTTGTAATGTTTTTCAAAACCAACGCAATAGATTTCCGTTTATGAAAATATATGTTTCAAAAATGTAATCTTTAATCATAATCGTTATATTATGTATTTGTATTTTCGAATTTATTAGTTAACGCACACTTTTAAAAGGATGAAGTTCAATTTATTTGATGTATAAAATCGTTTATAAAATAAATGAATACATATTAATTAATATTTACTAATAAAAATTGCGGAAAAGTTGTGTGTTTGGATTTATGTAATGAAATGAATAGAAGACGATTACGTCGCCGAATAGGAAATAAATTCGTTTTTATTTATTTATAAATAAAAAATAAAATTGTTATATTTTAGCATGGCATGTAACACCTAGTTTTTATTACTTATACAATTCATGATTAGGATTTCCTTGCTGATTTGCAGATCATTTGGTAGAGCGGAACGAACAATCGCTCCAGGGCGTGGTGGTTAGGGACGCCGAGATGCTAATGACAATTTCGCGGTGACTTATGGTTGACTACATGCGAGTTTATTTTTTAACCATGTGTGTCTTCCGGTTTTACTTGCCTGAAATTTGTTTTATACATAATATATATAAAAAATCATTGAAACCTTATTATATTAACGTACAAAACAACTATTTTAATCTTATCCTAAGGGAATTCTGAAAAGTCCTGTAATTAGTTATAGTAATTATTAACTACCTACTTATATTGTAATAATTAAATGAGCAATTCTTGTATATATATTGATACAGATACAGACAAGTCGTTCCAGTTTACACAGACAGTTATTTTGAAATCAAAGACTTTATTTCAATTAATTATATCGATAAGGTGATAAGGAGACGTAATTGTATCGGACCATGGCGGGGAGCCAAGAGGCTTTGAGCCATCTCACTGTACTTGAACAGTGTTGATTCCCAAAGTCAAATCGTAGAGTTAAAATTAAACCCCTCCTGTCCAGTATGTATCAATAGATACAGATCAATAAACGCTTAATGATTGTGTGATATATTAATTAATATGACGGAATAGTTTATTGAGCTTTATACACGTTTTAGATGCACGACTGGCGCACGCTTGAATTTATGAGTAAGTTTTCTTGTATAAATAAATGAATCGATTAATTTATTTTTAATGAATATTAAAATTTGTGAAGGTAAATTGTTAATATGAATTATATGATCGTCATAGTTTTGTTTTATTATTATAAAGCTGCATTTGAATTAGTTTTAAAAATTATAGTTATGAAATCGAGGGGAAATGGGAGGGGTAACGGGAATGGTAACTTTCTATGAACCCGTAAAAAGTCGGGTCGGGCTGTTTGTGTAGTATATTTTAAATAATGTGGGACCTTCATGAATGTCACTACTTTATTTATATTTTTACATTTTATCCAGTTCCATATATTTTGATTTACAAATTTAAAGTCATGTTTTTCGATAATTTAAATGATACAACCAAAATGTGGCCAGGCATTTTAATTATGGGTTACCTTTTTTCAGAAAACTCTAACATTTAAAGTAAACAAATAAATTTTAATTTATTGTGTTTTGTTTTACTTTTATTTCGTCCTTTGTGGTTATTATTATGTGATAAAAATCTCAACAAATGCTTCGTAATAATCAATGATACTGAATGGCTTGTTTTTGTTTTGTTATGTACTTCGTTATATATATATTTTTTTTATAGAATAGGAAGGCGGACGAGCATATGGGCCACCTGATGGGAAGTGGTCACCAAACGCCCTTAGACATTGGTATTGTAAGAAATGTCAACCATCGCTTATACAGCCAATGCGCCACCAACCTTGGGAACTAAGATTTTATGTCCCTTGTGCCTGTAATTACACTGGCTCACTCACCCTTCAAACCGGAACACAACAATAACAAGTACTGCTGTTTTGCGGTAGAATATCTGATGAGTGGGTGGTACCTACCCAGACGAGCTTGCACAAAGCTCTACCACCAGTAAAGGCACTATTACACTATTATTACAGGCACAAGGGACATAACATCTTAGTTCCCAAGGTTGGTGGCACATTGGTGATGTAAGCGATGGTTAACATTTCTTACAATGCCAATGTCTATGGGCGTTGGTAACCCCTTATCATCAGGTGGCCCATATTCTCGTCTGCCTTCCTATTCTATAAAAAAAATAAATAAATTATAATCTCGTATACTTATTTACTGTATATATATGGTATTATATACAATATACGTCTATTTATCTATATATTATTGTTTGATCGGATATATTCTGTTCAGATACGACAGAACACGTTTACTCAACTGATTGACGATATCCAACGTTAATTAATCCAACACATTACAAAGCCTTGAGGCCTGTAGGCTATTGTAACTAATTTGTTAAACATTTGATTAACATATATTTGAATATGTTGCTAAGTACATGTGATATTGAATATTTAAATTTGTTAAACGGTCACGCCTTATCGCGCATTTGATTCCACACTTGCGATTATACAATTAAATAATATTTATTATTTATATATGCGAAAGTGAGTTTGTTTTTTTATTTGTTCCACTTCACGTCTTACTACTCAAAAGATTATCCTGAAATTTTGTATACACGTTGTCAGGGGTACAAAAGAGGGTATAGGGTACTAATATGTTGCAACGTGGACATTTGCGGGCGGAGACTAGTTAAATATATGAATATTTTAGTTTATATGTTGCCGATGCTATATTTTATTGTGTAAAATAGCCTCGGCTAGCTTTTAAGGCCGAATAATATCTTGAGGTTGTGGATTTGAAATATATCGGGTCATTAAAATTTTGTTAGGTTTTTTGTGCGGATATTTTTAGTCGCAGCTTTGAGTTTGTAAGGTTGCAGTGTTTACACTCCCGTGCCTCAAAAGACACGTAATGCGTTTGGTCTTGCGTATGTACTCTCTCCGGTCGTGTCGGATTGCCGACCCATTGGATAAGAGAGTAATCATAATTTAAAAATTGAAAAAAAAAATATTTTTAAATATTATAATTAACTTTAAGAAATATTAGATGCATGTTATGATTGCACATAAAAAGAAATCCAATTATCATATTGTGTTAACTATCATATATATCATATTTGTAATACTATTGTCATTTATGTTGGATATTCTTCAAATATATAAATAGATAATGAAAATATATATGTAAATAGATAATGAAAGAATCACACTTAAGTGGTATAATATCTTCTATCCAGTTGATTAGTCTTTATAGAGATGAAGTGCCCTGACAGATATGGACCAGGAGAACATAATCATTATATTGTGTTATTTACTTATATATAAAGTAACAGCCTGTGCATGTCCCACTACTTCGGCTTCTTCTCCTTTTTTGAAGAGAATATTTGAAGCTTATTCCACCACGCTGCTCCAATGCGGGTTGGTGGAATACACATGTGGCAGAATTTCAGTGAAATTAGACACATGCAGGTTTCCTAACGATGTTTTCCTTCACCGTCAAGTACGAGATGTATTATAAACATAAATTAAGCACATGAAAATTCAGTGGTGCTTGCCCGGGTTTGAACTCACGATCATCGGTTAAGATTCACGAGTTCTAACGACTAGGCCATCTCGGCTCTCATATACTTATATATATGTAGTGTGATATTTTACTTTGTATAATATACTCGTCTGTTTTTAATGTGAAATTTTATTTTGAGTCATTAGTGTGATCAAAAGCTATTAGTGGCAGTGAAATCATTTTCGAAGAAACGGCGTCTAGTTTATGTATGAAAAAAATTGGTTACGATAAAAAAAATAACTCAATCTGGACGTATTTTATCTATTGAAATAATTACAGTTAATTAGTAAGAAATAAATGATCCTATGGAGTATATATATTTATAAATGACGTTACGTAAAATAATTTTCAGTAAGTCAGTAATAGCTTGTGAATGTCCCACTAATGGGCTAAGGCCTCCTCGCCCTTTTTGAGGAGAAGGCTTGGAGTTTATTCCACCACGTTGCTCCAATGCGGGTTGGTGGTTTCTTCACGATGTTTTCCTTCACCGTCAAGCACGAGATGAATTATAAACACAAATTTAGCACATGAAAATTCAGTGGTGCTTGCCTGGGTTTGAACCAACGATCATCGGTTAAGATTCACGCGTTCTTACCACTAGGCCATCTCAGCTTCTTGCTTTTCGGTCGACATTTTTAAAGAATTTTAATTTTTTAACCAATCGGTGATCTCTTTTTGTTTTTATTTTATTCTTATTAGAAATATTTTAAAATATATACGAGACAAATTTAATGTATTAATGAGTGATGATTATGAAATTATTAATGTTATTATATACATTAAATTTGTCGTAGTGGATAGATTTATTTACCATATCGTAATTATAGATGCAAGATAGGTAATTATCGAGTTGTTGCAGACGTTTGAGTCGCCATGATAATTATAAAGTTGGTCATTAATGAAACTGATTTACGCTCTAGACATTCATAAACGTCCGATGTGTATTTACACTGAAATAGCTAGGTAATATTTATGTTTGAAATTGTTCGCAATTCTTTAGAAAGTTAATTTAAGGAAATCATTTTGTTTCACATATTAATAATGGTTAAGATCCTTAAGAAAAAGTTTTTATTCAGTGTTTATGCTCTCGGGCTTCGGTAAACAGCCGTTTATACTGCGTCTGATCTCTTTCGGCCGTGTCGTAAAGGCACGGGCAAGCACCGCTTAATTTTCATGTGCTCAATTTGTGTCTATAATAAACTTGTATTATTCTAAAAGTGGTAAGAACGCGTGAATTTTAACCGATGATCGTGGGTTCAAACCCGGGAAAGCATCACTAATTTTCATGTGCTTAATTTCTATTTAGAATTCATCTCGTGCTTGAAGGTGAAGAAAAACATCGTGAGGAAACCTGCATGTGTCTAATTTCACTGAAATTTTACCACATGTGTATTCCACCATTGGAGCAGCGTGGTGGAATAAGCTCCAAACCTTCTCCTCAAAAAAAGGGAGAGGAGGCCTTAGCCCAGCAGTGGGACATTCACAGGCTGTTACGGTTTTCTGAAAAGGATAGGAGGCCCTAGCTAAGCAGTGCAACATTAGCAAACTTTATGTATTTAGGTTTTGTTGTCATTTTACAGCATTATATGAAAATGTACAGCTACCAGCGGTTAAGAATGTAGATTTTACCGAGAAGAACCGGCAAGAAACTCAGCAGTGACTATTTTCCATCGATAACATTACAATCGTGTCATCAGGTCAACTCGAACTTTCTACACTTAACACTTGATGCAAGTCAGTCCATCGAAGTACGTCGTGGGTGTCCAAGTTTAAATTCATAACTCATCTTTCGCCGTAAATTGTAAATTATTAATGGAAAACGGTGATTTGTTAATTTTTATGATGGTTAATTGGTTATAGCTGTCTTTAGTGCTTTTAAGCGATGCTTTAATATTTAATTGTCACTAATTCAATAATGTTCTCTTCATACACATATCTAATATATTTTACAATGTGCCAGCGAATATAAAGTCAGATAGTTATTTGTGTTCTTTTTTAAAACAAGTCATTTTCACTTCTGGTCTGTAAGAAAATATATTCTTGGTGGTAGTGCTTTGTGCAAACCCCTCTGGGTAGCAAATATCCACTCATATTATATTCTACCGCCAAGCAGCAACATTTAGTATTGTGTTTTGAAGGTTGAACGACCAAGTTTAATTACAGGCTTATGGGGCATAACATCTAGTTTTCAAGGTTGGTGCTCATTGACGTTGGTAATATTTCTTATAATTCTAAGGGGCAGTGATGATCTACGAACGTTTATGTATAACTTTTTTCTTTGAGCACCATGATTGATAATGCTTTATACATGGGGTCCAGTATAGCTCGCATATGGTCCAAATTTATTTAGCAGTGGGCATAGTTAAGTTTTTAATTATTTTTTTACTAAGCCGTTAGCATTCAAGCATGTATTGCTGTGTTGGGAATTGAAGGCTGAGTAAATAAGGGCACAGCTTCATATGGGTACAAGGGATATAAAATCTCAATCTGATACACCACGGTTGACAGCGTATCGGATATAAAGAGTGGTATAATATATTTTGCAGTCATCTCGTATTAGGTCAGCTATTTGCTCGACTTATTAAAATGAAATTACGATTTTAAAATACAAGTATTGGTTAGTTTCTTAGTTTGCCTTGATACCTAAATGAACGTGAATGCTTGTCTTAACGTTTTTTTATTAATTTAATATATAGTTATGTTAAACTATATATAAAGTATTCGTTACAAATAACTCTTTATCGTGATCATTATAATAGTCTTTTCAACCTCTCATTATCTAGATTTTTATACGCTCTCTTTAGCGAAGGACACTTGTCAGTTTGTTAATTTTTAGTAAAAAAAAGTTTTGCTTGATTGTTATTTAAAAAAGTAAAGCATGTCTACAATATTATTATACTTTAATAAAATTATTATAATTTTATTATATGTATCATATAATAATATATTAAAAGTTATATAAAATATATTTTTTAATTTTAATTGATTGTTTTATTTTATAAATAATTATTTTTATTTCTTTTTAGGAAAAGTTAAAAACATTATTATGTATAAAATTTCGTCTTAAATGTATTATTATTGTAGCGAGAGTACCGAATTTCATATATATATATTTTATTACACATTGAAAGTGAAGGTATAAAAAAAGTGAATTTTATATCTGTAATAAAATTAATTTGATTTGATGATGTGTCTGGACAAAAATTTAACCTTATGAACCTCCGTGATTCGCGTTGATTGTTTTACGATATTTTTCGTAATATAAAAGAAAGTTAACTTTTTTATGTACAAAAGTATAAATTTAAAAACTCCCGTATAAAATCGCATAAATTTAAAATGAATCGAATATATTATTATTATTATTTTTAGTATGACAAAATTTTTATATGTAAAAGTTTAAAAAAACATTTAAAAAATCTCGCTTTTGTTTAACCAATCGCATGATACATAGAGTATATACCTATATTACAATAGTATACCTTTGCATCGCTGATTTAATTATTTGGAAATGTATTAAATTTTATAAATATTAAAAATTAATGATTACTCCAATTAACAATTAATAAGGTTTGCAAAATTCAAATACTGGTGTTTTTTTGGGAATATAATATGATTGTCATTACTGGATTATGATCCACTTTAATTAATTATTTAAAGTTAATTTAATTTTATATGAACAAATATTATTAAAAGATACAAAGGGCAAAATATCTATTTATAATATTATTTTTCCTGTGCCCAAATGGCGTGTCACGATAATTATATCCAGGTATAAGATATAGAGCTTACCCACCTTAGATTAACTTTGTTAATTGTACCAGGGTACCATAAGTTATGAAGAGGGTAGTCAAAATATTTTACTTACATATTGAATGTACACAATGAAGTTTTTCGTTAGCTGAACGTCTTCTATTCGATTTCTGCTGTCTGCGTACAATAATTATCGATACAGTATCATGACATATATACCTTGATACATGTGATAAAATTGTTGTGTTCCGTTATATGTAACGAACGCAGTGCTCATCTTTGATTCCCACTGGAATATATTACCATCTGTTTAATCTATTGAGCTTATGAATGGATATAATAAGCTGTTTTTAGCTTATTAGAAATGAGTGCTAGCGTTTTTTATTCATTTGTCTGTAATCTTTAAATACTATTCGGATATTTTTAACTTGATCTATCAATCAATTTAAATCTCAAGTTAGGAAAAGAGATTAATAAATAAAGTTTATTACTAAATAAAATCAATGGTGGAGTTAATTCATGCATGATATATAACATTTGATTGTATATAATTATGATTATATATATTATATGATTAATGAAAACAAGTAATTACTGAATTTCTTGATTATAATTCTTGAAGAAATACTGAATCGATTATCTTTAAATTTAATTTATATACTATATATAAAACGTTGAATCAAAAGTATATTAGGATATTTATGATTTTTATTTCATTTTCTGTTACGGCTTCATCGGCATTTGTGTGTGTAATGTATGTTTATATAGTTAAGTAAATAATAAAACAATGAAAGGTTTTGTTACAGACTTGGTTTTCTGATACAATATATTAGTTATCTCCGAAAGCGGCGAAACGATTTGTCTTTCATTCGTCACCTACTAATAGGATGCGATGCTTGTCGTGTATCTGTTGATTTATTTATCATCGCTCCCATTAAACTTGTGTTTTTTTTTCAAATTATTTTAATAAAAAGGGGAATAGATTTGAGCCGAGATCTCTCAGTGGTTAGAAGACGTGAATCTTAACAAAGATGACGGGTTCAAACTCGGGCAAGTACCACTGAATTTTCATGCGCTTAGATTGTTTTTATGTTTCGCCTTGTGCTCGACGGTATGGGAAAACATTGTGAGAAAACCTTCATGCGTCGAGTGATAATCTGTTACATGTCATTCTACCAACCCACATTGTATTAAATTCTTCTCCTTAAAAGTGTTGGACGCTGTAGCCCAGCAATGGGACCTTAACATGCTGTTTGTTTTTATTTTAAATAGGTATTTGCATAATATTTTCATATCTTATAATAAAATAAAAAAGAGTCTATGTCTATTCCACGAGATAATTGAACTACATAACAAATTTCATTTAATCAGTATTTCAATCTCGATATCGTAACAAATATTTAAATACACAAATAATGTAAGACATATTATGATAAAAATGCCTATACGTTTGTAGTACTTGTGCACATTTAATTGTCTCTTGCTCCAGAACGACGGTTCATTTAACGGTGTCATGTTTACACAACGAGTCGTAACATCTGTCTCCGCACTGGAAAAAAAAGCATTTCTTATTTACACGTACCAGATATAGAACGCGGAAGCTGAGGAAAGAGAGATTCCAAATTAAAATGTATATTTGGGTTCGAGGCGCATTCGTTTAAAAGAGAGTTCGGAAATTCATTCGCTACTTTAAAAGGGTGAACGGTTTTGGCTTTTATGCTCATTTGGATGTTAAATGTTATGTAACAAGTTGTTGCGATATAGGAATTATTGATTTCGGTTTTAAATTTGAGTGATTATTAATTTCAATAAGAAACTGTCAAAAAACGAAGTGCTTTCTTCCGTGGTAAGGACGATTTTCTAGTCAATTAACAATGGGTTTACAGTTTCTGTAGAGCTGTATTCTGTATGAAAAACTGAAAACGATGCAGAACACGATCGTGAAATGTTAGAAGGTTATTTGCGACATTTCTGTAATAAATATAACATTTAAAGGATACACGCATCAGAATAGCGTGTCACCGTATGTCGGTTTTCAACATTTTACGAGTGTGATAGGAAGTGACTTTGTACAGAATAGCACTGCTGGCCTGGATGCTCAAGCGTTGCTCTGCTTGCTATTGTTGCGTGCATGTTGCGCAATGCTCTGTTTAGGGTTGAATTGGATAAGCTGTAGAAATAATTTATTTAGGAATAGCATGAAGAAAGAGCGAATTTAGTATCTGGTAAAATAAAATTATAAGATAGACTTTTAAGTCGAGACAAATATTCCCAGCAAACTTTTGATTTCCTTAGTTTTCTAAGCAACCTCTATACCAGAAATGTTATTTAAAACTTTTGACTATGATAAGCGTGGAGTTATATAGTATGAAGTATATAATTAAAATAGTTATGTAATTTAATTGTTAGAAAAACGTAACAATTGGGTTTTTTTTATTTTTAAATTGTTGTCTAATTTAATAAAGTATGTTTTTATCTGGTTTGGCTGTTTGGTTTGTTATGGAAGACCCATAGTGATAATTTTTCGGTCTGGAATGGTGACCCGTTTTACAAATATTTATATATAGGTTACAGTGATGGTAATAACTTCGGTGGTTTTATGCAATCACGCATAATTTTGGTATCTTTTTGGTGATTGTGATCACCACTGTCATTATAAACATTGGTAATGTAGGAAATCTTAAACATCTCGTCGCCACCACCCTTGAGACCTAAGATGTTATGTCCTTTGTGCCTGTAATTACACTATCTCTCACACGCTCCGAACGCGGTAGAATATGTGACGAATAGGTGGTACCTAGCCAGATGTGGTGGCACAAAGCACAACTCACTAAGTAGTTTCTGGACTAACAAAGATCGTGTGCATACGTGTGTGGACTGGTCACCTATCTTTACTCAGCAGATTATGTTTCCAATTCCATTTGCGGTTTATCGTAGTTATAACGGAGACATAAAGGCTTGTTAATATTTGCGGTGGATAATATACCTTAGGAATTTCTATGCAATTTTTATGGTTGTAAGTTATAGTTTATTTCTTTCTTAGATTAAATACTTCTATGTTATCGAATCAATTATCTAAAGATGGACTGATGTAAAAAGTAGGAAGTGATGCCAATGACGTAGAATTTTAATGCACGAACATGTCATAAGCGCGTGTAGAAATGATAAGTAGCAAAATATTCATAATTATCTTATATAATATTTTTATTATGTAGTTTTGGCGCCAAATCATTAATGTATTATCACTAGTTTTAAGCAATGATCCAATGAAAACTACATATCTTAATATAAATATAACTATACACATTCTATATACACAGTATACAGTGTTTTTAAAAATTAATGTAGTACAACGTACTCATGATACTTAGATTATTGGAAAAAGTATGAAAAGTGTTTATCCAAAATTTGTTCATCTTCGAATTGTAATTTACTTGTCGGATTTTCTTTAACTTTATTTTGCTATCATTCTTGAACTCTCTTAAATATATTTTTTATCATATATTTTATTGCTAAACAAAAAGAGAATAAATCGCGCGACGTTTTATCGGAACTTTGGAAGTAAAACGAAAGTGGATATATTTATTAAGAATTGTTTGCACTGCGTATTATTGCAGATCTCGCATGGAATATGTACATAAATCTAAGGTAAAGTTTTTTTACTTCTTATTCTAATCGATGGAATACGCTAAATGAACACAACGGTACTTAAATATACATGAAGGTATGATTATATTTATGAATATGAATAAACATTTTTCAATACTCCGTTGTCGTCTATATTGGCATTCCCAGAAAAACAAGTTTAGTTTTAAATTGGGACCATAATGGTTTTCGTGACTCCGATATTATTTTCCAATTATTCTTGGTCCCACGGTTAAATAGCTCTTAAAACCGTATTATAACATGTAAATATACTCGCTTCGGGCACGTTCTTCAGTTATTTTCGATAATTCGAGAACACGGCTGTGGCATATTGATCGCGTTATGATATTTGGTTCAATAACGAGTTCTTGTATTGTTTTCTCATGCTCTTCATTGCAAAGAAAGATGGGAAGATGTTGATGTGGTTCCATATATTACTTGATGGTTGATGATGATTATGCAATATCTATTTATTTTTCAAATCAGGTTAAGCAAGGGAATAAATTGTTTCATTTGTTATCAGACGACTAATAAAATAAAATAGTTGAATAATTTTTGAAATATTTATAATGAAAGTGAAATGGTATTCAATATTGAGATTTTTTTTTATTAATATTGTTTAGAAAAAGTCACATCACGCTTGTTAGTTATCTATTCATACTATACGAATCAATTACACCTAATGCATTATCATGAGTAATATTTTCAATTGAAATGCCGCAACGAAGTAATCATTACTTTGTGGCGTTGCATGTCTGGTAACAAGAGCACTACCCATATAGGCTTCAATTAGGTTGGTTTCACGCTCAGTCTGTCCTCTTATGCATACAATGGCTAGATGTGCCTAGGTTTTTCTAGTTTAAAAATTAGGATTCAAGATTTGAATTTCGAATATGTATGTTTATTTTATATGACAGGTAAACGGACAAAAGTCTCGACTGATGGAATGTGACTACCACCGCTCATGAACACCTGCAACGGCTTACAGGTGCCGGCCTTTAAGTAATGAGTAAAACCTTTTTTTGATGTTTCCAAATATGAATTCAATTTTTTTTTTAATTTTTAGCATCAATATTTTTTTGGCACGTTTAAGTTGTAAGCAATATTTTTAATAGTTTGTATTTTTGTCATATTTGTTTATATCGCATCTTATGATTTTATCCGCGAGGTCTGATTATGTTAAACAAATTTTTCTTAAAATTAGAATTTATGTAACTTGAATAAGCATTAAGAGGATAGGTTTATATTATTCCGATTAAATGTTTTTAATTTTATACTTTTTGCCAAAAGTCCGATTATATAAAGGTAAAAAAAGAAATTGCCAAAAATAATACTTTTGGATTTTACACATCATATTTTTAATGATTTATAAATAGCACGCTAACATATGAATTATATGGCGTATATAATGTCGTCTAGTTTAAATCTATTGCGGAATGACAACGAAACGAATGCGTCGAATTAACAAGTTAAAGTCATTATCAAAATCGGTGCACCTGCAACGGGAAACTTGATAAATAAGGAAGTATAGTTTCCTTTAATGTTATTTCCAATAATAACATGCGTTTGTTATTAGCGAAACACTTCCAGTTACGAAGTTTTATAATGTAATACGTACATATGTAGCTTGCATTCTTTAAAACCATAGCGACGCTGTCGAAACTATGTTCATGGAGTTTGAAGAACGCCATTGTTCACGGAGATGCGGAATTATTTCGAAACGTCTGGAGATGATTTAAAAAAAAAGATTTTACTTTAAGATATATTATGTAAGTAAGAAATTTTTATGAATACTCTTTATGTAATTTCATGGTGTGATAAAAAGTATGATCGTGTTTATAACCTGAATATATGATAAAATAAAAAAAATCAATGCTGGTTTTGTTTATCTATGTTTTCTCATAAAGCTCACCCGATTGAGTTACCATTGTATACATGACGGAATTACCGTGAAGCCTTCTGATGAAGTGCCATCAACGTATGACAAGTAGTAATAGTATCCGATATACACGTATATTTTAAATAGGAACATCCCAAAAGTAGTAACAACCTGTGAATGTGTCATTGCTGGACTAAGTCCTGGGCTTATTTTACCGCGTTTCTCCAATGCGGACTGGTCGATACACATTTGACAGAATTTCAGTGAAATTAGACACATGCAGTTTTCCTTACGAAGTTTTCCTTTGCCGCCGATCACGATAGGAATTATAAAGCCAATAATTACTTACAGGCACTAAAAATATTTGTAAAAAAAATACAGAATCCCATCACAGAATAATATTTCATCAAAATCTGTCATCTCATCATGATCATAAAGATCATCAAATCAAAAGTTATCAAAATAAATATAATATACATTTAAATAGTTATTTGGCTTAAATATATTGAAAAGTCCTTTACGAATACATTTGTATTCATACGGTGATTAGAAATTGATACTTTAGGTAGGTATCATCCAATACAACGTATAATTTACTGCATTATCCATTTTGTTTTTTTAGAACATGTAAAATGCATTTAAAAAATTAGCATAAATCGCTCTTTCGCCCTTGTCAATTAAAATCAAGGGTAAAAGGGATTGTGTCGGTGTTCGTTGTGTTTTTATTATATTGATATAGTGGATTTTGTTCGAAGAGATAAAGCAGGTATAGCGACAAAACATTATCATATGTAAAACCTATAAATATTAATCAAGAAGTCTTGCAGATAGTGTTAAAGTCTTATACGACATAATTGTACCTACTCACACTCTAGCTGCTTACATTGGACACTTTCACTGTAGTGATTGGGGATGAGAGTGAGGCGCGTTTTTTTGGGTATGAACTAACTGCATACATCAGTCATTTGTCAGGATAGGTATTATATAATTATCTTAGTCAATAGATTTAAAAAACATAAATATTGTTTTTATTTTATTTTTACACCACCAGTACATAAGTTATTTAAATATTCTTTAAATATATTCATACTATAAAATAGTTAAACAGAGAACCCGTATAATAACGCATTTTATCGCTGTCCTCGAAGTTCTACAATAATTTTCTACCAATATGCAAGAAAGTATCTCTGATAACCTATGTAAATTTATGATTTTACATAGAAATTTACTACACATAAAAAAAAAATTCAATTGAAGATTTACTGAGCACTTTATGAAGCCGACTTAATAGCACTTTATGAAGCAATATTTCCATGTTAATTTCAAGTCATGGTCACGAACTCATCCACCCTCCGTTTGAAATCACAATCCGTGTAATGTCTTTGACCTGAAATCTATAAGAGATAGTTAAGAATGTAAAAGGTTTTACTTTTATTTAATTGACTCGCTGTCTGGTCAACCTTTGCTTTTCAGGTTTTTGTCATGGTTTCTATGAAAACGTGTTCCAACAATACCCGTTGGAACAGGTGCTTGTGAATTGATTGAAATGTTGATGTTATCGCTTCATAGTTTGTTGTACCGGTGAAAGTATTTCGTTTATGATGTAAGTGTTGATTTTAAAGTTGTTTTTTATGTTAAATGCCATTAAATCGATTGATTTATAATCCAACATATGAATATTCAACCACTTTTCGCAATGGTTTTTATTTCACTTGAAATTATTGCTTTTCAAATATCGAATAGTATTTCTTAACGATTATTCCACGAAATCCATTAGTGACTGGGTCTTGTAAATGTTTGGCTTTAGAGGCGAAGCATCTTGGGCTTGTATGATAAGGTATCACTTAGATGTGCTTATCCTAATTTTTCCAGTTCAGTTAAATTTATTGAAGTACTGCAAAGTGAACAGCAAATTGCGAAGCCTGGTCGCGTTACACTTTGCTGACTTCTTAGTGATATTGAACTGTTATTTACATTTCATCTGGTGATCACCTAGTTACTAAGAAACCATTTAATCTGTATTATCATTCATGTCAAGGTATTGTGGTATGATTTTTCCTTGCCTACACATTTACATAGTAATAACGATTTATTTTATATTTATTTGATATTTTTGTTCTGAAATATAAGCTAAGCAGGCATTTTTTGTCTTGAAAACTTTAGGTATTTTAAGTGAATAGTAAAGTAAATAGGATCGTACGCAATTCCTTAACTTATAGCTTATATATACATAACAACTGTAAATATGGCTATATTTTTCGATATAAAAACAACTAACGAATGGGAAAGGGTCGAAAGATTGTGTGTATCTTAACCGATTATAGTGGGTTCAAAGCCGGGCAAGCACCACTGAATTTTCATGTGCTTAATTTGTGATTATAATTCATCTCGTGCTTGACAGTGAAGGAAACATCGTTAGAAACCTGCATATGTCAAATTCTGCCACATGTGTATCCAACCCACATTGGAGCAGCATGGTGGAATAAGCTCCAAAACCTTTTCCTTAAAAAGGGAGATGAGGCCCCAGCAGCGGGACATTCATAGGATGTTACTTTATTGTTATTATCTCGCTAACAGATTATTAATAAACATCTTAATACATACAAAACAAGAATTATTCAAATTGTATTCAAATATAAATCGTCAGGCAATGCTCATACAAGCAAGACAATAGCACAGCAACACAATAACAATTAATTAAATTAATCTAGAAACCGAGCCTAATGAAGTTATTTATTTCCATTGCAAAACGGCTGCCACTCCACGTGAATCGTAATCGTAATGAAGGCTGATCTTAAATGTTTCGTTTTGAAATAGATGCGATGTGATGTTTTGATTGTATCATTGTTGTTTGAAAAGAGGCCATACAAATAGACTGTTTGATGTCTTGCTGTATTATTCTTTATAATTTAAACAAATATTAAGATGATGTTGTACTGTGGTGACAGTATTTTTGTCAAACTATGTATAGTTTGATTTCTATTCGGGTCAAATATTCGTTAAAATTGTGGCGGTTTATAAGTTTCTTGTAAGTTTATTTAGCATTAAGAATTTATTAATACTTTAATAATGATATATCAATATACTTATTTAAAATTATCAATACAGTTTGATAAATTTATTCAATAATAGGCATAACATTGGATGTATGTATAACGTTCGCATGTATTTATTATGTAGCATGCATGGGAGATATTACAGAATGACACTTTTTATATATTATCAAATAAACTAATTCTAAAACGTTGATAGTTTTATAATATTTGTAAGATGACGTTTCATAAGTTCTTGTTCTCAAAAGCGCTTTGTTTATTTCAACTAAGTATATTTTTTACTTAGGCTGATATAATTTTGAGTACATATTGTATTGTTTGGTCTTTAATAAGTTGTGTAAACGATGGAGATGAAACAAGATCTCCCTTGTTTCATCTCCATCCGAAACAACGGAGATCTTGTTTCATTCATATTTTAATCCCTCTATTGATTCGGGAGTAAGCAGTATTATCTATTCGTTAAAAATCTATGTAGTGATTCGTGGTTGGGAGATAGATGCATCTCTTGTATAAAAATCGAAATTTGGTGTACTGACGGACACAAATAAAAATCAATGTTATAGTGATAATAAAAATGACAACATTATCTAAAAGCTAATACGATATGTTTGTCTTTCGAGCGTTGTTTCAATTTGCATGCGCAGGATGCTTATCTAGCTAATAAGTTTAACCTTTAATTACTGGTGGTAGGGCTTTGTGCAAGCTCGTCTGGGTAGGTACAACCCACTCATCAGATATTCTACCGCAAAACAGCAATACTTGATATTGTTGTGTTCCGGTTTGAAGGGTGAGTGAGCCAGTGTAATTACAGGCACAAGGGACATAAAATCTTAGTTCCCAAGGTTGGTGGCGCATTGGATATGTAAGCGATGGTTGACATTTCTTACAATGCTAATGTCTAAGAGCGTTGGTGACCACTTACCATCAGGTGGCCCATATGCTCGTCCGCCTTCCTATTCTATAAAAAAAAAAAACCTATTGTCTTATTTTTTTTATAACTCCATTACATAAGGTAAACTAAACGTATAAGAAAATGTGAATAGTGTTTATGTTAGAAACAGAGTAAGAGAAAAGTTTGGATTTACATAAAAATGATTGGTCTATAAGTATTAATATCTCATTTTGTTTTTATAAAGGAGCTAAAAAGGATAAAAAATATGTTTTTCTGTCAAATAACTTTAGTTGAAGTCAAGATAAAACGAAATCATCAACAATAGATCATATTTTAAATAGCGTATGTCTTTTTTTATTAAATAAGTAGACGGACGTGCAAATGGGCCACCTGATGGTAAGTGGTCACCATCGCTAAAAGACATTGGTTCTGTAAAAAATATTAACCTTTTCTTATACTTTGGGAACTAGGACATTATGTCCCTTGTTCCGGTAATTACACTGGCTTACTTTTCAAACCGGAATACAACAATATTTATATTATTAACAGTATTGCTATTTATCGGTAGAAAATCTTATGAGAGGATGGTATCTACTCTATTTATTGCACAAACTACACTTTAAACTTTCTCGATGTAATATATGTATATTATACACTATATATCAAATATAGGAGCTCCCAGACAGCTTGGGACTGCGACAGGTGCATCGTCTGTCGAAATGTCAGTCAGAATAATAAAAAAAGCAATGATCGCGCTCCCAAATAAAATATATAAAAAAGTCTTAATTTCTCCTCTGGATTGAAAAAAAAAACCCGCTGAACGTCAGGTTTTCTTAGTTGGATTTCATTTCCAAACCGGTTGATATTATATTGATATTAATAATAAAGAAATGTATATTATATTACTTTCCATTCTCAGAGGTATTCATGTGCATATAAGTGTGTTACAAATGATCATATTAATTGTTTTTTATTTAACATTTAGATATGAATACTAAATAATATATTTTGGTAATAATAAGCAAACTTTTATAAATAAATAATTGTTATTATGCGTATTCTATGGCGTTGGAACTTGCTTGAAGGTATCTGGCATAGTAACATTAACGTACATTAGATAGAGTGCGAGAGGCTATGGATATTTAAAAAAAAAATGATGTGTATTTAGTTAACTATTAACTAAAAGAACATTGAAGAAACTTCCGATGCTACGTAGAACAATGACCGTGAACGTTATCAGAAAATATGATGTCTGTATTACGTTTATCTTGATTGAAAGTCATATTATCTGCTTATATCCCAAAATAAACAAAGTTACACGCGGTAACGGTTTGTATACCTGATTTAAATATTGTTACTGTTATTATATTAGTCCAGTTCCTCAATACTAGTGTGTTATGAAAAATACTAATTAATTTAACATCAAAATAAATATTACTTATAAATATTTATTATAAGTGGATTATAAATAGACAATGCTGTGTCTTTTTCTTTCCAATGTCAAATCAATGATGTAAGAAAGAGCGAAAACAATGTTTAACTAAACAGCCGCTAAGTAATGTTTACTAAGTAAGATGTTAATACAAGTAAAGCCATTGTAGAAATTATCAATGAATATCTGAACTAAAAATAAATTTTTTCTTTACTAAGTACACAAAAGTCTGTAAATGTTTAACTTCTGGGTAACCCTTTCGTCTTGAGATTTAATTACACATGTGTCGGAGTTTCAATACAACATGTACATGTTTTATGCATGCATGAATTATAAAAAATAAATATATGGAAATTCAGCGTTGATTGAGCGTATTTGAATTCGCACACTTTGGTTAAGATTCTCGTGATCTAACCAATATGCTATCTCGATTCAGTCAAAATCTAACATAGCATAATAATTAACCTGATATAAAATTAGCATTTATTTCGTATTAAGTAATTACTTTTTTTTTGATGTTCGTTAAACCAGACTGCTATGAACTAGGAAAACAAATAACGTCCGGTTATTTTATATATTTTTTTAATTTGCTCATTGTTTGTACAAGTTTTTATTGTAATTTGTAGCATAATAATTTATACTATAGGAGTCGAAATAATATATGTAGGTTTTTTATGTGTATTGAATTTATAATTTTTTCAACCGCATGCTAAACCAAAACAATGAACACAAGACGCTTCTCGTCTTTCAGTCGTCTTATTTAAAGTCTAAGTCAGGCTTTGTTTCGTTTCTACTGAAATATAACACTCACTAAGAGTATTTAACACGGATTACATTAAGTAGGATAATCAGCGTAATATAAACCTTTACCAGTTTCGATTGTAATAAAAATAAAGCGTTTCTTTCTTCCACAGGTAATTACTGAATTAACATTCAATCAACAATGTCAATAAAATTAAAAGATCGGAACCCGGTAAGGTAAGCAATGATTGTTTTCTAACTTTTCTCTGGCATACAGCGACATCGCTACCTACTTGGAACTGCATACACCGCTGCCTAGACGCGTATCGCCCATCGCCCACTCGCCGCAAAGCCTCTTGCTCCCTCAGTCACCTGCCGCGTACTGTCCGAGTCGCGCGTTCACACGATGAAAGGCACACTAACGAACGATTCGATCGAATCAAAAATTTAACCGCGAAATTGTGAGGTGCAAGTGATTTGTGACATTTCTTTTCGAGGTCTCGATTTTTCTTAAATAATGTCCAGGTAATTATTAGACCCTTTGAAACAAAGGATCTTCGGTGTTTTATTTTTTGAAATATGAATATACTTTTAAGGCTTCGATTATGAATGAAAATATGAATTTAACCTAGAAAAAAGTTTCCGATCAAGTTTCGAGCCGGCGACCTTTGTGTGAAACAAATGAGAAAAGTGTCGCGATTAATGTTTATCATTACTTTGCATAGCTGGCTTCGATCTTGATACTTGTTTATTTATTTATGCATTAACCAGTGTATCTGTGATTATAATTTTACGTACTTTCTCAATTGATTTCAATATATATTAAAATTTGCGCCATTTCGATCCATATCAGTCGTATATTATAAGTTTTTATTGCACTATAAAATAAATAGTTTTTATATAGTTTGTTCATTCTATACCACAGATTCAAAATATCACATTTTTGTTTTAAGTTCGGCAAATCCTCACACATGATGGCAATTACAAATAATAAAAACAATAGAAAATAAACACAATAAAAGTTATCGCTTTTGAACATGTAATTTTTTATATTAAAAAGGAAAATATAAGCTTTTGTTCAAAATTTAATTTTACGAACTCGTTGACCTTTGTAATTTTTTTTAACATGATTTAAATGACAAGATCCCTTCGTTTACCTCAGAAAATTGTTAAATGACAGAACGACTTGTGGTGGTGACGTTGTACATTTTAAAAAGGTTTTATTCAAAAGTCAGTTCATGGAAATAATAATAATAATTGCACCGTGATTTATATTCCATTTTTGAAATAAATGACTGTTATTTGCGCTTGGAACATTCTGGTGACCTACTCCAGGAATTAACATGGTATGAATTCAATTTAGATTTGATAGATTTATTATATTTGTTAATTGTATTCATTAATTATTATAATTAAATTGAATATTATTGTTTTTAATTATTTAATGTTATATTTTTATTATTTAAAACGTTAAATGTAGGTAGAATTTAAAAATAATAAAATAACATTTTCTTCGTATGCTGACTTAATTAGTTATTTAAAGTAGTTTTAAATTTTGCTTTTAATTTTTTCGAATGTACTTATTTATTCATTTTATTTAATTTGAATTAAACTTTAGCTTGAGAATTGTTTCGTATCATTAATGCATTGTTCTTGGTTTTTTATACATTTATAATTTGTACATTAACCGATTCAAAAGGTTAGTAAGATAAGGTCGCATTCGTATGCACTAAGCTAATATTTAATCAAACGATCCGTGCAATTTTCTGTGAAGAAATAAAGTTATATACTTATATATATACTCAAGGGAAATGTAATTAACGTGCATAATAACAGAAATTAATTTATATATTTGTAAGTAGAAAATTAAAATTATTATATGAAATGTTCTGTGTAATAGAGGTAAAGTTTAAATGCTCAGGCAATATAATAAAATCTATAAGTATTTTGTCAAAACATACGCAATATCATATGCGATACGATTACGATCGTATACATATATACCCGCAAATATAATTTATTTGACGTAATAATCTTGCATTGGTTTCCTAATTGTGTAGGTACGTGACGCAAATTACTGTTAGTACTTTTTTTTATTTTTTTGAAAATGGTGTCCGTAATCCATTCATGTGGTCTATTATCTCGTTCCGAAATGAAACGGGTTGCGTCACATTCGTGAGATACATGCAACATTGCAATTTTACTCTTCATTTACACGTCAGTTCCTACATTATAACCGTTTTGTCACAATTTGTACCACAGACGTTCTGATTGCTCCATTATTTCGCTTTATGATTTATGCGCTTCATAAGATTGCGTAGTCTTTGTAATATTACAGATTCTAATATAATGTATTAATACTTTTGAAATGTTTATGTACTATGTATTTGCATTTCGATTTTGTATTTAAAATGTGATTAGAGCATTTTGAACTAGTTCCACTTAACAGAATTAAGTTGTTTTTGAAAAGTTTTTTTTTTAATTTATTTTATATAAATATATATAATATTTTGCCATAAATAAGTTTGTTTTTTATTAAATTAATTTATTTTTGTAATTTTTATATGTGCTATAATTGAATTTTGATTTTGTATTGCATATTTTACAATTAAATTTTGATTCAATTCCTATTAATCTTTTGAGTT
This sequence comes from Nymphalis io, assembly GCF_905147045.1. Classification (NCBI taxonomy): domain Eukaryota; kingdom Metazoa; phylum Arthropoda; class Insecta; order Lepidoptera; family Nymphalidae; genus Nymphalis; species Nymphalis io. The sequence goes on along the minus strand of NC_065894.1, from coordinate 10,214,055 downwards.
GACATTATCGCTATAAACTACATTCTTTTATTTTATTTTAATTTATTAGGCATTTATTTTATCAGTATAATTGTTTTTAACATAGGGTGTAAATATATACACGTTCATTGTTCAATGGCAAATGATGCGAGCTTAACTCCGCTCATTAGGAAAAGATCCAAGCCCTACATTGTCAGTGCGCTCACAATCGCAATTCTTAAGTGGTCCTCTCCGCTATTGATTAATTACAGTTCCCGATGGAATTGTATTTCTCAAACCGTTTGTGCCTGATGATAGCTTATTTGAGTAGGCGATAGTTACAATATCTTTGAGGAGATATTTTATCAAAATTAATTATTATTGTGGTTGGAGTAACCTACAGGTATGTCTCAAATCTCTATCAGCTTTTTTGATGATCTCTACAACCGTATAGCACGAGATGATTTTTAAACCAAATTTAAGTCAATAACCGCAACCTTCGATTAAGATCCAATATATCCATTCAGCCGTCTCGGTTCTACCACCGTTTAAATGTAGCATGTTAAGTATGTAATTGAGTATGAAATATGAAAGTAGTACGTATGATCAGCGTGTTAGCTAATTACTAAGACAATTTGTCGGATATTTCATTAGCGATAAGTTCTCTCACTTCCACGGTACACGAATAGCGATATGCAACACCGCGCTATACATTTACGAGAACAATTTAAGTGTTCGTCGGTGAGCATTCGTGTTTCTACACATAAGTTCCGGATTTATTGAAGTTTGTGATATAAAGAGATACAGGCTCGACCGGCGATGTGAAAAGATTAAAAAAATATATGTTTTGATATATGTAATTTGGAAAGATGGGAACCTTAATGATGATTCCGACTTCAAAACCTGGCAAGCATTACTAAATTTCCATTTGCTTAATTTGTTTATAATTCGTCTCGAGCTTGGCGTTGAAAATGTGCAATAGACCAGCAGTGGGGTATTTACAGAACGTTATTTTACTGTTACCTTTTGGTTTATTTAACCGTAGTTAATTTATATTGGTCTCTATGAGTTCTGTGTCAATAGAAAATGTGAAATACATTGGCCCAACATACCAAACACGACTGTTTGATGCTTCTTTGACGAAATGTAATAAAATTATCTGTATATTATAGTTAATGCGATAAAATTATATAATGTATTATATTATTATATTAATAAATAGAACGTATAAATCAACGGACCTCCCATTGAAGCTTACTAGTGCAGCTCAGTTTACAAATAAGTGGTGTAATTCAGTTACAACAACTCAGGTTTGGACATAAGGAAATTGTTCGTACCGCGAGAAATTTTTGTTGCTTCATTACGCTATTGTACAATTGTCTAAAATATTTGAATGGAGTTAATATTTTTTTAGTTTTTAATGCTGGTCTATTAGGGTTTGACTTAATTTTATAATAAATATTTGACCCGCCCGGCTCGAACATGCAATCGAATAATAATATGAATATTTATGGTTCAATTAGTTGTAATATTTCGTAGTTTTAAAGGAAACGTTAGTAATCTTAGGTGCTAGTAGTCGCGGGTTGTATAGTATCAGATAATCGACCGCTAAATAGCAATACTTTGTATTGTTGTGATCCGGTTTGAAGGGTGAAAGAAGTGTCACAACAGAAACAAGGGAGCATAGCTCCTTAGTTTCCAAGGTGACGCATTGGTGATATAAGGAACGGTTAAAATTTTCTTACAGTGCCAATGCATTCGGGCGATGGTGACCACTTGCCACCAGCTGATCCAGCCGACTTCCAATTTTATAAAAATAAAGACAGATGAAGACTTAATTATTCTATTCGAACCAGAATTAGAAATCTCTCTAAAGCGATGCTTTAAGTTCATTATTTTTCATCAATTATCTTAAAATTATGTCATAGTGAAAGCAAGTGAAGAGATTAATGTATAAAAGTTATACCTTCATGGGAACTTTGCTTAAAATATGAATTTAGTATAAAACGTGAGAACGCTGTAATGTTTATGTAACACAAAACAATGTAGAAAATAACTTTTCTTCTTTTACTACGATTTTAATAGAATAATAATAAAATAAAAATGAATGTGACGTAAATGGAATATTCTAGAAACTGTTGCAAAACTAGGCTTGTAAAGGGTAATTTTATGGTATGTAAAAATAGGAATAAGATGGTGAGAATATATTAGATGGCACGGTGATGATAATGTTCGGCTTGATACATACACTAGGCTCGTGTATCAAATGTGCTCCACGTTTCTGCCGTTTTGAAATGTTCTAGAACAGCGATTCCTAAAGCGAGTTCTGCGGCACCTACTGGTTCCGTCGATAGACACGAGGGTTACGCTATAAATCTTCATATGTAGTTCATTCGTATTAAAGAACGAATTTGAGTGATACTAAACGAGATCTGGGTTGATATTTGGAGTAAATACCCCGAAGTCACATCTTAAATTTTAGCCCTTTTGTACACGTACTGTGTGAAAACATAAAACATTCGAAAATAACAACGATCCTTAAAAAAAGAATATAGCAGTAAAATAATGAAAATTTTAAAATATTTTAATAACGAAGACTTAACGTTTTCATAAATAAATAAATGTATAAATAATTTTCAGGAGCAATTTTTATATTAATTACCACTTTCTGGGACAGTTAACGACTATAGTAATTATTATAATTATTTATGCCATTGTCTAGTGGACTGTCCCTGAAAGTGTTCATAATTTTAATTAATTTGTTTTATTCAGCTTCATATTAAAATACTTACTTGTAATACAGACATATAATAATAATAAAAAAGATATGATAAAATTACGCAAGAAATATAAATTACATAATCTTCACACAGGTTTATTAAATGAACACTATTGTTAGGATTTTTTTTATGTGAAAGCGATTCTTCAATAGTTATTAATTTGAGCACTACCAAAAAGGCATGAAATTGCACACCGTAAAAATCAATGGTCACTGATAGCAGAAATGCTATTGTTAATTTTGAACCTTAAATCAATAGCAATACAGGTGATAATGATTGAAGCTAATAGAACCACTCTCGTTTTCTTTGGAATGTAAACAAGTCGAAAGTTAGGCGCCAATGCGATTTACAGCTTAAAAAAAACAAGAAGGTATCGACGCGGTCGATATGACGGCATAATCTAATCCGTAATCCGTAACAGCCTGTGAATGTCCCACTGCTGGGCTAAAGGCCTCCTCTCCTCTTTTTGAGGAGAAGGTTTGGAGCTTATTCCACCACGCTGCTCCAATGCGGGTTGGTAGAATTCACATGTGGCAGAATTTCAGTGAAATTAGACACATGCAGGTTTCCTCACGATGTTTAACCTCACCGTAAAGCACGAGATGAATTATAATCACAAATTAAGCACATGAAAATTCAGTGGTGCTTGCCCGGGTTTGAACCCACGATCATCGGTTAAGATTCACGCGTTCTTACCACTGGGCCATCTCGGCTTGTAATAGCGCGTAATTTAATAGCGTTAGTTAATTTTAATCGTTACAAGACAATGACTCGTATAATTTTGTTTACATATTCGTAAATATCAAGTAGGTTTTAAAATAAACTATTTACTTATTATACCCTTTATTTATTATACTCTGTGCCTTAATTACAAGCTTTTGTTTAACATCACCGGTTATAGTGCGTGGTCGATTGAAAGTCGATTGAAAATTTTTCCTTCGAATCGATAGATTTGAAATTTAACACACATTTGGGACTGATGACAATACTAGGTAAATTTTTTCACCTGATTCCTTATTTAAAAACAAACTAATTATACTACTAAATGATTTTTAATTTTTATTGTAACAATATTCTTATTAGTGAAATGTGAAAATTGTTGATACTTTTTTTTTTTCTTATTTGGAGTAGTTTAATATATTGATAAACATAGTGAGCAAATGTATAAAGCTATATTATGAAGTAAATCTCGCCATAAATATTTTCTTTACAATCGGACAAAATCGATGTAGCTAATATTTATATGATATGCGAACAAATTAATATTAGTTCCGTCTATGTATCCATAGGTATAAATTTTTGCGTCGTTTTTTTATTTCTAAAATTTATACCATAACATTTATTCGCCGTGCTATAATTCATGATAGAAAACTATGTTCGGAACGAAAGTGGCTTTAGTTTAGGTATGATACCGGCTTTTCTCTTGACCTCGGGACCTTTCATTAATATTCATAAACTAAGTCGGCACATCAATCGCTATGACTCGGACGTCCACACAATGTTGGCAATTGATACATACATACGTTCAACTTTGAATAACTTATTAATGTTTACTTAACGAATTTAACAAAACAACTTAGAAAGTAACTAAAGATATGGATATTAATTCACTACTATACAATGCGCAACGTGTTTGGCTCGCCTACTGTTTAGTACTTTTATAGGTTAATGTTAGTTAACCATTGCATTGTTAAGTCATGCCTATTATTTCTATATGCAGAGCTAATATTATCAGCAATTGCTCGTTACGTACCGACTGCTTCGTTTTGCGTCAATTATACATATATGCGTATAGTTCATATGAATGTAATATAATTATATATATAGAAAATGAAAGTGTCACAGCCTTCGTTTATTGCAATATAATGGTGTAAATAAAAGTAGCCTTTATATTAATTAGTTTAGGTCATATTTTGCAAACTGAATCGTTTCGTCTTAATGACGATTTATGCGACGGCATTAAAGGTGAAACGGCTCGAATTTCCGAACGATTTGATCCTTTGGATCGGCGTAGAGATGTTGGATCAAACTTGACTTACTTACCCTTTGGACCGGAACATACTAACATATATTCAATATATAAAATATATATATGACATTTTTTAATGTGTAAATTCAATCCAGTATCTCATAGATGATGATTTAGTCTGTTAATCTTTCTTCATAGACAAACATGTTTGACAGCTTATAAATTATTATTGTTCATGTTAACAAAACAGGGATGTAAAACAATTAAATCTACGATTTCACTAAAACTATTTAGAAAACATGCAAATCTTATTACGATAACTTGTTCCGACATGTTTATATAAACGTTTTTTTCTGCGAGTTTATGTAATTTTTACTTTATTGATTTGATTTACTCAATCACATTTTATTTGTATTAAAAATAAAAAGGTGGTTTTTTGGTTTGGATTGGTGTAAAAATCGCATAGGTCAATATAACAAGCAGCATTCAATTAATCAATTAAAATTTTTTCATAAGCGATATTTAACAGTGCCAGTCTCAATGGGTTTTGAAAACCATTTACAATCCAAAATGCATAATTGCTTGTGTGTTCCTATCCTAGTATATTGTATAAAAAACTCACACATGAAATATATCTTTCGGTATGATCGTATCGACTACATACAAAGCCCGCTTACTTAATATCAACTGTCACAATAGTTGTATGCATATACCATACTTAAATCTGATTAGCACAATTTGGCTGAATGATATTAATATTCAAAGAAAATTTTAATACGTATGTTATATAGATTGTGGGTCAAAAGATTTTCGTTTTATTTTTCAAATCTAATATTAACAGCTGTATCTAATCGGTACGGTCGATCAACCTTACTAATAAACGTTGCTAAGATTTACTGGTTACTGATTTTTTCTCTTTCTGTTATCATTGATTTGACATTCGAAAGAAAAAGAAACAGCATTGTTTCACTAATCACGCCCGTAAACAAGTTTATTCTTAAAACGTGAAAAGCAGATCGATGTCAACGGTCCACGCGCCTATACAAGATTTATATCAAACGTTTTGAATTGCAAATACAAATTAAACAGTTAATGAAAACTTAGAGATAATCAAGTCACAGAGTTCGGTAAGTGTGTGGGCTAGGTTGGCAATTTATTCGACGGTAACAACCAATACTCTAGCTGTCGTAACTTAATGGTAATAATAAAACAATTTAAATTTACAATCAGGTGGCGATATTGATCGTTAGCATCTAGCCCATACCTGATACCTTGACGCCAACATTCCTAATTATTTCGTAATGTCTGTTTTGTTTGTAATTATAACGGTTGACATATTGTTATTACCTATCTATATCATTAAGGTCTCATAGCTAATATACAAAATTGATTAACATTTAACTCCCCAAGGTTTGTTCTGTAACGTACACAGCTCCGATTTTTGCCTAGGCATACCGACCTAGGGACATCGCCACCTGAAGGGCCCCGTCTAGCCAAAATTAACTTAATTTTACTCTAACCGCTTCGGAATTGGGTGGAATCAAATTCTTGTTGGAAAGTACAATAAAGCATTTTGTTTGCTATTATATTTACATATTTATTAATGGTTAACAGTTGTCAAAACTAAATAAGTCATAGTACCTATATCATAACATATTCCTGAATAATAAAGTCGAAAACTTTTAAATAAAATATTTTGAGATATTTGATTAAACATCGTGACCTCCAAAAGGAATAGTTAAAGGAAAATGAAAGAAAGCATTCATAATTGATTCAAAGACTGAGAATGACATCTTCGAGAGGCATAAGTGACTGATGACGTAGTAGTGATTGTGAGTGAAAACACCATCGATTTTAAAATGTGCAGCAAGGACCAGATAAGTCATATACTCGGAAAGATCAATGTGGTAAGTAGATATTTATTTTACACTAACGATACGCTCCAAATAAACATAAAAAAATACATTAAAGCTTCAACTGCTGACAGGTTTTTTTCTCACTTGTAGGCGACAAAGTGATAGCAATATTTTGAGTTTCATCAAAGCTTAGTTTAGAAACTTTGAACATGAATGACATAAAACTAATATTTTTTCGATCAAAGTGACTTTAAGAAAATATATGACAGTTAAGTTGGCGTGTTTAGGCACTTAGCTCATATCTTTAAACGATTCTATTTCCAATTCATTTTAATTACAAAGTAGTATCGTTTCAAATGACTATTCTTAACGACACGCGCTGTAATGTTGGTGTGTTTTAATTAATTGCATTTAATATTATAGTTGATAATGAAACGGAAAACGGTTTAATACATCTATTCAGAAATAATAAATATTTTTTCATCTTATAACGACCTTTAAGTCAATTTAGTATGTGAAGGTATGGTGTGTTCGAGCCGAAGTGGCCTACTAGCTAGAACACGTGAATCTTAAGCAAAGATTGCGGGTTCACACCCAGGCGACCACCGCTGTACTTTCAAGTGCTTAATTTTTTTTATAATTCATCTCGTGTTTCTTGCTGAAGGCGAACATCGTGAAGAAACCTGTATGTGTCGGATGAAAATCTGGCACTTGTATGTACCAAACAACATTGACAGTTATAAACCTAATCCTCGAAAAGAACAGGAAGTCTTACCTCATTTCAGAAGTGGGACATTTATATGCTGTTACTTTTACTTTTTTATGTGTTTTTTAAATAAGATTCGTATGGTAGCAGTGACGATGAGAAGTGAAAAAGTTTCTCGTCATACTTACAATATCGTGATGAGACGCCATCGAGGAGAAGACATTAAAAATAATAACACGAATCCGTTGTTTCATAACATTTGACTGCATATACAATTACATCGCGTTTATTTTATCCAACATAAAGATATAAATAAACCTCACCTAGATAAATTGACACTCATAATAAATAAATTGAAGCCGAGATGGCCCTGTGGTAAGAACGCGTGAATCTTAACCGATGATCGTGGGTTCAAACCCGGGCAAGCACCACTGAGTTTTCATGTGCTTAATTTGTGATTATAATTCATCTCGTGCTTTACGGTGAAGGAAAACATCGTGAGGAAACCTGCATGTGTCTAATTTCACTGAAATTCTGCCACATGTGAATTCTACCAACCCGCATTGGAGCAGCGTGGTGGAATAAGCTCCAAACCTTCTCCTCAAAAAGAGGAGAGGAGGCCTTTAGCCCAGCAGTGGGACATTCACAGGCTGTTACGCAATAAATAAATTAATGATCTAAATAATTTCCAAAACAAACAAGCTTTTATATTTGTAATTATCTGAAAGTTATCATATAATCAATAACGAAGCAAAACGAAAAAGTATCAATAGATGTTTTTTGTATCTTTTCCATAATACATTAAAATCGTTTTATTTTTCATCCAGTCAGGATCCAAACGACAATAAAATTCTTAAGACAAAACGTGTCTTAATTACAGTGGACTTGCTTAATAATTACGCAAATTAATTTTTATTGTAAAACTTATTTGAAAAAAAAAATATTTGATTTGAATAATAATCTATTCTAAAATTAAGAAATACATTTATCTCTCTCATAAGTCTTATCAAGACGTACTAAAACCCGAACTGTCACCAAAAAAATGTGTCATATTCAAATTAAGCTTCGCAGTGTCATCATGGTATTTGACTTTCAAAATTTTTTTGGAACCTTCATCAGTTTAAGATTTGAAATCTACTGTAACATTAACTTTGATTTCTTTTATGTTTATTAAGATGTCATAATGCTTTTACTTGATGAGACTTGCTTGCTTTGCTACCTTTGCCTTCCGATTTAAGATAATGCGACATAAATTCTTATCTTATTGTTTATAAAAGGAAACTACGCTTTAAAAGTAAATGCTTAATCATGTTTCCCTTTTTATACGATCCTTTCTTTTATGAAAACATTTCAAATATTTAAGACTAAGCGAACTAGTTAGTTTTAACTCACTGTTTTAGAAATGCTTGCATGTTTTCTTTTATTTTAGCCTATTCGGCATGTTATAACAATGTATTAACTTTTATTATTTAAGTAATTTTATCTTCTTTTACTGCACTGAATGTAGCATTTGTGTTGGCAGCATATGTACAAGGCGTAGACTGAAAAGCAGCCTAGCTGAGACTACGACCTTTTCACCAAATTATGAAATATGATATCGTTAACTCTTTTTTTATGGTTTTGTACCTTAATTTTTTTTTGTCTTTGTTTCTTTTTGGTGAATAAAGTTATTTTATTATTATTATTAACTACATTTATGATATTTGCCGCTATACCAGTAATGCGTTTGTGCCTACAATTTTATTATTCGTGCTTGTAAGTCTAAATAATACCATTGATATCTTTTAACATCTATATTATAACCATAAATATGAATCATTTTTTAAACATAAATCTTAGTGTTACTTTGGTGTCAAATAAGAATTAGTTGGTCCATTTGCTGTAACTAATGTAAGCCTTTGAATTATGTTGTTAAGCTTAAGATTCGATTTTACTGTTTGTTTCCAGTGAAATGTTTGTTTATCATAATTTCCATTTGATGAGGCTACATCTTCTTTTATATCAAATCGGTAATATATAGTTCATGTAATAGCGATACAAGAATCAACTTCCATACAACGAATAGAGTTTCTTCAAGGATTCTTCAATCCGTGAACATCGTATTATTTATTAATACATGGCAATTAAAATACGTTTGTCTTAAAATGTCTTATCGTTTCGATCTAGACTGAATGAAAAATAAAACGATTTTAAAGTATGAGGAAGACGATACTACAATAAGTAATATATACAAAAACACAACTAGTCTTGATTAAAATTAAGTTGTAATTTGGATAAATGTTTCAGTATTCATGTCTCAAGACGTTGCAGTCTGGGTAAAATGATGTTTACATAAGACTCTCCGGAACATCTTGATAATAAGATAGTGAGATTACTTTGTTTGACGGACGCATTACTATCACACCTTTATCTTTTGCTTTATTTATATACAGCGTAAATTCTTTGAAAGAAACTGCATTTTTATATGGGTGTTTTATTTCTTTAGCATATGCCGATGTGAGCTCGTGCAATATATCTTATTTTTTGTATTTCATTCCGTTTGCTTTTTATAAAAAAGTAACAGTAACAGCCTGTGAATGTCCCACTTCTGGGCTAAGGTCTCCTGTCCCTTTTTGAGGAGAAGGTTTGGAGCTTATTCCACCACGCTGCTCCAATGCGGGTTGGTGGAATACACGTGGCAGAATTTCAGTGAAATTCGACACATGGTTTCCTCACAATGTTTTCCTTCTCCGTTAAGCACGAGATAAATTATAATAACAAATTAAGCACATGAAAATTCAATTCGGTAAAGAGTCACGCATTCTTACCACTGGGCCATCTCGGCTTTTTTCACAAACTCACACACATAAAAATAAACACCATTATGCCCTTTTAATCATATGGTATTATTGTATTGATCACATTAACAAAAACATGATTATATAAGTGTGTTCGTTTGTCGTTTGATTGATGCTGTACATACCGAGAATTTCTGCTCCCGTTCACCGTCACGACTGACCTTTGTGGTTCTGTTTATGTATTGTACGTCTGATTATATTAAACATATTGTAATGTATGTTGTTTTTTTGATTAAATTGTATATAAAAAAAGTGAGAAGAAAAAAGAATAGAAATCGAAATTTAAATATTATTTTTTAAATTTATGGCCTTCGCAAACGTTTAAGGAACTATCGTGATTTAGTAACTGTGAAATTATATTAATAATTAATATTTGAACTAGATACATCTAAATTATGCATTTCCTCGATATTATATCACGATTCGTAGATAAGCACCAAAAAGTCTGCAAATATCTTAGAAAATTTAATATCTCAATATTCATATATGCGAAAAAAAATACCTTACGACTCATTGGTTCAAGCTTTCTTGCGTTGTTTATAAGTAATTTGTATCATCATTTATTTTAATCTGTATTAAATTTTAAGACGTATAAGTAGTTAGCGTAACAATTTTGAACAAGTATCACATATAGTTTTAATAAACTTATAATTTATAAATAAGACCTTTGTCATCTTTTCATATAAAAAAAGTAAAAAAAAAAAACAGTTCTTTATTCAAGTTTTGTTGTAGGTACGTTAATTGGTATTATACATACTTTATTATAAATAAAACGATGTAAGTCAATCAGACATTCTCGATTGTCGCCTATCTTTATCTTCGCAGGGACACTTCGCTTGCTCCACTTGCTCGATACTTCCGCATACTTTGCGACTGCTTGTCACACTTTGAGATGCAGTTATATTTGCTCAACAGTACTGCGTTATGTCTGCGTAAAATATTACTATAAATGTCAATACTAATAAATGAAGAGAGGTTTTTTTTTCCTGACTACAAAACCTTATTAATTTATACTTTATTGTCCACCAGTTAAGTTGAAGTCAATTAAATTGATTGTGTATTCTAAGATTTATTTTATTCTTGGTGATTACGAGAAGGTACTGAAATACTTAGAAATAAAGATATATTTTATCCACAGAGCGATTCATTATTCACAACTATGCTGTCATACTGTCCTTCAAAGTTTATACATTATAGAACTTGAGGTGTTTCAGGTTATGTTAGCCATTTTATGTCAAAGGCCACAATCAATTCCACTTATCGCGTCTGTTATTCAGCTATTATGATAATTAATCAAAATTTGAAAATTCGATTCGTTTGACTTATGATCAGATTCGTCAAAATTCAAATGTTTTTTTCTTTATTAGAATTAGTTGATAGTTCAATGTTAAAAGTTGCTAAGATTTCATAAAACAAAAGACGATCTGTTTTGCACTGCACGTTGGGTTTTATATATTGTTCAGCTAATAAGGAACTGATGTCATATCATAAAAATATCAAAGAATACATATTTTGTAATTCTTTAAAATACAAAACATCTTCGAAAAATGTCCGTTGTTGTTGTCATAACTTTTACGGAAGGCAACTTGCTTTTCCTTGTTTATATTTGACAGTCATTAATTTAAAAAAAACATAATCATCATCAATCAACCTTATTAACTTTACAATTTTATCTAGTCAATTTAGTTTTGGTACAAAAAGGTTATTCCAAGTAATGTTAACAGGATGTTAAGCTTAATACTTCAGGCCATCGGATTAATGTGATTTTTATTACCAAGTCCATAATAGATTCCTTATACCAATATTTATGACAAACTTTAACAACAAAATAGAACGTTTAACGTTTTACAAAATAATTATTATAAGTATCTCCCTTCTTACATCTATGACATTGAGAATTGATACTAAAATTAGCTTTAACTTAATTAAGCGTTATGATTGATGTGTTAATTAACGCACTACTTAACAAGAGGTTGTTGTGACCTTCGTGTGTGAATGCACGGATTTAGGCATTTCCTTCAGATGCAGGGCTACGAGCACTGTAAACTTAGCTTAGTTAGCCAATAATTTTAGCATTGATCTCTTTATTTATCTAACCGTATTCATTTTAAAACACGAATTAATTATATTAAAATACCTTGGAATAATAAAACTTTCTATTTATTAACGAGAATACAGTCGGTTTATTCGCAATCATGTCTCTTTCAAAATCATTACTTAAATCACACTAGTGTGTTAATTTTGAAATATCGAATTCTACAATCTCTGAGTACATAGTTTTAACGCTTGATACGTTTCAGCACGTTAGGACAAAAGTGAGAAGCGTTCATGTGAACGCAGAATCAGTTAAATGTAATACAGATCGCATAATTGTCGTAACGATTACGCGCTAACTGATTAGTGCTGCTGATGTCTTAGATCTTCGTATAAGGCAATATGCAAGAGACTGCAAATGTCGCTCTGAGAAATGCTTATGACACAATCTTGATGAAAGCGAATTATTTCCAGTTTAACATCCTTTACAGTTAAAGTTAGGTATGATGTTTTTCTGGTTCCGTTGGAGAAAATGAGAGTTATTTTAATTGAATCCGCCGTTGTTTTTGTATACAGTTGAATTATTCAATTGAACGTGACAGCTTTTTAATTATTTTCTTTTGTAAAAACTGACGCCTTAGTCTTTTTCTTATTGATTTTGTTTCTTTTTTCATAGCTTTCATTACTCGATTTTTTATTATAAGATTTTGTTTAACAGTTTTTATTTTAAATTTATATTTCTTAATTTTGTTTTATATTATATTCAACAACAACAATAAATATCTACTTAGTATATGAAATGTTTTAGTATCTATTATTGAAAAAATTAAACTTGTTATAAAAGTCCAATAAATAAAATTCCAATTTTAAATTGTTATTTATAATATATCGATATCAATATCACATATGTCACGATAAAGGAAAAAAATATTCTTAGAAAACGAGCAGTTGTTTTCCATTATATAATAGAATACTAGTGTAGAACTAATTAAAGTTATTTTTAAAGCGAACTGCCTGACGGCATTTTCATTTTAAACATATTTTAACATGAATTAGCTAATTACAGGAATGCGTTGCAATGCCTTTATTATTTTTTATTGTAAACAATTATTTTTTAGTAGTTAGTTTACTATCTATATCTATGCCAGAAATCTTCATGCAACAACTTCAAAGTATGGTGTGTTCCATTGAGTAGTTGAGTAGTATGATCGCATAGAATACGAAAATTAAACATTCAATTTTATCAGCGGCCTGAGACTTTCAAAATTAAACGTGTTCTAAAATTGAAATTATCTATATTTGTAGAAATATCCCGGCTACTCACTATCAGTTTATAAATTGAAAAAAAAATGTTTTTTGTTTTTATAATATACTCGTCCCTTACCATGATACTGACCTGAATTGGTTTCAAGCAACTTCGAATGTGATCCACGTTTGGCATCAATAGTACGTGGCCGAGAGTAAAGATGTGTGATGTCTTTTTTGGTTTGAGGTCATCGAAAAACGTTGCACATTTCAAAGTAATTGCTACTTCAATATTTCTGTTTCTTTAACTTTATAATTAATTTATAAGAAATAATAGTGAAATGTAATTGTTTTAGTCACGAATTGTCCTACATAAGTATTGATTTTCGAAGCTCGTGTCGTATTAACATGCAAACAATTGAAGTTCAATGAACAGAAACAGTTATTTTAACAACTAGCGTATAAAACACACCTCGATTATTATTGTCGTGCTAACAAATATACTTAAACATCGAAACCTTCATTTAAAATCAATTTCTGATGGGACTTTGTACGAGTCCACCTGTATACGTACCACCCACTTAATAGTTTTTCTACCACAAAAGAATAATTCTTTAGATTGTTATGTTTAAACTATGAATGAGCCAGTGTAATTAAAAATACAAGTGGTATAAGATATACTGAATAACTGTTTCCATAGTTGACGTTGGATTGATTGTTTAAGGAAAAGGTAATATAAAAAATTACAGCGCCAATATGTATGGAATTAGGTGGTCACATACCACCAGATTACAATTAGCCTGTGTGCCTTCTTTTATGTATGTATTAACGTTTTCATGTTTGTTCTGTATTCAAATTATTTATCGACATTTAGACGAAGGTTTGGTACAAGCAATTCACAATTTGTGGCGGATTTGTCTTATATAATTGTCAACAATAAAAATAAAAAGTAAACTTTGAAATGTATATATTTACAGAAACGATTTTCACACTTCCGTCATACTAACAAAAGTTCTCAAATATAATTCTTATGTAAGCTACGTGAGAAAAAATCTCATTTGGTCCATCGTTGTTATCAAGTAGCCTCAGACCATCCGCTAAGAAGAAAGTTAATATGACAATAATAAAAATTATATTTAAAAATTGAATATATTTTAAGTTCATTTTACAACAATATTAATATATAGGGCATAATATAATGACTTTTTAATTAATATTATAAATGCGAAAGTGTGTTTGCTTATTTGTTTGTTTCGTATTTTATATCTTAACAGGTCAATCGATTATCATGAAATGTTGTTTACACTTTATTAGGGGGTACAAAAAAAAAGGTTTACCTAATAATTGCCCCCTCACCCCCTTTATACATGTGAAATCGCGGACGGAATCTAGTTCTGTATAATATTATAAGAGTGTTAGAGAATCTACGTTACAAAATGTTGTTTGAATAAAGTATATTATATTTTTGATTTAATTAATTAATTTATGGATAGAAATTGTTTTAGTGTTTGCAAATTTCATATTTACATTATAGTTATGGCCGATGGTCTTGTTGGTCAAACGACCGCGTCTCGCGAGTATTTTAAATCGGCTTTGATTTTTTATTACAAACATTTCATATTAAATCAAGTAATCAGTGAAGTAAAGAAATAGCTTGTAAATGTCATAAGCCCCCACTCCTTTTGGGGAGAGGTTTCCTCACGATCCTTCACCACCGAGCTCGAAATGAATTATAGACACAAATCAATCACATGAATATTCGGAGGGGCTTACCCGGGTTCCCATAGAATCTATCCACTGGGCCATCTCGGCTATTATTACAGTATAATATTCTGATCAAATACGCTCGCCCAATTGACAATTAGGTAATTGACGTTAAGATTGAGAAGGTCTTCGGTTTGTATGTTTAATGAGTCCGGGGTTATCGAGAGGTCATGTTTACAGACTTCTAATCAAACAATCTATGAAAAGAAATCAACTGTATACAGTTTTAGTTTTAATTTTTAAACACATTGAAGGCTTTTGAGACAAGTTGTTCTCCACGACTCCGTCCTCGATATCATTTTCGATTCATTTTAACGTATGAATGAATTTTATTACGTATACGCCCATATATTGGATAATCTGGACATGGATATATATATATATTTATGTAAAATATTATGAACGATTAAGTGATTTAATCGGTATGAGGTAACAAACAGATGAGATAGCTACTTTCGCGTTTGTAATATTAATACAGACAATCGGGATAAAGGCTAAATACAAATTTAGATTCCGAAATTCTACCCACTCATCATATATTCTACCGCCAAACGGCAATAAGTATTGATGCGTTCCGAATGTGTTTGTGTTTTGAATGGTGAGTGAGCCTGTGTGTTTATGCAAAAGGCACATAACATCTTAATTCCCAAAGTTGGTCGCGCATGGGCCATGAAGAAGTTGTTAATATTTCTTACATCGCCAATGTCTATGGGCAGTGGTAACCGTTTACCATCAGGTTACCCATTTTACCGTCCGCCTCCTTATATTATTTAAAAAAAACTGTTATGTTTTTAATTGACTACTTACAGTACCACTATAATTTCTAAAATATATAAAAATCTTCCTACATACGTCGTTTTTGGTGCTTTCTTTTTAATATGACTAAAACCGACCGAAAACAGCCGTCGAATTTCTTAATTAAATTCTTACTTTTCCTTACGAATAATAATAAGTGAAGGTTCTAGTATACTACGGCTTACGATTCTTTAGTATTCGGCACGCACCTACACACAAGTGTAGGTCGCGATATTTAAGTATCAAATTGTGTGTAGCAACAATACACTAAGAAGAATCACTAAATAATTCACGTTCACGTTCTATACAATGTCTCTTTTTATTTGTTTGTTTTTGTTGTTTATAATGTAAATATATATTCTTAATGTCGATGTTAAGTATATTTAGAGGAATTTGAATTTTATCATGAAATACATTTTGTATTAATCTGATATATGCATGTTAATCAGCTGATCCCATTTCTGGTCAAATGTTTCTCCGTCAAAATTCTTTTTTTCTTAAGAAAAAGGTTTGCAGTTAATTCCACCACGTTCTTCCACTGCGTGTAACATACCTGGCAGAATTTTTTTCAAAAGGTGTTGGTTTCCTCATATTTTTTTTCAACACAAAAATAATTATAACATGAAACAATGCATACATAATTTTCTGAAAATTCCGAGGTGATTGCCCCGATTTGTAACCACAGTCATCAGTTAAGGTCCACGTTTTATCCACTGGGCCATCTCGTTTCTGTGTGTATAATGTTATGTTATGAATATGTTTAATTTACATTCGAACGTTGCATAAATATAGCACACGCTTAGTTAATTCAAAATCGCGTGATACTGAGATGTGAGAAAAGGTTTTTTTTTCACGGCAGTATTGCATTTAGTTTCGCATTTCCATATGTTACTACACGTTGTTAGTTAAGTATATACATTCGTATAAATAACTTAACTGATGTCTATATTTTTATTGCGTTAAATATGTGCATGAAATTTTTCACATGATTTCAAAACAGCTGTTGAAACTTTGCAATTATGGATTGTTTTTATTTCGTATTATCATTAAATGCCTTTCTAGTTTGAAAATTTTTGCTCGTTGATTTTTTTTTAATAGAATTGTATATATTATAATATTTTAAATATATAAATTTAATATTTGAAAGCCAATGACGTAGCTATTATAAAAAAAGTGAAAAAACGGACGATGTTCTATTTTGAATTGAATTCAAGTCTGCCATGGTTTTTATTTTATATTTATGTCTTCCTTATCGTCTCCGGCCATGGCGGCCATTCTTTAAGGAAACTAGACAACCGCGCAGACAATATTATACTGGAAATGTGTATGCCAACACAGGCATTCTGTAACTTCATGTAAGATGCAGGACGGATTACGTGCTTTACGAGGCACGGGAATGTGGCTGCCAATTTTCAAACTCTGAGCTATTACAGATAGCTCAGAGTCGAGATGGCCTAGTGGTAAGAACGCGTGAATCTTAACCGATGATCGTGGGTTCAAACCCGGGCAAGCACCACTGAACTTTCATGTGCTTAATTTGTGATTATAATTCATCTCGTGCTTGACGGTGAAGGAAAACATCGTGAGGAAACCTGCATGTGTCTAATTTCACTGAAATTCTGCCACATGTGTATTCCACCAACCCGCATTGGAGCAGCGTGGTGGAATAAGCTCTAAACCTTCTCCTCAAAAAGGGAGAGGAGGCCTTAGCCCAGCAGTGGGACATTAACAGGCTGTTACTGTAATCACTAGACTAACGAGTCAGGTAAGCCTTACAAAATAAAGCCCTCGATGTTCGCTAACCGTACAAGTAACTAATGCATTTTGTTTTTAAAATGTCAATACTAGAAGCGAAAACAAGTCAGGTGAAAATAGGACAAGCGTACAATGTAACAAGAAATGTCAATTAGTATAATAATTGGGGTTAGCGTTTGGTGATGTAACGGTCGATAGATCCGGTTGTTGTTTCCGCTTTGAGTCTTAACGATTGATTGACTGGACGCACGTGTTGTTTCTTTATTTATTTTTTTTATCTCTTTTAGTGGTGTTAACGTTTGGATTGTTTGCAATTTGTACTTTCATTGTTATCGTAATTGCATTCTGTAGCATTCAACAGAACTCAATTACGATAACTATAATTTCGTTTAAATGAATTAATTCATAATTCATTTTCGAATTTCTTTACTTTCAAATTTATCTATAGTTTGACATTTATTTGGAAATTGTACGATTTAAATTTTATCACATGTATTGAAAAATGTTACATTTGACGAAGTATCAATAAATCAATTTCTAAGTGTTTCATTTCGCCCATCTCTCGCTTTGTTGTGACATGAATAATTCAAACTGTTCGTCGTTTACTTTCAATGCAGTAAGTTCGTCAATTTATCACTGTTTACGTGTCTTCAATTCAAGTGATGTTCAACCGAACCGGATTCATGGTAAAGGCTTCTTGGTTGATCTACTTACCGAATCCGCTCCAGATTCAACATTATATAAAAAAAAAAAATATTGGCATTTTTTTTTGGAAAGGTTGAATTTTATTAGATTGGAAATGGCCTTATTTCCGTATAATGTTTCTAATTCAATTATGAACATTGTCTATAATAATAATTCGTTTTTCAAACAAGAATATTTATTAAAGCTTCTTATGCATAGTCAATTTTTGTCCATGCAATTAATTTTAATGGAACCTTCATAGTAAATTGATGAATGACTTGTTACCAGATAATTAGGCTTTAAAATTATTTTATTACACGAATGATTACATTTTGGAATGTAGATGTCAACAGTGTCAAGGATAGGTATTGGGGAATAATTATAGTCTTAGATTTTGTTTCTGACAAGACACAATTATGGAGGAAACACCTAAGAGATCTATTGAGAAAATTCTTAACTAAAATAAACTTTTCCTAAGTAATAATAATAAAAAAAATAATTTATGTCGACCAAACAAGGATTATATATACAAGACAATAAATAATAAAAAGACAAAAATTACAATAATAATATTTTACATATTATAAATTATATAAAATTTATTCGAATTAATTCATAATACCAAATAAAATTAAATAATTTTGAATTAAATCAAATCAAATCAATTCAAATTCAAACAAATCAATCACATTAAATTATATTAAATAGGCTCTTGTCTCTTTTAATTGTCAGTTTACAAGATCAAACTGAACTTAAAGTTACACCGGCTTGGGATGTAAATACTACCGAGATAAATCGGTAAGATTTTTAGTTGTTATTTTATTCTAACAATTCAATTGGGTATTTTAATTAAACATAATGAAATTATTATTTATCCTTCCACGATTTTTTATAATATGCCTTATTTAACGATGGAATTTCAATTTATTGATTGACAAAGCTATAATAAATGTTCATGATGACTTTATTAAACATATCAAACAAATGCGGTTATACTTTTAACTAATGTTGTATGGTTTCATAACTTGAAAAATGATCTAAGATGTTATGAACTATAATGGCTTATGGGCAACATTTTGAGTTCTCATTAGACATCATAGTACAAATTTACTTTCACCTCATTGCTCATCACAATTGCGCCAGTTGCGTGATGTGAATTATGATACCATCTTCGTTAATTCACATTTGTAACAAAAAGAAATGTAATTTTTATTTATGTACGTACGAAACTCATTATTTTTACTATCAAAGAGCATAGGGCATTAAGAATGTTCGCGTTAAATGTATTCTTGATTCTATGTTTTCTAACATCTATAATATAAAGTATAGTTCGGATTCACTTTCACCGCGTGCATCAGCTCATCTGCTACGGCAACGTGATGTCCATAGTAACGACGACCCCCTGACACACTAGCGCAACCATCGTTCACGGTCAGAAGAAAGTGGTCAGCCATTGTTCAATTGCTTTGGCGAAATTCGCGCTTTCGACGCTCAATATGCATTGATTATAAATATTTTATATTATGTTCATTGTTCGATTGTTCTCGATTTACTGTTTATATGTTATTGTTAATATATTCGTATTGCTTCGGAACGCAATGTAATTATTTTTTATGAATGAGTGTTTATTATTTTTGTTTTGAAAGATAAATACGTTTTTAAAGTGCTAAATGTTAAATATATTTACCGTATATAAGCTAATTAGATTACGTTTCGTGGTTGTTGATTTCATTTATAAATTAAGAGGGGACCGGAATGTGCGTGTTGACAGCTATTTCCCGACACGTTTTAAAAGTTCACGGTCGATGAGTGGTGATCGATTTGTATCATTGTTCGATTCGATTCAGCTTATTTGCAACACTGGCGAGTTTATTCGATGATATGATTATTTGTACGCGATGTGGAAATTGCAATTTGCAAAGCGCTACGTTGTCCGCTGTAGCGTATATGAATTGATTAAGTAAGTTGATCAAATATCTAGTCTCTAGTCCATTTCATTAAGTATTTCAATTATCGCTTCATTGAGGCCGTCTTTAGGATCGAGTTTGATATTTGGGTCACTGTAGACTACATAAGAACGTTCATATTAATTGTTTTACGTCACTCACGCGATTTCCTCACTAAAGTCACATTTTAAGTAAACAGATACGGGTGGAAACGCCATCAGTACAAGCTAATCATCCGTTCCGATCTACCGCAATAGTTCGCTAAATGTCGACGCAAAGTTCAAACGAACAATATACTTCGTTTGTGACGAAATCGTTCCAGTGATACGCTTCAGCCATGACTTAGTATTGGATATGGATTGGGATATTTTAAGGTCACGTAACCTACGGAAAATATTTGATTATTATTATTACAAGCTGGTATTTAACTTCACTTGTTAGGATGTGGTCAAATGGTGTAATATTTTTTATCAGTTCCACCAACCGATTGAGATGAAATTTGGATATATGAAACCTCGGTAACAATGCAATATGTTATGGAGGTGGCCTTATAACTACTTATTTTAGTCGTATTTGAGATTGTTGGATTTAATTTGTTGGAAGTGCTATGGATCTAGATGGTGTCCAGGGTCTCTTAAGATGAAATTAAGAGGTGGCCACAGGTACTCCTTATTTACTCAACATCATTTCATTATACTTGGGCTGTTAGTCGTTGAAATATTTGGTAAGTTGTTTCAACAAATAAAATAAAAGAAATGATTATTATTTAAATGTTGCAAAGTAGATATTTCGATGTGGTTTTGTGAAAGTTCAGGGTTCTCAAATTTGAAACAGTTTACAATATCAAATATAAGAAGTTAAAATTAATGCATTCAAATAATTTAATTTCAGTATAGAGGTTAATTTAAACTGTCTGCCATAACTCAAAGTATTAACACATTTCGGAAACGCAACATGTTAATTATATGACGCTCATAATCTTGATTCAGTTAAATATTTAAGTCGTATTAAAGCAATTCTCGCATAATTAGCTAACTTACAATAAAAGTTAGCTTAAAAGATTTGAGATATAAATATGAATGGAAGAAATAAATTCGGAATGTCAGCGGATTATTGATGCTCAAATAATGTACGGATCTATCTATAAATGTTGAGGCAGAGATTAGTTAAACAATGCTGTTGTTTTCTTTCGAGAAATTAATAGTAATAATTGAACACGTGTAGGATAATAAGAAAATTTATGCAGTCAAACAAAGATTACATTACATTGCTAAACGTACAATTTATTTAAAATTTTCAATTAGGACCCGGATGATGTTCTCTTGACTTTGGTCCGAGACCATTAATTTACCAGTATATAACGAGATTTGCAAAATTAAACATCAAAGTAATAATAATATCCTGGGACATTATTCACACATGACCATCTGATCCCAAATTAAGTAGAGCTTGTACTATGGAAACCAGACAACTGATATACTACTTTTCTTTTGTAAATGCATACTTATATAGATAATTACACCCAAACTTAGGACAAACAGACATGTTCATGCACACAAATATCTGTCCTGGGTGGGAATCGAACCCACAACCTTCGGCGCGAAAGGCAGTACTTGTTATTGTTGTGTTCCGGTTTGAAGGGTGAGTGAGCCAGTGTAATTACAGGCACAAGGGACATAAAATCTTAGTTCCCAAGGTTGGTGGCGCATTGGCTATGTAAGCGATGGTTGACATTTCTTACAATGCCAATGTCTAAGGGCGTTTGGTGACCACTTACCATCAGGTGGCCCTTATGCTCGTCCGCCTTCCTATTCTATAAAAAAAAGGCAAGTATCTACCAACCACGCCAACCGGCCCGCCATCAAATTAGTACTAAACAGTCGCTAAAACCTATAAATGAAGCCGTTAATCGTTTATTGTCATTATTACCATTATTAACGTTAATAATTATAACGTTTCACATAGCACTCCTATGATTGTGTCAGTTAAAGAACTTATGGAAAGTTTTCGCTCTTTCGCGATGAGTGTTTAGGCTTAAAGATATTATATTATAATATATTTAAATTATGCACAAATGGACGAGAGAGATTTGTTTGCTGTGATCGCAAACGTGTTTTTTAAACACATTATTTGAAAATGGATTAAATTGTCATAGTTTTCTAATATATGTTGACAGAATGAGAGTTCGATCTGTAATGGATTTTAGAAATACGCATAACGTAAACTCAGACATCCAGTGATCGACAAAAACTTGTATGTCTTATCTATACAAATAATGTTTCCGTATATACTGGTTATGAACACTCAAACTTCACTGTATTTTTATTTCTTGTATATAATTTTTTCACGTATCATTATAAGTAAATATTTCGTTTGCTAAAAATCAATGAATTTTGTGTATGGGGCTGACCGAACTTCGAAAACATCACGACCAATTGTTTTCGCTATTACAGCTACAGGTGCAGTCAATAGTCCTTCAGTCCGATAACATCACGATAAAAAATCTGATCACGATAAAAATAATTTATGATTTGGACCGACGCCTACATATCTAATAAAATCAAAATAAATATCAGCACTAAATCTAAACCATTATAAACAATCGCGTCCCCTAAAAAATAATTATAATCATTAGCAGAAATCAAACATATGAGTGTCACATTGTATATATATATATATATATATATATATATATATATATATATACATATATTTATAAAATATATTTCTGGTAACCAAATGGGCTATATGATAGTAAGTAAACCGCAGTGTATGTGATATTAGCGCCGTAAGAAATATTAACCATTAATAAAATATTGCAGTAGGAAAGTCTGTTCTTCTTTTGAGGACAATGTTTGTTTTACATGTGGTTACAGAGGTTTACCTTTGCTCAGCACGAGATGATTTATAAACACAAATAAAAACATGAACGGGTTAGAAAGCACCACTAAATAGTGGCTGGCTGGCTTTGAACCCAGAGTCTTGAGCTAAATGTTTACGTGTTCTAATCACTTGGCACTCTCGGTGCGGTAGTGTCTAGATTTACTCCAGTTTTTGAATAATCAATCATCGAGACATATAGGTTATGTATTTCACACGAGTTCACGCGAGTTGCGACGTAAGCTTACATTCGTTTTTTTTGTTATAAATAAACGTGTAATCAAAATTCAATAAAGTCAATAGGGTGTGAAATATTTCATAGCTTAAGCAAGCATATTTAAATTGGTCCGTGTCATCATTCGCGGTTTCACAAATTATTGGAAAATGCAAATTGGTTTGATGTTTCATAATTTGCATTTCAATCAATTATTATGCATACGATTGAGCAAATTAGCATGAAACTTTGTAATGTATTTAGTGTTTCTTTCAATATGTCTTATATCTAAATGTGTGTTGTAAAATGTGTACCGTCAGTAGCGCAAAGGATAACGGTGGCCTAGCGATATAAAAGTCGCAGGTTCGATCATGATCCCTAAGCTTATTGTCTCTCATAAACAGTTATTACAGATAAAAAAAAAACAGTGAAAGTTTTTAAATTTATTATTGATATCTTTTTACATGTTTTTGTTTAAAATGATAACATTTCTTATTATATGTATTCATTAAAAAAAAAGTTTATAGAACTAGGAACAAATATTGTGTAAACTAAATTTAAAACTAGACTCATGACACAAGTTTTCGACACCGCTAATGTATTCTTCCTGGGGCAAGAAAGTTCTTTATTTAAATTGCGCAGAAATGGGTAACATTGCCATCAATTTGCTTTAAATATTATTATTTTATGATCAAATTGTTTGTCTTGGCTGACTATCAACGTACAGCAAAAACTACTGAGTGTAGAAAGTTCAAATTTGGAACATATGTTTATTTTATAACGTGGATGCTAAGAAAATATTTTAGGGAAATTGCAACTTTAATAGAAGTAAAACTATGTATGATGGTCATTACTAGTGACCACTCAAAAGTGCTTTAACTTTATTTAAGTTGAATTATAATATAATTTGATTTTCATTTGTTTTTATTTCTAATTTAATATTAATTACTGAAATTATCGACACGATTAAAACATTATTTATGCCAATTAAAATTATATATAATATTTTAAAAACATATTTTGGCATATTACCTTATTGCATTAGGAGTTCCTGTTTTAAAATTGGTCGAAATTATCGCAGCGAATAATAATTATTTTACAGATCATATACTTAGCTTCGATACGTCTATGTCATGCTTTCTTCATCTTCTTATTTAGTTTACTGGTGTTAAGCCATCCATTAATTGTACTATAATACAGATTACTAAGTAAAACTGATTAGGGATTATTCATGGTATGTTTAGTCATTCGATATTTGCGGATTCGTTCCTGATTCATCAGAGTATTAACGTATTTAGTCCCAGCACGTTTATCTCCTTGATGGAGATATAATGATATAAAGCTATATAAGCTAGCAACTACTCAAGGCAATCGTTTTTTTTTTTTAAAGCATTGCTTAAAGATCGATTTATTTTTTTTTAACATTTATTTTAATATCTAATATTATTTAAATAAAATATATGGTTTTCGGAAGTCTTGTTTTACTTTTTTTTTGTAAATATATAAATAGGCAAAGACAAAAGTCTATACTCATTTGTTTGTCAACCGTATTTTCTTTAATTTTTGTGATTTGTGAAGCTGATTTGCGGGCTTTAGAAAAAATAATGTTCTAAAAAAGAAAATTCATATTATATGATTTCCTGAAATTTCAAATAATGATTATGGTAATTTCGACCACTGGTTAGTAATGTGAACACTAGTCTGTTTTATTATGTTATTTCTCTCGTAGACCTTGAGTATAATGTAACTTTGATCTGTAATATAATTTTGCACACATCTAACGTTATTATTATCCTGTCTAGTATTGCCTTTATTCACATAATATCCGTACATCAAGGCATCGCTAATGGTATATGCCAATGTTAATGTTAGATTTTGTTTTTGGTATATTGAGCAATAATGATTCAAAATACTATTTACAAAGTCTGCAATTAAATTTCGATATTAGAGTATATTCGTAGTTGAACACGAATGTAAAATCCAAAATAAGAAAAAAGAGAGACAAATAGAGAAAGTTAGCTGCTAGAAAGAGAGTATGCTAAAACATGTAATATATTTTTTATTTATTTATAATTTATGTCAAATTATTTTACCAATATTTTGGTTGTAAATAAATGCTAAAACATAAACAAATAGAATTAAACGAAACGGTTTTAAATAATAAATAACAATAAAGTTCTTTTCTTTAAAATCATGCTATTTTAAAAATATTTGCATTGAAACTGTGAAAGTTTCAAACAGGACAATTGACGTGATGGGTATTTTGGACCCTACACATTATTATGTTGAAAATGTTCCTCAATAAATTTCCTTTAAAATGGCCTATTCAGTGAGTAAGTGAGTGAATTGTATTGCGTTTTGAGGATGGTCAACGCTTTTGAAAATTAGGTGTGCAATATATAAGGTTTTCATTTTTAAATGGAATTGTTTGATTTCCAGGGTCTCCCATCTTGGTCGCGCGGTCTGGAGGCAGCGGAGGCGGCGCGCGCGCGCCTTGTGCGCTGGGCGTGCGGCGACGCGCCCCCCGAACCGGACCCGCCGCGGAAGAAGATGCCTCATGCACTGCGCCGCCGGTGGCCAATGTGCCCCTGCTTACAAGTAAGTTTACATCATTTATTGTGATCTGATACATAACTATTTCATTCTTTATTTAAGCTATGCCTTATTAGTTCTTTAACGTAATCTTTTTTTAGGACGATAGTCATTTATTCTCCTAAATCGCATTGGAATACCGTGTAACCACCAATAGGACATTTAGCGTGAAGGCCTTACTTACAAACTTTGCTTAGCATCTGTTTAGTTGAACACGGAATTACCTCTTTCTGTCGTTATTGATTTGACATTCGAAAGAAGCATACACATTTTTTAACTAATCACTCGATAAATTAGGTTTTTAAGTAAGGCCGAGCGACCATTTAAACAATCTGAAATCTTCTAGACTGTTTAAAAGTCGCTTCTCTTTTTAACAGTATGTAATGTAAATATATATTGCTTAATGATTTTAATCGGTGATTTCACGATGATCATCAAAAATGACTTCTAGCTGGTGAGTCGAGTAGTTTCTGTATATTTTATACATCAATTATGTCGATATTCAGAATACATATGTACTAATAATAAATCTTGCTTGGAAACGCTTGTCATTCTACGCTTTGTTTAAATGATATTAGCCATATATCTTATCGTAACGCACCAATTTGCCATTTGTTGTGCCATTTCGCTGTATTTCACAAATGTTTTTGGCCGTGTTGTGATTGAACGAGAAATGCAAAACTTTATTCAATTATAGCTTTTATTTGCAATAAGACGAACATTTGTTTAAGTTAAATTTGAGTTAAAAATTAACATATTGATGTACACGACTGCCGATTGGTGACCTAAATTGAAATTCGTAAGATATTTGAATGAAGTTGGATAAATAGAAATTAAATCCTAAACTTTGTAATAAAACTGATACAAGTTTACAATTATATTAATTGTATTATAAATAATCCTAAATGCCGAAAATACAATTGATTAAAATCTATAATATTGAACAAAATGTCACGTGACCACGAAATCGCCATTAATGGCTTTCATACTTCTGACGTCAGAGTGTTTTGACACAAGTTGAATGATCGTCTTAAAAGGGCTTTAACACCGTGACCTCACAACTAAAGTAGCGCTTTATCAGTGCTAAATTTACGAATTCAATCTGGAATGTGATATAACTTTTTATTTAGAGAAACAGTTTTCTTATAACTTAAACATAAGAACTGTTGGACTTATGTCTCCTCTCGCATTTGAGAAGAAGGTTTGGAGCTCATTTCACCACGCTGCTCCAATGCAGGGCGATGGATAACTCCTATATGATATGACAAAAATTGTATATCAACAAAATGATGTTTGGTATGTTTTAATTATATGTTATTAATAATAAAAATATGATATCGATACGTTTTCTTGTTAATCGTTGCGGAACGTATCATATACACCAAAGAATACGTAACTCGACACCGGATATCGGGTTCCTTTGGGTCGCAGGTTCGTGTAATGTTCCACTTTCACCACAGCACTTGTTGAAGTCTAGCCAGTATCTATAATTGTACTCCTAAACATAAAATTATTTTAATTAATTATAAAAATAATGTTTTAAATCGTCTATACTAATATTATAAATGTGAAAGTTTGTCTGTATGTTACTCTTTCAGGGATAAACGACAGAACCGATTTAAAAAAAAAATGGTATGAAACAAGAAAGGATATAATAGCCTACTTTTTATACCTTAGATCTGTAAACCCATGCAACACCCCCCCCCCCCCACCTTCTAACACGCGGTTGAAGCCTAGTGTTTTATAAAATAACATAATAATAATTTTATATATCACTAGCTCGTTGCCAGGGACTTGCTCGCGTCAAGATTATGTTATGATTTGATATATCAAGAAAAAAAAAAGATACTAAAGTTTTTATTTATTATTATTGTTACTATTATAATTATTTTCTAAATGTTTTTAAGAAACGGTTTTCTTTCTTATAACATATTATATGACAAATTTAAATACAAACTCATTTTAACCCATGCTTGTGTAGTCTTTACCAAGATACTTTTGGCATCTCATAAACCAGCATTAAATATATTATATTTAGATTTATTACTTACTATGAAAATATTATACTGTTATATAAAGTGAAAGATGATTACGCTGATAAATAGATGATTAATATACAACGCATATTTTAAATGATGATCCGATTAGAATGAACACAATTTAAAATTTGTAACAGGAGTTTTTTAATTAGTAAAAGCATTATTTATTCATTCGCTGTGTCCGATAAATCGAAAAAAAAAACTTTATTCAAGTAGGTTTATAATTTTACAATCATGTTACAGTATCGAAATAAATGTAGAGTTACCGCCGGTTTGAAATGTAGATTCTACCGAGAAGGACCGACAAGAACTTCAGTAGTTACTCTTTTTAATCCGTTTAATTGCAGAGTCAATCAAATACAATGAAATCTATGCATATCCAGTTTGGAAATGAACAAATACTAACTCCACGCTTCTATATCATTTATATAATCTTGTGTTGAGTAATATGCTTTATTTATCAAATATTATATATTTTGACGTGAGATTTAAATTTATTAATAGATGAAGTTAAAAGAAATAGTAAAAAGTAAAATAATGATTTGTGTGATAATGTGGAATCTTATTATAGAAGCGAATACCGCTAATTTATTGACTTTGTAGAGTCGGAAACTACGTATTATAAGTGAATCCTACTCCTCGTGTTTATGCAATGATTGTCACTGTTTCTTTAAAAATAATCTTTATTATTCTGAATCGGGTTAAAGAAACATTATTTCTTATTAAGAATCATATTCACTGACACGAGAACATAATATTATTACAATAATTGCCTAGCGGCGTAGCAAAGTAGCAATGTATAAATAATATACACATACTTACACATAATACACAAAGTCCTAACACCAACAAAAACATCCCCACGATGTCTTCCTTTACCGCAAATTATGTATTCTCTTAAATGGGTCAGAAGAGCAGCCAGTGTATCTATATATGTAGGTATTTCTTAATTATCTAACTTCAAATATAGTAAGTATTAACAAAGATGTCCTATCATATTATACATATTAGTCCACTAGAGAGCAACAGGTTCACATCACAATTTGATCCTTTAAAAAACTGCTATAATTTTGTAAATCTAAGCAGCAACATTAACATACTATAATTAATATTTTCGTCGACTTTTTGACATTTCCGACATCAAGTTGGTAATTCGTACGCGATTGATTGAACATTGACACATTTCACTTGTTATCTATAGAATCACGCTTTTACTTGCCAATCCATCAGACCTATTATAGAAAACATTGACACCGTCGCGAGTAAGTCTGTTGAGTTATAAAGCTGACCGTTGACTACATGTGTAGGCTGTGCAGCGCAATGATTGGCAATAAAATGATTAATAAATGTATGGATTCGAATTGGTCTGCTACTATCTTATAATTTTCGCTTTCAAAGAAACAAATCAAAAAGTCTGCTGGACCCAATTGTACGAAAACTTAAGTGCTTAGTTTGGATTCATTATCACGTATACTTAGAATTTGATTTAAACATTAATAAATAAATAAATATGTAATAAATATTATATTATATATATGTATAGTATACTTGTATCAATTTATGTACTTGGATTATTGATATTCCTTACGATGTCAAATTAACTATTTAAAATCACATGACAGTTGATGACATTTGGCTACCCGATTTGTGTATAAAAATATAGGCACATTGACAAAGAGACCTAGAGACATATCAGACACATAGACCAAGCAAAAAATGACATTATTAACACGTGATCAAATAATATACTTATTGACAAATTTTATTCAACTTAAACCTAAGAAAAATTAAGTTCCGTGAAATAGTCAACAGCAATAAATGTGCCTTAATTATTTTTCGTGTCATAATTTTTGTAAGTGTTTCTTGTAAGTAGAATACTAATAACAAAGCAAAGGATTTTCCGCACGGTGTATAGTCAGCCTTAACGTCAATTATTATCTTAATCGCCGTTGTAGGGCCGAAACATACAACCGACGGTATCTATCGAACAAGTTGTTAGGATTCGAAAGCCGGCATTGATGTCGGTCACAGCCGGTGTGTATTTATTGTGGTAAGATATCTGAGTGATGGTCGTGGCATGTGCCGGTGCGGTTTTTAACCGGTAATAATTAATCGGTTTGTTTTATTGCGAATATTTTTTATTGGGATTTGTATAATTTTTTTTTTGTTTTTATTCTATTTATTACTAGTAAGTGAAATGAATTATTGTAAAAATACCTATTCTATATCTTTTAAAATATTTCAAGTTTTTGATCGTTTTAGGTTTTAATTGTGTTACAACCCGGTACCGGTAGATGGCGTTAATTAGATAATACGCGTATCTAAAACGCGTAGGCATGATGTTTGCTACTGGGTATATATAGTTTAGAACAATATTAATAATATAAATTTCGGATTATGCATGGGCAAAGTCGTTATTTTGCAAACAGCCAATCCATTGTTCTAGTTACCAAACTGAAAAATAACTGTCGTCAACAATATTTGATATTTATAACTTTGGAATGTCGGGTATTCAATGCGATCAATGCTGCATTAGTAATATCTATTGGAGAATATTCAATAATATTTTAAATAGTTTTTAACTTTAAGATTTTTTCGAACTTCGAAATAGAAAATTATCTACAATGAAGAAATGAGAAGTATAACTTAAAATCCTTGATTTTGAATGCGGAAATATTACAACTACACATCCGTGACCTCTAGGAAACGAGAGTTAAACTTCATTAATTCCAATTAAGGGCAACGACAGGACTTGACTGATTGCAGTGCGAACTTGCATCATGGCCTTAGTCGATGGCATCTTTAGATTAAACTAGCTGGTCTCCTTCAATTTATAGTAAGGTTTTAAACGTTTAAACCAGGATTACCATCGAATGGGCGTGAATCTTGGCGCTTGTTTGCACGATTAAATATAATATTTTATATGATAATAATATTTTGTTATGTTAAAAAAACTGCAGGTATATAAATATACCTTGAAGAAGCTTGAAGCACAGGGAGATATTATAGTGCGCCATTGTTTTGCGAAAACACACGTGCATTTTCTATTCACACACTGCCTTCGAACGTGACCGTGAATGATACGATTGATCAGACGAAGGGCCGGGTTTTCGTACTTTTCGAGGCACGTAGAGTGTTACACTGTGAAATTTGTAAGAGAAAAACCCAATGACTATTATTTTCTAGACCAGGGATTTCAACAAAATCTGCAATCAGACAATCTACTTACTAGATCAATGAGTCAGATAGTATTAATATTAAATAGTAACGTTATCACAGTAAGCTCGTACAAGCACTTTTGAATCGTCATATTTGTAATAATAATAATTTATTTACCGTACATCTATTACCAGTTTTGAAGATAGATTCTACCGGAGTTCTCTCCGGCTCAAAAGTAGTTACTTATTTCACTATTACATAACATATATTACTACTTATGTACAATTTATTACGTTGATATTAGCCATG
The DNA here is from genome assembly GCF_905147045.1 of Nymphalis io. Classification (NCBI taxonomy): domain Eukaryota; kingdom Metazoa; phylum Arthropoda; class Insecta; order Lepidoptera; family Nymphalidae; genus Nymphalis; species Nymphalis io. Next base: position 10,182,533 of record NC_065894.1, on the reverse strand, counting down.
AAAATAAACGAATACTAACGCTACATTTTTCAAGAACTAGGATTGTTTAGTGGGTCTTAATAGAATACGTCATTCATATATATTAATTCAGGTACAGGTTTAAATGTTTCAGTCATTGACCTTGTATACCAAAACCCACGCAGAGGAAGTCGTAGGCAAGACTAGTTTGAATTAAGTGCATTCATAACATTTAAAATATCGATTCAGAATTTTGATTATTAAAAAATAAATGATATAAAGATGTCGAATAACATACATATAAAAATACTATAATTCTGTTACTTTTTTTTTTTTTTTTATATGCCCCGGGATGGCAAATGACTCTACTCCACCTGATGGTAAGTGGTAGTAGAGTCCAAACGCGACGACGGCGAGTACAGTCGGGAAGAATGTTCTGTACTAGCCGTCCCCGCCTTGCCGGCCCGCAAGATGCCTCTTCACGCCTCGTTTGAAGGAACCCGGGTTGTAAGAGGAGGGGAACACGTGAGCTGGTAAGGAATTCCATTTTTTGGTAGTGCGACAAAGAAAGGAGTTGCCAAATTTCTTTGTGCGCGATGGAATTGATGTCACAGTTAGGCGGTGACATCGAGAACCAGCTCGCGTGGACTTAAGAAGGAAGGGGGAAGCAGGAATTAGAGAGAATAATTCCTCAGAGCACTCGCCGTGATACAGACGATAGAAAGCGCTCAGTGCTGCTATCTCGCGACGCAATTGTAAAGGTTCAAGGGTGTTTGTGACCTTTACGTCGCCAATAATGCGTACTGCACGTCGCTGCAACCGGTCCAAGGCCTCCAGTAGGTACTTAGCGGAGCCATCCCAAAGGTGCGAGCAATATTCAACGCAAGACCGTACCTGTGTTTTGTATAACAGGCACAGTTGTTGTGGCGTGAAAAAAAGCCGCACCTTGTTCAGAACTCCGAGTTTTCGTGAAGCTGTTTTTATAATAGCCTCGATGTAATCCCTTGAACTAAGGTCGCAGCGAACGTCCATCCCCAGCATGGCGATTTTGCTTTGTATCATCAGCGGTGTGCCACAGAGGGAGGGATGAGGGTAAAATGGTGACTTTTTCGCTGTGAGAGCGCACACCTGTGTTTTGCACACTTTACTTACTTTACTTTTTTTTAAGTTAGTGTATAGCTTCATTGTAGAGTATAATTATTGATGAAGTTAACTTTTGTGAATACTTCTGTCTTATTTTATTAATCACTTAAATATTGAATTAAAATCGTCAAACTCTATTCAATGCAGAAACAATTGTTACATTCGCTTATTGATATAATCATGTTGCTTAATTGTCTTTTATTAATTTTTTATTGGACCGCATTTTAAAACATACTTTATACGCGTGCAACAAAAACGCTAGTAGCTAACGCATCAATAGATATTCAGGCAGCCAGCGATGAAAATGAACTGATGAACCAATTCTTTTAATTTATAACGGTGACGATACATTTCCGATTTAATTCCGATTCAACTTCGAATTGCTTGACAGCAAAATTACTTGGTAGGTACCACTCATCATATATTCTACCGCCAAACAGCAAGAGTGTTTCAAGGGTGAGTGAGCTAGTGTAACTACAAGGCACAAGGGACATAAAATCTTAGTTTTTAAGGTTGATAGCGCATTGGCGATGCAAGGAAGGTTAATATTTCATTATTACAGAGCTAATGTCAATGTCTATAGGCGGTAGCACTTACCTTTAGCGGGCGACTTGCGAGTCTGCCTATCACATACAATAAAAATAAATGTAAAACTTAATAACTTTTGACATAAGATTTAAACCAAGGACTTCGGGTTCAACTTTATAGGGCAATAGACCAACGAGTTAGTTGGTTGTATAAAATCTCCATTGCGTGATGTACTCCTGCAAAGCAACCATTATGACTAATACAACTTATCGGTCACGTATGTCAAATTACAAAGCTCAAACGAAATACCCTACGATTAACGATCATTTAATTGTTAATCGAATTAGAGCGAGACAATAGGTACGGGTGGAAGCGCGGAAGTAATTACAACGAACATACAACCGCTCCACTGATTGAGATACATTGTCGACGGGTGACAAGACGGACATGTCGCTTGATTGAAGAATCATTAGTTTTGTATCATTTTAAACGTGAAATGTGACCTCTTTAACATGTACACATAATAATTGAGGCAAACGCGTCTTTAAAAATATAATCCGTAGTGAATTATTACTAAGTGAAAATGTTTTCAAGGAAGCGTAAAACAAAACAGAGTTTCTGGTTGAAGAGAAAATATTCCATCAAACAAAATGTAAGTTTCGAGTTTGTTCTTCGAGATCTTAATTTCTTAAATATGAAGTAAAAATTTGCTCTAAAATTATAAGGTATATCAATACTACAATAATAATGGACCCATCTCCCTGTACCGTGCTTTGTAATATGAGCTAAATATTTTGGTATAATAAATTGTGATATTTGTCTGCCGTTGTCTGTTGTTTTTTGGAATAACTTTTTGTACTGACTTTGTTCATTAATTTGAAATACTTGAACTAAGATCGTAATTAAGTTTTTAGACGACCATATTGAATAACGTCTGGGCTCTGGGAAACAATTCGCTAATTGTATTTGTAACATGCATTTGTAGGAGTTTGTTGTAAAATGCATTTAATTCTATCGGGGCTAAATTTGAAAATCGCTTGAATTTTTATTTAAACAAAAAAACTGTATTCAGTCTTATTCTTTAAGAAATTTGTAACGTATGTATGAACTAAGACTAGTTTTCGTATTCTAGAGAGCATAGGAAAAGTTTACATATATCGAAAAAAAAAAACATCTGTCTCACCCACCTCTCTCATTGAATCATCGTGGTGGAAAAGACTAAACCGTTTCTTCAAAAGGAGAGGAAGCCTCTACCCAGCTGTGGGACGATCCAAAGACAATCTCTATAGGCAAAGCTGATCGAATATATATCGTCTGCTTTCTTACAATTCATTTAAAAAAATGCACTTTAATAAGAAAAACAATGAAAGCTGTATATGGGAACTATTTCAATAAAATACGCGCATATAAATATGTTCATTCTCTCGGGACATCCTCGGTGAAGTCATCGACCAAAATACTATTCCGCCGACTTGTATACCTTAAAGATCAGGGTTGATACAATATTTACATTTGTTTATTTGTCATAATATAAAATATGTACTCGAAGATTGTTTGTACTTACGCATTATATATGTATATACGTATTATGAATTTAAGATAAGCTTACTCAAATATGTTGTTTTGTCAAAAAAAAATACTGTAATCATTTAATAAACAGGTAGTTATGTATATATAGTATATTTATATAATTATTTATTATATTGAGTTTACCAATTTATTTATAAAAATAGATTAAGACAAAACAGGTTAGTACAATTCTCCTGTCTTTGTCAACCGATTATATCTTTTGTTTGTAGTTTGGTAGCTCTTGACGGGCCTTAGACAGGCCTTAGACAGGCCTTATTATCAGTAGTAAAAAAATGGTCGTAACATGTGAATTTGTATACATATAATTTCCTCATTTTTTTAATGCAACTATAAACTTATATTGCTCACACTCTAGGGTGGCACTTATAGAAATAAGCTTTACTCAAAACACAGTGCTTTCGTGTTAAATATTCCTAAAATATGATTGGTACATAAATGATAAAATGAAATAAAAGTTAATAAGTTTCCGAATGAAGTGAAGCTTTCACATTATTATATTGAATACATTTACGACATTTCTTATAAATGTTGTTTAGCGGATGGTAAGTTAAACAATACTGTGTCTTCCTATTTCTTATGTCGAATCAATAATGTCAGAAAGAGCGAAATCAGTGTTTAACGATACAGCGACTAAGCAACGTTGACGTTAAATATATTATATTTATATTTTTGAGATATATGTTATTATATATTTCATCATAATCTGAGTGAAAATGGTTGGTATAACATAGTGAGTTAGAGAAGTATGTGTAATGAATGTGAGATATTTATATATATATATCTGTTCGCGACTGTGTCTTGATGAAAACGTTGTACGGGGTTGTACAGTTACAATGTCTTGTGCCCTTCTTTCGAATGTCAAATCACTGATGACCGAAAGGCGAAATTCAGTGCGAGTGTATATATATATAGTATAACCCGTAATACAATAGTTGATATTTATAATATAAACATAATATTATTATCCTCATATTACAAATAGTTGCATTTCAAAACAACGTTCACATCCAAACACGTTGATGTTTAATCATTAATTAAATACTAATAAAAGATTCAATTGTTCTTCGCTTAAATATTTTCCGTTATTGTTCAAGTCTCTGTATACATATAACGTTTGCATTTCAATCGAGTGTTTTTATTCGAATGGATTATTCAAATTTTTATGTAAATTCCTTGAAAAGATTACAATTTTTTATTCTTTATCGTAATAACATCGTCGACCTTCAACGAAATCGAATTAATTTAATCTACGAACGTATAGCGACAAATGTTATTGTTTTCATGTGATGTTTGAATAAGTATTTTTGTATTCCAAGTTGGTCTACTTTTATATTTTTTCTATTGCTTATAGCGTTATCATTAATTACGTAATGGAAAATAACTAGCTGAGTGTCTATCCTCGTTTTTTCTTAGTTGTGTCCATTATATTATATATAAATATATATTACATGGATGTTGTGCTATGAATGATCTGGTTTTCTCAATCTGAAAACTTTTTAATATATATTCTACTGATATCTATAATGACCTTTATACAACTTAAGTGCTATAAGTTATGTAAAGATAAGTCGATGATGGTTTCGCTTCTGAAGTTTAGTCTTATAAACAAACTTATTTATAACTTATTTTTTAGATGACCTTCAGAATTCCAATCGTATTGCCGTTAAAAATATCTTATATATTGTTTACTCATTGACGTATTGTGTTCTCAGCGAAAACGATCAGCAGCCCCCGTATCGGTTGTCAAAAATGGACGAATGAACTCGTCGATACGTCACAGCTAAACAATTTGATTTTGCTCCGGATATTCGACCACTTATCACTTTAAATGTTATCAGAGTATATCAAAAGACTGACCAAACAAAAAAAGACGAATAAATGTCTCAACTAATAAAAACTTTTTGGCCTACCATTTTACGCAAATGAACCGAACTCCATTTATTGCATCTAATAACCGAACCAAGAACCCAATACAGAATTATAGCAGGTATAATATTATCATTGGTAAAATATTTTGCTATGTAAACATGACCAAACACGTTATTATTATTATTAATATTTTTTCTTCCGAATAAGTTCAGTGCGTGTTATCTATCACATAAGGAAACGTATTTAATTAATTTAATATTTAAGTTACTAATTATATAAATATTTTTGATGAGTTTTTATTATCCGTTATATACTTTGTTTTAGTACAAACTTTTAGTGTGAATGTCACAATTATAATAACGTACAAGGAAATATTATAATGTACTTTTATGTAAATGTAAATTAAGTAAGTCACTATACAAGATAATTATTAATATTACCTAATAATTATATACCAACTTTATATTTTATTACTAAAATAGATGTAATTGTCATTTTTGTAATACTTATTATATTGCAATTATAAAGCATTCTGTTATACCGTAACAGCCTGTGAATGTCCCACTGCTGGGCTAAAGGCCTCCTCTCCTCTTTTTGAGGAGAAGGTTTGGAGCTTATTCCACCACGCTGCTCCAATGCGGGTTGGTGGAATACACATGTGGCAGAATTTCAGTGAAATTAGACACATGCAGGTTTCCTCACGATGTTTTCCTTCACCGTAAAGCACGAGATGAATTATAATCACAAATTAAGCACATGAAAATTCAGTGGTGCTTGCCCGGGTTTGAACCCACGATCATCGGTTAAGATTCACATGTTCGTACCACTGGGCCATCTCGGCATTTTTTTTTTTCTATTTTTGCTATATTTTTTGCTAATTAATTAGAAAATTTTAATGAGCTTTTTATTTTAGTAACTATATGTATTATTTGCTATTAAGCTGAGCGTCGGAGGCGTATTGTTTTCAATATTTGTAATCATAGTAAATATAGAATAGAATCGTGCTTCTGGTGAACGTCAAAGGAAATCGCATTGTTGCTCTCTGTGTGTGTCTGTTGTCTGTAAGACTTATTTTAAGTTGATCTTAAATTAATGGATCCAGTTGATGACCAAAATGTATAAAAATAAATAAGCAACTATTTCAGTGAAAAATATCGTTTATATAGTATTTTATTAAAATATGGTATAGTTTGTTAGCGTTTATCAACCCTATAATCGTCAATGAATCTGCGAGACAGTCGCATGAGTGTATTGAGGAGAAATGGTCGGGACTCAGGCGCCACCCTGAATCAACTCGCTCGATGACTCACATCTAATTGTATTGCGTATTTAAACGACCATGCGATTTATACGTTTATAGTTTAATAGATTTCTTTTTCGTGTTTTGTGATTTATTATTTTATTAAAAAGACTGACAGGCAGACTGGCGAACGGCCATCTTAAAAGATTGACATTGGCTTTGTATGAAATATTAACCATGAAATATCGCAAATGAACTAAGCTGTTATATGTGCCTGTACTTGCACTGACTCACTTGCCCTTTAAACCGGAATAAAAATACTAACTCCTCGGTTGTCGAATATTTTATGAGTGAGTGGTACCTATCCATATGGTCTTGCACAAAGTGCTAGCACCAAGTAATTTTCTAGTACAAACTTATGTAATAAGCTAAATATATTTTTCTAATTTTTCACTTAATTATTTCTATACTATACGATTCTGACTTTACGACTCTGATTACTATACGAGTCCGGGACTATTGTCGTCCCCAAGTTTCTTAGCGATGTAAAAGTTACATGGGTTCACAGGTGGGTTTGACCCTGATTCCTTGGGCTACTGTTGTCCTTAATCCTGACACAATTGGAGGGGTAAATAAGGATATTAGTAATTCCTTAAAAACGCATTGTTAATATTTTTTTGGAAAATCTATATATCTTCTTGATATAATTGAAATTCGCATTCGCATTGTAAATAATCTCATCACAATCATTAAATTGAAACCTGCACACCAGACGAGTTGCACACGAATAATAAATAATAATTAAACAATTACTTTCCAATTTGGGAGTAACGATAATACATGTGTATAATATTTTTTCCGTATCTTTGTCCGTCCGTCATATGCTTCCTTATGTACCGTATAAGGTAGCGATGCAATACAATCAACATTTTTCTTTCAATTTGCGATTATAATCGAAATTCTCAATTCCATGTAAGCTTTCTCGATTTCGATTGAATGCTTACGAATGAGTTGAATGAGTTATGATAATACCACCGGAGAAGGTCAGCCACAAAAAAATAATCGTTACTCTTTTTATATATTATTATTAATAATCAATATTTACTATAGTTACATATGTATTATATCCTATATGAAAATGATATAATCCTAAATTCTGTTGTTTTTACTATCTTAAATACAAATATGGTTTGGGTTTTTTTTTTTTTTTTTTTTTTTTTTTTTTTTTTTTTTTTTTTTTTTTTTTTTTTTTTTTTTTTTTTTATAGAAAAGGAAGGCGGACGAGCATATGGGCCACCTGATGGTAAGTGGTCACCAACGCTCTTAGACATTGGCATTGTAAGAAATGTCAACCATCGCTTACATATCCAATGCGCCACCAACCTTGGGAACTAAGATTTTATGTCCCTTGTGCCTGTAATTACACTGGCTCACTCACCCTTCAAACCGGAACACAACAATATCAAGTATTGCTGTTTTGCGGTAGAATATCTGATGAGTGGGTGGTACCTACCCAGACGAGCTTGCACAAAGCCCTACCACCAGTAGATATATATGGTTTTATAATATTCAAATTGATTAGTTGGTAAAGCCTGACCAAGTGTACAGGGAAAATGATGGAATTACTTTGTTATTTATTTATTTAGGACAACCAACATTAAAAAGGAATACTTAAATTTAATAGGATTTAAATTGAGCGCTGTCTTCCATAAAGGTGTGACAACATGTGTTACATGGCTACTCATTAAAATCAGTAATGTGTGTTGTCGAAATTCGTCTCAAATTATCTCGATGAAATTCGATTTTTTTTCTTTGTACACCTAGAAAACTTAAAGATACAGGATTAATTCGTTTGGGGACCAAGCGATAAATTAAAATGTTAATGAAATTGTACTTTGTTATACGTTTTTTATTTTCATTTTTCTGATGATATAAGAATTCATGTCCTCTTATAATAAATACTAAAATACGGTGCAATTAATGGTCACGTTGTTATAATAAAGATTTAATATATTTTATGTATTTTAAGAACGTATGTTTAATTGTGTAATAAATTTTATAAAAACAATTAAAACTTGTTACAGAATGATGAGCCACCCGAGATCACGTACTGTGTGGTGGGCGGCGAGGGAGGCCTGGCGCTGCAGGCGGTCACCCCCACGCATCCCATGCCACCGCAAGATGAACTTGATGCGAAATTCGCAGAATTGGTGGTAAGTAATATATGTACCATATTCTTTATTCATGTAAATCATAGTAGCCATTAACATTTCTTAGCCGAGATGGCCTAAGATTGCGGGTTCAAAACGCGGACAGGCACCTCTGAGATTTTATTTGCTTGGTTTGTGTTTATGATTCGTTTGTCGGTGAAGGAAATCATCGTGAAGAAACTTACATGAGTGTATCCAATAAAAACATTATATATATCCGATATATACACATTCGTATACACTCACCCGCAAAATAGCAAACAAACAGAAAGTAGACGTTAGCGAATCAGTTAGACACATATTATTAACATACTTATTATTTATAATATATTATAAGTAACAGCTTGTGAATATCCCACTGCTGGGCTAAGGCCTCCTTTCCTTTTTTTTCAGGAGAAGGTTTTGAGCATATTCCACCTTCCTTCTCCTTAATATATATTATAAACCATTTAAAAAATTTAACATAAATTTTATATTTGGTACCAGTTAAGTCGTGTCGCATCGCTAGTGTTTAGTAAATAGCAGTTACAAATATAATATTCGCTGTTTATCTACATCTTTATGACTACCATTGATACCATAGATTATACCTAACTTCGTGTTAAATCACTACGAGTGACAATTATGTATAAGAAATGTAATAATACGTAAGTATTAGTATTATTACTTGTATATAAGTACAATGCTTAAGGAAACATGTAAATATTGTACTTTAAGTACGACTTTAGTAATTACTTATCATTTAAACAATTAGTAATGGACGTTTAAATACATACACGCTTACTGGTAAGAGTAGGGAGTTTTCGTTCAATGACGTATATAGTTTAACAAGCTGTTTCACTCGGTTTCACTCGCCTTAAAATTTTTACATGGTGCAAACAAGTTTGGCTAATAGCACTTACTCATCATATATTCTACCGCCAAACAGCAATAATTTGTATTGTTGTGTTCCGGTTTGATAGTTGAATGGGCAAAAAATACTGAATTATCATGTGTTTAATTTGCTTATTATCAATCTCGCGAAGATACCTGCATGTGTACCATAAGAATCTTCTACAATCGCTGCTACATGTAGATTGACGTAAATACCTAATAAAAGTCAACATTTTCCCCTCTTCCCTCCCTCTGTGGTACTCCGCTGGTGATGCAAAGCAAAATCGCCATGCTGGGGATTGACGTTCGCTGCGACCTTAGTCCAAGGGTCTTAGTCCAATCGAGGCTGTTATAAAAACAGCTTCACGGAAACTCGGAGTTCTGAACAAGGTGCGGCGCTTTTTCACGCCACAACAACTGTGCCTGCTGTACAAAACACAGGTACGGTCTTGCGTGGAATATTGCTCGCACCTTTGGGATGGCTCCGCTAAGTACCTACTTGAGGCCTTGGACCGGTTGCAGCGACGTGCCGTACGCATTATTGGCGACGTAAAGGTCACAAACACCCTTGAACCTTTACAATTGCGTCGTGAGATAGCAGCACTGAGCGCTTTCTATCGACTGTATCACGGCGAGTGCTCTGAGAAATTATTCTCTCTAATTCCTGCTTCCCCCTTCCTTCTTAAGTCCACGCGAGCTGGTTCTCGATATCACCGCCTAACTGTGACATTAATTCCATCGCGAACAAAGAAATTTGGCAACTCCTTTCTTTGTCGCACTTCCAAAAAATGGAATTCCTTACCAGATCACGTGTTCCCCTCCTCTTACAACCCGGGTTCCTTCAAACGAGGCGTGAAGAGGCATCTTGCGGGCCGGCAAGGCGAAGGCGGCTAGTGCAGAACGTTTTTCCCGTCTGTACTGGCCGTCGTCGCGTTTGGACTCTACTACCACTTACCATCAGGTGGAGTAGAGTCATTTGCCCTCCCGGCGAATATAAAAAAAAAAAAAAACCATCTAAATAGATCTTCCAACATATATTGTTGAAGACGCGGGCATTAATCACTAGTAAACCACTGGACCGATCGTTATGAAATTTAGCATTAAGATATTCTGGGACCTGGATAAGGAAAACAATTACGGAATATACAAAAAAAAAACACGCGGACGGAGGGGAGTGGAATAAATATATAACGATTCATGTATTTAAAATGTCAAGATCGTGATTTTCGTATTAGTATCAAATGTATAAATCAAAATTCCGATAAATTATTTAAAAGCCGAATTCAACAGATATAAAGGGTAATGATAATATTAATAATTCCGTTCATGTATTCGCTGTCATATCACCCGAACTGTCACTATGGTTATTTATGATTATAAAGTTTAATTTACAATAAGACGTGTTACTATTGGCGCGATTTGGTTTCTCGAAACATGTAACATGGGAGACAAAGTTAGTCAAATGACAATATATTGTTCCAACTATACTCGGCTCTAATTTTTTTTTCTCTATTTATGTATGCTTTGTCGGTACTGTGGTCAGTACCATGACGTCACTGGGCGGGATATAAGTCTGGTCGTATTTTATCATTTAAGATGGATCGTAAGATCGGCAACGTTAGAAATGTTAATAATATTTTACATCATCAATGCGCACCAACCTTGGGAACTATTATATTATGTTCCTTGTGCCTGTGGTTACAGCCACTAGTTTTTGCCAGGCTTGACTCGCAAACTTTGCTTAAGATTGACGTATTTTACTTTGCTATTATTAATGTTTTTGCTTAATATCTGTATGGATTGTTTAATTATATATTTCAATACGTCTTTTAAAAAGTTTCATAGCTAATCTATTAACAATTGATGCTGTAAATTCGATTTAACCTAAATCAGGCATAGTCAGGGTAAAAATTAAAAATGTTAATTTATTTCTATACAAACGAAACTTGAAAATGCGACATGAACTACAATCTATTATAACAAGGACAAAATAACTAGCCGTGACTAGTTTTACAAACGAACGTTTAACTTATAGTTTTAATGACAGACTCCACATTATAACTAAAATACTTGAATTATAATAAGTATTATTATTTATCGTTAAAAGTTTTCCTTTGAAATTTATAATACGAGTGTATAATGGTATATGATATGTACATCAGTAACAGCCCGGAGTCCGGATGTCGGAAACTGTCTGCACTCTTTCCGGTTGTTTTGGATTGCCGCCTCAGCGAGATATGAGGATGATGGAATAGAGGATGCACCTGTGAATGCGCGCTCTCTCGGGCACTATATGTCCTGCGCAGTTGGCTAATCTCTCTTGTGGTTGGGTCTTTTTTACTGCTGCGATACAAAAATAACACTGCATATTTTTTAATTGTTTTTTTTTTCTACCTCATTGGTTTTAAGACTAGTTCACACAGTTGCAGTGAAATTTATTGCATTTGTCTTTAAAGATAGTTCTCGATAGCAGCCCTGAGTTAAAAAAAGCGTTTCCCGGAATGTACGCAAAGGAGCAACGGGGTACTGCAACTGATCTTTCTCCGGTCGTGTCGGATTTCCGACCTATTATGAGAGTGAGGAAATAAATAGTGCACCTGTGTTTGCGTGTTGTTTTGCGTGTGAGTTTGTGTTGTTGCAAATTGTATCTGGTCTAGCCTTTACGTGTATATATTATAAAATTATATAATTATAGTATATATTATATTATAAAATTCGAACAGTTGAACATTTCACGCGGATGTAGACACAAATAACATCGTAACATCACTTCCGACGTACATAACAGTAAGTAACCGGTAATTGAAAACTCGTTCCGTAAAAAAATGTTTTCGATACGATTAATATGTTAACAACTCGTTAAATGTATGATTTATAATTAATTACATTGATTTTATTTTAAATTAAGCGATTTGTTATAACGTTTTATAGCATAAATATTATTCAATAATGTATGTGGTCCGATACGATTCTGGCTGGGAATTTCTAGGTCATGTCGCGTGACTACTTCCTCTGCGTCCGTTTAATGATTTGCAGTAAAATTGTCGTATACTCACTAACATTTACGATGTAATATATACATTCTAGTGATTCGTATTTTTTTATAATATATGTGTATTCACTTACGCTGTTTATCGAGGGATTCTTGACTGAATTCTGAAACATCGGAAGAAAACGATTTCTGTTGACATATAGTAACAACATATTATCGTAATTTAGTCTGTCTTATGTAGATTTTGCTGATATTTAAAATCTTGTTTTATATTTTACCAATATTTTCAATTTAATTAAATCTTCTGTTGATAGAGAAATTTACCATCAATTGTGCCCAATCATACAATCACGATTGTTTTTTATTTTAATATTATTGAGATTTAATGATCGTCTCGAATATTCAAGTCAGTAGTGAAGATGGATACTTTGTTATCTTTACTTAAATGCAAATCTTAATATAGATTTATTATTTTATGTATTATTTTAAACGTAATATCATTTTATTATGCATGATATTAACAAAATATACTTACATTATCAAAAATATGAGTCGTTATTCATGATATTAATTCAAGCTACCAAAATTTAACTGCGATTGCGTAAAATTAGTAATTCTTCTTAGGTTCGGTTATTTTCTTTATTCGAAAACAAATAGTCGTAAGTGCAGGGTAATGTTGCTATATACAATAATTTAATGTTTTAAATGAACTAAAATATTAAGGTCTAAAGAAACACACATACTCATTAAAATCATTACGATAGATATTATAAATATGGTCATACAAATAAAGACGTACACTCCAAAGTAAATACCAGTTGGTAATGAAATTTCACTCGCAAGCGAAACTGGTCCTAGGTCTAGCTTTGGCGCCAAATAAATTAAAGTACTAGAAGCCTAATTGGACGGCTGCTGGAGACTTTCCATTACGGACGGGCATTGAGAGAAACCGTTTGTTGGAGATATTGAAAACGCCGTCTTTATGAAAGGGAAGACTTGCGTTTTATTGCTTTATTAATTATTAACATTTTACCTGTGACGTCGTTAGCGTAGTACGTACGTAGCGTAGCGTAGTACTTTTAATTACTGTACTGTTCCATCACATATATATATATATATATATATATATATGATTAAAATAAGAAATTTCATTTAACCGAGTCGAATATTTTTTATGTAATATTTATATATTTTTTATTATAATATTTATGTCGAATATTTGTTATATAATATATAATGTTACATAATATTTGTTAAAAGAAAACAAGTCATAAAAATCATAAAATCAATACAGGATTACTTATTACTTTATTTTTACCAGTGGAATAAGAGAGTACTTAGGTAACTACACATCATATATTCTACCGCTAAGCAGCAACATTCTTGCAGTACATGCTCAGACAGGCTCGCACAGAACCCTATCAGTAATTAAAACTAGTAAAATATGATTCCATGACTGGCGGCGCATTGAAGTAAGCCGGGTTTGTGGTTCTTGAAGGGCCAGTGTCTATGTGCTAAAGTGTCTACTTATCAGCTGGCTCGTTTGCTTGCTGCCTTATAACAAAGAGCAAAAGTAAAAATTTCAATGTGATTCACTTTTTAGGTAAAACTCACTTATGACATTAATTAGAGCAGACAGAAAGTAGCCACGTGTAAGTGATAAATATTGATTTACTAAGTTGGTACAAATATTTGGTGTGATTTTGATGTTGTATGTGTAAGACTAAGTCAGATTGTAATATTAAACATGACTGGAGAGTATCTGTCATTTTTTTATATTCATTAATAATAATCTATATTTTTAATCTGGCAATAAGAATATTGACAGATACTCTTTTTTGGCGGGAAACTGATAGACTTGAATTCTCTTTACGAGCATTGCGGATTTCGTATTGAGATTTATTTTTTACATATGGAAATAATAAAAAATAATAATAATTATAGATTGCTACACCAAAGGCACGGATGACATGTCTGTAGTAATTTGTTTATTTGAGAAAAAAGGTTTATTACAAAAAAAGCGTCAGTTTTGACAATTTCCATTAAATTGTTTTAATAAATCAGTATTTCACGTGACATTGGCAGAATATTTTGCGCTCAAATAGCGTAGATACACGCCAGAAAAAAAAAACACTATTTTGGCCATTGACAGTTGACCTATTTTACGTTAACATTCATTCTGCTCGCGAAGACTTCATATTAAATTACCAATGTAACACTAATTAGAAGAATAACTGAATCGCAAATTGTGAGTCATTGGTTGAATATTACGGTTTACAATTTTGTCTGCGTCGTTCATCCGTTTTAGCATAGATAATTGTTCCAATTAAAATATAAACGTTCTTTAGAATAGTTATAAAAAAATGACGTAACCGTAAAGCCTCTTACATACAATTATGATTTGAGCTTATAATCTATATATATATATATATATATATATATATATATATATATATATATATATATATATATATATATATAGATTATAAGATATATATATATATATAAGGATTTTTTATTGTTATATAATTATTGACATCGATAAAAGAAGTTAAACGGCATCAGTGTATATAAATGTTACCTAAATAATTGAAAATTGTGGCTGCAGAATTATGAAAATGTATTAATTCTTTAATTGATTATTGATTAACGCAACATAATTTAAAAATGAAACCATTTTATTTTATAACTTGTAACAATACCGCAATATGAAATAAAAAAGGAACACATTAGTAATTTAACTCTAGCTAGCGATTGCCTGATTGGTCAAACTTGATAACCGTCGTGTGCGATGTGCCTTAAACTCTTAATAATATGCAAATTAAGTATTTGACACGAAAACTATTAAGTAACAAAATCAATTATCCATTAATTACAAATATCTTATATAAAAAAGAAAGTGGCGCAAATATGACAGGTATATTAGAAGATAGAAGCGCGGCTTTGATGGACGAGATACGAACGATTATGTTGTTGATATGGATTAGAAGTTACATAAACACTGCATGCTACTTTCACTGTTTGATGTGATTGTGATGGATTACTCGCGTACGTTCTGATATATTGAACTGCATAGAGAGCGATACGATTGTTACTGTTTAGAGCTCCGGATCGATAAATTTTGTAATTATTTTAATTCGAAAAAAAAGAGAATTTTTATTTAAATAAAAGTCTGAGATCGTGATTATATCAATTGCACTGTAATGACAGATTTTTATGGTCTGTGTTATATATTGACTGATTTCGTTTAAACTTTAAAAATAAAATTATGTTAAGTTTTATTGCAGAAGAACCGGCAAGAAACTCAGTAGTTGCTTTTTTTTAACAAAAATAAGCGCGCATCAGTAGGAAGCGCAAAATGTTTTCGTTGCTTTAATGGATGATAAAGTTACATCCACGTGAGAACTTTTATTTACATGTTTCAATTCAATTCAATTCTTGTTTGATTGCTGTGTGTTATTCACAAAATATAATAACCTTAGTTGTTTTTAAATATAATTTTTATTAAATTTGACACGAACGAATACAATCTCCTTTTTATTATTTGCATAGATTAAAATAGAGTAAAGATTGAATTTATCTTATGTGATATTAATTAGAGAATTTTTATTTTAACGTACAGAAGATACGTAAGAAATGTTAACGATCACTCACCACATCACCAATGCGCTACCAACCTTGGGAATTAAGATGTTATGTCCCTTGTGCCTGTAATTACACTGGCTCACTCACCCTTCAAACCGGAAACAATACCAAGTCTGTTTGGCGGTAGAATATCTGATGAGTGTGTGGTACCTAAATAATGACGTTTCAGTAAATATCATGTACCTGCTTGGAATATTAATTATTTCCGTTAGTGATATTGATTCTGTCCGTCTTTAAAAGTAAATATTGACATATCTATTATTATATCGCTTACTTTCTTATAATTATGTTCTTTGGTTTTTATATAATATACTCTTCATATGTATATGCAAGTATCAATAAAGCTAGTCGCGGTAGATTGAATTATTTTGTACGAGATCGACACTCGAGGCGTTTATCCTACACTCGTAGTTCAAGAAGAATAGCTCTATAAGTAAGCTTGCTCACAGAATATATAATTTCGTATAAAAATATATCGTAAAACACACCGCTTATTTACAAAAACAATTTTCGCGTAAGTACCGTATTCCAATTTAAATGTGTTAGGATTTTTTGTTATAGAAATTTTCTTACCGTTCTTTATCCGTTTCGTCGCTTGCGTCAACCTGGGATTTTGAATTCTTTAATTGTACTTGGTAGAGCACCAAGATGCGTAAGAATAGGAAATAAAATATCATAGTTTTCAAGTTGTCAAACCTTCATTAATATGAATGAAAATAATTCTTAATAAAAAGTAGTCACTTTCAGAAAATATTTTTTGTGATTCACAATTCTTGGTTTATTATAAATTCTCTTATTCCGTAAGTTCAACGTAAATTCAACATGTTTTGAAATCGAATGCAATAATCAACTTAATACCCTTGCAATAAGGCCGAAAAGGGCCAGTTACATTCGTCTCTGGTGTGCCTATTATAACTTTCTCCAACTCCTTGCTGACAGCGTGATAGGCAGCACTGTCAATTGTAGTTATTAATTATTATTTCTCTTAATTGAACTGGAAGTTTTCGCCTCTCTTCAACTTTCCGTTTATAGCATTACATTTGTGAGTAAAGGTGTGCTATTATTTTAATATTTACGTAATGGTCACTGTAAACAGCTACTGTAATGGCGCGGGTTCGATCCCTAGTCGTGATATTTTTTTTTGTTGTATTCTTGTTTGTGAATTCGGACTTCCGGAAGCAGTTATTAAACGTGATGCATTACTTTGTTGTACAGAACAGAGGGTTTGTCGTTTATGTTCAAATTAAAATGACGATTGCATCATATATAATAATGATATAATAATAATAATATAATAATATCCTGGAACATTATTTACATACGGCCATCTGATCCCAAACTAAGCAGAGCTTGTACTATGGAAACCAGACAACTGATATACTACATATACTACTTTTACTTTGTAAATACATACTTATATAGATAATTACACCCAGACTCAGGACAAAGAGACATGTTCACGCACACAAATATCTGTCCTGGGTGGGAATCGAACCCACAACCTTCGACGTAAAAGGCAAATATCTACCAATCACGCCAACCGGCCCGACAACAAAAATAAAATTATCATGTGTGTATTTATGACCTGATTATAATATTGGTTAATAACAATGTTGCATAATTAAGTCATTCTCGTAACAAAATAATGTTCCTGGTCCTTTATCGTAATACGAGCCCGACCACACGACGTCGTGCTGCGGTTGAACAGTCTACAACGAAACTAAAACAACGCAAGTATTCAAATAATTGTTTTAAGATCATTTTTTTTATTTACAATGGACTGTTGTATTCGTTATTTCGTTGAATCAGATGCTGGATATAGAATAAATATCTTTGTTTTTTTGAAGCAATGGATGCAAGAGAATATGTAGTTGTATGTATTTACTACAGTCCACAAACAAAAGACAAAAGTTTTAATCGTTACTACGTTATTATGTATCTTTAACGTTAATACTATCAATGTGCTGCTACTTTAGGGACTAAGGTGCAATGCCCCCGTGTGGGTAACTCTACTGTCTCATTCACTCTTCAAAGCCCGAGCACAACAATTCGAAGTGAAAAAGTAAATAACGAGGACGAGTTGGCACAGACCTCTCCTACTTGGGGTTGCGTTATATCGCGGGGATGCGTTATATCAACACGATCCCTCAGCTTTTCTGATCTTTTTTTTTTTTTTTATAGAATAGGAAGGCGGACGAGCATATGGGCCACCTGATGGTAAGTGGTCACCAACGCTCTTAGACATTGGCATTGTAAGAAATGTCAACCATCGCTTACATATCCAATGCGCCACCAACCTTGGGAACTAAGATTTTATGTCCCTTGTGCCTGTAATTACACTGGCTCACTCACCCTTCAAACCGGAACACAACAATATCAAGTATTGCTGTTTTGCGGTAGAATATCTGATGAGTGGGTGGTACCTACCCAGACGAGCTTGCACAAAGCCCTACCACCAGTAATGTGCCGAGGACGGCCATCGCTGTGGTTTTAGTGGATAATAATCCCACATAACCCGGTTCCTTCCCAAGGGGAGCCGGGGCGGCCTGTTTGAAGGTTTACACTTCGAGAAAAAAATATCTCTTCTACTAGTAAATATGTGAATAATAAAGAAATCTCTATTTTATCATGCGACTGCCTTTCAGTTCGGTCGTCATAAGCTGTATAGTAAACGAACAACGTATGAATATCGAAGTATAACGAATTTGGCCTCTATATGATAATGTTTCTTACGATTATTTTTAACGATTTTTCTCTGAATTTGCAAAGGTCTCTATTGGGTTTTTGATATAAGAGCGATCAATAAATATATTCACCGCTTTGTAATAACGATTTGAACACGAAAATAATCAATAAATCAAAACGTCTCGTAAATAAATATTACTTCTAATATTGTTACGAAAATGAAAAATAGGCATGAAATAGACCATAATAAAAAAAAAAACTATTTTTTGTTTGGAAACGATTTTACTTTTAAAAATAAAGTTTTCTTTTTATTAAGTGTATTCATGTATAAAATAGCTTTCAATGTCGACTTATTCGTTAATTTTATACAAAAGTCATAAAAATAATAGTTATGTTGGAAGAACCAATATAATATTATGTAAAAGCATATCGCCCATTTATTTTTATTATATAATTTTAAGCTATCGCGAATGAATTAATTCAGGCAACCTTGACACAGCGTGAAGTCACGATCTGCATTCATTGTGGCACCATCCATCCCGTCGCCCATATTTAATCGAGGCAAGACTAGATATAAAACGAATATCAATTGACTTGACGTGGATCTAAGTTATATTGTTGTATAAGATATCTCGTGCTACCTGCTAGCTACAATCTAATTATTATTGCGTTAGATATATTAAAGTTAAGTTAAGTTCTCTTCGTCCCTTATAACAGCTGAGCTTCTCGCCAGTTCTTCTTGGTGGAATTTTAACGTCCAACCGTCGGTAGCACTACATTAATATAATCCTGAAATTAAAAATTAAAAATTGTTTGTAAAGTCTAATGGAATAGAGTTTATTTTTATTTTTCTTCAACTTCACGTACGTGCCAGCAAGTGTAGAGGAGCTATTTCATAAAAATAAAATCTAAACTCGTCGGTGAAAGAGATCGTGAAATGTCAATAAGTGATATGCGAAATTGAGTATAATAGTTATAATATTTAAAGAATAAATGCATCGAATTAACGTATCACGTTAATTTATATAAGTCTAAGAAGTGAACTCTTAAAGAATAACACAACTATAAAAAGTTTAACTCAATAGGATGAACAATATGCGATAGTTTAGAATTCAACTTAAATTTTACATTAAATTTTATATAATTAAATCGCATGTATTTAAAAATAAATAAAAATAAACTAAAATTTTTTTTATATAGAAATTAGTTTTGCTTGATTTTTTTTTAAATTTATTTTTAATTAATAACTAAATAACATTTATTTTTATTATTTACATCCATAAGCTTTGTCAACTTGTTTGGGTGCTGTTTAAACATAGACAAACTATAGTTTAGATATAGACAAGTATAGTTAAAAGACACACACATCAAACATAATAATTAAAAAAAAAAACAAAATAATACTCAGGTGAGATCTCAATAAACAAAGCAAAACAAAGCTTATTTAATATTGTATGTACGTACATACATACTTACAAAATTAAATATTATTATTTATTTGCGTGCTACCGAGCTTTCTATGTTACACGCAATCAATAGAAAGGTGGCTGTAGTCTGACTTTTCATGTAAATATAGGCGTTCTTATACTACCTTTTGATATTACTATATAATATATAAATGCTAGCATATAATTAGCTTATAAATTATAGGAAACTTACATTTTCTATAATTTGCAAAAACAATATTTTGAAAATAGGCATTTGCTTAATCCAGTATTGCATTATGAAGTACAAACTATAACGAAATAGTTTCAGCCCGTGGCATCGCCCACGTGTTAGGGGCGGGTATATGTCAAGAACCCTATACCCTTTTTTGTACTTTTTTGGAAAAATGCATTTACGCGTTTCCCCCATACATTTTTGAGGTGGAGGGTATATGAGACTCGCCGGCGCTGAAGACACCGAAATACCTACTAAAAAACCGGCGGTTTTTACGCGGTATCCACTGCATCTTTTCGAGGGGATCGCTTGCGCATTCTACCATGACGCCCTGGCGGTTGGCCTGGCTAAGCGGGTCTCCATTCCTAGGGTGGTTCTCGGGGTACGAAGTATTCCCCTAACCCCAGCGGCGCTTAAGGTGGGAGAAGAAGATGCGCATAACGTTGATGCCTCCTGCCCGAACTTCTTCGGCGGAATGGATCAGCGGTGGCACTCGCCTCATGCTGTCGCTCCGCGGTCTTCTTCTGCGACATGATAATCTCTCAAAAAGAGCACCTCAATCCAACATCTTACGCTGCCAAGCATGGCGTTAATCACGCTCGGCAGCGAGCGATCTCCGCCAACTATCGCCGCCAGACGATTCCTCTGGGGTTCCTTTTTGCACCCTTTTTATTTTTTAATTTTCATAATTAATTGCTCAAATTCGCTTTAATAATATTAGTTGGGATGAAATTTTATTTATTGTGTTGCCATTAACCACTAATATACTGGTGGTAGGGCTTTGTGCAAGCTCGTCTAGGTAGGTACCACCCACTCATCAGATATTCTACCGAAAAACAGCAATACTTGATATTGTTGTGTTCCGGTTTGAAGGGTGAGTTATCCAGTGTAAATACAGGCACAAGGGACATAAAATCTTAGTTCCCAAGGTTGGTGGCGCATTGGCTATGAAAAAGCGATGGTTGACATTTCTTACAATGCGAATGTCTAAGGGCGTTTGGTGGCCCATATGCTCGTCCGCCTTCCTATTCTATAAAAAAGAAAATGGTCTGCTCAAAATTACAGTTCAAACTTAATCACTTTGAAGATTTGTTTTACAAAAGTGAATTTAAACAAAATAAGTAAAAGCTTTTATAAAATTAATTATACTATACATTTATTTTGATATTTTTTTAATTTAGGATACAGTGTATATAGGATACTATGATATGCTCGTTCCAGTTTTATTTTCTGTATACATTGAAGGCAATTTGGCAATTTTTAATACAAATAACTGAAATGCAATAAATGTTAAATAAATATCCCTAACTAATAACGGATGAACTTGTTAACAAGATTTGTATAATAATGCTTGTTTGAACGGTGAGTTTCTCGCTCAAGTGCAACTTTAGAAGCGGATTCGAGATTTAACACGCCAGTCATGTTTTCGTAAACGAAAGTTCTTGAAAGTTATCGTTTTAGGTTAATTTCGAAGTAATTACCGTTTTAATACAAACAGTTTAAGTTTACTGAACCATAAAAAAGAACCGAAAAAAATCCATCATATTTTCATGGTAATTTATTGCTTTTTTTACTAAATTAGTACTACTTAATTATTTAGAGAATTCAATGTCTCCTAAAAAGTCATACAATTATTATAAGATCATACGATCGTTAGGAGTTGTATGCAATCGTAACGAACTGTCTCTGGGTGTCGATCTGTCTGTTACGCTTTAACGGCTAAACCACTTTACCGATTTTAATGAAATTTTGGTATGAAGCAAGCTTAATACCTGATGCAGGCGAAGTTGTGGGCCAAGACTAGTAGGTTATAAATGGCTACAAATTTTAGTGTAAATGATACGACTTGTGGAGTATTAATTTTTTTTTATTAATAATATTAAACCTCTGTTGTTTCTCTATGGTTACTAATGCTTAAATCCGGTCCAATCCAAGCCATTAAAAAAAATGTTGGATTGTCTGCCTAAAGGCCTTCGGCCAGTCTCTCCCTTGAGAATGGTAGCCATATTTGATATTGCGCTGGACGACATCGTCTATGTAACTTTAAGCATTAAATTTCTAAACGAATAAAAATAGAACGATATTAAAGTTTTAAATTGGAAATTATTTTTTAAAACAGAAGTAAAAAATGTTACCAAATTATAATTTAAGTATATATATAAACTAATATAATAATTACAAATTTGTGCTGAAAACATGGTAACTTTGAAAACGAGCGCAGCGACCTGTAAGATATGAGATGATGAGGTGATTAAGGTTATTATTCTAAATGCCCCAACATACCTGGTGATTAGCTAATTCAGTCGGAGCGACGCGAGTTAAAACGTTCTTACTCAACAAAATGTCCTAAAAATTTTAAATATTTCATTCGTCTCATAATGTAAAACCATGTGGCCCAAATTGGTGCTGATGAAATAACACTTAAATCGTGCCGTATATGTATTTTAATATATAACAAGGCGGTATATAGGCGTTAAGATGTTTTGAGATTGTTTTTTGTCAAATAAAAGCCCCAAAACAAATTATTACCAAATTAAACAACCAAGAGTTGTCGTATCACATAGTAATCGCTGAATCGAACTTAATACAACTTATATAAGTGATTATATTAAATATCGTTCAATTAATTAAAATAATATACAGATTTAACTCGTTAAATCTACTGCCTCGTTGGTCTATTGGCTTGATGTAAGGCCGCAGACTCGGAGGTCCTGGGTTTGATTCGAAGGTCGGGCCAATAAAAAGTTATTGGGTTTTTCCGTCAGAAAATTCTCAGTAGCAGCCCGGAGTCTGGAAGTTGGAAGTGTGTTCACTCCCGTGCCTCGGAAAGCACGTAAAGCCGTTGGTCCTGCGCCTGAACTCTCCGGTCCTGTCGGATTGCCGTCCCATCGGATTATGAGAGTTAGGGAATAGAGAGTGCACCTGCGTTTGCGCACACACTTGTAGACTATAATTTCTCCTGCGTAGTTGGCTAATCTTTCTTAAGATTAGCCGCCGTGGCCGAAATCGGTCTGGAGGACATTATTATTATTACAGATTTAAAAAAAATACTGAACTTCAAAACCGGTTATTTAATAATTTTATTTCTTTTGAAAATGGTCCAAATGTTTTCATAAATGTATATTTTGATCAACAATTAATTTGGTTTCCATGTTACTGTCACTCAAGTGACAATTCCTGATGATTCATTAATTTCAGGCGTGGTTGTATAGATATCATAGGCGTGGATGAACCTTGACATTCTTTAATGACAGACACCTTGACAGATTGGTACTTCCCCCCATTAAAGTGAGTGAGGTGTTTTATCTTCCAAATTACTGCTTGAAAGTTAACAGTGAAATTATGTTACACGACATATAAATTATTAAAAGTAAATTTCGAAAGGATTTAACGGACTTATTTAGCGGATGCTTAGTTATACATCATATTGCTCTTTTTGTCATCCTTGATTGAACATTAGAAGGAAGAAGACACAGCATTGTTTTTTGTGCTAAACAATATTTATAGGTGAAGCCGTATCTTTCATATTTTTAATTAATCAAAAAACACACACATATATGTTTACATATTTATTGAAGCATGCTCGGGTAAACACTTATGAATTTCATTTTTTTAAGATTAAATCTATACTTATAATTGTTTGTCCTAACTTTGAACGTGTGTCTAGGAAGCTGAGATTTGGAACATAGGTTTTTTTATAACAGAGCATCCGCTGTGGTAGGATTTTTGGAACTTTCAACGTTAGAGGTGGAAAATTGGAGCTTTGTAGGAACTTTACCGGTAGGAAGTCAGGACGCGCAGCTTGTTGAACGCAAAGTTTATACCGGTTCCGATCGCGAATTCTACGGAGGAGAAACGATGGAAACTTTGTAATTACTCTTTTATATAAATTAAAATACTTTTATTTATTACGCTTTAACAAAGTATAATAAAATATGTATAACATAAAACAATGCATTAAATGTCGTCCGTTTTTGTGTACATACTAAATGTAATGAACTTATTGTAATTTATATTTATCAATGAAATTCAAAATAGTAAAATCAATTCGTCTCAATTTATCTGTATTTATATTATGAGAGTTTCATGATTCGTTTTGAGTTGAGTTCAGTATGTTCGAAGGTAATCCTATTTTAATATCAATGGTATCGGACATTATTCAATTGAAGCGTATTCATTTGGAGTCGTTTTTTTTGTTGGTTAAAAATAAATGTTCTATGTTGTACAAGGTACGAGAATGTTGAAATAGAAGGTTCATCAATTCGTCAATCGTTCGTGGAAGTCACGAACTTGGATGTTGTAATATTGACCGCAGTTCTACGACCTTCACTGGTGGTAGAGCTTTGTGCAAGCTCGTCTGGGTAGGTACCACCCACTCATCAGATATTTTACCCCAAAACAGCAGTACTTGGTATTTTTTGTGTTCTGGTTTGAAGGGTGAGTGAGCCAGTGGCACGTTGGTGATGTAAGCGATGGTTAACATTTCTTACAATGTCATTGTCTATGGGCGTTAGTGACCACTTACCATCAGGTGGCCCTTATGCTCGTCCGCCTTCCTATTCTAAAAAAAAGACCTATGTACGTATAAAATAATATAAGGTGCTATGTAAACGTAAATTTCTAATTTTATTGCGAAATGGTTTGATATAAAATGGAAAGCGTCAATCATCGTTCGATAGTTATGTCACTTAGATTAGTTGTGATGACTTGTACAATCATTTCTCACTATTTGTTTAATAGTTCCATTACCATTATTATAGAACTTTCTTATAATATTACATGACGATTAAATTATCTGTGTGCGATATTGGTTCTTTACATAACATGATTATAAAGTTTTTGCTAAGTGCCAAATAATGGAATCGATATATATCTATAAATGTTATAATTAT
Source organism: Nymphalis io (assembly GCF_905147045.1). Classification (NCBI taxonomy): domain Eukaryota; kingdom Metazoa; phylum Arthropoda; class Insecta; order Lepidoptera; family Nymphalidae; genus Nymphalis; species Nymphalis io. The sequence goes on along the minus strand of NC_065894.1, from coordinate 10,157,249 downwards.
AGTCTATTAGTAATCTTACTCAATAAATTGATTGATGACTTGTAAAGCAAAAAGATAATAGGAGTGGTGGATGTTGAGATTAGCGCGTTCGAACAAATAAACTCTTCAGCTTTGTCATATTAGTATAGATATGATCATCATCTGAAGGTTTACAGTCACTGAACGTGGAAGAAGTGCGCTGGACGTGGACTAAGGTCCACCCGACCGAAAACAGATCGGAATCTGTTACATACTTGTACATCCGTCCGTAACAGCCTGCGAATGTCCCACTGCTGGGCTAAATGCCTCCTCTTCTTTTTGAGGAAAAGGTTTGGAGCTTATTTCACCACGCTGCTCCAATGTGGGTTGGTTGAATACACATGCGGCAGAATTTCAGTGAAATTAGACACATGCAGGTTGCACCCACACGATGTTTTCCTTCATCGTAAAGCACAATATGAATTATAATCACAAATTAAGCACATGGAAATTCAGTAGAGCTTGCCCGGGTTTGAACCTACGATCATCGGTTAAGATTCACGCGTTCTTACCACTGGGCCATCTCGGCTTTTTATACTTGTACATATGTAATGTATAATTATTTATTAAGCAAATGAAAATTCTGTAGTGCCTGATATGAATCCGCGGACTTCGCTTAAGAACACGCGTTTAGTCCAATTGGTAATCATGGATCTCATTAGTAAGTTAATGAAAAAAGTTACAGTGAAAATATCCTAAAAATTATTTATCATAAAGTGTGTTACTTTGCACGCAAATGCCTATGAGAAGTAAGTTATTTATTCCATATATAGAAGACATGCTGGACAAGACTGGCATACACATTTTCAAATATCGCGGTCGTATTTTTAAATAGCTTTATTTATGTCTTTTCTGGCAACATTTCCTTTCGGTTTCGGAGTATTTGTGTGAAGGTCTCCAAGGGCCTTAGATCCTGTCTAACTCATTCGGCCTGTGGTATTTTCATCTGATTTAGGACTATTGAATAACCAAATTTATATGCAAATGATTTATAATTAATCGATCGTTACGCCTGTATTTGTCTTAATTAACCGGCGTTCCGTATAAATACGTTCTTTTTACATTTTTATTTTTTCCTGTTACTCAGAAACTTGACTATGTTGAATAGTAAAATCTTTACGAAAATTTCGTTTACTTGATGTAGACATTTGCTTAGGAAAGAAGAACTTATGATATAAATTATTTTAATAATAGATTTTAATAAAAAATATATAGCAATGTATATCTAATTTGTTTTTATTGTTAACAGGAAGAGCTGGATTTAACAGCAGTCAATAAAGCGGCGATGATGGAACTGCCGGCTGCGAAAAAGTGGCAGATCTACTGCAGTCGACGGCCACCACCTGGACAAGCGCCCCCTCTAGCGACAGCGCCGCAAGTCGAAGACTACATCAAGGCTCTTAATGAAATTGCTGATGTAAGTTTATGGAACTGAATAATTGGTCTGTTTAATTTTAAAGGTGTACTTATGTGTACCTGTATAATGTTAAATCAAAAGTATGAGATTATTTTAGTCCTTATCGGTTTGATTTTACTGTTTTGTACATTTGGTTGTTTAATTTGTTTTATCGATATCGTTAATTTTACGTAATACTTTAACAATATTTTTTCCTAACTACATATAATTTGACGCAATGTACTATGAATGATGAACAATTAATTAAGATTTCATTAAATTGGATTTAATTAACTGGTATTCTTATTAAAAATGCACAAGTATTAGCTGAATACTGTTAAATGAGAAGTTGATAACCAAGTTTTATTTTTTGCTTCAGGCCTTTTCATCATCAGAAGGCGTTACACCTACCGAAGCGTGTGCATTAGTCGATGGTTTGAAGACCGCGCTGCGGACGCGAGCGCACAGTTTCGTCCTGCGTTTCATCAAGCAGGGCGGTCTTGCTGCTTTGTTGGAAGCGCTGCAAAGAGCCCCACGAGATGACGCCACCACAAGACACAACCTTATTGCTGGTATTAAAGCACTTATGAACAACTCGGTGAGTGTCGTTTAGTTCTAAGCTTAGCATACATGGATTTCTTGTGGCTTTTGTAGCAAAGATCTTTATTTTATGTAAGAAGATACCAATTTTATATACTTTTTTATATTTTAAATGCCTACGTTAAATAAACACCCAATTTAAAAATATCTCGCAGACGGGTCGAGCTCACGTCCTAGCGCATCCTACGAGTATCGATCTGATCGCGCAGTCGATGGACACAGAGAATGTTAAGACCAAAGTAGCTGCGTTAGAAATTTTGGGAGCAGTTTGTCTCGTGCCCGGAGGACATAAGAAGGTGAGGTTTTATACATATCATATATATACTTAGTCATATATGACTTATAATGGATGTTGTATATTTTACTGATAAAATATACAACATCCATTATATTCTTATTATTTATTTTATATGTTTATTAAAATAATGATCATTTCATAGGTCTTGGAAGCAATGATCCACTACCAGAAATATGCGGGAGAACGTGCTCGCTTCCAGGGCATTATGAACGAGTTAGACCGTAGTACGGGCGCGTATCGCGATGACTTAGGTCTCAAGACCGCTATTATGTCCTTCGTCAACGCGGTACTTAATTACGGCCCCGGGGAAGAAAGCTTAGAATTCAGGCTACACTTGAGATATGAGCTGCTCATGTTGGGAATACAGCCAGGTGAGTTATTTTTTTAGTATTTTTTTCTTAGGAACTCTATATTTAATTTAATATTTCATTATAGTTGAGTTGAAATATTGGATTAGACCATATCTATTGGAGAAAAAGAGGAGATAGAGAGATAGGAGATTTTATTTTATATATTTTATAAAGCCTTAGTTAAGTATTTTTATTTTATTTTTTAATATAATATCTAAAACATTACTTATTAAATTGTGACACATTAAAGACGTATCGACTTTCATGTCATATTTTTTACCTACTTCAAATTTGCTTAAGTAAAAATAGTTATAAAAATACTTCTTTCTTTCCGCCGTTTTGCATAAATGATTTTTTAATCTTTTTTTTATACTAGATAAATAATAATAATATAACATAACATCCTGGGTCATTTTTCACACACGGCCATCTGACCCCAAATTAAGCTTGTACAAAGCTTGTGCTATGGAAACCAGACAACTGATATACTACATATATTACTTTTCTTTTGTAAATACATACTTATATAGGTAATTACACTCAGACTCAGGACAAACAGACATGTTCATGCACACAAATGTCTGTCCCGGGTGGGAATCGAACCCACGAAAACTTCACGAAATAATTTGACTTCAATGTGTTCGTGAGTGCATGTATCTTTACTGATATTATAAATGCGTGTGTGCGTTTGTTTATTACGATTTCGCGTCTTAAGCAATTATAATGAATTTTTTTTACACGTTAGTAGAGGGGTCTTACACGCAGGTGAAACCGCTTGTCAATATTTTATTTTTATCACAATATATATATATATATATTATTGTCTTCAATTTCAGTAATAGAGAAACTTCGAAAATACGAAAACGAGACCCTCGATAGGCACATCGAATTCTTCGAAATGGTACGAAATGAGGACGAGAGGGAACTCGCCAGGAGGTTCGACAAGCAGCACGTCGACACCAAAAGCGCGGCCGCCATGTTCGAACTGCTGAGGCGGAAGCTCAGCCACACGGCCGCGTATCCACATCTACTCTCCATGCTGGAACATCTCTTGTTACTACCATGTAAGTTGGAACATAGTTTAAAATTATTTTAATGAATTAAAGCTTATTTATTATAGTAACCCCGTTGGTCTAGTGGTTTGATATAAGACCGCAGACACAGAGGTCCTAGGTTCAATTACCAGGTCGGGCTAATAAAAAGCTATTGGGTAATTGGGTTTAGTGTGTACATTTTGTGCCTCGGAAAGCAAGTAAAGCCGTTGCTCCTGCGCCTAAGCTCTTTCCGGTCGTGTCGGATTGCCGATCCATCGGATTATGAGAGCTATGGAATAGAGTGCACCTGTGTTTGCGTACGCACTTGTGCACTATAATATGTCCTGCGCAGTTGGCTAATCTCTCTTGAGATTGGCCAACTGCCAACTGGCCACTATTGGTCTGGAGGAACTTACTTTAACTTTAAAAACAACACATACACAATTTTAGCTTCATTCAAGTAAAACGTTTCTGTTTCGACTTTGAAGTGGAATACAACCCACACTCGCAACACTGGTTACTGCTGGACCGCGTGGTGCAGCAGGTGATCCTGCAGCAGCCCGCCGCCGGCAGCCGCGCCAACAGCGACCGCGACAGCGCCTCCGACACGGGCTCCGAACACGTCAAGGTACTTTTATTTAAACGGTACGCTGACAAGTAAATGGGCTTCTTGATAGCCGGTCAGCTCTAGCCATAGACATTAAGCTCTGTCTGAAATATAAAATACTCCTTGTACGTTATATCCTTTGTGCTTGTAAATACACTGATCAGTGTATGTGTGAGTCAGAACTCACTCAAACTTTAAGCCGAAACACATAAATACGAATTATGTTTGCGATTGATCTGTCTGATGATGAGTCGATTTATGTGTGTGTGTGTTTTTCAGTCTGTGATTTGTCAATTGTAAAATATTCCAGCATAAATGTGCACCCATATTTCTGCAGCTGTTTTTATCTCATGACTTATAATTTTAGTAACTCAAACGTAAATAATTATTTCGATAATATTTAGTAAATTTTTGTTGATACAACTAAGAGTAGACTAAACACAGCCTGTATTATTATTCAATACTAAACTTATGTTATAAAAACAAAAGTAACTGTCTATATGTTACGCCTTAACGGCTGTACCACTGAACTGATTTTGATGAAATTCGTGATGTAACAAGCTTGAACCCTAATAAAGGATATAGGCTACTTTTTTAAAATAATATCTGACCCCTTTTCCCTAACACGTGGGCAAACTTACAGGTTTACGATCCGGATGTCGCTCCTTTAGAGATAAACGTCGGCGAGATAGTTCACTTGCTGGCAAAAGAAGAAGAACTCGTCGCTGCTAGGACTAAAGCCGAGAACTTGGAGAGAGAAAACGTCGATATGGCCACGGAACTAGCTAAGAAGGTGAGATACACAACTCTCAAAGGTAATTGGTACGTTACGAGCGATTTCAGACGATCTAGAATTAATTTTAATACAGTTTATAAATATTACTGTGAATCGTAGTATCGACTTGAATCGCTCCTTATGTAATACGATATCGGGTAGCGGTTATTACTAAATACCACATAATGAGATGTCCATTTTAGATAATCTAAATAACTAAATAATTTCATCCCATCGGCTTTTATTAAAAGCCCGGGAAAATGGTTTATTTAAACGATTTTATTAATATCTTAAAATTCAGATAAAGACCAAAAAATATTTTATTTAATTTTTAATCTTTATATATTTTTTCTCATATCCGGACCTTCATTTGATACATGGTTAAGATAAATATTTAACACTTTATATAATACAAATATATAAAACATTTATTTAAATACTACTGAGAGCGAACATCGTTCCTATCAATTACGGCCTTACTTATAAACGTTGTTCAGCGGTAACTAAACAAGTTGATTTTTCTCTTTCTGTCATCCTTGATTTGACATTCGAAAGAAAGAGACACATCATTGTTTAACTAATCCCTAAAGAACGTTTATAGGTAAAGTCGTATATTTTTTTTTTCATTTTGTATTTAAAATTCTCACCGTTATCATGATATCGATATTTGGATTAAATATAAATGTATCGCTCTTAGTACTTCATAAAAATAAACTAACGCTCACGAACCACCGCATGTGCTAACAACTAACAGGAGAAGCAAGTGGACCAGCACACGCAAGAGAAGGAGGAGCTGGAAGGAGTTGTCTCGAGGCTGAAGGAGAGGCTCGAGAGGGAGACGGCTGCTCACATGGAATGCACCGAGCGTGCCAGATCTTCCGCGTGCAGAGCCCACCAGCTGGAACAACAGGTGAACTAGGAAGGGTGTTGGGAAATAGGGTTTGCGAATTAGGCAGCTCGTTCGCGTAACGGTTTCGATGAATTTCTTAAATAATATTTCTAATATTTCTATATTAATAAATAGGAATTCGAAGTTGTCTAGTTATGTTTATAAAACCATTGTTTTTTAAATTCGGTCTCAAAATTATCATAACATACTACTAATTACTATATATTACTTATTTATTTTATTTACTGGTGGTAGGGCTTTGTGCAAGCTCGTCTGGGTAGGTACCACCCACTCATCAGATATTCTACCGCAAAACAGCAATACTTGATATTGTTGTGTTCCGGTTTGAAGGGTGAGTGAGCCAGTGTAATTACAGGCATAAGGGACATAAAATCTTAGTTCCCAAGGTTGGTGGCGCATTGGCTATAAGCGATGATTGACATTTCTTACAATGCCAATGTCTAAGGGCGTTTGGTGACCACTTACCATCAGGTGGCCCATATGCTCGTCCACCTTCCTATTCTATAAAAAAAAAAAACATGTTCAAAAATATGAATTGTTATTTGATGAGGAATGAAAGTAGTAACTATCTCGATTTTGAATAACATTTCTGAACGTTATATGGAAGAAATTAAAAAAAACAGTTCCACGATATATTTTTCGAAGTTTTTAGATTTGTTTAAGACATTCAGTAGCTAATTAGTAATATAAAATATATGATAAATATATCGATCTACTGGTGGTAGAGCTTTGTGCAAGCTCGTCTAGGTAGGTACCACCCACTCATCAGATATTCTACCGCAAAACAGCAGTACTTGATATTGTTGTGTTCCGGTTTGAAGGGTGAGTAAGTCAATATCTAAAGGCGTTTGGTGACCACTTACCATCAGGTGGCCCATATGCTCGTCCACCTTCCTATTCTATAAAAAAAAATCGATATGATATGATTTTAAAATTATAGGTTTATTGTTAAAGTTGTAGTTTGTATTTTCCAATAATTTTTGTGTATTTATTTATTAGTTGAATCAAGAGCGAGCCGAACGAGCGAGATTCGAAAAACTGGTCAGCGAAGGTAGCATACCTGATGATGCGAAGGTAAGTCATGATTGCCTTTACGTTTCTTAAAGTAAAGCCAAATAGAGGCCTGTTGTTATCCCACTGCTACGTTAAGGCCTCCTCTCCCTTTGGGGAGGAGGCTTAAAGCTGTTTTCACCACGCTTCGCCAATGCGGATTGGTGGCTACACATGTGGCAGAATTTCAAAGAAATGAGATGAATTATAAACTCAACTTAAGTACATAAAAATTCAGTGGTGTTTGCCAGGTTTGAACCCAAATTCATAGATTAAGATTAACGCGTTCTAACCACTGGGCCATCTCGGCTCTGTTGTTTTTAGCTTTATGAAAATATACTTTATTCAATTTGGCTCTTGCAAACACATTTTATGGCGTAGTGTAAATTCTATTCATTTGTCAAATGAAATTTTATAATAATCTACTAAATATATACAAATGTATTAATATATTTTAAACAATAATAAAATTAATAATTTCTAGAGGTAATATATAGGTAATTACAGCAGAAGTTTATTGTTACAGTATTTTCTATTTATTTATAATAATATCCACTAGATCTGCAAATAGGAATAAAAAATATATATTATTCTGATATATGTACTTTATCGTTTGTTCAAAGAGTACTCCTATTAATTTTTTTATATATTATATTTAGTTATTACTTAACGTTCGTTTTGATCTTTCAGGTCAGCAATCTGAAGAGCGCAGTTATCGAAACCTGCAGTGTGCCACCACCCCCACCTCCACCGTCACTCTGCCCCCCTCCTCCGGCCGCTCCCATGCCTCCCCCAGCCCCTCTCGCACCCCCGGCCCCTCTCGCTCCTGCACCTCCGAGACCCAAGAAGAACGTTCCCACCCCCGGCAACCCCCTGAAGAGCTTCAACTGGAGCAAGTTGCCGGATACGAAGCTTCACGGTACGATCTGGCAGGAACTCGACGATGCAAAGTTGTACAACGCGATGGACCTGCACGCGATCGACAAGATGTTCTGCGCATACCAGAAGAATGGTGTTCAGGTAGAGATGCGTTCGCTTTTATATGATTGTGATGATAAATTGGAGAAGATGTCTGGATGCTATGTCATTTGGAGTTGTTAATAGTAGATTGATAAATTTGATAATTGCCATATGTTAGGTATTAAAATGAGAAAATAAAATGGCCGTCATATGCTCGTTCATCTACCTATTATATAAAATAAAAATAAAAAATATATATGTATGTACATCGAATATAAATTAATTCCTTTTTCTAAGTTTGGTTGAATTGAACGCGATGCCACCCGTAATTGAGTAACCATTTAAGCTCGTATATAAATTGTTAAGTACCTATTTCACGTTAGTTTCGATGTTTAAATAATTAAATAAAAGTTGCCTCTTGAATAAAATAATTTATTATAGTGTCTAGTACCGTTGATTAATTTCATCCATTATAATATTATGATAGAATCTATTTATGAAGCTATTGATGTTTAAACTTAAATATTAATACAACTATTTGCTTTATACTAATTTTCAGAACGAAGGATCCGTTGAAGATTTGCGTCAGCTGGGTTCCAAGCCACGTACCAAAATCTTATCCGTGATCGACGGTCGTCGTGCGCAAAACTGCACGATATTGCTATCGAAGTTAAAGATGTCTGACGAGGAGATTTGTCGGTGGGTTGATTTTTTTAATATTTTTGAATATTGAGTTCAAAAATTTGTCCCTTTGTGCATTTTTCTTATTAAATTTATTTCAAGGTGGAGTTTTAGTGATACAAAAACGTTATATTTTTGGTTAATAGGTTAATTGTTAATATTATATAAAGACTTTATTAAGGCTTTGAGTATTTTAAATACCCGAAGTATTTGTCGGGTATAACTATCAAACTTAATGTACATCTGTTCGTATGGTAGAGCAATCTTGCGAATGGACAGCGGGGAACAGCTTCCGCTGGACATGGTGGAACAGCTGCTGAAGTTCACACCGAGTGCAGAAGAAGCCGCTCTGCTGGAGGAACACCAGGACGAGCTCGATAGCATGGCGCGAGCTGATCGCTTCCTCTACGAGATCTCCAAGTCAGTAGCAAAAAATATACTTTTTATAATATTTGGTATTGTTTAAATTTATTTATGTAAGACCATATACGTGGGTACAGGGAGACGGAGTCCAAAGTATCTGGGTATCTAAAGGGTATTACACATCCGATGACTTTTTAAACGATTGCACACCCTGGTTGTGAAACGATCGTCTCCAGGTTATCTCAATAAAAAAGATATATATAATTTGGCTAGTGTCGTATACGTATTGCACTTCTGGTAAAGAAATGAGATACAAAAAAAACCCGCCGAGTTTCTTTCGCCGGCTCCTCTCAGGTCTGAGGTGCGTATTTTCGAACCGGTGGGAGATCTATGACAATCAATAAGTAAAACGCTTCTATATCGAATAAAGATTTTAGACTTCGACTTTCGGCGCAGGATCCCGCACTACTCGCAGCGGGTGCGCACGCTGCTGTTCAAGAAGAAGTTCTCGGGCGCCGTGGGCGAGGCGAGCAGCCGCGCCGCCGTGGTGCTGCGCGCCGCGCGCGACATGACGCGCTCGCGCCGCCTGCGCGCGCTGCTCGAGATCGTGCTCGCGCTCGGCAACTACATGAACCGGTGAGTTACTCGATACGACTACCTAAGTTTATTTGGTTCTCTATATTTTTATTTGGTTTGGTAGAATGTTTGGAGCTCATTCCACCAACCCGCATTGGGGCAGCGTGGTAGAATGAGCTCCAAACCTTCTCCTCAAAAAGGGAGAGGAGGCATTAGCCCAGCAGTGGGACATTTGCAGGCTGTTACGGTTACGGTACGGTACAATATTTTTGTGTCACGATAGTATAGTACAGTACAGTATAGTAAGCCTCTTATTCCACATTAAGACGTTTACGATTCAAATGTTTCTTAGTCTTTTTTTTTTTTAAAGGACGAGCATATGGGCCACCTGATGGTAAGTGGTCACAAAACGCCCTTAGACATTGGCATTGTAAGAAATGTCAACCATCGCTTATAGCCATTGCGCCACCAACCTTGGGAACTAAGATTTTATGTCCCTTGTGCCTGTAATTACACTGGCTCACTCACCCTTTAAACCGGAACACAACAATAACAAGTATTGCTGTTTTGCGGTAGAATATCTGATGAGTGAGTGGTACCTACCCAGACGAGCTTGCACAAAGCCCTACCACCAGTAAATAAGTACCAACCAACCAGTAAGTCGTGTTAGTGTATATTTTAACTTATTAATCTAGTGTTAGTGTGGTTAGTTATTATCTTGTCACCGATAATCAACTCTAAATTGTGTTTACCGCAATATTTTTTTTATAGAATATTTAGGCGGACGAGCAAATGAGCCACGCGATGGTAAGTGGTCACCGACGCCCATAGACATTGGCTTTGTAAGAAATGGTATCCGTCGCTTACATTGCCAATGCGCTCCCAACCTTGGGAACTAATATGTTATGTAATGTAATGTATTGTGCGCTGAGAAGTGGTATTATTTTGAATTTATCTTACGTAATATTTAGTACCAAACGTATTTATCGCCATAATACTCAAAAAACGCCACTTGTAGTTTGATGGAAATTACACGTTTTCTAATTCGATTCATGTTGAATGTTCGAGTGTCTGACGTTTGACCTAAAAATTTTACGATGCATAATAATATGGATTGTAAAATTATGTTAAAGAAACATACGTGAAGTAATTGTTGGATTTATTTATTGTGAGGGTGTTGCTTTACTAATTGATCCTTTGAATTGTTTTTGTAATCTAAATAAAATTATTTGTGACATTTCATTGTTATTTCTTTGCAATTAGTGGCGCTCGAGGAAATGCTTCGGGCTTCCGACTATCATCTCTAGGAAAACTAGCAGACACCAAGTCCAGCGTTTCGCGGAACACAACGCTGTTGCATTATCTCGTCGAACTGTTGGAGACGCAGGTAGGTCATAGACAATTAAAGCTAAACCCTAACTGGGTTACTATCACAATTGATAATAATAGTTGAGATTAAACGACCATTTTCCACTGTAGACATTTCAGAGTGAATAATAATTTATATTAAAAAAATCACCATTGTAAATTCTGCCACAAATATAATTATATTAAAATTTATTATATAATGTTTGTTTCCATAAAAATATAAATAACTATCTGAACCGTGCCCACTTCGTTGGGCGGTAAACATTTTTACTTGTGATCGATTGGCCGAACAATAATAAAATTGTCTCGCGTATATGGTATTTTAAATTTTCTCTTAAACTTGCCACCAAAAAACAAACTGTAAAAAATTATATTTTATCTAATAAAATTTCCGTGGTAATAAAGTAATTATTATTTTTAAATAGATTTACGTATATGAAAAAACCGTCTAATAGAAATATCACTCGATAGATTACGACACGGTCACAGTTCTATACCATACCTATGTCGTATTATCTCTTTAACCGTCCGTCCAAATTATATGCAGTAAAAAGGAAAAGTCTTTTGTTTTAAATACTTAAGACGATAAATTTACTTATTTTGATAATAATTCATAATTGTTGATAATATGACCATTAAACATGACCTAACGATTTAAATTATTTTTTTAATATAAAAAAGAACTTTTTGTGACTTAAATATAAAAGTTAGACATATGATGTCGGTGACTTTTTGTAGGCATTATCAGGCTCTACAACTTTTATCTAGAACTCAATCATATTCATATTAAATGTAAAAAAAAAAAAATCTCTCATCCTTAAGGCAGCGTTCGAAAGAAACGTTTTCGTTCGATCATTTTTTCTCCGACTTACTTTGCAAATCCCACTACCACGAAAAAGTCTTTATTTTTCGGGTTAATATATAGCCTATAACACTAACAAATGATGTGGCTTTCTATTGGCAAATGAATTTTCAAAATCGGTTAAGTAGATCCAGAGATGACCCCCTAAAACCTCACAAACTTTACCTCTTTATAATAATAGTATGGATATAAAAATATTGGATACACGTAACCCTTCCAAATCACAGTAGGGCATTGTTGAGAATTAAGCTCGAAATCATATCTTTAGGAAAAGTTTGTTGAGAGGTGACTTGGTGGTAGGGATTTGTGGAAGCCCGTCTTTGTAGGTACCACCCATTCCAGTTAGAAGGATGAGTAAGCCAGTAAATCTTCTGGCACAAGGGACATAACATCGTAGTTAAGAGATGGTTAATATTTCTTATGGACATTAGATCTATGGGCAGTTGTGACAGCTTACCGGTATTTTATATGTAAAAAAGAGTTTTGATATTTTGTTCAATAAATAAAAGCTTATTGTAATACATGACATTTATTTGAAATATTATCATAATTGAAAAAGACTTACATTAATTAATTCACATTTGAAAAAAAATAGTAGCGATAACGAACGTATAGATCAACAACATTTATAGTTAAAACACAATCGATAAACAGTTACTTTCTTTCTAACTTTCTTAACTTAACTTTCACTGGTGGTAGGGCTTTGTGCAAGCTCGTCTGGGTAGGTACCACCCACTCATCAGATATTCTACCGCAAAACAGCAATACTTGGTATTGTTGTGTTCCGGTTTGAAGGGTGAGTGAGCCAGTGTAATTACAGGCACAAGGGACATAAAATCTTAGTTCCCAAGGTTGGTGGCGCATTGGATATGTAAGCGATGGTTGACATTTCTTACAATGCTAATGTCTAAGAGCGTTGGTGACCACTTACCATCAGGTGGCCCATATGCTCGTCCGCCTTCCTATTCTATAAAAAAAAAAAAAAAAGTTACAATGTTTTAAAATAAAGTTCTCAAAATATTACAGTTCAAAGAAGTCCTTCTACTCGAAGAAGATCTACCGCACGTAAGGGCAGCCGCTAAAGTGTGCGTCGACCAGCTAGAGAAGGACGTCGGTGCCTTACGCAATGGTCTACGCGAGGTCTCCAGGGAATTGGACTACCACGCGACTTTACCAGCTCCAGCACAACCGAATGACACCTTCGTTCCAGTCATGAGGGAGTTCCATGCCCATGCTGTATGCTCCTTCACCCAGTTAGAGGACTTGTTCCAGGTTAGTAAAGATTTAGTTATATGTCAATAGAATATTCTTAGAAATGATTATATAAACTACAAGTGTCCGCCCGCGGTTTTGCCTGCGTGTGAGGGGAGGGGAAGGTGTTTGTTAGGTACCTTACTATGTTTTTTTCTCTACCCCTGGCAATGTGTATGCAAAATTTTATGATGATCAGCTGAGTAGCTAAGACGTGAAATCGCAAAAAAACAAACATTACTTAGTATTTCTAGATGAGTTTCAGGCGTTTTTTTTCATTTAATATTTATGTTTGGATGTGTTTCATATAAGTGAACCACTTTTTTTAAAGTCACAAAATTGTACTAAGGTTTTCCAACATAAAGGTTTAATTAAGTCGAAACCAATGTTGCAATATTAAATTATTACTATATATTACATTCGTGACGTAACGACGAAACGTTATAGTTAGGAATAGAATGTAACCACGCATACAAAAAACGCATACCGTCAATAATTAAGAAAATATGTATATAATATTATTATGATTATAGGATATGAAGAGTCGTCTGGAAGCTTGCGCTCATGCCTTCGGCGAGGAACCCAGTGCGTCTCCAGAGCAGCTGTTCGGCGCCTTGGATGCATTCCTGACTCAGTTGACGGAGGCCAGGGCCGAGTGTGACGCAGCCAGGAGACGGAGAGACGAGGAGGAGAGACGGACCAGGCACGAACAGGAGGTAATGAGAGACTTGCCATTTAAAAATAAAGCAGCCTGGGGGTAATTTAGCCTCTCCCCCTAACTACTCTCAATTTCATAAAGACAAACCAAAATACATTTAGAAAAAAACTTTAAAGTTAAATTTAATGAAAACTTTACCTATTTATTTGAATAAATAATTTATTGTGTATTTTAGGTTTAATAATTGATGATGATTTGAGCTGATAAGCGAAATTAAATTGAACTTTGAATTATATTGAATTAAAAATCCACAGCTCAAGAAACGTACTATGGAAAGGAAACAGGGTTCGAGCCTGCTCAGCTCAGTTGGTAGGTCACTCGGTAAAACCAACGGCACGTCCGATTGCAACGGCCACTCCGGTGACAACTCCAGAGATGGCACCCTGACCAATGGACAGAAAGGAGAATTCGACGATCTCATATCAGCTCTGAGAACCGGTGACGTATTCGGCGATGACGTCGCAAAGATCAAGAGATCGAGGAAGGCCGCTAAGGCTGGGTATAAGGGCAGGGACTCGCCGCCACGAGGAGTCTGCAGAGAAGATTCCAGAGAACGACAGAAGAATTGAGCTTATCCAGATTTGATTTAATGGAATTTCGAGTGATCTGTTTCCTGGAATGTCGGGAACATTAAATATAAGCGTTTTAAGTGATATTTCCAGTGTTGGATGTAGATTAGAATAAAATAATCGAGTCACAAATAAACGTGTTGAATTAGAGAAATAGTAGGTTGATTGTGCCAATATTTGGTTTGTTTATGGCAGGACGTCTCAACCAGTGGGGCGTGTCTTAGCCGACGTAAAGGTACATTAAGGGAGGGGGGTGCTTGCGTATGGCGTTGGACTTTCGAACGAAAAATATATTTGAATTATAAAACTGCGAAGACAAAATAACATCTTAAAACGTATGTTTCAAAATGTTATTACTAAAAGCGTGACAACGTGATATTTTTTGTCACATTAATGTAAAATGGGGTGTAACAAAATACGTTTGAAATCCGGGGAGAGAAGTGATGCAAAGGTTGAGACTTTCTGCTTTATCCTTTATAGTGGTTTCTTTTATGTGATCTGTGACAAATTATAAAAAGATCCATAGACATTATTCTATATGGTTTACGGGTCTTTTTATCTATGATCAACTTTATTTATAATTTTATTTAAGTTCATTAAATAATTAAATAAAGATTGTTGCTTAGACAAAGTGCTTGTATATCAGCATATAATTCTGCGTTTATAAATATACTAGACAAAAAAAATAGATAATAAAAATTCAATATTATGAATGTTAGTGACGTAACCAAAAAAAAAAATATAATTATATAACCAGCTGTTTTGATTGAAACAAATGATTTTATGGAACTTATTTCAATGGGTAAAAAAATATCTATGAAACTTTAGAAGACTTATTTAATTATTACGGGATAAATAAGAATTGTTTTCAGTAGGAAATTATATAAATTTATTCGAGTAAAGCTTAAGACTGCATGATATTCCTTAATCTAGACGTATTGTGGATCCACGTGATCTTATTTCAGATTTCGTACCACGTTGACAAACAAAATTAATTTCTATCATTTGTTCGATTTAACATATCAGATTTTGAGTTATGATTAAGAAAAAAACAAATTATCTATGGACCAGATGACATAGAACCATATATATGTCAACAATAACAATGTTTACGACCAGTTGGTGATGATTATGACCATTATGGGATGGACCTGAATTATTATTATATTATTTATGATTTGCATAAAAACTCAATACTGAATTTCAGGGGAACATTTTATGCGCTGTTAACGTGCAAAGCGTGTGTCTGCGAAAGCGGCTGTAAGTGATTGCAAATGTACTTGTGTTTTAAGTATACACCCTATTCCAATCGAAGGAGGATTAAAGAACAAATCTTAGATTAACGTATTAAATGCTATTCGCTAATACCTCTGATATAATTCCAGGATTTCGATATTTTAGACGCCATGTTTTAACGAATACATTATGAAAATCATAGATAATCCAATATCTCGACCAATGATATCGCGTTAATTCAATGTCAACGGTTTTTTTATTTGTCTTTACTCTTATTTGGAATTGGAATAGGCTACGTATGTCTCGTGCTTCGTTTTGGGTTTTATTTGATGCATTGCATTTACACGCCCATAGTTTAGGATATGCACATATTATTTATACGAAATTGACCGATTTTTTGAAGACGTTGATAAATTTAGCCCGTAATTGAACTCTTGGTTGTTCTTCGGGTGCAATGTGGGGTAGAGGAAGCTTTTGAATGTGGAATTATTGGAATTGTCAAAACTCGCAGACGAATCGTAGAATAGGAATTGATTGTCTATGCCTAAGTGTACGGCGTAAATTTTGAACATTTATTACGTATAGTATAATCTTATGCCATATTTGGAATTTTCGAGAAATTTACAATTTGTAATTTTACATATTTCTTATATTTCGATCTGATTTCGTGATTAATATATTATGTATATTGTTTTAATACAACTTATTAAAAAAAAGTTTTAATTTATGTGACGATTTATAATAGTTGATGTAAATATTAATTTTACTTTGATGCAATCTGTTACCGTAATGAGATGGATTTTTTTTTTAAATAATTTATTCAATTACATACCTATAGAAGTTTGTCATATTATGTAAATTTTATTGTTTTGTTCAGTATTGCTTAAGCCTATAGTATATTATATAATACCTTGAATAGAAACTATTTAAATAAAACCTTGAAATTTATTATCTGTTTTATTTTAAATATATTTTCGATTAAGGTTTTTCGTAAATTTTTCAATTGAATATGTTACAAGCAATAGCGATAGATGGCGCTGAGTCATTGTATCGCATTTCTAAATCGCACAGACTAAATATTCGATAGTGGGTAAGTATTGTGTGAAATAAATTTTATAAAACCGAGTAAAAAATTATAGTTATATGAATCGTGGAAAGCTTTTCTTACATTCACTATTAGATGCTTAAAACTTCGTCGTAAACATTTTATATACATATAATGTGTTGTACATGACATATAACGTTACTGATATTTTTCAAGAGAATAGCTTTTCATATTTTTTTATTCTTAAGGAAAATCGAATGAATATCTCGCATATTATGTTTATTTTAGTGTCATATATTTTTACGTAAATTGTTATTCTTATACTAATGTTTTCCTTGAAAAACACTGGATATTGTACACCAGCCCAATAATGATTACAATTGCGGAGTCATATGTCCTTTGTTCTTTTCAGTAAGTTGAGCATGAATATTGATTTAGTCAGGATAATGTCTTTTAGTACCTAAACCTAGTATTAGATAAAAAAGTTTTCTATTTTAAACCTAAATTCTACTCCTTCTTAATATGTATTGCTTTAACTCTACGCTATTCCCTTGGAAGTTTATACAGTAACTTTCTCTATATGAAATTGTGACAATGTGTGAACATCTGAATAATTTAGATTTTTTTTTCCATTTGATTGATACTTCCAACTCCCTTAAGGTTTAGGTATCGCACACGCCATTGCATCTGACCTTTAGCCATGTCTAGAGCGATGTTAGTACCTCTTGATCTGTCTTAATTTCTCAAGTGCTTTGTTCTCTACTACATTTTTTATTAGAGCCGAAATGATCCAGTTTATTGCGGCCGGTTTTCAGATCGGGGCAACCACTACTGGATAAGTTCCAAATCTCCTCTTCGAGAAAATAAATGTTAAATTGATTGATTGATGATTGTTAAAAGTGTATCACAGGCTTGGAAATAAATACCTTAGACTTAACAAACACACAATTTACGAATATATTTACAATAAAAATAATACTTAACAATAAAGTCTTCATTTAACAATATTATTTCCACAGTGTTTATGAAGTCTAATCATTTCTCATTTAAGATTTTATTTTAGTGATATATATGTAGTTAAGCGGTCGTATTATTTCAGTGAGAGCTTTACATAGTTAGTAGTAGTAGTAGAGTAGTAGTATATCTATGATGTGTATCTCTAATCTTTATCCCATAAAGCGTCTTTTGTTGGAAAATATTAGTAATTATTGATTTGAGCCGGTTGGCGTGGTTGGTAGAACACTTGCCTTTCACGCCGAAGGTTGTGGGTTCGATTCCCACCCAGGACAGACATTTGTGTGCATGAACATGTCTGTTTGTCCTGAGTCTGGGTGTAATTATCTATATAAGTATGTATTTACAAAAGAAAAAGTAGTATATGTAGTATATCAGTTGTCTGGTTTCCACAGCACAAGCTTTGTACAAGCTTAATTTGGGATCAGATGGCCGTGTGTGAAAAATGTCCCAGGATAATATTTATATTATTATTTATTTATTGATACTTATATAGTAAGGTAATCAATAATGTAAGACAGTGGTAACTTTACACTTAATATAAACTTGTAAATTGACGATTTAAAATTTATTAAAATAATTATACTATATTATTTAACGTCATTTTTACTACTATTTTAACTATATAAAGTAATCTCACTTTTTTAAGTTAATTAAAACTTGTGATTACAATAAATTATTAATACATGTATGTATGTATGTATATATACATATTTCATTAAAATTTGAATTATATATAATATTTTCAAGTTTTCTAGAACTATTGAATGTTTTAGAAGTAACATATTTAGCGTTCATTTATTGTCAATATCACTTTACGGTTTTACAAGCGAATAAGATTTTTAAGGAACATGTAATGTTTTAGACATAACGTTGAGTGATTTATTTTAAGAACCATAATCACCCTTACGTCGTTGTACGTCTATTTAGACTATAATATTTTGAATTATTTTTTATGTCTTGGTTTTTTTAAACTTATTATCAATTATTCCTTATAACAATACGTATTCAGGGATATTAATACACAATGTTTAATAGTGTAACCTTCCTAACACAATAGATACGATGAGTAGCTTTCATATTGATCCTTGGAAATGATTCATTTGAAAATGTAAATATACTTTGTTCGAATAAATCTTTACAAGCACTTTTGAATCGTCAGGATTATTATAATTTAAATGTATACTCAATCGAGAGGCACCAAGAAAAATGCGCACAATATTTATGCTAATCTACAAATTAAATTGCAAAGTTAGTTAAATACAACTGTCTTGTCTGAAAATAAAAAAATACTAATTCCAAAATCATATTATATAAAACTTAGGTGTATAAATACAAATTTTCTAAATCAGTTATAAGAATTGACAACCTTACTTACATTGCTTAGTGTATGTTTAGTTGAAAACAGATTTCTCTCTTTCTGTCATCAATGATTATACTTTTTCGAAGAACACAGGGTTCTTTTATTAATCGCCTACTAAACCTATTTATTTGTAATGCAATCAATCTTTAACGATAATTAAAAGTATGAGTAATTATAATAATATCGTTAAAAATACTTACATATTTAATTGAATGAATCACATAATATGATAATTATTGTATGTAAAATAAATACGGTATAATGAGTTCGATATTAAGATTAAGCAACGGTTGTTTTTATTATACTAATACTAACATGCGTATGTGAAATGAAAATGATATTCAATGTTTTCATTTCAATTTAACTTAACCGTGGCTTATGTTTTCAAAGTGAAATAACATAATTAACATTTATTTTCATTAACCATACGCCCCGGTTTAATAACAACACGTTTGTTTTTGGTGTATGGAAAATTAGGTCTACCAGTAATAATTAAAATTACATATAAATGTCAATTTTCATATTAAAACCAAGAAAATAATTATTATTACTAATTTTTTTTTTCCTTCCTTCTCAATTCACTTTTATTCGTGCTTTCCAGTTACGTCACCTGTACATTTACTCTATTTTAACACAAGAAAATAATAATGATAAATTCATCGTCACTGGATTCAGGCTCTGTTGCTTGAATTAGGATCTGAGTAACCCATGGATTAAAAAAACATTACAATCTTTTAGTTAATGTTTTTTTTTTAATTAGTCAAATTCCTCTGCACAGCGCATGTTGAGAAGTTAGCTAGGCGTCGATTTAACATAACGTGTAGCCTTCTTAATTTTATAAAAATCGGAAATAATTATGATTAATTTCTATGAAGATATTGTATTATCTCAACTCATTACATACCTTAGCATATAATGCGTGTAAATGGGTAGTTTCAATTTTTAAGCCACCTTTTACTTTTTTAGGGTTCCGTAGCTCTAAAGGAAAATAGGAACCCTTATGAGATCACTTCGTAGGCCATCTGTCTATCTGCCTGTCTGTCCGTCAAGACCCTTTTTCTTATAAAGTTGAAATTAAATTCCAAATAACAATAACTGCAATCCCTTGGAGCTGTGAAAATATCAAATTTCTACGTTAACATAATTAAATGATTTGGTCGTTTTACCAGCATATCACTCTCACTCACGAGGGAATCAAAACCTATACCTAAACCTATACCCCGTTAATCTAAAATAGTGGAATTTATCTAGAAGCAATGTCTTAAAGCATAAGTAACGGGAAAAATCCAAAAACCGTAAATTTGTAGTTACATCACAAAAAAAAATGCGCTGACTTTATCCGCGTGGAATATTTTTACTTTATTTCTACCTAGTGGAAGGGCTTTGTGCTGTCTCACCTGGGTGGGTACCATTCACTCATTAGATATTCTCCTGCTAAGCAGCAATACTTAGTGTTGTTGAGTTCCGGTTTGAGTGGTCCAGTGTAACTACAGGCATAATGGACATAACATCTCAGTTTCCAAGGTTGGTGGCGCATTGGCAGTGTAAGGAATGATTATTATTACTTATATCGCAATTTTTATGGGCGGTGGTGACCACTTACCATAATTTGTCCCATTTGCTGGACCATCTGCCTATAATCTTTCAGTATTGTGTGGTGGTACGGAATCCTCAATGCGCGAGTCTAACTCGCACTTGCCTGGATTTTATGTTATTGTATTTATAAACAAAAATTAAAATGACTTTACAATTAATTAAAAATAATATGAAAAATACGTTCTTATTTAGAAGAAAATATTTTCTTCAAATTTAAAAACAATAGCTTGTTATTATCAAGTTGGTCATGACGTCAAAGATATTTTAAACTTGTATTATTTTGTATAGTAATTTGACAAATATAAAAATGCTAAAAGCTCTTGTTCCAAAGAAATTCCTGTGTCGGTATCCTCTCAGCACAGGTGCTGTTGTTGGGAGTATTACTCTCATGGTTAGTATTCAGATGTATTATTAACTAGACTTTAATCTCTAATATTCCGTAATGGATTGAATAACTATAATAATTTACTGGTGGTAGAGCTTTGTGAAAGCTCGTCTGTGTAGGTACCACCCACGCATCAGATATTCTACCGAAAAACAGCAGTACTTGGTATTGTTGTGTTCTGGTTTGAAGGGTGAATTTAATATTTAGTTTAACATTTCTTACAATGCCAATGTCGATGGGCGTTGGTGACCTACTATCATGTGGCGCATATGCTCGTTCGCCTATCTATTCTATAAAAATTAAGTAAAAAATACAATTGTAGTATAAATATTTCATGAAATTCTGAAATAAATCAAGTCGGGTTTGAAGTACGGATAATAAACATTGAGTTCTTGTGTTTAAAATTCATATCGTACACGGCATTGAAAGGTTTGGTTTCAAATCAAGCGCAGTCATCAAGTAAAAAAAAAGCTGTTACCTAGGGTGGACAATTATTTTAATTTTACAAACATAATCAATTTATCACGTCAGTCGCCCTTTACTTTAATAAGATGAATGTTAAGAATGCAGTAACAAGATTTTAAAATAAATATTCAAAAATTGTAGTGCTGCTTTAAGCTTACGGGTAAATAAATGACATTCGAATACATAATGGTAGAAGCTAATTACATAGCAAACGCATTAGTGTGTGCGTTTTACTGCGAAGTGCAGTGTTACAGAGTTAAATACATTTGTGTGTATGTTATGTACGTGCGATTAATTCCTAGTAAATCTTATCTTATACCTTTGGCAGTATATTGGAATAGAACAGTGTGTATGTATAAACCAATTTTTGTCCTGGTTCCAAGTACTCTAGCGTTTGATTTTAAATTCTATAATGAAACTAGCTGCCGGTCCCGACTTTACACGAGTGAAATGAGGTTATTATATATTATTTTTTTGGTTAACCAAACCTTATTTCACTTTAACCAAATAAATACTGGCTCGTAGCGCTACCCTCCTGACTAATTCTAGCACACATAAGAATATTCATTAAAATTGGTCCAGTTTCTTAGGAGTTCCACGACAACAATTTTATATATAAAGATTAGCTATGCGTTCGATGCTTAAATCAGTTCACCATCTCGAGGAATATAATAATTAATAAAAGTTATTTTTCAGTGTGTTACAGTGATATGCATTATAGCTCTAATCGTCCAGGTCTTGCTGATGAAAAACTGTGATAACTGTACTGCATATGTGTGGCGAAATGCCTACAGTTTCAGCATCACTGGTGTCATTTACTGCTTCATTATGTCCGCTATGCACGGCTGGCTGATGTGGGGAATTAAAAAGGTCTGAATATATTTGAATATATTTAAATAGAAAGATTGTTGTTATAGAATAGGAATGTTGTTATGCATAAATTTTATTATTCCCTATCATATGAAAATCAAGATTGAATAAAATAATTTCAAATTTTGAAAGATACCACGATATGTGCAAAACAAAATCAGATATACACATACATTTAGAGCTAAAGTCTTAATTAATATAAGAAATTTGTAATTACCGTTTACTTAATACGAAGTGCTAATTACTTTCAGAAAAAGTCTTCAGTCCTATTGTCTTGGGTGGTGATAACATCTATGTGGCTGTCACAAACATTCTTCCTGTTGATCACTTTGATATGCATGCACAGTTCCGACATCAATTTTGTAATTTGGATTCTCTGTCTTGTTCTTGGACTGGTCGCTATAGGTAAGTAAGAACGGAGCGAGAGATGCTATTATGTTAATTATCGTATTGCTGAGTACACTTTGTCTTTACATATACATATAAGTATACAGTATATATAAATTTACAAAACTACTATATTAAGATTGGAGTTTGGGAAGCCTCGATTTCAATAATCAACAATAATTGAACATGAAATAATGTACCAACATTTTAAGCATCAATTGGGTTCCAAGCAATTCACATGTTAAATACTCAAGGTTTCAGATTTTTTTTAAATAAAATTTTATACTTATAAAATAAACTTCTAAGTCATTAAGTTTGACGCGCGTGAAAGCTAATCAATAAATCATCTATTTTTTTTAAATGAAACCTTTTCACTATAAAGAGTAATAAATAATAATCATCATATTATATGCATTTGATATTGTAGTGAAAAGTCATATATTAGTAACAGAGTAAAACTTATTATTACATTTTGTAAATAACATCACGATACGATTTTGCATAAAGCAAGTATCGAGTTTCGAATTAGAAGTCCCGGGTCACGAAGCTATTAAGTCCCAAAACTTAATTAGGATGTACAAAATTAGGGTTGGATTGCGGGACATAAAAAACATAGCGTTTAACCTTATTAAAACAATAATAATTAATACACTTTTGTCCTTTTAAAAGGGAAAGTTCCATATTGAACATTCCTTATTTATTTTTACACGAGCCGTACCTTGTTGTGGGTAATACCTACAGGCCTACCTTGGCGGAAAATCTAGCTCCTAGATCAACAAGGTAGTAAAATCATAAGTATAAATATATAATACACACTATATAAATGACTAAAAAAACATTAAATGTACTCATCCTGGAGAAAAATATCGGTGGTACCTTTACTTTAAAAAAAACTATTTTTTCAGGTGCGCTAACATACTTCGTCCTAATAGTGTTTGGACTATGGCGAGAAGTAAAACATATACGAGAAAAAAATGTTACTGTAACTATGTCGACAGATAACTAATTTTTATTAGATGATTATAATAAAAACATTTCAATTAATAAATAAATTTGTATTTCTATATATATTGGTTGTTCATCAATGTATTTATACTGAATTTAAATAAATTCTATAACTCTGGCTAAGCAAGTGTATTCGCCCATTGTAATTGTCAAAGCGATTTAGGAGTTAGCTTTTATTCAAATTAATCAATCGAATGGTCGAAAGACACATCAAAGCGATTGATAGCTTAAAAATATGCGAATGTCGACGTCATTTTCCAATCATCATTGTTGCTCAAATTGAATACATATACCTCTTTTTATTTCCATATAGTTTTGTCACTTGCTGTATTATCACCATAATTATTTTTATTTATTAATTGTAGTATATATATATATATATATATATATATATATTCGATTTATGTATGGAATTTAGCAATAATAAAATCTAAAAATAATGTATCATTTTGACAGTTCTAATTACAGCTTATCCTATTGCTCAACACATTCTCTTATATTATTTTGTTTTGTCTAGAAATATTTTTACTTTATTTTCGTATCATTTTACATATAATATAATATGTAAAACGAAACGAAAATTTTACAAATAGATTGTTTTATATACATGATTATATATACATAATTATATTGGATTCATCACTTCTTTTTTAAGTTTGTAAATTTATCAACCGCTCAATCACAATCCATCAAGAATCGTTTACTCTGAATTTCACAAGAAAAATTAACATTTAAATTAATGGCATATTCTTTTAGTCAGAATTTACACGAGTATCATTCAAAAAAAAAGTTATGCAATTTTAATTATTAAAAATAAATTATTCAATAACCGACACTACTATTCAACGTCCGTTTTTATGTAAGAATACATTTTAATTTATAGCTTTTGCCTGCGGCTTCGTCTGCGTTTAGGTGTTAGGGAGGGTACAGGTGTAGGGTATTATATTATTGCTCAGATTTCAAATTATTCTTCTAAATTGAAACCTCCGAATTTCTAGAATAAATGTGAAATTTCGACAAACTGCTATGATTTTCAAGAACATCGTGATTCCATTACATATGATATTATTATTGATGACAATGATTACACAAAACCCTACCTAATTACCACTGTTATATAATAATGTAATTTACAACACACATAATTTTAATTTGTTTTCTGTTATAACCGAAATAGGACAATTGCACGTTAGTAAGTTATCTAAATTGTTTCATCCCTTGTGACATAATTAGATTTATTTGAATTTCATAAAGAGAAACACGAACTATATAAAGGTCATTTAATGAAAAATAAACATTTACGATTCTTCATCAACGAGATTGGTTACAAGACTGTTAAAATTCGGGACGAGTAAATGCTTCCGATGACTGTTCACAACTAATATGAAGTAGATGGTCACTGAAAGAAACGAAATTTAAAATTACTTATTCTTTATTAGTTACTACAATAACATGGAAATTACAGGAAGTCAATTGGTAGTGAGGCTTTGTGCATTCTCGTCTAAGGAAGTACCACCTACTCATCACAATTTCTCCCGCCAAACTGCTTTGAAGAGTGTATGTGTGCACAACTCATGCATATGGGACATGTTTCGTGGCGCATGGTGATGTAAGGGATAATATTTCCTACAGATTCAATCTATATGGCCGACTACTTGCCATATTTTTTTATAATACAGGTAGGCGGACGAGCAAATGGGCCACCTGATGGTCAGTGGTCACCAACGCCCATAGACATTGACATTGTAAAAATGTTAACCATCGCTTACATCGCTAATGCGCCACCAACCTTTGTGAAATGGAACTCAGATGTTATGTCCCTTGTGCCTGTAATTACACTGGTTCACTCATCCTTCAAATCGGAACACAAGAATCCCAAGTGCTGCTGTTTTGCGGAAGAATATCTTATGAGTGGGTGGTACCTACCCAGATAAACTCGCACAAAGCCCGACCAAATTGCTAACTTGCCATGTAGCTGTCATGCTGACTCATTTGCTAGTCTGTCTAACTGCTCTAAAAACAAAGAACTAATATTTTTTATCCATTCTACAATTTGATATTGGATATATTATTGCTAAAAATATCAAAACCAAGTACTTTGAAATTACATTCAGAAGTATAATTTTGTTTAAATCATATTTACCATATAATATAAAAGATGGGTTTTTTTTGGAACTTCTACATATAATTAATATTAAATTATTCATTAATTTTTTTATAACATTTAAATTTACGATATTTTAGGAGTTTGTTTATATCTCTTTAAGCCGACACTGCATGAATCTAGTTCGTAGAAACAACTCGTTTTTCGTAAAGCTAAGCTACATGTAAGTATGAAAAGTTGGGTCTTAGCTGTTCTCTGAAGATATTATTTCAACTACTGCTGTATGAAAAGTTGTCTTATTTTTGGAAGTAAGAAATAATAGGAGAGAAACGAAAAAGTATTGTTGACTATTTAAAAAATAGACTAGTTTAAAAAAATATGTAGAAAGGGAAAAAAACGTAGCAATTACAAAGATGGAACTAAAATGATGAAAAAAAACTTAGTATTCAAGCTTGGCGTTGACTGTGTTAAAAATGTTTAAATTTCTACAAGTGAAGATGATCAGCCGTACATTTATATAATATTTAAAACAGTCGAAAAGGATGAAAATGCAACGAACTTTGAAAAAAGAAAGAATTAAGACCACTGACACACCTTACCATATTATAGTATATATGTAATCATACCAAATGAGTTCTGATATCTTTAAGTGGCAAAAATGCTAGATATTTGAAATGTCACTTACAGATATACCAAAGCATGCCAAGTATCACTATGAAGACCCTGTTCCTCTGCTTGCGGGAAGTGAACACGATGGCCAGAAGCATCATCATCATTAGCATCACAACTACGAAGACCACAGCGTACCAGATCCATATAGCGCAGAGAATAGCGTCATCCTGGAACAATATTTACCTATTATGTAATTATTGCTGCAATACATATTTTAGGGATTAATCTGCTATCATGTACCCGACTATAAGACATTGAGTTGTGTTGTTGAATATATCAAATTGGGTGTTTGATTTTCGAGGAATCTTCAAATAATATTCCACATCTGTATTAATTTAGAGCGATTATTATGTCAATCGACAGGATCGCGAATATCATTTCCGTAGACTTATGAATAAATTTTAAGAAAACATACTTTAAAACATATATATTGCAATTATAATTATTTAAGTTGAAATGGTATGTTAAATGGGACAGGTTAAGTGAAATATTAAGGATTAAATTCAAAGTTATAGATGGAAGAATAAATTTATCCACATAACATATTATATCGGACATTATATAGATCGGATATTGTTACATAAATAGACAACAAGAATTGAATTCGTGGAACCATGTACTACTAAATAATAATATTTTAATTAAAACGTTTGTACAGCGATTGAACAGAGCGTAAATAAGTTTTGTGTAATAACAAGCCCGGTTACTTTTGAAACAATAACTAAATGGACTCGAAATTTCAAATAACAAAGGAAAGACTTGTTACCCTGGTAATGTTAACGTATAATTTGAAATAACAAAATAACTTAAGACATACTTCAAAAATATTATAGATTGTACTCAGTTGTAACTAAATATTATTGTGTATCTAATCTATTATAGTATAATAAAAGTTTAAAAGGCTCAGTTTCGGCTTCAGTCTGACGTCATAAAGGTTAAGCGATGAGTTAGGAGATAGTTAGGAATAGAAAGGAAAATAATATTGAACTTATTGTAAGGGTCGGTAATACAAGCTGAACGCTTAATTGGAGGGGATAATATGCAGCTGAATACTTTCTTGAAGATTGTTAATGTTATTTTAAAACAAGATATTTACGGGATTTTTCCCGTCGCATATTTGTGTATAATAATAAGCACAATTGTATCCTTTTTTTCAACTTTTAAATAAAAGTCTTGTTCAAGTTCTCTAAGTTTTAATTAATATTAATTGACGAATTAAATAGAACATACTTTTTCGTTAGTCCCAATTAAAATGAAGATAAAACTTTTTTTTATAAATGTTTGTAAGTTAAAAACATATAACAAATATATTTACCTTAGCAATACCGCAAAATAAAAGTATACTAGCAGCGAAGAACAATGCCACCAGTATCCAGATAGTAACGAGAAGATAGCTCAGAGGAATGAAGAAAGAACAGCCGTAGGCCATTGGATGTACCTGAAATAAAACATTGGGATCAGAGTAACTGTATTAGTTTATGGTCAGTAAAAGATTTTAAATTTTTCCTCTGCGTAATAAGAAAAAGCCTTATTTACACGATCGTATGATCCACATTCCTGGTGATAGAGCTTTGTGCAAGCTCGTCTGGGTAGGTACCACCCACTCATCAGATATTCTACCGCAAAACAGCAGTACTTGATATTGTTGTGATCCGGTTTGAAGGGTGAGTGAGCCAGTGTAATTACAGGCTCAAGGGACATAACATCTTAGTTCCCAAGGTTGGTGGCCCATGGTTAACATTTCTTACAATGCCAATGTCTATGGGCGTTGGTGACCACTTACCATCAGGTGGCCCTTATGCTCGTCCGCTTACCTATTCTATAAAAAAACAAACCTACTGGGGTACATGACGTTAAAATGACTTAAAATTATAATTCAATGACTTTTTAATGGTTGCCTTTTTTGCATCCGTAGAATGTTCTTTCAAAGCTCTAAAGCGTTGGCATGGAAGGATTAAAGAAATCAGTTCAACAGAGTTAGGTTATCAAAAGAACGAAGTATATGTATAATAAAACCTTATTATACATATACTTCGTTCTTTTAGAGCAGCTAGCTAGAGAATTGACAAAAACAGAATAGAAATAACCTAAAAGTACATAACAGTAAAATATACTATGAAAAAGAAATCATATCATATTCAGATTTATCTTAATATAACTAAAAATAATACCTCTAATTATGACTGTAAGAAAGCTTTATCTTTTACAACAACTCCTGTTTAAATTGGAATTATGTTAAACCTTCCCAATAATTATATTTCGGGGTTAAGGTCAAACATGAAATTAAAGAAAAGAAATTGATATTCAATCAAGATTGTAAAAAATATTACAATAAATTGTCATTCTTTTGTTTCAGTCCAAAAAGCTATTTTTAGTTATTCAGTTTAAATTTAGATTCACGAATATTGTTTCTTCGTTTCATTGTTAAGCAATAATAACTCAATGATTTTCTTATCCAATGTTAATAAAACAATAAACGTTACTTATTATTATTTTTTGAAACGTAACAAATTTAACAAATATTACAGGGTTTTTAAGCACAAGTTTCATTTTTACGTCTAACATCTCATGGTTGCATTATTTTTACAGAATAATAGCAATACCCGTCTCTAAAGAAATACTCTTATTGACCATTCTAATTAAGCGTATAGCTTGTGTTAGAAGTACTGACCTGTGACTTTTACATCGCTAATTAATAATATAAAATAATATAATGTTCTCCAGACTGATTTCAGCCACGGCGGCCAATTTCAAGAGAGATTAGCCAACTATGCAGGAGATATTATAGTGCACAAGTGCGTGCGCAAACATAAGTGCACTCTCTATTCCCTTACTCTCATAATCCGATGGGACGGCAGTCCAACACTACCGGAAAGAGTTCATGCGCAGGATCAACGGCTTTACATGCTTTCCAAGGCACCAAGACTGGACACACTTTCAACTTTCAGACTCCGGGCTGCTACTGAGAATTTTCTAATAGAAAAACCCAGTAACTGTTTATTAGCCCGACGTGGGAATTGAACCCAGGACCTCCGAGTCTGCGGTCTTATATCAAGCCACTAGATCCACGAGGCAGTCAATTAATTAATAATATACTAGCTAGTTGTCCCGATTTCGCATGGGTTGATAAAACGAAAGATGTATTTAGGGTAGGATTTGCATAAAATCCGTTCTTAGTGAGCGTCTACGTCGAGGAAAGAATAACTGTGTTAAATTTCAAATCAATCGGGCGGATAATTTAGGAGATATAGTGATGATTGCTATTTCGCTTTTATATATACATTAATTATTTATTATGCATTGTTAGTGCAATAAAGAGCTTATAATTATTATATTATATCTATGGGCAGAGTACTGCCTTGAGACTTCTTGTGTACCTTTCTAATGATAATTTCCAAGAGGAGTCCATTCCCCCTGACTCTGATTTTCCGAAATGTATCTGTACCCATCACCGACAGTATTGAGCTTCTAGGAGTTACCTTAACATCCAAACTCAACTTTGGGCAATGCATTGAATACAAAGTTTAAAACTGCTGGCAAAAAACTTGATATTCTCAATAAGGTCAAATAGTACTTCACACTAGAACAGCTTCTGACCTTATATCAAGCCCTAGTCAGATCGTGCATAGAATGCTGCAGCTATTTATGGGACGGCTCTGCTAAGTACCAGCCTGAAGCTTTGGATTCATTGGATCGTCGTGCTAGAAGGTTCATTGGCGACCAGACACTGGTCGCAAAACTCCAGACCTTGGAACACCGTCTTAAGGTTGCCTGTCTGTCAGTTTTCTACAGAATATATTTCTGAGAGTGTGCCCAGGAACTATTTAATTTGGTTCCTCCGTCACCTTTTTACTATAGAACTGCGAGGCATCGTAAAGATCTGCACCTGTACGTAGTTGACATATTTAAGACACGTACGAAACGATTTGCTTCCTCGTTTCTGATACGCACCGCTAAGATCTGGAATACCCTCCCGACCTCCGTTTACCCCACCACCTACAATATACCTAATGGGTACCTTTAAGTCTAGAGTGAATAGGCATCTTCTATACAAACGCGCTCCATCTAAGACTGTATCATCACCCTCCATCAGGTGTGATAACAGTCAAGCGCTAGCTTCTATATTAAATATATATATATATATACATGTCGCATCCGGTCAATCGTACGGACACTGGTGGTTTGGTAGAACTTCAGTGTGCTTTCGACAGAGCCATGATGGTATCGCTCGAGTCCGGACAGAACACTCTTTGCGAGGCATCGGTCGAGTGAGTTCACGGAACGGTCTTACCGTTCCATAAAGTACTTTGTGTGTGTGTGAAAAACAAGTGACAAGTGTAATAAAGTGTGATTATATTAATTTAGTGTTGATCATTTCACGATAACCCACTGTACGCCTACTTGATGATCAAAGATATGCGTGCCTAGCCAAGTTACTTTCGTTTCATATTTAGTCTCTTTATACAATCTTTAACACCTCGGTGGTAAACAATTTGATACAGATGAGTAAGTCAATCGCTTACTCTACAATGTACTTAGAAAAACCTACACTTTAGTCTACAGCGAGCGTTCCTACAAACGTCAAACTAACGTCAAAGTCGCAATTGTGTAGTTTGTGCGCGGGCTGAACTTTTGGTTTGAATTAAAGTTGGAAGAATATTTGTATTAAGTTTTAAAAAAGTAAGTAAATGAAATAGTGTGCGAATGAAACCGAGAGCGGAATGTAATTTTAAGGATACCTTAAAAGATGTGATAACTTTTATAGAATGGAATATAAATCTCGAGCAAGCCCAGAACAATTTGCAGCTTTATTGGAATTCATAGAAATATACGTATAACATTAGTTATTTGATGAATATCTTCCTTTGTTATTTGTAAATCTATTATACTCTGGCACTTGAAAGTTTGAAACATAAACAATGACGTGATACGCGACATGAAATAATATTACTACTTACGAAAGAAACAAAACAATAATTGTGTTTGATTCTTTACTAACCAATAGACCCTTTGTTTCTCTGAAATCGTTTTAACTTTTTCTAATCATGGCGATATAACGAGGCCGATAATAATAAAGCTTTTTTATTAATAATTTAATAACTAAGTACATTTAAAGAGCCTAAGCCACACTTCTTCATTATGAGCACACCGCAACATATTTAAAGTATGCATTTTAAATGGTAAATATAGTCCAAAATTATGTTTAATAAACAAAACACTTCTCGGTCATCATATAAGACGCCATTTTTTTAGCGTTAACTCTTGAGTCTCCGAGATCGCTTAGTGATCGCTCAAAACTTCGACATCGTTTCGTCAGCGATTTGCAAAACTGTAACTTGGCTACCATTTTTATGGAGTTAGCGATTATCATTGTAAAAACGACTACATTCCATTCTATCACTTTGAATGATTGTCAACTAGTCTACGACTTTTCTATTCGTTTGTTTTGACCACGTGACTTAACGTTGAGATGACGTCATGCCCATACATTTGATTAGTTTTCTATTAGCGATTACGATTGTAGAATGTCAACTTGGCTAAAGCGGCTGATGTCCCTCCGACATATATAATTTAGTATAATATAATGGAAATTATAAATGTAATAAAAATTTTCAATGTTCCCATATTATATGCTTCAAAACATGAGAAGTTTTTAACATCATAATTTACCGTAATATAATCTGTAGTTGCAAATTAAGTCTGTAGTTCCTTGTGATAGTAACCAGTATGTGCCTTTGGCGTTCAAACCACCTATTAAGGTCAAATTTATGCTTCTATTTTGTTACTGTATAAACTTAGATATAAAAGTATTTGATCAGCCTTTTATAGGTTATATACATGTTATAAAGGATAATCATAATTATACTTTTTTTGGGGATTATTTGTTATTGTGGCAATGATAGCCGAGATGGCCAAGTGATTAGAACGCGTGAATCTTAACCGATAATCGTGGGTTCAATCCGGGAAAACACTAATGAATTTTCATATGCTTAATTTGTGTTTATAATTCATCACGTGCTTGACGGTGTAGGAAAACATAGTGAGAAAACCTGTATTTGTCTAATTTCATTGATATTATGCCATACGTGTATTCTACCAACCCGCATTGGAGCAACGTGGTGGAATACGCTCCAAACCTTCTTCTCAAAAAGGAGAGGAGGCCTTAGCCCAGCTGGGACATTAACAGGCTGTTACTGTGGCAATGATCGCCTCTCAAAACTGATGATTGAACTGAGTATGATACATATTTGAGAAGTTATATGTTATATATATACAAGTATATTAATATTAATCTTTATTACAATATAATTTTAACGTTACGAAGAGAATGACATATAAGCCAGATTAAACTGTATTTCCGTCCACAACGAATAATACATACAACTACTTATGATGCTTGAAAATGTTATAAAGTTTTATTACAAATAACTATGGTATTTTATGGAAGCTACATATAAAGATAAGAAGAAATATAATTTTAAAAGCTGAATCTGTGTTTATGTTTGTGTATAGTCATTGAATTATGACTGCCTTAGATTTCAAGGTCTGCATTCAAGTGTGGCAGTTGGCAGTGTTTGCACTCCCGTGACTCGGGAAGCTATTAATTCGGCGTCTGAACTCTTTCCGATCTTGTCGGAATTGACATCTCATCAGATTATAAGAGAATAAAGAGTGCAAGCGGGCGGCACTATGTTAACAAGACCCCATCGTAATACAAAAACATAAATTTATACTGTATTAGTATTTATACTATTTCTGTCGACGCGAGTACGAACTGAATTAGAGATCAACGCGCGAACGACAAGCAAGCGACAGGATCCTTTGAAGTTAAGAAACCGACACTATTCGATTGGACGGCCAATGCTTGACACCAATGACAATAACATGCAAATCGCTAGCTGTACGTGAACTGGATACTTAATATGTAGCTGTCAAAGTAACATTGAAAGGAGCCGCTGAAACATTAATGAAATAAATTTAGCTGTAATTTTTGCATTATTCGTAGATAACGAATGAATAATTATGATTATTGGTTTAATATAGAAGTCCACTCACCACTCCTAAAGCAGCTATTATCATTGAGCCAGTCTTGAGATCAATTCCGAAAAATGAAGAGACATCGGGAAGATCATCAAGTGCTGTCATTATTATATTTATTTGTTATTCATTAATTGTATTTAATGTAATTTTGAAGTCGCGTTGAAATGTTTTTTTTTTAATGTGGTGTATATTTGCGTTACTTATGCGCAATATATTCTGCCAATGTCACGTATGTGGAAAAGACACCAATAAGGTATTGCGTTATTCATCACAGATATACAATTTCATAATAATTTTATATGAAAACTATTTCTAAAATTTTCTTAAAAAAGCAATTTTAGTTGAATCCTCTTTTATTTTATTTTATTTATATTTGGGAAACATACAGTGTGTTATTACATAGAATTAAGGAATTATTACTAAATCATAAACCAATAAAGTTTCCACTTAAAAATAGTACAAATGTTAGAGTATGCGTGTAAAAAAGACAACAGAAAGAGACAAAAATACAATGCAATCTACGAGTACAATCAAATCGACTAATTACAAAGTTAAAAAAAAAAAAAATCAAGAAGTTAAATTACAATAATATTAATGAACATAAATATAAACAATGTCATTAAAAATATTTAAATTTGATTTCAACAATTAAAGTAACATCATAAATCATCAATTTATGGCAAGTAATTGATTCAATATACATATACATTATTAATTTACAAAAAAATATTAATTTTATTAATTATTTATTAAACAAGTATTCTTTCAATAATTTTCTTATTTTATTAACATTCTTTGTTGTAAAAAAATCAATTTCGCTAAATCGTTTATTGTAATCGGTGCAGGCTCTGTATACAAATATATTTTGCGCATACTTGCTTCGGGTGAGTGACGGATTAAAAAGTAAGCACTTACGTGTGGTGATTCGAGAGCATCGGAAACTAATACAACCTAAGAGAAACGGGGAATCAACTAAATTATTAATTAATTTAAATAAGAATATTTGATCTCTGATCGCTCTTCTGTCAGCGAGTGATAACGTATTTAAGCATTCATTATTATGTATAAATTCCTTAAAACGCACAAATCTTATAAATTTATTTTGGACTCTTTCCAATCGGTGTATGTATGTTTTGTAATGCGGATTCCAAACAGTGGAAGCGTATTCGAGGATAGGTCGTACAAAGGAATTATATAGAAAAGTTAGGGTACTAGTTTTCTTGAAATCTTTCGACGTTCTAAACACAAAACCAAGCATTCGACAAGCTTTAGCCACTGTCTTACTTATATGCAAACCGAAGGTCAACTTATTGTCCAGATGTATACCCAGGTCTCTCACCTCGGTCACTCTATTAATCTCAACACCATCTAGACGATAATCATATATAGTAAGATCGCGTTTCCGTGAAAAAGGAATGACGCTACATTTATTTATATTTAAATATAGAGAATTGTGTTTACAATATAGACACAATCTGTCTAGATCCTCTTGCAAAAGTGAGCAATCCAACGGAGTCGCAATCTCTCTACAAATTTTTATATCGTCTGCGTATAACAGAATACATGAGTTTTTAATTATGCCATTGACGTCATTAATATATAAATTGAAAAGCAGGGGGCCAAGGTGAGATCCCTGAGGTACACCTGAAGAGACAGGAAAGAAGGATGAGCAATAACCTTTGATTGTCACAGCCTGGCTACGGTTTCGAAGGTATGAACTTATCCACCGAAGTAAATTGCTTCGATTTACTTCGGTGTAAATCGATAATAATAATATCTCTTATTTCTACATTTTTATTAAGGTTATATAATAAGGACTCCTCATTGTATGCGATTTAAATTAAAATCAATTTCATATTTCTCGTTAAGTACATATCATTCCTTGGTTATTCTCTCTTTGCAGATTTGAATTAAATTAATCTTGATGTGAAATAGCGCCGTTTTTAATTAAAACAGTGAGGTGATGTTAGTATTATCTTGTTTAAATTATTCTGATCAGTAAGTAT
Organism: Nymphalis io; assembly: GCF_905147045.1. Lineage (NCBI taxonomy): Eukaryota > Metazoa > Arthropoda > Insecta > Lepidoptera > Nymphalidae > Nymphalis > Nymphalis io. The sequence goes on along the minus strand of NC_065894.1, from coordinate 10,121,674 downwards.
TATTCAGAGACATGAGATTGGTCAAATTGTTAATAGATTTTGTTTGTATTTCAACTAATCTGCCTAATTAATATAATTATTTCGTTAAAGCCTCTTAATTTAAGAGTTAAATACTACTGATTAATACTAATATTACTAATTAATACTGTATACAAATACATTAAGTTTGTATTTTATTTTAATTACAACATAACAAGCTATATATTGTACTCATTTTATAAAAAAGTATTTATTTTAATAAATAACGTTTTGACTTATTTTATTTCTTTTAATATTTTTATAGGTTTATTTTGGTAAACTAGGTGTTACACACCTACCCAGGCTTTGTGCGAGGTGGGTAGGTGACCATCCACTCATCACATATGCCCCCAAACAGCAATAACGCAGCGATGTTAAAGATTGTTAATATTTTTTACAGTGCGACTGTCTATAGGAGATAATAATAATAATAATATCTTTAGATAGGATTTCTAAAATTTTACCGGTATTAGAGCTTTGTGCAAGCTCGTCTGGGTAGGTACCATCCACTCATCAGATATTCTACAGTAAAACAGCAGTTCTTGGTATTGTTGTGTTCCGGTTTGAAGGGTGAGTGAGCCAGTGTAATTACAGGCACAAGAGATATAACATCTTAGTTCCCAAGGTTGTTGGCACATTGGTGATGTAAGCGATGGTTAACATTTCTTACAATGCCAATGTCTTTGGGCGTGGTTGACCACTTACCATCAGGTGGCCCATATGCATCCGCCATCCCGTTCTTTAAAAAAAAAAATAGGTTAAATCCTAATATTCAAAAATCTTTTCATATATTCGACCGATTTGTCCACGACTACCATTCCGAAAGGAGCAGCCGTCGTAGCTGGTGTCCGAAGTGCAACAAATATAGATAGTGCATTAAAGCGTGTGCATACATACAGGAACCGATAGAAAAGCAATCTCATACAACCGGATTGAGCTCAGGAGTAGAACCAACGGCTTGCTAAGTGACATGTGCTTAACAGAATGTAAATTATAATAATAATAATAATAATAATATCCGGGGACATTTTTCACACACGGCCATCTGATCCCAAATTAAGCTTGTACAAAGCTTGTGCTATGGAAACCAGACAACTGATATACTACATATACTACTTTTCTTTTTGTAAATACATACTTATATAGATAATTACACCCAGACTCAGGACAAACAGACATGTTCATGCACACAAATGTCTGTCCTGGGTGGGAATCGAACCCACAACCTTCGGCGTGAAAGGCAAGTGTTCTACCAACCACGCCAACCGGCTCGTCAAAAATTACAATAAAAACTTATTTATAGTAGCCCGTTCTAGGGATTGTATCCAGGACAGTTTCTTTTAATTCAAAACTCATTCGAGTAGATAATGTTTAAAAACAAAGTGTACTTAATTTCCGCGATTTGAATTAATTTTTAAAGAGAATATAAGTGTGTAAATTATATATAAAGTCTTATATAATTATCATATTTATGATCTTATACATTATTGATAAGAACGATACAATATCTGGTGGTAGAGCTTTGTGCAAGCTCGTCTTGGTAGGTACCACCCACTCATCAGATATTCTACCGCAAAACAGCAGTACTTATTACTGTTGTGTTCCGGTTTGAAGGGTGAGTGAGCCAGTGTAATTACAGGCACAAGGGACATAAAATCTTAGTTCCCAAGGTTGGTGGCGCATTGGCTATGTAAGCGATGGTTGACATTTCTTACAATGCCAATGTCTAAGGGCGTTTGGTGACCACTTACCATCAGGTGGCCCATATGCTCGTCCGTCTTCCTATTTTATATAAAAAAAAATCTCATATACATCACCTTTTCATCCTTATATAATATGGATATCAAAAATATAACTAACTTTATTTTCGCAGAATTCTAACAAGCTTATTTTAACAAATGCTGACATTGATGCACTGTAATCGGCTTACGATTATCCTCGTTCGCTTTCATATTTTCAGTTATTAACTACCAATATAGACGCGCGAATATGCCCACGTGTGTATTATGTGATAAGTACAAAGTTATAAATTGATAGTCCCTTTGACTATAGTGATTATTTCTTTCTAGATTATGTTTTGTGATAGCATGATCACTATTTATAATAGTTTATCATATATAAATATGTTTGTATATATGAAATAGTATGTTGCTTATAATTATCTATATTTAATTTGCTCTATAATTATATAATGTATAATTAATAATGTTCTCCAGACCGATTTCGGTCACGACGACCAATCTCAAGAGAGGTTAGCCAAATGCGCAGGAGATATTATAGTGCACAAGTGTGTGCGCAAACACAAGTGCACTTTCTCTTCCCTAGATCTCATAATCCGATGGGACGGCAATCCGGTACGACCGGAAAGAGTTCAGGCGCAGGACCAACGGCTTTACGTGCTTTCCGAGGCACGGGAGTTTACACACTTCCAACTTCCAAACCTTGGGCTACCACTGAGCATTTTCTCAGAGAAAATCCCAATAACTTTTTATTCGCCTGATCTGGGAATTGAACCCAGGACCTCCGGGTCAGCGGCCTTATATCTAGCCACTAGACCAACGAGGTGGTTGAGTATAGAGTATATAATATATATAATATGTGTTTATTGGGACATCCCAATACAAATATGTAGTTTATTGTTATACTCTAATTGTTCTCATGCTATATTTATTGTCTCCTTTTAATATTTAAATGCACTTGCCTGTTCTCTTACAAAACTTCTTTCAGGTTTCAGGTTGTCTGTGAGAGATCGCTATAAGCGACGAGGTCAGCTCTGCACACCATTTGTTGTTTGATTTACTGTTTTCTGTTAGTTTTATCTTATTTGTTATATATATGTTATGCAATAATGTATTAAATAAATAAAACTACTAGTATTGAATTAATAATTTACTGGTGGTAGGGCTTTGTGCAAGCTCATCTGGGTAGGTACCACACACTCATCAGATATTCTACCGCAGAATAGCAGTACTCGGTATTGTTGTGTTTCGGTTCGAAGGGTGAGTGAGCCAGTGTAATTACAGGCTCAAGGGACATAACATTTTAGTTTCAAAGGTTGGTGGCGCATTGTCGATGTAAGCGATGGTTAACATTTCTTACAATGCCTATGTTACCATCAGCCACCTGATGGGAAGTGGTCACCATAGGCTCTTCCACCTACCTATTCTTTAAAAAAAATATCCCACGTTCTAACGTAAATTAAGGCTGCTTTGAAATCATTGTGTAAAATGTAAATTATTAATAATAAACACTAGTAATTTTACTTAGTAATAACTGTTGAAATAATATATGGAAAAGAGGTTACTCGTAGCACAGATAACTTAAAAGAGCTCAACTGAATATTCAGTTGTGACCTAAGAAATAAACTTTTTTTCTTCAACTCAGTCTTAATGGTATATGTTTTATATTAGAGGTTTACTTCTTGACAAATAAATGCACCTATTATTCATTACCAGTTTCATGGCTACGAGTGCATTTTTTAGTTATGACTTAGCGACGAAAATCTGGTAAAAAATCTGAAAAATTCAAATACAGTCAGAACTCTTTTAACCCAGGCTAATCCAATTAACCTTGCAGGGTACGTTAACAAACCGGATTGTTTTGAAGGAATTATCGAGAGATTTATTGAAAGCTTTTTCCAATACCTTCATCAAAAACTTTTTCGGTATATTCACATTTAGATTTATGTAAAAAGGGTTTTAACGGGAAGCTACCACTGCGTTCGAGCAAGTAGAAGAAAGAAGAGGCGTTTGACCAACAGTGGAACAATAACATTACCAATAAATGTTTAAAAAAAACACGTTTCTTGAGTTAAACTTCGTAAGTAATAAATAAGCTTGCGGTTTATGTTTTATTTAGTTAAGATGTTCAGAAACTAACTCGTAATTGAAAAGTGTAGTTTGACTTTTAAATAAGTCCTTCCACTGTACAAGACTAAACTTGTCTATTGAATATGAACAAGTTAATAATGAAGTATTAAAATTTCTAAGAACATCTAGATTTATTTAAATAATTGAGCTGATTGTGAGATAAGAAAAATATAAAAAAACTTCCTCTTTGTTGTCGTCAAGCTGCGCCTTTCCGGACTAATCGTTATTGGGTTTTTTTAATCACAAAATTTCCATAGAAAGCGTCTTTTTATCTCTTCGGTCATATCAGATTGCAATCCCATCGTATTACGAGAGAGGTAATAGTGAGTGTCACCTTCCGCAGAATCCCACAAAACCTTGAAAAAATATAGAAAAAAAGTACTCGCTGGGCACGGTAGTTTTAAAAAGTATCTGTTTGAGTAATTGGATGACTTCAGCCCTAAGCCTAAGCAAAGAAAGCTTGCAGGCAGGCTAACTAGACATTGGAACCGTCAAAAATATAAAACATTTCTCACAAGCTCAAAAGCGTTAAAGCTGTTGAGAGTAGCCTACGTAGACGGTGCTTGCACAAAGCCATATAAACAGTTTTTTTTCTTACTGCGGTTTATTTGCGCAACTTCATAAAGTTAAACAAAAGGCTGTTGTTCGTGTATTCACAGATCTTTTTTAACTATTTGTAGGAATTCACTTAAAAATTTATTGTGAAATCAGTTGAAAGTAAACGTTGAAAATATTCGAAACCTTAAAAAGTATTGTGAAATTGTTTACAAGAATATAATCAAGTCACGTTTTTTATTGTTAATATTTTCTTAATGTACGAACCCTTCTTGAAATTGCTCAATGCGACTTTTATATAACAATCCTATTTATTTGCCCACAGCTTCGCATGAATTTCGGAATCTGACATATGTAATATCAATATTGGATTTTAAAACGTCCTCATGAATCATTCCTTCTGTTTGCTTAAACCGTATGAAAATCCACAGAGACAGACGCGGCGGGGGCACTTTATTTTATAATATATAGTTAATAAGCTCATTAAATTTATTATTAAATACAATTAATTTATATCTGCAAAAAACTTTACTGATATTTATGCACTAGAAATACAACTATATCTGTGTAATTTCAAGTTAGTAGATGATGTAGTTCCAAAAACAACTAACATTAACACTATTTTTAATGTATTATATGAAAGTAAAAAGTAAAAGTAGCCTTTAAATGTTGCACTGCTGGGTTTAGGCTTCCTCTCGTTTTTGAGGAGGTTAGGCGTTTACTCCAGCACGCTGCTCCAATGCCGGTTGGTAGTAGTATTAAGGGTATAATTAGCCTACAAAATTAAACGACCCCTAATTAAAACGTATAGCAAATTTAAACGTTTACTTTTTTTAATTAGAAGGCTACAAGAGTCAGAAAGATGACCAACACACACACAGATGGGTAAAGCCCACGAATAAGTGTTATAATAATTCAGCATTATCAAAATATAACCTGAAAAATTAATGTATAGACATAGAGATTGAATGTTGCATAAAAAACTCCGTGGTGTTTCAGCGTAAAGTGTACTGTAATTACTATAATAATAATATCCTAATAATATCTGATTCCAAACTATATATACATACTTATATAGAGAATTACAGATGAAGAAATTTTTATTTTTAAGGAATCCTGGAAAAGTACTTCGTTCTGTGAGGAGATGGATTTAAGGGTGCTTGAACATAAATCATAGTTTTATAATAATTCTTTTACAATTTAGGCTATTGAACTCTGGAACGACCTTCCTTTAAATATTCGGGAGACCAAATCCATAGATATTTTTAAAAACTTGTAAAAGATCACTTTTTGTCTTAAATGCCTTATCACCAATAATTTTTTTTATTTTTTTTTTGTATATTTCATTTTTTTTCTTGTTATGATTGAGGACTTATCGTTTTTTTTCGTTCTTATTGTGTACAGTATGTTATATTCTTGTAATTTTATATGTATCTATAATATAATTTATTTATTAGTTGGTTTTAATAATAGATTATTGTTATTTTATTTATTATTACAGCACCACCTACCTCATATCCTATGAGTTATTACTTACACCGTTGGTTGCCTGGAAGAGATCGCTATGTAGCGATAAGGTCGTTAAAATTGTGTGCTACTATTATTTAGGCTGTATCCATGTTTTGTACAATTTTTTTCTCTTTGTGGTCTACAATAAAGTATAAAGTACATTTAGACTCAGGACAAACAGACATGTTCATGCACACAAATATCTGTGATCCCACAACCTTCGGCTTAGAGGCAATTATCTACCAACCACGCCAACCGGCTTGTCTTAGGGAACCCGCTCTTTTAGCGATAAAATAACATTTGTACATCGGTATTTCCTCTCATCTGTACCTCTATCTATTTCATATAAATATCATTGTTTTATATTATATTGGACTGAAATATATATCGATGTTAGCGGTACAGATTAATTTGATTATTTTTTATTTAAAAATGGTTCTGAAAGCGACACATCGAGACCTGCAAGACAAGAATTCAAATACATTGTAATTCAAATATTACAGATGAGTAGCGATTATATCGCCTTATATCAATTCATTAGCATTAAGAGGTTGCATGTTGATGTTAGGATTAATAAAATAATATATTCATTAAAAATGCCAGCGTGGTTTCCGAAGTCACTATAATTGCAGACGTCGTATGTCTCCGTTGTCAATTTATCGAGCCCGTATCGCCGGTCCATGTGATACTCAAACAAGACGACGTCTTCGTCCGACGTTTCCGTCGCTTTAAGGTGGCGGTTCGCATCGCGACAAAAAAAGGATAGTGAGACAGGAGACTGAGACGGGAAACTGCGGCAAGTGTCTCGGTATCTTCTGCATGTACCTTACTTCTCGACCCACAGGTCAAGACCGAGACCCCAACCAAAGGGTAAAGCTACAATTCATTCAATATCAGAGAGTTCGTCGATGAAGTCAGTTGTGTTTTAATGTGTCATTAATTTAGACTGTAATGGAAAACCAAGTTAAACTTATATTGGAGGAAGAAGAAGACGATGACTTGCTCGTATATTATTATCACAAATACAAATTGATAAGGAGATTACCTAGTAACGAATTATATTTAAATAGAGGCCAAGAAAGATCATTATAGCTATTAGTGAAGAAGCACCTATTGTTTGATGACAATATATTTAGGAAGTATTTTCGGCGCGACACGAGACACTATTACTCAGGAGCGGCGACTGTCGCGCAGTCTCTTGTCTTGCGTCTCTGCTTCCAGTCTCTGTCTCGCTCACGAACTCATTCATTGCTACTTATTCATTGTCTAAAGTCACCGTCACGGTCTGCCGTCTTAGTCTCTTGTCTCGGAGGCTTGTTTCTGGCGCGACGCGAACCGCCACCTTTAGATCGATTCTGAGCCACACCGGCCTGCCACACGTGTGTGTGCGTTGTATTACGAACCCTTTTTAGTCTGTAATGGTAATTAATATTGTTACCTTGTAACAATTAATAATACTTTGAACTACATGTAATAATAAAAATCTCTTAAGACAAAATAATCAAATATTTTTAACTTGTCATGAACATACATTTCAAGATCAAAATGATATTTTATTGTTTCAAGGAATATCCGCGTTAACCATTTCCAAGCGACATTCTTAGAGATTGTATTGCTTTACAATAAAATATAAGGATCGTACTTATTAAGAGAAGATTCTGCAACGGGCAGACTTGTTTAATTGAAAATGTCTGGAATGATGATTATATATCTTGATGATTGAAACATTAAAGGATAATACAATACAGCCTCTCAGAGACAAACGTTTTAAGTATTTTTTATTAGTCACAGTCGAAATTCATTGAATTTACCTGTTTGGTTCCGTAAAGCTAATAAACAGTCACCATATAAATGGTAATGTTTTGGTGACAGGAGATTAGTTTCCAATGCGCAATTAATCTTTTGAATTAAGATGTTATGTCCCTTATGTGAAACTGTTTCACATAACATCTTAGTTTGACGTATAGTTATTTGACGGTATAATATTTGATGACTGACTGCTACCTAGAAGGACTTGTACAAAGCCCTACCTACATATATATCCTGAAAGAAGTCTAAATAATAAGTTCTAACAAAATATCGAAATTATTTTTATAATACGAATGTTATCTTTATTATATCTTATTGAGTAGTTGATCACTGAACCGTTATTTTAAGCTTCCTTGGAAACGAGTCTAATATTAAAACGTATATAATATTATAAATGTGAAAGTGACTTTGTTACGCTTTTAGAATTACTCGTAACAACTCATGCTTACACTTTTTCAGGGATGTAGAAAAGAATATAGTATTTTAATCTCTCCTTTCAGTTGGAATGAAACTCTACTATGTAAGGAGGAGTTCCTTAAATAGTGTTACTAACTCTTTATAATAATATGGCTTTATTTTTGTATAATAATGTATTGCTTTTACTGACTGTTATCAGTTATGTGCGCTAAATAAATAAATAGATAAAGACATTTCTAGAATTTTATTCTTTGTTATATACCGCTGTGATTTTGTTTTTTTGGTATAATAAAAGCTATACTGGTAAGAAGCGCATTACAACAGAAACAGGAATGAAATAAAAGCACAGATGTTCATTTATTGACAATGGAAGATTAAAAACTTTTCAACTGTTGAAAGTTAGATCAGTTTTATTGTATCTGTGGGAAAGTATCAACGTTAGCAGTTTATTAAAAATTGAGCATCTACAATATATTCTTTCTGGATGAACTCTTAATTAATTTGTTTAAATAAATTTTTTTTAAGAACCAAATTGTTGTTAAAATATTTTATTTATTTTAGCTTATTTCCTAAGATGTGTTTGACTTGACTTTATGTTTATGAGAACATTTTGAGACATGTCTTTATTTTCAAATAATTTACCTGTTATGTGCCTGTTTAGCGAATTTCAATTTTGCTTATTGTACACTAATTCAATAAGTTTGGTTCAACTTAAAAATATATCACACCATTTTTTTTTTAATATTGTTTTTCTTACAAAATTTTCACAAAAGAAAAGGTTTTTCTTTTGTTTTGCTGACCATCCTTATATGTATTTGAATTATATCTATATATATTTAAATTTTATAATTCCTAAGACAAAGTAAAAGCCTTTTATACTTAATTATTTTCACATAAGCATTGTTTGACATGTATGTACTGTATGAAAAAAAATGTACAAAAGCGACGTTTCTCCTTTGTGACCATACATTTCTTTTAAGGGCGTCATTATCATCTTTCATCTACTTTCACGTCAGTTTCTTAAAGCCTTAACCCTTTTCCGGAAGCTGTTTTGGATTTAGGGGTATTTTTGTGTTTTCAGAACAAAAGGTACTTAAATGATGGGCATAAGTGTACATAAATGTTGTATATTATATTATATCATAAAAACATTGCACAAGAGGGTAATCTTAATTAGTTATTGCATTTTTTTTCACTCAATCACAAAACATACACGAAAAGTTGTTAAAGAATAAAGTACATACACTTTATATTAATATTATAAAATAATTGAAAATACCGTAAAGTCATTTTACCGGAATTATTTATAAAGGAAAGTTTTAAATTCGAGATAAGGCTTTTGCAACAGGTCTCTCGGTATATATATTAGGGTCGCAACCCTTAACGGTTAGTGCCGCTCCGGGTGCGGAATGGAATGGCTGTTCCTTGTCGCGTCTCGGAACATTAATCGGACACGTACTATCGTAGTACTACGATCGTGATTTTAGTGTGAAGTTTTAAATATATTTTTAAAATAGCTGTCATCACTTCAGTTATTAAATTGGTAAGTACGACACTGTTGTTGTTAGTTTATCAGTGTTGTTAATTTAACAAAAAAAAATGTATTTTATTATAGTTTTTAAAGTTGAGCTGAATTTAATCAGTTATATCTTACCTTGTTACGTACAGTAAAAATATAAAATTGATCAAGAAAGTCTTGAATTGATAGCTATACAAAAAAAACCTTTGTGTTAAAAATACTATCTATAAAATATGAAACTTTTATTACAACGAAAAAAAAAAACATGCTTGAAAAAACACTTACTTACAAAATATAAATATAAGCATTATAATGCTTATATTATGAATATAAAAACTCATAAATATTTAACTTCATTTTTAAAGAACTGACAAATATTGACTTTTTAGTATTCTTATATCAACAGATCCAAGACCTTCAGTCTAAAAGTTTTCAAATTACATGGAAAAAGTTTTCAAGATACACAACACATACGAGAATAAACAGTTTCAAAAGTATTCGGTCTAAGTACGGAGCGGTAGAGCCATTCCATAAAAAAAACAAATGAGTAATTCGACGTAGACTTCGAACGTAACGTGTCAAATATTGATGCTGTCATCCTTTAATATCAACTTTCAATTATATGGACCTATAATTGCGTAGATATGGGCAAGGATGTAGACAGCTTAAAACAAAAACTATAATAAAATTAAAATAAAACAACAATACTTAAATTTCCATAATTCCATTAATAAGTAATACTTAATTATCCATATTAGTTTCATTATTATTTTTATTTTACTTTATTAAATTTTTGTTCACTGTTTTTTTTTTTTTTTGTTTTGTAACTTGAAATTTTGATACGTCTTTTAATTGTTTTTTTTGTGCTATAATGTTGCCTTTTTGTTCATGCTGTTATCACCTGTAATCAAGGTACCACTTCTTTTATTTCTTATTTTATGAACTGTGTGCTATCATGTATATGTGTGTACTTTGTTGGTGATCTAATAAATAAACAAATAAACTTCCTAACTAAGCAAGTTAGTACGTGTTATACATTCAGATGACATTCATGGTTAATTCTGAAATCCATGCGAAAAAACAATATCAAACTCCCGGGAAAATTCCCGCTTGTTAATAAAAATGGTACTTTTTTAGGCAATCACTCCCGATTCCAAAGTTAATATAATAATAAAGAATGCCATCAATATATTTGTATAATAAAAACCTGATAAGGTTTTATTAAAAAAGTTATTTTCATTGATGGACATACAAAGATATTATTTTTGAAGCATCAATCATTCTGCTTACAATGGGATGAATGATTTAGGAATACACAGAGGCTAACAAACAATTAACATTTATTTTTATTTATTATGATTAAACTATTATATTTTATTAACTATAATTATAATCTTAAAAAAAACATATTTATTTCCTATTTCTAACAAACATTGGCAATTTATAAAAAGTATAAAACGTATTCTTTTATGTTTTGTCTTAGTCATGACAACGACACATTCAATTTCAGAGAAAAGGATAAAACATTTCAATTATTCAAGTAATTGAAAAATACCGCAAGCAGAAATGTCGTATCTTGTTTTGTCTAAATATTAATGTTGCTTTAATTAATTAACACACATAACATACACTAACGAGGACATTGCTTTTGTTAGGCGTGAATTTCTTTATAATTAATTTTATGTACCTTGGAGATCGCGACTCATTACGGTATTCTTAACAAAGTAGGAATCACTACGACGGTATCACAGTATTATGAATGCCTACAAATAATATTATATTATAAAAGAAACAGAAAGGATAATTATTATTTGCATACACAACATCTTGCTACACAGAATCTTTACTAGTAATACGAGACTTAGGAAAATTATTTGCTTGAAAACTGAAAAATATAAAGAAGAAACCGCGTGACGCAGTACAACAATATACATATAGAAATGACCACAAGTACTTAACTTAACCGAGCTATGAATAGAAACGTTTTATTAGTCTATTTGCATGATATATTCAAACATTTCATGTTGAGTGACATAAACTAATAATCCGTCGGTTCTATCAGTTCTCCTTCCGAAGCGTAGTAGTAGTAATTGAGGGTAGTAACAACTGATAATTCAAACATAGTATGTGACTTAAGTGGTGCCTGCTGATGGAGTCCCCTGGTCCTCATCCCATCTGCGAACCAACGTTCGTTGGACTAGATCTCTGTCGCCCTGACTTCCACCCGGAACCAGATCTTTATTTATAATACATCATTCCAATTTTAAGTATCTAAATCCAATTTAATTTCACTTTCAAAGTTCCGATAACATCTTTGTCGACATTACAAATGCCTTTTATGCAAATCCATAATGAACACTGAATTCTGAATAATCTTAATTCAAGATCTCGACTAATAATATCAAGTCAATTAAATGACAAAGTTGTTTTTTGTCTTACTACTCCTGTACAAAAAGCCGAGATGGCCCAGTGGTAAGAACGCGTGAATCTTAACCGATGGTCGTGGGTTCAAACCCGGGCAAGCACCACTGAATTTTCATGTGCTTAATTTGTGATTATAATTCATCTCGTGCTTTACGGTAAAGGAAAACATCGTGAGGAAATCTGCATGTGTCTAATTTCACTGAAATTCTGCCACATGCGTATTCTACCAACCCGCATTGGAGCAGCGTGGTGGAATAAGATCCAAACCTTCTCCTCAAAACGAGGAGAGGAGGCCTTTAGCCCAGCAGTGGGACATTCACAGGCTGTTACGGTTACGGTACTCCTGTACTTGGAATATTTGTAACAAAATATTGTATTAATCGTAATACTGATGGATACGGAAATAAACGCACACACACACACACACATAGTCTCACACACAAGCATAGCTAATATTTACATGTATGTAGCTTTACGCTTACTAACACCATTTCGGGGTTGGTAAATTGCAATCCTTAACACAAGTTATTTAAATAACCCATGAGTGAAAACGAGTTCCAGTCCTCCAATAAAATAAATAAAATGTTCAGCTACGTACGTCGTATTTTTTGGCAATACGTTTTAATCTGCTTATATAGTATTAAATTGTGTAACTACTATATACTTTAATTTTTTGCTTGTAAACGTTTTGCTAAGTTAGCGTTTATATAATTAGAAGTTTAGCTTTTAATATTTTGCTGTATATGTAAACGTTATTATCACGAGGAGTACAATTAAACTGTACACGTACGTCATATTTTTGATTGTCTGATGAGAATTAACTGAAAATGCTTCTTTAATGGATGTCTATAATCAGTCCTTTGGAAAAACTGGTAGCGTTAAGCGTGGCTATTTAGATATCGTTTTACTCTTCACTTAATAGGCTCCTAATTATTAGATTCCAATTGATAGAATTCTTAGTTATTTACTCCTTAAAATACTTCTTAAGACCTAATGTAATTATCATATGTTTGAAATTATTTTCAAAAGATTTTTCCAATTATATATAGATAGATTGATGCACTATTGGACAATTTGCTGCTAACAAATGGGCACTATATAAGAATTTAAACCTTCCTTGTAACGTTAATTCGTTTCCGACCAAGGCACCACACACCACACCAAATTAGAATATTCCTTGACCTTGATTGATTGAGTTGGTTTGGTGGTAGAATAACATTATGTAATAATAATATTACATAATAACCAAAATATATATAGCATTGGCTTGTGAATGTTTTAGAATGTACACATAAATATTATATTAATATTCACATATAATTATAATATATATGATGAAACTGTCTTATGTAAATATGTCGAAGTACCTTAGGTTACCCTTAGACAGAGTTGAATGTAATTAACGGCAAGGCTGTCTTTTGTATGATACAGTCCCAGAATTCCTCATCTCAGAACTACTTTAGTATAGGTACTTATTATACAAAGTTATACAATATTCTCTTTCGGATCTTATTGAGTCCCATTTATTGATTAAAACAATGGAATTAAATAGATATTACGTATTCATTGCAGTAATAATCTAGAAATAGTTTAGATTTGCATTACAAATATTTACAGAATATTGTACATTTCTTAAAAATATATAAAAATAATGTCCTCCAGACTGATTTCGGCCAACTACGCAGATATTATAGTGCACAAGTGTGTGCGCAAACACAGGTGCACTCTCTATTCCCTAACTCTTATAATCCGACACGACCGAAAAGAGTTCAGGCGCAGGACCAACGGCTTTACCTGCTTTTCGAGGCACGGGAGACTGACTGAGAATTTTCTGACAGAAAAAGCCAATAACTTTTTATAGGCCCGACCTGGGAATTGAACCCAGGACCTCCAAGTCTGCGGCCTTACATCAAGCCACCGGTCCAGTGGGAAGGCAGTTAAAAATATATTTACATATGTTTATGTATCCTTAAAATTTCAATTATTATTATGTTCGAACTTCGTCGCTACGCAATCACTAGTGATAACGAATAGGCTTAAGTCAAATAAATAGCAAATGTGATATATTATTAAATAACAATAGATGTATCATTGCTTTAATTGAAGGTCATGTATATAACGCAGAATAATTATTTAGTAACCTTTCGAACCTTATATATAAACTAATAATTATATACTGTTAGAAGATTTTAACAATAAACAATTATATTTGAATGTTACTTAGAGAATGATTTAAATTTTAATATGGCAATGTTATTGTTATATTTAAGGCATAAATGTAATCCGGTACTTATGGCAACTTTGAAATGTAATATTATCTGGAGTATGGAATGACTAATTAAAGTATATAATATTGAATTAACTTCTAAATAGAAAACTGTGTGTTACTCTTAAATGTTAACTGTCAAACGGGAGAATGATTTTAAAATGCATAAATATAACATGTCAACATTATTTTTGATGCATAAATATAACATGGCAAAATTATTTTTTTAATTTTTTTTAAAAGGAAGGCCAAATTTTTGAATAGGAAGGCGAACGAGCATATGGGCCACCTGATGGTCAGTCACCAATGCCCATAGACATTGGCATTGTAAGAAATGTTAACCATCGCTTACATAGCCAATGCGCCGCCAACCTTGGGACCTAAGATTTTATGTCCCTTGTGCCTGTAATTACACTAGCTCACTCACCCTTCAAACCGGAACACAATAATTCCAAGTACTGCGGTTTTCCGGTAGAATATCTGATGAGTGGGTGGTCCTACCCAGGCGAGCTTGCACAAAGCCCTACCACTAATAAATAATGTATAAAGAATAAATAATAATATTATAAAGAATAAATTTGTACTACAGTAGACTGTGCTCAAAGTTTGCTCATTTTCTAATTTTAGTCTTGAAAAACAAGTAAATTTGAAACGATGTAATTATCATTTTTTATATGCATACATAAAAAAGACAAATTGGGATATTCACTTGCCCTAATATATATACGAGTAAATGTAGTTGGGATCTTATTTCTCTCATTCCCCGTGCTTAGTCCTTAGTGATGAGTCTAAAATAATAAATACTAGCTAATTGTTCCGGATTCGCATGAGTAGATAATAAGAAAAATCATTTACATAGAGGAAGGAGTAAGTGTGACAAATTTGAAGTCAATCGGGCGGATAGTTTAGGAGATCTCGTGATGAGTTGTATTTCGCTCAAATATATGTATATATATATTTGAGCGATATACAACTATATATAATATAGATTAAAAAGACTACATCAAAATCAATCTGAACTTATCTGAACATTTCTTACATTTTCATATCAGAATAATATAAAAATACACTCATAACAGGATGGATTTCAATGACTCGGCCAAGATTACTAATGTTCGGGGTCATCACATAATATTTTTCGTCCCGAAATGATATGGGTGAATGCAAGGGATCCCGACTAAGTGATTTTTTTTTATCTCCAGAACAAAAGTCCATGAGAACGACGCTTAAGACTCATTTCGCTTACAATAGCCGCTACGTGTGACTTCACATTCATTACACAAAGTTATCTTTTTTCGTTTAAGTATTTAAAAATATTTGCTATAAGTAGAAACTTAAAAAAAATCCAAATAATCAATAACTAAACTTATAATACTTTGCCTATATTAAAAAAGTTTAAGTAGCGTTTATAGTTATGAAATGGTTGTACATTTTAAACACACATATGATTTTTTTACATCCCTGCAAAGATTGGTAAAACCAAAATTAATTTATATCGGTCGTATTTTAAATGTATGTTATTGAATACTAAAATTATGATTTTGAATATAATATGGATACTTTAGAAAGTTTGATTGAAAAATCTCGTCACTGAAAATAAAACGTAAAGAATTGGAAACTTAGCAAAATAGTTCTTTATGCGAAGACAATATCAAACTTAAAATTGGATGTCTGAAATACGATCAATAAATTTTAGATACTTTAATAATTAAAATACGAGTATAAGAAATCACATAAAACTATGAAATTTAATCTTAAATCCTAAGTCATATTCGAATCATTTGAATAAAATTGCTTTTATATAATGATTCGATTAAATTAATTTTTGTCGGTATTTTTATTTGAATTTATACTCAACAACTACGACAAGCTATAGACCAGTGTGAAACGAAAACTTTAATTGGATCTTATCCAAATTCGCTGGCTCGAATTCAGCTTCTACTATCAAGTGCTCAATATATTTTATTTAGTTATTAATCCGATTTCCTTTAAAAGCAAAATGAAATTAATAGTACAGTCCTTAATTTAATTTTCAGCAAACACCTGGAATACTGATAAACTACAATAGAAATTACTCGTAACATTAAAAATCATTTGAAAAGCCTTTATTACAGTACTAGTTTTCGTATCATAGAAATATTAGAGAACCACCTCGAAAATGTTTTATTATACTACATATTTATTTGAATAAAGTCCACCTATTTCGTTCAAAAGAACTAACCGCCAAAATTGTATGTTACTTTTATTTAGGCTGTAAAAAAGATACAAAACATGGATACTGTTTTGTATCTTTTTTTTTCTCTTTGTGGTGTACGATAAAGTATAAAGTAAAGTAAAGAAGGATTCCTATTCCTTCAACAAGTGTACATACAGGTAGGCGTCACTGATAGTAGGGATTTGTGCAAGCTCGTTTGGGTAGGTACCACCCACTCATCAGATATTCTACCCTCTAACTGACTGACTGACTGAGAGTCCCTTGGAGCTGTGAAAGAAACAAACCTCTAAGTTTACGCAATCACAATATATGGCCGTTTATGTCGCATTTCCCATACATTCGTAAAGAGTTTCAAAACCTATGTGGTTTTCATGATTCTATGTCAACTTCTCGTTGACATAGAATCATGAAATTTGACAAGAAGCAATATATTGTAGCCGAAAACCGAAAATATGTAGTCATAAAAATTCAAAAAAATATATTAAAGAATTAACTTTTACGAACAAACTAAAGGAAAACTTTTGAAAAGTCTTAATCTTAAAACAACCTGGTAAATCTTTCAGTATTGTGTGGTGGTACGAAACCGTCAGTGCGCGAGTCCGATGCGCACTTGCACGCTTTTTATTTACTAGAAGCCTTAATCAGAAATACTCAATTAATAAAAACATTAGATACTTATGCAATAATAAAACAGTCTTATGTCTTACTTTACTGAACTAATTAAAGGTATCAGCGAAGAAACTTACCTTTCTTATAGAATTTCATAACAAATATAATTTTACCAATATTATATATCAAAGAATCCCCTTAAGATCCGTACTCAAAACAAAAGTTGTTATAATTAGTAGTGTTGTTTCATAACGATCCGTCCGTATTGATTAATGGCGTTTATTACCAATGTATATTCGGTTGAAAGCCGAGATGGCCCAGGGGTAAGAGTGCGTGAATCTTAACCGAAGCCCTACTGAAATTTCATGTGTGATTATAATTCATCTCGTGCTTGACGTTGAAGGAAAACATCGTGAGGAAACCTGCATGTGTCTAATTTCACTGAAATTCTACCACATGTGTATTCCACCAATCTGAATTGGAGCAGCGTGATAGCGTGATAAGCTCCAAAACCTTCTCCTCAAAAAGGGAGAGGACGCTTTAGCCCAGCAGTGGGACGTTCGCAGGCTGTTACTGTACTGTATATTCAGTTAGCTATGTAAGCATTGCAGCTTACAAAGGTTGACTTATCGCCAAAATCTTTTCAACATTTGTTAGCAATGAAATTTTGAATTTAATTAAATTAATAAAAATATGTTAGGATTTTAAAATAGAATGAAAGAGTCGCACTCTAGCGTCAAAGTATTATCAATAAGAATAATGGTAATCTTTCTGTTATTATCCACCAATGAAACTTATATAACTATTATATAACTTAAGAAAGAAACGATCTTTTCGTTAAGATAAATTTCGAAGATAAATAGGCATTGACGCTGTAAGAAATAAGGACCAATTTCGGTCACGGCGGCCAATCTCAAGAGAGATTAGTGAACTGCGCATGAGATATTACAGTGAACAAGTGTGTGTGCAAACACAGGTGCACTTTCAATTCCCTAGCTCTCATAACCCGAGGGGAAGGCAATCCGATACGACCGAAAAGTGTTCAGGCGTAGGACCAACGGCTATACCTGCTGTCTGAGGCACGGGAGTGTACACACTATCAACTTCCAGACTCCGGGCTGCTATTGAGAAATTTTGACAGAAAAACTCAATAAATTTTTATTGGCCCAACCTGGGATTTGAACCCAGGACGTCCAAGTCTGCGGCTTTACATCTAGCCACTAGATCAACGAGGCAGTAAGAAATATTAAGCATTCCTTACATCGTCAATGCCTCCAACTTGGGAACTAAAAAGTTATATCCCTTAAGCATGTAGTTACACTGGCTGACACATTCTTCGTAACATAACAATACAAGTATGGATTTGAACAAACCAAGTGATATGCACTAATACAAGACTTGGAAGATTGAATTTTGCCGAAAAGACGGATTAAAAATTAAGAATTTAATATTCAATGTTATATTTAAAAGTAAGCATTTTTACATTTATCTAATACACATACATATACATATATATACACAGTGTTTAGAAAGTCCAGGTAGAAAATAATAACAAAAAATTTAATTTCATTGAGACCTGTAATGAACAAAAGATGACTTAACGAACGTGGAAAACTTTACGAAAATATAATTTATTACTTAAAGTAATAAAACCTCTTTACACAATTTGTTACCGGTGGTAGTTTTACATTTAATTCAATACTGTCACATGATGATTCAAAAGTGCCTTTATAAGCCTACTTGAATAAAGATAATTTTAATTAATGACTTTTTTTTAAATTAATTTGTATTGATATTTAATTTTGACTATGACATTGCTTTTATTTTTCATAAGGCGTTAACTTATTTTAACTGAATATACAGCCTACGTAATAATCGATGAATACTAATACCAAGCGTGTTAATATATCTATTATCTTGTATCTCTATATATCTTTTATCTATATATTTATTTAAAATTTATTTTGTTGTGACTGCAGAGCTTTATAAAATAATCCAATATTTTACCCCAGACAGCTTCCGTCGACTTAGCGGAGTTTGAAACTTAGTATTAAGTGCAGCCTGAATTACCGCCGTCATACCATACATATAACTTGTTACTAAACTTAAGATCAATTTCTTATATCGATGTGATACAGTTTGAAATTGTTCCTTTGCCTTTCTTAGATTAATCAATATCTAATTATAAAAAAAGTAACTAAATATGTTTTTTTATCTAAAAAATCTCATTAATAATTAATATAAGTTATATCTGAATAAAGCCTTATTGCATATTTTTCATAGAACGTGAACTATATGAACATTTATAGCCTAAGCAATCTCTATTATCACAAATTATTGTATTTCATTTGTTTCTTGTTCAAGAAATCTTATGTGCTGAAATAAATATGATGATAGTCTAGAATAATAAGCTATATCCCAATAAATATAGAACTATATAGCCTGTTTCATAAATTTAGAAACGGAATTAATTTATAAATTTCTCATCAATGCCGTAACCGTACCGTAACAGCCTGTGAATGTCCCACTGCTGGGCTAAAGGCCTCCTCTCCTCTTTTTGAGGAGAAGGTTTGGAGCTTATTCCACCACGCTGCTCCAATGCGGGTTGGTAGAATTCACATGTGGCAGAATTTCAGTGAAATTAGACACATGCAGGTTTTCCTCACGATGTTTTCCTTCACCGTAAAGCACGAGATGAATTATAATCACAAATTAAGCACATGAAAATTCAGTGGTGCTTGCCCGGGTTTGAACCCACGATCATCGGTTAAGATTCACGCGTTCTTACCACAGGGCCATCTCGGCTTCAATAGGATTACGTTATTATGAGATCCGGACCTAAAATTTTCGAATTAATCTATTAATTAACGAATCGTTTACATTTGTTCTTTAAGTCCCTGGTGGAATCACTGGTGATATAGATTTGCTCAAGGCTCTCGTTACTTGATTTCATTTGTTAAAATCCACCAATACCTTATTAATTATGAAACCAAAGTAAATGGCGTTGTACACTCGTACACAACAGGCTCGCCCTGAGATTCCTAATAAGAATTAATGTTAGTCTCGTTAATTATTTAAGTGCGTTAAAACTTTTGTCTTTTACACTTCTTCTGAATTTTAAATAATTTAATAATTATTTATATTTAGCATCTACCAAATTTTTAATAACTTATATTTACGTACATTTAAGTTTACCCTAGCGGTATTATATATTTATAATTACTAAAAACTAATTTAAGATTTTTCTGAATATCCCCCGGATAGAATTAATAGCGTAATTGCTTCCATTACTATTTTTATGTTTAGAGTTTTTATAATTCCGCGTATAGCGGTGAAATTATATATTTACAGCATGGGCGATGGTGACCATTTAACATCAGGTAGCCTATCTGCCTGTTTTCCTTTCTTTTTTATATATATGTATATGGAAAAAGGAATTCTTTTATGGCATTTAGCATTGTCTTTATATTAAAACGTAGTCTGATGACCCAGTAAATAAATACGTTACTCCTGACCTAAGTTCGGGGGTTCAAATAAAGGATAATGTCACTAAATTTTCATGTGCTTAATTTGTATATTGCTTTAAGCAATGACGAGAAACATTGTTAGGAAACTGTCGCATGATACACACATTTGTGTCACTGAAGCAGCGTGATGGACTAAGCTTGAAAGCCATTTATAAATTTATATATATATATATATAATTCAAAATATAACTTGAAAGGTGAAGAGACATTTAATTAGTTTTTATATAAGCAAGGCTTAAGACGTTTTCTGAACTTGAACCCCACAGGGGTTAATGCTTGAGTAAGATTATGTTATATTAATAAACATGAATATTCATTTTCTTAACACGGAAATCTTTAAGTAACTTACACAGCCGGCTAGACTACGATTAACATAATAAACTAAGGAAGCTAGGGTTAATATGTACATTTAAAATATAATATGGCTACATATATAGCAGCCTCGAAGCGAATATATTTTTTTATCCTTATATAATTGCTTATTATACGTAACGTCAAGTCTTGCGGACATTTTGAGACTTCTCAACGCGTTATCATTTGTTATATCAGAATTACGTCAAACGGACAAAAAGAGTGTATATACCAGAGACCTTTTTTTATATTTTATTTACACAATAAATATTTCCATATTTACTCAATTAAATATTTTGTAAAGCAAGTGAGTCAAAGGTATCAGTTTTGAGAAAAATTTAACGTTCCATTCTTCGAGAACCAGTGTCGGTCCATTGAAAACTGTCATGCATTCGTCTAATATTTAAAATAAAACATAAGAGGAAACTTATATCATGTTATAAATATATAGAACTATTCTTAACGTACACAAAATACTATATTATATAAATGTCAAATAAAAAATATGAAGCGATAAATATATCATAATAAATTTTTACGGAATAATAATTTAATTATTATTATACTTCATTGATATTACGGCCACTCATCGACTATGTTATTTCATTTTTCATAACTTAAAAAGGACATAATATGACGAATTGTAAATAAATGGAAATTGCTCGTAACAGCCTATTAAAATTAAGTATATTTTGATTTGAATTTATTTTTATGTTATGCTTAAATACGTCGAAAAGAAATTTTAGTACGAGTATAAGCGTTTAATCAATACGCATAAAACCATAAAACCATTGTTTTTAACGTAAATAATGAATTTATTAGCGAACCCTTTTCATTCTGACAACGTTGTCTAGTGCAGAGCTGTTGAAATAATTCATTTAGTAAGCATTTATTAGTGAGCATGGCAATTAAAACACCTGTTTCTGACATGTATTCAGATTTTATAAGTAAAAAGAACAAATTTTATGTCGGTTTAATTGCTGTATTTGACAATGATTGTTTTTTTACGCAAAAAAACTAAGCATATGTAAAGTATAGTCAAGATGCACAAAAACAATTTCTATATAGTAAGTAGACAAAAATTAAATATAAGTATATATATTTGTATTTATTTAAGGTTTTAATGTAAATTATTAATATAAGTGATAGTGTAATGTTTACCAACAAAAAATCAATGTGTAACGTCAAAATCGAATTTGAGCACAATGTGTGTAAAATACTTCTGAAAAAAATAACAATTTCTGGATCTTTTTTTTTAAGTTTTTCATAATATTCTATTTTTATATGTGATGTCCTCCAGACCGATTTCGGCCACGGCGGCCAATCTCAAGAGCGATTAGCCACCTGCTCAGGAGATATTATAGCCTTATTCTTATAATCCGATGGGACGGCAACTAACTTCTTTTCTGCGGCCTTATATCTGCTACTTAACCAACGATATGAAATGTCAACGATTTCGACGAACGACGAACGAAAATCACGATTACTCAGGCAATAGCAGAGATCCGGACGAGAAAAACAGACTTCTACAAACTTCAACAAACAGAAATGTAATATTCACACTTTTTCTACAATACACAGTACAGTTTCTAGACTTGTATTCCTTTTTTAATGCGATCAGAACGATAAGTGTTGCAAATACAGAATGCAGCTCTCTTTTGTTTCATTCTTTTTAAAATTTATTCTCTGTTCACGTTACTATGACGTTTGTGCGTTGTTTACAGCCAGTTCTGATGAGTCGGATGCGACATATATGTATTTCTTTATATATAACGAACATACGCAATACGTTGCGAGAATAAAACCATACTAATCTAAATAAACCTTAATATTATAACTTGATTGGTTAATAATATATTGGTTAAATCGTAACCTTTACACGAGCATGCGATTGCGTGTTTGGGTCATTTAAGTCATTCAACGATTCGATTTGACGTGATTTTGATTCTTCATACCCTAGGAAAGGAATATTAAAAATCAAAATTTATCAAGTAATATTAATGAATAACATGATTTACGCGTTAATATCGCAATTGCATACCTAGTGATGTAAAGTCGCCTTAAGACGCCTTGGGATATTATTGTCGTCTCCACTCGTACCCAAGATGTAAGCGTAATTGGGTCAAATGGGAATTTAGTAATTGATTAAAAAAATTGTTATTATTATTTTTTAAATAAATAATAATATCATTGTCTGAAATCAAATGCTTCTTTCCTGTCAAATCAAATCTGACAGACACTTTTTTTTCATTTTCTAAGTAATACATTTTTTTTTAATTTATATGCACTTTATTGTACATCACTAGAAAATAGTACAGAAAATGCTTAGTATATATTATATTGCCTTGCTTTCTTTTATTATTATAAATTGCAAAGACATGTTACATTCGTGTCTCGGGTTACATTTTTTTAGTTTTACATATTTGCTCCAAATAAAAAAAAAACTTAATACCGTGCTATACTATATACAAAATTATATATTATATGATTTTGTAGCTTCTACTTAATATATACTTGTGTTTCGCTATATAATTACCTCTCTCCTTTGCATCTAGAAAGCGCCTCTTTGCCTCTGAGTGTTTGTTTTTAAGGCCACTTTGATATTGAAATCCCTAATCTCGCTCAACACAGCAGTCTCCACCTTCCTTATGGAACGTTGTATAGTGGGTGTTAAGCACTGAGTTTTCTCTTTCTCTCATAGTAGTTTTAACATTCGAAAGACGAAGACACAGCATTGCATAACTAATCACCCAATAAATAACAATTATAGATGATTCCGTCAACACTTATCCTCCTGACTGATTTTTGTCACGGCTGTCATTTTCAATTAGAGTCTTCTAGGTGATTAGTTGGAATTTATTGGAATTTTATGAGCTACAGGTTTATACCATGTCCTTGACCTATGTTATGTTATAGATAAGATAATCTACGTAATTTCAAATTTAATATTCCCGTATGTTTCTGTCTTTTTTCAAGTTCGGGCTATGTATATGCTAGATTACATTGGTATCACAAATATTTATGTAAGCAGTTTTGCTTAACTTTGTTAACTTTATTTGTAGTTAGGTATCAACGCAGACAAAAGTGACTCTGTCCGAGTTACTTTCGCATTTATAATATTAGTATTCAATTAATATGTTTTTTTCTTTTAATTGAAACTAATTTTAAACAAAGAGTTACAAATATAATTGCAAGGCCCGGTAAAAAAAAAAACCGAGCTAGGAGGATTTACGCGTACTTTACAAACAGCTTGTAAATGTCACACTATTTTTTTCACGTTTAGAAAGGTACCCGTCACCCTTTTCAGTATTCTTACCCACTAAAACCACTACGATGGCCGTCATCGACATCATATCGATCGTATTGATAAAACGCATCCGCGGCCTCTTTCGTGTTGTTCACAGCTCGTGGCTCAGCAGAACTCTCTTCGTGGGGCGAAGGCAATCGCGCCCCCCCACACTCTTCGCTAGTGCGTATGGTAGCATGAAGCTATTCCTGCTTGCCTTGGAAGGCTGCCGTTTTCCTCAAGGCCATCGGAAATAGGACACGCGAGGCCCCCACCTCACGCATCCACAGCTCCAGGGCTACGCCCTATCTTTTAAGCTCCGGAAAAATGTCACACTACTGCAATAAGGCTTCCTTTCCTACTAAGGAGAAAGATTGGAGCTTATTCCACTAAAGGGGTTTGGCATACACACATTCAGTGACAATAGACACATGTCTTCCTCACGATGTTTTCCTTCACCGCTAAATGCAAGATGAATTGTAATTACTTTTTTTGCGTAATTCGTTTTTTTTGTTACTTTTATACATATTCTAAAACATCCTTATTAACTCAAAACATTATTTACTTGGTTGATGTTTTGCTCAACTTAGACTAATTAGATAAAAAAGCGTAAACAATAAAGCAACTCAACTCTAAGTAACTTGTTATTAAACAGTTAACAAATCTTTACTCGAGGCAATTTTCATGTCGTTATTACCTTGGACCTACTTTGTACTTTGTTATTTAATCTAAATAATTTTATTCGCAATATTGTTCATAGTCAAACAAATATAATCAGCTACTTTCAGAGGTCATGAGCGCCTCTGGTAAATTTGAATTTTGTACCGCCCAACCTTATTCACGGGTGTGGTTTTTATGTATGTATTATTATGTTAAAGGCATTGTATCTAATGTTCGCCTATGCTTTTTAAGTGCGAGTTTATTTTATTTGTAGTACCATTTTTTTTTTATTATGTGTAACTGTGCAACATCGGAATGTAGGCTGTGGGTCTAAATGCACCCCTTTGAAGTTGTCTCCCGCGTTGAATACGCAAAATATTATATAAATTATAATTTGTGTAATTACCTATTTATATACCTTAAATGCTGGTCTACAGTTACCTATGTTAATATTAGGCTATTAAAGCTTTTGAGATAAACAACTGATTTTGAAGTAATAAACACTAAGCGGTACCGTAGAATACTGCCTACGATAATAAAATGATTTACGTAAGAAATTTTAACCGGTTTTGAAATTTACCCAGGACAAACAAAGCGAACAAAATTAAAAATAATTGTTGTTTCGGTTTTGGTAACTTAAATAGTAATAAGGATTGAAATGGCAGTTTTTTTTAAATTACAGTCAGACACTTATATAATGTTAGATCTCACTATTTCATTACATAAAGTTTTTTATTTATTATTTTAGACTTAATTGAGGTCGTACATACATTGTTCCCGTGTTTAGTTGCTTTAGTTCGAGGCTTAAAATCCTGGGACCACTAAATTGTGGTTTACATCAATTTGTGTTGTGACACGTGTGTAGCGATCAAAGTGATTTGTAGAACCCGTATATCTCTTAGGACGAGTATTTCTATCTTTTTTAAGTATCATACATACAAGTTGGACTTCTGCTATTTTTACAAGGTATCTTATTTTATCATAGTATTCCGATTTTTTTTAATTATAACAAATATCTACTACGTTTGTTTTTCGTTAAGGATTAGTGTTATATTTTGAGGAGTATAGCACTTTTTATTATTCGTTTAATCATTGTACAAATAAAACTATTATGCTCTTATTTAATTATATACAAAGACGGACTTTATTTTATTTTATTTTATTTATTTAACCAATTAGAAAGCCAACGTTATTTAAGAAAAAAAATCATTGTCTTATTACATATATAAAAATATTGGAACAAAATGTATATCAATTGTAGGCTAACTTAACATTCAAATAAAAAATTATCTAATTGACGAAAAACAAAAAAAAAAAACAATCTTTAACTTTGATATAAATATAAACCAGTGGATAGCATTACAATGTAATTATGATTCTGTAGATTAAAATTGGCGATAATTTTAAGCACTTAATACTATAATGTTGTTGTAATTATATGAGTAAATACGTTATTTATTTATTTTAAATAGATGTGTTCTGTCAGACTTCAAAGAAGTATAAGGGAAGGGCCTTATCAAAAATAGATCTATTTCAGTCATCCTTTCCTTCAGACTTCTCTGTGGGCTTAATAGTCACGTATTTAATTATTGAATATAAAAATTAACAACATATGTTTAATGATATTCATAAATATAAATAAATATTAATTATTCTACAAATCGTGACCGCGTCGAATGGTCGCAAGAATGAGATGGTGTTTAAAGTTAAGATACACATACGTATGATATGAATATACTATCTGGCGACTGATTTTAAAACTGGAAATTTTGCGTTTCAGATTTCTGGCAAATTTTGACTTATCACCATACCTTATCATCGTCTATGTATATATCATATATATGAAGTCTGCTTCATTTACAGCTTATTTATATAATGGAACGAAAAAAACAATATGTATCGAATATTCTTATTGTAAAGTTGAAGTATTTAATACATTTTCGAAATAGGAACTACAAATATGATTAGGAAATAACTTATACGTTTAAAACCTGAGTTTAATTTATTTTTTCCTTTGCTTTACGAAAGTGTACGAAATTAAAATGTTCGAATTATGAATATTTATTTATCAAAAGAAAAGTTAAACAAATTAAGAGTCAAATATATCGGAAATACAAATTAATGACACATGTTAATTTGATGAATAATTATATGGCTGGCCAGTGATAAATTTGTTAATTGAATAATTAAACGTAGCAATTACGCAAAACAATTATAGTTTATATTATAAAATCAAAGGAAAACATAATGTTTTGAATTGTATCCAAGTTCGTTCTACAGATTCAATTAAAATATTATATATTCTAATTATTTAATTAAGTGCTTAATTTGTGGTTATAATTAATCTCGTGCTTGACGGTGAAGGAAAAAATCGTGAGAAAACCTGCATGTGTCTAATTTCACTGAAATTCTGTTACATGTGTATTCCACCATCCAGCTACTTGATGGTAAGTGGTCGCCAACGCTCATAGACATTAGCATTGTAAGAAATGTTAACTATCGTTTGCATCGCCAATGCGCCATCAACCTTGGGAACTAAAATGTTATGTCCCTTGTGCCTGTAATTACACTGGCTTAATCACCAGTTTCAAATCGAAACACAACAATACCAAGTACTGCTGTTTTGCGGTAGAATATTTGATGAACGGGTACCAAACCAGACGAGCACAAAGCCCTACCATCAGTATATCCATACAAGACAAACTGACAAGTATTTTTTATTATGCTTACTTTTATAATGAACGTCTAACAATTTTTGCCATTATATAAATATACAATGTGCATCTAGAGTTAAATTTAAAATAAAACTGTATTCAAAAGATAAGCAGCTTTTAGCGTCAGTCTTTTTAGCTAATGGCTCGATATAAGCCGGATTTTAAATTCCTTTCGTAATTCAATCGTAGCAGAGATTTATTTGTATGTTTATCTTGAATAACTTTTCTTTTAAAATATTAAAAACGAGTATTTTGATTAAACGTTAAAAGGGTTTTATTATGTGTTAAAAAATAAATCCCTAATAAGAACATTTTTGCGTCATTCAAAAGCAAAATCTAGTCAGTATTTTTAAGAGTAAATTAGAAAAAAAAGTGTATCAACGAAGAAATGCTGCTTGCATTCTTGCCTCCTTATATATTCTATATATTTATTTAAGTCCTAAATATCAATAACTCTTAAGTATTTGTTACATTCAATATAGGTAGGCAGACTAGCAAATAGGTCACAAAAATGGCCTTAATACCGCGCTCAATATCGCATACTATATATACATTGGGACTAAGATTTTATGTCTCTTGTGCTTACAATTATACTGGCTCATTATACTAAATAAGTCGAGCAAAGTCATAAGATAATAGTATATTCTAGTTACAGTATTTTATCATATTCAGAACATAATATTATGATAACAAAAGAAATTAACAAAATAAGAAATTATTTTCCACCCGCACGAAGAAAAAACGACTTTGTTACAACCAGCGTCCTCTCAAGTTACGAACGAACGTGATGGGTATCATAATAAAATGACTTAAACTCGGCCACTACGGTAAGAAATTTTGTTCTAGATACCAAAAAGGAGAAGCTGTCCAGAATTTATTTAATAAATATACATAATTAAGTCGTTTATTTAGCTTAGCATTTGACTAAATAGTGAGTTTAAATATGTTTTATGTATAAATACGATTTTTTTAAATGCTATTTATTTCGGAACAGTTGTACAATTCCGTAAAAACTCGCTTCATTACTCACCCGTGAAATATTGACAGCCGACTTATGGTGATATACTATTTTGATGCGTCTTTTCTTGTAATGTTATAGTTATTAAGGTCAATGTCATATGTCACTTTCTGACATTTCACGGCCGTTTTCTGGGGTTAGTTTCGAGTTTGTTATTATAGAACAGGAATACAGATAAGTTCAATTTTATTACTAAAATAATACGAGTTTATTAAGATTATGTATTATGGAAATATTATAGTATTTGTGCAAAGTCATATGCCTTAGTATATAATTTAGATTTATCATCATTGATGCTGTTATATTTTAAGTTCTTATAGTAACAGCCTGTTAATGTCCCACTGCTGGGCTAAGGTCTCCTCTCCCTTTTGAGAAGAAGGTTTGGAGCTTATTCCACCACGCTACTCCAATGCGGGTTGGTAGAATTCACATGTGGCAGAATTTCAATGAAATTAGACACATGCAGGTTTCCTCACGATGTTTTCCTTCACCGTTAAGCACGAGATGAATTATAAACACAAATTAAGCACATGAAAATTCAGTGGTGCTTGCCCGGGTTTGAACCCACGATCATCGGTTAAGATTCACGCGTTCTTACCACTGGGCCATCTCGGCTTTTTTTTAAGTTCTTATGATCATAACGAAATAAGCTTTTCAAGCAAATTGGGAATTTATTGACTATAAACAAAAAGTAATTTTAAGATAACAGATCGTTGCAAGTTTTAATTGTTCTTCGCCTCCGAGAAATTCTTATTTTTTATTTCTTATTTTATAATATAAAGTAGTGTTTTATAATAATTAACTGTTATCATAAATAAATAAATATCAGTTCTATATAATTATGCAATTATATATATATATATATAATTGTATAGAATACACATATTGTAAGTAATAGTAATATTTCTTTTTCTTTACATATCTTTGGCTGATGTTATTCTTTTCAGGATGTTACATCTCTTCATGGCCTGTCATCTATCTCAGTAGTAATTCCAATAGTAATATAATTTATATAATATGATTCAAAAAATAAAATATATATAATATAACTTGATAATAGTTATAAAAATAGAGACTAGTCCTAGGTTGAGTTGTAGAGTTGCTATTTTAAAATATATAATGAATTAATTTAATTAAGTATGTTACTAAGCAATAAACTATACACAAAGAACACTCAAAAAAGCAACGCAATGCAGAGAAAGAAATAATTATAATAAAAAAGAATGTATAAATGTATATACAATTTAATTGTACATATATCATGCAACATAGCCTAAATAAAAATAATACATATGATAAGTATAAGTTGCTTTTTTTAATCAAGCCTTTTTATAAAAAAAAAACGTGTCAGTATTATTGACCGTTGAGTTTTTTGGCTGGCGCTAATCCTTGGCATAGATTTCAGATTATATTCCATACTTAAAATTATAATTCATAAAAATGCATTGTCATCTGAACCGAATCAACATATAAAATTAATTCTCCGTATGATAAGGTGAAATGATTCCAATTCAAATTGCAAGATTTAACTTATACAAAATTACAAACATTGTAAGTTACATAAAAAGTAAAAAGCAAAAAATTCACTTTTAAAGTGGTCAAATGGGGTATAACAGTATATTTATATCAGAACATTTTTTTATTCAATCAGATTTCCCTTCCGATAGAGAAAATACAATTGAATTGAAGTGATGGCTGAGTTATAAGGGTTTTTGACAACATTTACACGTAACGTAAATCGAATTTGTATCGGTTGCGTCACGAGTAGCTCACCTGCATTCGGAACGAGTTTTTTTAAGAAATCGAAAGTTTATACTAATAATAAACTTTTTATAATTAAAACAAATATTTGTTTTGAATATAATAAAGTATTTATTAATAATATAAAATATGTATTATTATATCATAATAATATAAGCCAAGATGGCCCAGTTGTAAGAACGCGTGAATCTTAACTCACCCGGCAAGCACCACTGAATTTTCATGTGCTTAATTTGTTTTTACATAAACACAAATGCATGAGGAAACCTGCATGTGTCAAATTTCACTGAAATTCTGTCACATGTGTATTCCACCACGCCGCATTGGAACAGCGTGGTGGTTAAGCTCCAAACCATCTCCTCAAAAAAAAGGAGATGAGGCCTTAGCCTTGCGGTGGGACATTCACAGGCTGTTACAGATTCATAATATTGAGATATCTAATAAAAAGTCGACGAAAATTCCTTGAGACTATACATATATAAAAGAATCTCGAGTGAATAACTTAAGTGCTTAACGGCTTCTAATTAATGAGGGTCGAGCTGAGTCTTTATACGAAGTAGATAGGTGGATAAAACTTTAAAACTTTACTATGTTCCTCTAGCGGGAAATACAGGCAGTATACCAATTAGTTTTTATTTTTTTTATAAAATAATATCTTGTTTAACAACGATTTTCTTTATTTTTATAGAATAGGTAGGCAGAGCATATGGGCCTCATAGTCAGTAATAACCAACGCCTTTAAACATTGGCATTGTAAGAAATGATAACCATCGC
The DNA here is from genome assembly GCF_905147045.1 of Nymphalis io. Taxonomy (NCBI): domain Eukaryota; kingdom Metazoa; phylum Arthropoda; class Insecta; order Lepidoptera; family Nymphalidae; genus Nymphalis; species Nymphalis io. The sequence continues at coordinate 10,090,373 of NC_065894.1, read as the reverse complement.
TTACATCGCCAATATTCCTAAAACCTTGGGAACTGAGATGTTAAGTCCCTTGTGCCTGTGATTACACTGACTCACTCACCCTTCAAACCGGAACACAACAATACCAAGAACTGCTGTTTTGCGCTAAAATATGTGATTTCTTTCATCTTATGAAGACAATTTAGAACTTATTCCACCACGCTAATCCAGTGAGGGTAAATCAATACACCATTTCCTCCACCGTCGAGCACGAGATGAATCACTGAAATGACTTACTGCCATACGTTGCTTAGCGACTATTTAGCTAAACGCTGATTTTTATTTATCGCTCTCTATCATTATTAATTTGACATTCGAAAGAAGAAGATACAGCATTGTTTACCTAATCAGAAGATAAAGGGTTTTGTGCAAGCTCGTCTGGGTAGGTACCACCCACTCATCAGATATTCTACCGCAAAACAGCAATACTTGAAGTGTGAGTGAGCCTGTGTAATTACAGGCACAAGGGACATAAAATCTTAGTTCCCAAGGTTGGTGGCGCATTGGCTATGTAAGCGATGGTTGACATTTCTTACAATGCCAATGTCTAAGGGCGTTTGGTGACCACTTACCATCAGGTGGCCCATATGCTCGTCCGCTTTCCTATTCTATAAAAAAAAAAATAAAGAGTTCGAAAAATATTTAATTAAAGTGGTTTGACATAACGGCAAAGTATCTGCTGTCGCTTCTGCGTTTTCATTAAAACACTGCTGTTACTCAGCTTCAGTTTTCAATGTCAGCGAGAAACGATTAAATGTGTCGACACGGATACACTTAAGTGCAAACTGTCCCATACATTACTCTTTGTTTCTAAATAAGAAACCCGTGACCTAATAACCCTTGTTTTAGCGAAAGTAAATTTTATTTTTCTGGATACCTACACGAGCTTGTATAAGGCCCAAGGTTGTATATAGCTTTTTACAACTCAACCATTTTAGTTAAATAAATAAATAATACCATCGTTCGACCTTACGAAGATTTATAAAAATGTTCTTTTGTACAAAACAATATCAAATGGGATTCTTAGAAACGGTCTTAGGATCCTTATTATGTAAATATCCAGAAAATGTCAGATATGTTTGATTTAATATATGTTACATGTCTGTTATCTATTCATATAATATTTGATTATATGAAACTACTTTATACATAGAAATGTGAAAATATCTGCTTTTAGACTGCCTCATTAGACTAGTGGCTAGACATAGATAAGCTATAGGCTGCATATCTTTTTATGGTGTTTGCACACTTATGAATCCTGCATAAGTGTGCAAACACCATAAAAAGATAAAATACGGTAAAGAGCTGGTATGTGTCGAATCGTGTTAACCGAATGGATAGTGGAATAACTTAGTTATTTCTTCTTTTTAAGAGGAGGTCTTTGTCTGGAAGTGATAAATATCACAATCTAACTGCCCCTTGCTTAAAGTGCCAAACACAATACACCGCGTGTTAGTTATGGTCGTAGTTTAAAACAAAGTACAGTATCAAACAATGGCAATGTAAGGCAAGATTTATATTATTACCAATAATCTCAACTTTTTCATCCACAAATTATGCCATTTTCTAGGACCATATGCCAAGATGGCCTAGTGGTTAGAACTCGTGAATCTTAACCGATGATAGTGGGTTCAAACCCGGACAACACCACTGAATTTTCATGTGCTTAATTTGTGTTTATAATTCATCTCGTGCTTGACGGAAAACATCGTGAGGAAACCTGCGTGTGTCTAATTTCATTCAAATTTTGCCACATGTTTATTCTACCAACTCACATTGAAGCAGCGTGGTGGAATAATCTCCAAACCTTTTCCTCAAAAGGGAGAGGAGTTCTTAGCCTAGTAGTGGGACAGTGAGGCTGTTACTGTACTAGGGTCCCGACCTACTAATAGAATATCGAATATCATAATAAAAGTACAACTTATCTTATTTAGAAATGCACGTAGAAATTTATGTTATTTATATGCAGTTCAATAACGTATTATGTACAATTAAAACAAAGATTTTGCGTATTTCCCAAAAATAAATAAAATATATATCTAAATACAAACACATATGTAAATATTTCATCATATTGCAATATATATTGCAAATCGGAAAGCAAAAAAAAAAATATCAACGAAGCTCAATGTTGTCGAAATTAAATGTTATTCGTTATGAATATATTAAATTCTGAAGTGACTGTTATGTTTCGCTTTCGTGCACTCATCATCAGACGAGATTGCTTTTATTGATTGATACAGTCGTGATAACTGCCTCGTTGGTCCAGTGGCTAAATGTAAGGCCGCAGATCCGTAGATCCTTGACTCAATTTCCAGGTCGGGCTAATAAAAAGTTATTGGGGTTTTCTATTTTATTTCTAAAATTCTCAATGACAGCCGAACAGTGGAACAGTGGAAATTGGAAGTGTATTATACTCCCATGCCTCGGAAAGAACGTAAATCCGTTGATCTGCACCTGAACTCTTTCCGGTCGTGTCGGATTGCCGTCCCTTCGGATTATGAGAGTTAGGAGATAAAGAGTGCACCTGGGTTTGCTGTCCTGCGGAGTTCGCTAATCTCTCTTAAGATTGGCCACCGTGGCGGAAATCGGTCTAGAGGACATTATTATTATTATAACAGTCGTGATATATTTATGCAATACTAGCTATCCACCCCGAATTACTCCGTTTACTGGGGATACCACGAGAGTCCGTTAGGTAGTTTTTGAGTTTATCACGTTGAGATAGATAGAAGGACGCGAAGGGTCTTTTTTATAATATGTAGTGATGTTTTTAGTTTTAACATTATTTGGGAGAGGATTAAGTACAACAATTTTACGGGTAACGTTTACTTGTGAACAAAAGACAAAAGCGTTTCAATTATTACATTAAAAAAAATTAGCATTATATTTGGCAAACTTAAGAATACCGTAGTGTAGTATACCGTTGAGACATAGTAAAATGAAAACAAATAAAATAATTAAAGCTTTTTAAGAATCATTTATTTTGGATTTACTGGTGGTAGAGCTTTGTGCAAGCTCGTCTGGGTAGGTACCACCCACTCATCAGATATTCTACCGCAAAACAGCAATACTTGATATTGTTGTGTTCCGGTTTGAAGGGTGAGTGAGCCAGTGTAATTACAGGCACAAGGGACATAAAATCCTAGTTCCCAAGGTTGGTGGCGCATTGGATATGTAAGCGATGGTTGACATTTCTTACAATGCCAATGTCTAAGAGCGTTGGTGACCACTTACCATCAGGTGGCCCATATGCTCGTCCGCCTTCCTATTCTATAAAAAAAAAAAAAAAAAGAATAAGCTCCAAACCTTCTCCTCAAAAAAGGGAGAGGAGGCCTTAGCCCAGCAGTGGGACATTAACAGGCTGTTACTATAAGAATCATTTAATTAAAACAATACTGCTTATATACTTGCTTTAAATAAATAAATAAATAAAACAATACTGCTTTTTTTAACAAATTATCATTCTCGTTAAAATATAATTACTTTTATTGTATTTTATTACAATTTGCGTGGGATGGTAAGAATGCTAGTGGAATATTCCTGTTGAATTTTCATTTCGATTGTCTGAGAGGAACGTGAACAAGACTTGTTACTAGTGAGGCAATAAAAGGGTAGGAGTGTAAGAAAATCATTATTGCTCTATATCTCTAAAATTTAACGTGGGTCTTTTAAATAAAAATACATAATTAAAAAACATTTTCTTATTGTATAAATATAGTGTAACAAAATATATATCAATTATAGACTAACTTGTCATTTAACTAAAAAATAAAATAAAATATGTAAAAAAAAAATATTTTTAGAATTTATTAACTAAAACATAAATATAATTGAATATGTAAGAGATATTTTTTTAATTCATAAAAAGTTTACTCTAAAAAGGTGTTATAAATTACAAACTAATATACTAATATTACTTACAATAGTCTCTTGGACGAATCTAGTCTGATTTTGTTGTTAGCATCAAAAAAATGACTTAAGCCTGTAGATCTATACACGTGGACTTGATCAATGTTTTGTATGATACGCAACATTTCACTAGGTGATCCGAAAAAGGCAATGTCTAAAATATTATCCTAGATTGATCCGTTTCAATTCCATCTAAACAATAATAATGTCTTTGTTTCGTAATTAACAACATAATTTTACCTACAAGTATATATCTTATATTTGTAGTGAAATTAATAGATTTTTTTTTATAAGTAAAAATATGACTTAAGTTAAAACAACAAAATCTGTTAAAAAATGAAAAGTAATTTTAGATCTCGGTATAGTGCGGTTATGAAAATTATTATGTATTTTATTCATTTTCTTGTATATGAAACAATGAAGTTAAAAAATGAGTTCACAAATAATAAGAGCCGAACACAACCTGAAACAGACACTTGAATCTTATTGATACAAAAATGTTTTTAAAAAGATTGATAAATACCAACGTATGAAATTAATTTAATATGTGAACTTTATTTAAATAATTAAAATATACATTATAAATATTATAATTGAATAATAAGTTAAAAATAATAATAATAAAAGTTTTATTTAGGGTAAACTAAATTCTTTGCGGAAGAAGAGCAAAAAGCTATTTTATATATAGTATATACAAATATATTCTACGCTTACCCAAGAACCTTTGAACCTAACATGAATAAAATTACTTTACTGTTGTTAATTATATTCAAAAACATTTTGCAATTTACGAAATTTTCACAAATATGGCCGCGAGCATTCGAAAAAATGATGTTGGCGCGCGAATTTGCGTCGTGAATTTCATCGTCGCTGATTGGTTGAAATGATAATCTGATAAAAAAGAGAGAGTGAGACAAACATATATCAATTACTATGGATAAAAAAGAACTAGGTATATGTTTTTCTAGTGTAGTTTAATGTAAAACAAAAAAATTTAAGCTATGAGATAACGTTCGAGCGCATATATGCGCTCCGGCATACGAAGGATTAATACGCGTGAATCTTAAATCTAATCTAATCTAAATATGAAAACTAAAGTTTGATATTTAAGCCCGGATAAGCAGCACTGAATTTTTATGAGCTTAATTGATCGGGCGTTTTTGTCATGCTTTCAACCCACATTCGAGCAGCGTATGCGAACCTTCCCTTCGATATGAATTATAAAAATTAACAGTGAGACATTAACATGCTGTTACAATATGGATTTATTATATGCGATCGAAAACAATTATCCATATTTAGTTATCATTATTTTTTTTTATTTCACTTTATTAAATTTTTGCTTTTAATTGTTTTTTTTTGTATAATGTTGCCTTATTGTTCATGTAGTTATCACCTGTATTTGAGGGACCACTTATTTTTTTTATTTTATGAACTGTGTGCTTATCTGTGTTTACTTTGTTGGTGATCTAATAAATAATAAAAAAAACGTAATGTCAAAACGACATCTATTACACGATCAATTGCTTTTTTCGTTCTTATTGACAATTTGACTGTTATTTTGTTGTTGTAAATGCCGAACTGCCGTACTTTCAAATTGCAGCCGCTTGAACTATTGATTTTATACTCATACCTTACCTACGAGCTCAACATCGACTTCGGATGTAGAATTTTCCGAATTTCCCTCGAGAACTCTTTCATTTGTCAATATAACGGAGAAAGTATTGTCAATATACGTCGATTGACAAATCAACATTATGCCAAGTTTTAAGGATCTTGTGGCAATTCAATGACATTGACAGGAATGCGTAGTTGTATGAAACAGAAGGTGAGCCAGGATAGCGTAAGAAGTGTTGTGTTGTTATAAACAATATTCATTAAAGAGGCAAAGTAACCACCCTGTTAAAGTTCAACAATAATTATGATCGTTTATTGTAAATACATCGCTTTTTATACAAAAGTTAAATCATTATAATGTCGGTAGTTGTAAAAATCATATCACGAAGTTAAATAACATTAAAACAAAATTTATAATCAAATTAACTTCAATAAATATTAGGTTATTCTAAATTATATACGCGTTGGTCGTAGCGTTGAGTTTAACATGTAGTTTAAGGGTTACCAGTTAAATTAAATTAACCTTTATTTAATTTACCTCCTTAAAATATATACAAATCTATAATATGTATACAATTTTAATCAGATATAATTAGAATATATTTTATTCGAATATCTCTTATAAGCACTTTCAAAACATTGTTTTATAAGATAAATAAAATTTAAAATTATCACCGGTTTTACAATTTTTTATCATAATGAGAAAAACCTGCAAGTAATCTAGTGAGTAATTTTCATCAATCATGTATATGATGGAATAAGCTCTAAACCTTCTCCCCAAAAAGGGAGAGGAGGCCTTAGCCCAGCAGTGGGACATTAACAGGCTGTTACTTTTTATGTATATGATCTTATAATCATATGCAATTACATTTATTTATCTCGTATGAAAATCAACAAATAAATGAACGAAAAACGTTATGTAATATTATTATATATCTAATAAAAACATTCTACATATGGAAGCCAATGAATGTATACTTTATATATGCGTTTAAATTATAAATATTTATTTCTCGGTGTAGTTTTATATTTCAAAAGACGAGAATATGTAATATAAAATACAAACACGTGTTTTTAATATCTTTCGCTGATGTCAGCGTTAAAAGTCCGTCTCGAGAGATTATATGCAATTTACTCCATCGCTGTGTTCAAAAGTGTAGCAAAGATAGATTTATATAACACACGAGCAAGAAAATAGGAGAGTATATAAAAATTACTGTCTTTAAATATTGTAATGATTTTTTGCATATATTTATATACAGTAACAGTAACAGCCTGTGAATGTCCCACTGCTGGGCTCTCCCTTTGTGAAGAAGGTGTGTAGCTTATTCCACCACATTGCTCCAACGCAGGTTTTTGGATACACATGTGGTAGAATCTCAGATAAATTAGGCACAAACCAATTTCGTCAGGACGTTTTCTTTCACCGCCGATCACGAGTTGAATTTTAAGCGCGAATAAGTACATGAAAATTCAGTTGTAGTGGCTGGGCTTTGAACCCGCGTTCATCGGTTAAGATTCACACGTTCTAACCACTGGACCATCTCGGCTCTCATTATATCATTATATATGTATACCAAAACCTGGCAGACGTTGTTTTTTCCGTGTATATATATTTCGTATGTGTATTTATTGAAAAGGAAATTTGGTCTAAATCAATGGATGAGTTACAATAAGATTGAAAAAAAAAACATGTAAAAATACGTATATTTTCAACTCTTCCGGTGACAGGTCAAACAGCCTCGAACTCTAATAATTTCAAACAGATATTTAAACAATAATTTTACTACGTTTTTATTAATTTGCTTCAGTCAATGTCTGTGAATTTTGAAATTTATTTTTAAGTAAATGTTGATTTAGACTTGAAATTTTGAATATAGCACAAGACTAGATGACGATAAATAAAATGCAAAAAAACTATATATGTTTATATATAAGACAGAAAACACTTACAAAATTAATTAGTCTATCACGGCAATTATTATTGAATCATAGAAAAAAATTTAACTGAGAAAACAAAGGTCTTAGATACATTTATAAATCGATGAACACATTTGTTGAAAAGTGCAAAGCAAAATTATATAATTATACGATATAATATTAGTATTACATAAGATATAAGAAAACGATCGTGGAGGGACAAGTTTAACGACGAACTTCAAGTGCAAATCGCGGCGTGTATTCACACAGGAGTCGTACTTGAATCTCGTTCCGTACCACGGTGGACGAATAGAAAGATATCGTAGACATTTATTTACTTTAAAGCGTTCTATTTCGTATTCTGCCCCATGTGTATTCCACCAACCCGCATTGGAGCAGCGTGGTGGGATAAGCTCAAAACCTTCTCCTCAAAAAAGGAGAGGAGGCCATAGCCCAGCAGTGGGACATTCACAGGATGTTACTGTTCTATTTCGTATCATTTTAAATAATATATTTATTTAACGGGCCGGTTGGCGGGTTGGTAGATACTTGCCTTTCACGCAGAAGGTTGTGGGTCGATTCCCACCCAGGACAGACATTTGTGTGCATGAACATGTCTGTTTGTCCTGTCTGAGTGTAATTATCTATATAAGTATGTATTTACAAAAGAAAAGTAGTATATCAGTTGTCTGGTTTCTATAGTACTAGCTCTGCTTAGTTTGGGATAAGATGGCTGTGTGTGAATAATGTATCAAGATATTATTATTATTTATAATGTCATAAAAATAATTCGTTTGGCAAGTGACTTCTATATACTTGCATTATTTTATTCAATAAACAATGACTTATAATATTTTTTAAAATTGGTTAAAGCAAAATCTGAACCTGCAAGTAACAAGAAAGTCTTAATATGCTATATGTAATTTAATTATATGATAAAAAAATCTTAAATTGAAGTAAACAAAACTAAATTTGTATAATTGCTGAGTTAGCCTATACATCATTGCTATGTATGGTGTTAGTAAATGACACAATATTTAAAATTGTTCATTTTTAAATAAATACATTGTACATTGTATCGGTTTACTATATAATAAATAAATTAAAAAATAATCACTTTTTCCTATTGACAATACAATGCTCACACATGACCGAAATTAACCAGGGCTATTGTGTAAGAACTCATTTTATTACTCACCCATAAAATATTGACAACCAATTTATGGCGATATGGCGATATTTTGATACGTGTATTCTTGTAATGATATAATTATTATGGTCACTGTCGTGAAACTACAGAAAGTAAGTGACAGTTTTACAGAAAAGAATCCTTAGATGGCAAGTACTATGCTACAGTCGAAAATGGCGAGCACACTTAATTTTCAGCAAACACAGAAGCCGAAGGAATATCGCCAGGGATGAGAAAACAATATTCTTTTTGCGAATGAGTGGAATGTCTTTCTTTCTTCTCATTCTATACTTAATATATTATTTGTAAATATTAAGGAACATAAAAATATTAATTGATTGCTTTTCTATATGATTTAATAATAGATCCTAAAAATGAATGAAATTTCGCGGCAAATAAATTTTAAATCTCTCCAAAGCTCACGGGGATTCCAGGTCGAGCAATTTATTGTGATTGGTTGAGCAAGACCCTTAGCAATCACGGTCTTTACTTCAAACTAAAGAAATATTCCATTATAGACTCTTGACTGTAAAGCATTTTTAAAAACAAAGTGTTCCATTATACAGTAAATACTTTTAGGGTTTTGTATCCTTGAAAAACCAGCTGAACCATTATCCTTTATGCATAATTATCGTATCCAATTTCATCGTCGTTAACGTCCATTTTACTACTAATGTAAAAGAAATGTTTATTAATAAAAAAAAAATGGAATCGTTTGATATAAAATCCTACAAAACTTACTACAAAAGATTTATTGGGAACGTCTATCCCATAGCTCTTTTTTAGTGGATTGTAGAAACGTTATTATGTTCATGTACAAAGTGTTTCGAAAGAATTTGGTTAATAAAAAAAATATTACTTTTGATTAAAACATACCTTTTGTTAGTTTCAAAACGTGACTAAATAAATAAATAAATTAATTAATTTATGACCATTGTCACTCGGGATGATGTATGGATTCTAACGATAGCCCATACATTTAAATCTGTTGAGGTATTTAACTGTTATGATGGAATAAAGAAACTCATAACCATAACTACATACAACTGCCCCACTTCGTGGGTTCGGCACAACATGTTTTTTCCTTCCACTTCTCTCTGTCACTCGTCATCTCAGCACTTTCCCCTTTCATACACATATCCTTTCTTACGCAATCCATCCACATTTTCTTCGGCCTCCCCCGCCCCCTATATCCATCAACATTCATACTCATCACCCTTTTGGTAACATGCCTTTCACCCCTCCTCATCACATGCCCATACCACGCTAATCTATAACTCTTCAACTATTGGTGCTACTCTGGTATACTCGTTTCTTATCTTGTCCATTCTAACTACATATATAAATCATGAAAACATTACACTCCTTTATGAGCAGTTGTGTAAAGTATTGTATGCAAATGATGTTTGAGTATTTTTTTTTGTCTTAGAATCGATCATATGATACGTACTCGGTCTCGCATTCTTTGCATAAAATTTCACCCTCATTTTTAAATAATTATATTTTGGACATTAAAATTTCACGGTGCTGGAACCTGATACCAATTAAACGTTCATGTACATTTAGATGGCGTTTCCTTTTTAAGAATTTCAAGAAAAAGCCACAAAAAATAAAAGCATAATATATTATCTTGTGTACTTGTAAAAGAAATACTACATTGCGTTGAAAGATTAAAGTCAGTTCATGTTGCGAGACTCCAAGGGATTGCAAATAGTTAAATCAATAAAAGAAACTCGAATTTAATTTCGCATAGGATGAACGACAGACTCTAGATCGAAATGGCTATGAGAAAGGTTTAAGCTTTTGCGCTTATGAAAAATGGAATGATATATTATTTATATATTGTAACAAGTTAAGACATAGAATTCCGTTTGTGATTAAATATGAATTTTTTTTTTCGCATAAACAATCTTTATGGTTGTTATTCTGTTAAAAAGAGGGCTTATTCAAAGCGACCGCGACCTTGTTGATACACTTGTCAGTTTATTTTCATGTTGTTTCCTTCGTCGCTGAGGAATATAAGAATTATAAGCGAAAATAAATTGTGTACATGAAAACTCTGCATTACTTCACCGGTTTCATTACGTTTGACAAATAGCGTTGTAGAAACTATTAAAAAAAAAGGATTATTTTTTTGCAAATATAAATGAATATCATTTCATTATTATGAATGTGAAAGCGAGTTAGTTTGTTTATTTTACGATTTCACGTCTCAAATGCTTAATTATCGTGAAACTTTGCGTATACTTTATCAGTGGTGCAGAAAATAACATAGAGTAACTAACATCCCCCTCCATCACACCTGGGAGTAGCTGTAAGCGGAAACTAGTCGTTTGCTAAAATATAATTTGAAAAACACTGAATTCGAAAATTTTATATATTCTTTTTATATCTAACCTAATCTAGCCAATATATAATTATAAAATCAATTGCTTTTTCTAATTGGCAAGTTTTAAAATGAAAATTTGTCTGGAAAATTATTTATCAAATGAATTATTTATAAAACAAGTAGTAATAGTTGTATAAAGAGGTCAATATGATTTATAATTTCACCAAAAGTTGTTTCTAAAATCAAAATTTGTTGCCTTGCCGTGATTAGAGTTTGCAAACTTAATTAAAAATCCAAGTTTCTAAACCACAGGGATTTCGGCACATCTTAATGATTATCCAGGATTAATATAATACGGCGAGTTAGTACAGAATCTCTCCAAGTCTATTTATTTGAGCATATTCAGCGAAATTTATAAAACATTAAAGTCCGTCGAGGCACTTACTGCCTTATTTATAAACGTTTTTAGCGGGTGATTCGTTAGACAATAGTGTTTCTTCCTCTTTCGAATGTCAAATCAATAATGACAGAAAAAATAAATCTGTGTTTAACTAAACAGCACTAAGTAACTTTTATAAATAAGAACGTTAATGTTATAAAATAAGTATTGTTAATTTAATTAAATTGTTTATTTCAATAATGGAATAAGATATATATAAAAAAAAAACAAATTCCGCCTCACCTACTTTAATATGGATTTTTTTGCTCTAATGCGCTGCTTCAAAGCGTTCCATATGTAAATATAATTAAAAGAAGTAACATTCTGTTACTTCATAATAATTATATATGTATAGTTGTGCAGGTTTGCAGAGGCATTTAAAGCATGGCAGAAATCGGGCTTGGACGAAGACCACCTACTGTATAAGAATCTTAAAAAGATAGCTAAATCTGCTGTAGCACAATCCATGGCAAAATCTAGAGAAGATTTTTATGATATATTAGAAAAAGCCGAGGATGAGAACTCTATCTACAAAATAGCCCGACAACGCCATAGGTCTATTCTCGATATTAAATGTAACAAATACATCAAAAATTCCCAGGGTGTTTTACTAACGGTGAACAAGGATATAAACATAAGATGGAAGGAATACTACGAACAGCTAATGAACGAGGAGTTTTCGAGTCAAAAACTGCCCCATATGCCGCCTGTTGAAAGGCCTATAAAATCTATATTAGAGGAGGAGGTGAGCAAGGCTATATCAAAAATGAAATACCATAAGACCACTGGTCCCGACCAGATACCAGCAGATCTCTGGAAGAAGCTGAAAGAATATGCAACACCCTGGCTCACCAAGCTTTTTAACGCTATTATTAAAGATGGCAAGATCCCTGAATCCTGGCGTAACAGCATCCTATCACCAATATATAAACAAAAAGGGGACATTGCGAATTGTGGAAACTACAGGGGAATAAAACTCACATCACACACACTGAAACTGTTTGAAAGAATCATCGCTGCACGCATAAATGACTGTACCCGTATAACTGAGAACCAATACGGCTTCACGCCTGGCAAATCTACCATCGATGCCATTCAGTTAATTAGAGTTGGGATGGAGAAACATCGTTCAAACAAAGAAAATCTGTATCTCCTGTTCATCGACCTAGAAAAGGCTTTCGATAGGGTACCCAGAAATCTAGTTTGGCAGGCTATGAGAGCTCAAAACATCCCGGAATATTATGTGGTACTAATACAAGATATGTACATAAACACCAAAACGCGCGTCAAAAGTCCAGCGGGTCTTGGCGAGCTCTTCCACGTAAATGTAGGTCGTAGAAGTACATCAGGGATCTGCCTTGACCCCATTGCTATTCAACCTGTGCATGGACTACATCATGAGAGGCATACAAAAACAAGCACCAGAGTGTATTCTTTACGCAGATGATATAGTCCTAGTGGCGAAAAATGCACAAAACCTACAGGAATCACTTAACCGGTGGGTGACACAAATAGAAAACCATGGGCTACGCATTAGTCGAAGTAAGACCGAATATTTTGAGTGTGACTATGGAGGGACATAAGAGACGGGATGTAATATTTACATAGACAACCGCGCACTACCTAAAGTAGACAACTTCAAATATCTTGGATTTGTGCTTACTACTGATGCAAATATCGATAAGGACGTGGACCACCGCATTAAAACCGCCTGGATAAAATGGAAATCGCTTTCGGGTGTTCTTTGTGACTATAGAATGCCCATTCGTGTAAAGGGATAAGTGTACAAAATAGTAGTACGCCCATCCATGATCTATGGGGCAGAGTGTTGGACCATCAAAAAGACACACGAACAACAACTGCATACAAGTGAGATGAAAATGCTTAGATGGGCGGGAGGAATCACCCGGCTGGACAAAGTAAGGAATGAGTATGTCAGGGGATCGTTCAAGGTAACACCAATTGTGGAAAAATTGAAGGAATGTCGACTGCGCCGGTACGGCCATATCCTGAGACGTAACGATGATCATCCTATCAAGAAAGCCTTAAATATCCCGGACCGACCGCGGGGAAGAGGGCGGCCGCCCGCAACCTGGTGGTCAAACATACAAAAAGAGGCCCAGAAAGAGAATCTGAGTACACAGACAACCCAGAATAGAGCTCTCTGGCGCAGATGTTCAAGGAGACCCGACCCCAGCTGAACTGGGAAGAGGGTTTGAACAAAGAAGAAAGAAGAAGTATAGCTGTGCAGGTATTTTTACACGACTGTCCAAAAAAGGAGGGTAATATTTTCAAGGTTCATGTATGTATATATGTGATGAAAAATATCACTATCACAGCATGGCAGTGTTGTTTTTATTATTTTAATTGCGATGAATTATTTTTTAACATCTTATAATAGCAGGTATTTTATTTTTCATTACATCTAAGTAATATGAAATCAATGAACAGTATATGTGTGAGTGTATGTTATTACTTGATTTGACTGGATTTAGCAAATTCTTTTCGAATTGCAAAAAAACCGACAGCTGTCTGATTGACCAATACCCAATATGTATCGCACGGGCCAGTTAATAAAATATGAGCTTTTATGAATTAAACTATTTATTATATATGAATTATCTTATCGTATTTTATGTTAAAATATTTAGTTGGAAATACGTTTTATATTGGTGAATTAGTTCATGTGAGACAGCACCCTACTCCACCATTATTCTACTTATAGGGGTCGATTTGTTCCTTTAAATTGAAATACCCTCAATGTATAACCTATTTTAGAATTCATTAAATAGGTCACAAACGACAGTGATGGGACAGATATCGAGTTAGATACAAGCTATTAATACAAGGAACAAACACACTCCTGTCACCCGACTATGTGTAGTCGAGTTAGTAAGGTTTTTATAGCATAGGTTGGCGGACGAGCATATGGGCCACTTGAGGGTAAGTGGTCACCAATGCCCATAGAAATTGGCATTGTAAGAAATGTTAATCATCGCTTACATCGCCAATTTGCCACTAACATTGGGAACTAAGTTATGTCCCTTGTGCCTGTAATTACACGTATTTGTGTTTGAAAATTTTGACCGTTTTTGTGATCCCGTTATCTATTACAACGGTCGATTTTTTTTAAAAGTATATTTCAATAAGCCGTCTGATAGCATTTGTGTCCGTTTGTATTATAATTTTATAATAGGACCTTATAAGCTTATTTATTACGATTGCACACCTTGGTACTAAAACTCATTCGCCTCAAATCTGTTTTTGCAGTAGGAAATTTAGTATTGTAAGCATACATTTTACCACCGGTTCTTCTCAACACCGAATAAGAAAGTGTTAAAAAAACAATTTTATTTTTGAATACAAAAAATAGCTGATATAATCTTATTTAATTTTTCAGCTAATAAGGATGAAGGACCATGATTTTTAAATGATGATGTTAAAATTAGTTAAAATTACAACTACTATTACCCAAATACACAGGGTTAGTAGGGGATAAGTCTTTAGTGGGATAATGTATACGCCTTTACAACAGGATCCCAGAAAAGCTTCAAAAATATTTAATTGTGAAATGTTAAATAATCCTTAAAGAACGCTTGTTTGCTAAAGGATATTACAAAATCAATGACTTTTTTGAGGACCAAAGTTTGAATCCCAAATTGTGCAACCTTGGGAAAGAAACGATCGCCTCCAGGCCATTTCAAATATAAAAATTACAATTCTATTGTATTATTATTGCTTCTATTTTATTATTCTTATTGTTCTTGTTTTAAATTATTTTATTCTATTACCAATGATTGTAAAATATGAGAAAAAATTGCTGAGTTTCTTTCGCCGGTTCTTCTCAGGTCTGAGGTGTGTATTTACGAACCGGTGGTAGATTTATGACAATCAATAAGTAAGTGTAACGCTTCTATAGTAAATAAACATTAAAAAAATGAAATCATTTTATTAAATACAAAATAAAAATAAATCTTATTATGAAAAACATACACTTCGACGAAGTTGAATTGCCTGAGGGAAACTGAAATTGAAAAGAAAATGTTATAATAAAAGACTATAGAACTCAATTAAATAAGATGGTTTTCTGGTCCTCTTTAAAAATTATTCGAAAATTCAAAGGATCCGTCAAATTGAAGCACACGTCTTGATAGCGTCGTTTTTACTCACATATTATGTAGATTGCAAATTCCTTCACGTTTATTTGTTAATATAAAAGCTACCATTGGAAACATTACAAGATAGTATAAATTATTTCCCTACAATATAAACTAAAAGTATGATTGTTTCATTATCCATTGGAAAAACTACAGATATAAAGAAAACATAACTCATAATATTGACAGATGTCCTCCGGACCGATTTTAATCACGGAAGCCATATTTAAGGGAAACTAGCTAACTGAGCAAGATATAAAACTGCACAAGTTTATGTTAAAATACTATTGTGGACTCTTTACATGACTCCTGTAATCCAATGGGTCCGCAAATAAGTCCCGAGCGGGAAGCGTTCAGGTGCAGGATAGGCATTACGTGCTGTCCGGATGTAAATACTGCTAATTTACTGCCTTACTTACTCCAGGGTGCTATAGAGAATTGCTCGGCAGGAAAACTCAATCCAGGGTTTGAACCTAAGGCCTCGGGAAGAATTACAAGCTAGCCGTTAGACCGAGGTACAGTACAGTACAGTACAGTAACAGCCTGTTAATGTCCCACTGCTGGGCTAAGGCCTCCTCTCCCTTTTTGAGGAGAAGGTTTAGAACTTATTCTACCACGCTGCTCCAATGCGGGTTGGTAGAATACACATGTGGCAGAATTTCAATGAAATTAGACATATGCAGGTTTCACGATGTTTTCCTTCACCGTCAAGCACGAGATGAATTATAATCACAAATTAAGCACATGAGTATTCAGTGGTGCTTGCCCGGGTTTGACGATCCACGATTATCGGTTAAGATTCACGCGTTTTTACCACTAGGCCATTTCGGCATTTTATATTTTGATTTTGATTTGATGTGACCGCGAGAGAGAGATAAGAGATTGCATATCGAGAGTGTGTAAGGCAAGCGCGTGTGAAATCAGAAATTTTGCTGGCTATCGGCGCGCTCTTACGATTCACCCGCGATAAAAAGGATCGAATATATCATATATTCGATCCTTTTTATCGTACTTCAAGAGATACACGATATTGTGTAGGATCGTTTAATGAGTATGTAAAATATTAATGTGCATGTGTGGAACTGCCTTTATATTCCTAAAATCATTCTCATATAATTAAATCTAAAAAAGCACCGCTTAGATCGTTAGTATTCAAGCTTTCAAATTAAAAGCAACTAAACGTTTTTCCTTTGTCGTCAGTTTTTAATTAAAACTTGTTGAAATATATTCGTTTCGGTAAAATGCTTTGTTTTTTCGAATAAAATTCTTTCTAATCACTAATTTGTTATGTTTTTTTTAGATACCGACATCAATGGATTACTGCGTTGTAAGTGAAGTAGTGAAGTGAAGTAAGACATTTAACAGTGAAGTGAAGTGTAGTAATTGGCGAAATGGCGTCCTATGGGGATAACTTCAATGACACTGTGGTGCGAGCGTATGGGGAAGAGTTCCCGCTCCTAATGCCAAGATGGGGTTACGTCGTGTCAGCGTTTATCTTATTTCTTATTGGATTTTTTGGATTCTTTCTGAATTTGATGGTGATTCTTCTGATGTTTAAAGATCGACAGGTCAGTACAATTCATATAACAAAATATATAAAAAAAATCTTCATAATTTATAATTGATTAAATATTTCAATCAACGTTTCTTATTTATGTGCTGTTTATCTTTAATTAACTTTTATATTACTTTGATAAAAAAGTATATATAAAGTATAGTTTGTACCATGATGGCATTTTCACGTTCTTTATTCGTGTTTATAAGCCATCTCGTGCTTGGCGGTGAAGGCAGACATCGAGACGAAACTTGCATTTAGCAGATGAAATTCTGCCATGCGAGTTGGAGAAGCTCCAAAACTTCTCGTCAAAAAAGGAGAAAAGGCTCTCGCCCAGCAGTAGGGCAGTTACAGGCTGTTACTACTTTGCATGTATGTACCTCTCTATACATTTTTATATATGAAAATATAAGTTGTAAATAACTCTTGAGATTTGGGTTGGGCTTAATTAAATCTAGCGTCGAAAAAATTATGGAGTTTTCGTGTCGAGAAACCTTTAGTTAGGAGGTTAGCAGTTATATTTTCTTGTGTCAAAAAGTCTTAATTTAACAATTCGATTGAACAATAACTAAAACTGAATTATTAGAAAGCAACTAGCAGTGATACGCCACTGCAGTGTCTTTAAATGTTACCATTATTAAACTGTTCAACTTAAAAGATTCCTAATTAATTTTATTTTGTTTTAAAACACTTTTGCTTTGTTTTAAAAACTAGTATAGAATGGAATTCGCATTTGTTGACAATGCTAGAAGAAGTTTTTGAACAGGATATACGCACGAATGAACTCAAAATTCACTAGCATAATTTTGTTCCTTGTTTATTTTAATTACGTCATTTAGATAGTATGTAATTACAGAGTAAATCAAATAAAATTAAATTTTGCATATACCTATTGAAAATCAATAAATACTAACCCCACGCTTTTGTCATTTATTTATTTATTAAGGTTTACCAACAGTTGTATACGCTAAATAAAACACTTAATATATTTAAAAAATAATACATAGAATAGCGAAACATCTAATTTAGATAATCACCGCTTATAATTAAACATAAAAAAGTAGCTACAGCAAATTCATGTAACACTAAATATAATTAAAAATTAATTACAACAATAGAAGAATATCTGAGGCAAGAAAAAAAAATGTATAAGAAAAATATATATCCGATAAATATATATTTGAAAAAGTGTTATACAAGTTGTTATTTTGCTAATCAAAGTAAGCCCATACAAGTTGATTGACTGTTGTTGTGTTGTTGTTGACTTTATGAGGGAATCAAAATGGAGATCGATTTGATCACAAGCATTTATCACTTTACATAATCTCGAACAGGGATTGTTAGCGCCTAACACAGTCTTTCTAAGAGGATTATCATTAATATAATCTTGTGTTCGAGTATTATATTATGTATTAAATATTAAAATATAAGGTATATAAATTTATCGATTTTCACTTGACATGAGAATTACTCGTAAATTTATTAATAGACAAAGTTAAAAATAACTTTTGAGTCTTATTATTTAAACGAATACGCCATAGGTAAGATTTATTGTCTTTGAGAAGTGGGAAGCTAGGTGTTATAAGTTGATATATACTCCTCATGTTTATACAATAATTGTTACTTTCCTTTTAAGAAAATCTTTATTATTTTGATTATACTGATGCTGCTCGCCCGGGTTTGAACTCGGAATCATCGGTAAGATTCACGTCTTCTAACCACTGGGCGGCCATCACGGCTCAAACAATACTTGAATATACTTTTTTATACAAAGCTTAATAAAAGTTAATTATATTGTGACGCAATTGTGAGTATACCTACTTTATTGAAAACGTTCCAAAGATAGTATTAAACTCCAAGATTATAAATGGAGCATAGCGGCTATTAACAATATCATCACGCGCAAAAATCTTTTTTTTTTAATAAATAAATCAGACTGACAAATTGTTATCTTTATGATTGTCATCACCGTCCATAGACTTTGGCTCTATTAGGAATATTAAGCTATAACTTAGTAATTATAATAATTATGTCCCACGTGCATATAATTACACTGGCTGATTAACAGATAAAATAGTACATAGTATAACTGATAGCAGAAATTCATGTGTGTTAGAAATAATTGATAGTCAATTGGTTGGTACCGACATAGCTTGCAAAATTAGCAGGCTGAAGGCCTATGTTCAGCAATGTTTGACTACAACATAGTTACAAAATATTTAATTTGTCAATTAATATATATGTTATTGATAATCAATTTACGTGGGTCAATTACACAGCCGACTGATGAAAATATAATAATATAATGGTGTATCTATCAGTATAACACGTTATTGATTGTCGAGTGGCACACTTGGTCTCTTGGTCTCAGGATAGCGCCTGCGCCGGACGTACTCACTGATATAATAAAATCAACATATTGGACGACAATGGTGGCCATTTACGTATATATTTTGATGTAAAATAAAGATTAAGAATAAATTTATAGCGTTATGGCTTTTTATGGAAATATTAGTGTAATCCACAACTGGACAAAGAAAAACCTCATCTGCTGTTGAACAGGAATAAGAGCTACTTTCATCATACTTAAGCTAGTATGGTTTGTTAATACTATTATATTACTTCAAAAAAACCGTCGTATTTCAGTTAGGGCTTAAATCAATAACCAAAGCGTCCAGGTTTTCCCCCCACTGGGTCTCGTTACGGACGTCTCGTTTTCACGTGCCATTAAACACGTGACATCGATGTATTTCGGCTTTTAAAATGCATTCACATTGAATATTTCAAAAGCATATGAAGTATTTTAAGATAAGTTCTTTCATTCGCTTTAGTATTTTCGTATTTCTTATTCCTTTGTTTCAACTTTCAATCCTATAGCAAATAGCAGCCTGAGTTGTATTAATTTATTTTCTTACTGTTTGTTACGGATATATGTCAGACATTTAAGTTTGTTCGTGTATATGATACCAAGATTACTCAGTGGATATAGTTTGTATTTTAATCGAATATCGTGGGTTCAAAAATCTTGCAAACACAAATAAACTCTCAGGTACTTAATTTGTGTTTATTATTTAGTCCAGTCATTTACATAACAAAATGTATATAATGACTGGACAAGACAAGGCAACTTTCAGATAATGTGCACATATCTTAAAGGCCTGGCGTGGTTGGTAGATACTTGCCTTTCAAGCCGAAGGTTGTGGGTTCGATTCCCACCCAGGACAGACATTTGTGTGCATGAAAATGTCTTTGTCCTGAGTCTGGGTGTAATTATCTATATAAGTATGTATTTACTAAAGGAAAGTAGTATATTAGTTGTCTAGTTTCCATTGTACAAGCTTTGCTTATTTTGAGATCAGATGGCCGTGTGTGAATAATGTCCCAGGATATTATTATTATTATTATAAAACATTTGTAATAAATTTTTTCCGTTATTAAGATTGGACTAATTCACACGTCGGTGAAAAAAGCATAAGATCGCTCGCTGCATGTTACTTATGAAATTCGACTATACGCAGTCATACCTTATACCGTTGTATAAGGTTGACTTAACGCCAATTATCCTGTGGTTAAAATTTTCTCATTTTCCAAACGCTATGATTTAAACAATTGAATTCAAAGTTTAAATAATTCGAGACATATTCATTCAATAAAATATAACGGTATAGTACTATTCCCTATCATTTTTATATTTACAAGAATTGTACGAATTACGTCATGTTTTTTTTTTATAAAAAAAAACGATTGTTCACGAAGTCTGTTATATTTTTGAAAATCCTAGAACCGATATGTTATGGATGGAAGAATGATATGTCACGGTGGAACGGCGAATTGGAATAAGTGGGAAACCCCTTCTTCGAACTTCTTTGTTACGAATATTTATAAAACACAATAGCCCAATGTGAGCATTATTAATTTTATTTTAAGGGTTCCCTCTTAGTATTGTTGGAATTGTAATAAAATTATATTATATAGTTGTATTATTATCTTGTATAAAGTATAATCATTTCGTTTGTTTATTATATTAAAGAAGATTGAAGTAAGTGTAACATTACAATAACTGTTTTAGATGTGAAACAAAGATTATTATATAAATGGAACTGGGTACCTATTTCGCTGGATTTTCAAATGTAACCAAAGTTTTACGTATAATATTGCAGCACAATCGCCTTCGCGTGCGGATAAAGTGCACACATACATGAATCCTTAACAAAACTGCTTTCACAGTATCATTAAATTTTCCTACAACTGCGAAATGGATAGATAAAATATTCATGAAAATAACACTTTCACGTTCGTTTCGATTACGTTTAGATTGAAATTTTAAACGAAAAATGTTAAAACATAACGTTAGAGGAACCATGTTTTTTATTAATTATTGTTTTGTTAATTTGTTGCATACGTGTGGTGTGTTCATTTGTATGTATGTGTGTGGATTTTCATATTAATTGGCTTTAAAGTTTTCATTGGATAGTATTTTTATTGAAGTTTTAACGAGATGTGTTATAAATTAAATTTATGTTAATAGAATTTAAATAAATGGGATGCTTTACATGTTTGTATTTAACTCAATTATTACGGTCAACGTTTTTACTTATTCGGAAAATACCTAATGTTTTGTTCCTTTAGTTTTGTTTTAATTAATATTTTTAAAAACAAAAACATGCAGTAGTGATAAGGTATTGTTCTTTACGTGCTGTTAACTTGATTCACGCTTAGGCAAACGTAGTGTAGGACGCCCTGTGACTATATGTCTATGTTCGCAACTATCAAAATTAATTAAGGCACCAGTTTTGAATGTTTGGATTTATTGAAAATACTTCCTAATAATAAATAATCAAGTGAGTTAACAGTAACAGTAACAGCCTGTTAATGTCCAACTGCTGGGCTAAGGCCTGCTCTCCCCTTTGAGGAGGTTTGGACCTTATTCCACCACGCTGCTCCAATGCGGGTTGGTAGAATTCACATGTGACAGAATTTCAATGAAATTAGACACATGCAGGTTTCCTCACGATGTTTTCCTTCACCGTCAAGCACGAGATAAACACAAATTAAGCACATGAAAATTCAGTGGTACTTGCCCGGGTTTGAACCCACGATCATCGGTTACGATTCACGCGTTCTAACCACTAGACCATCTCGACTTATAAGCAAGTTAATGGCTGTTTTAAATTTAACGAGTGTTTATCTTTGCCTTTTAACAAGAATTGCAAAATGATGTATTTATTATACACACAATGGTACAATAGATTATGAATATGAGGAATACAAATTGCACCTAAGTTTGCGCACACACTTGTACACTATAATATTGGCGCAGTGTGCTATTCTCTCTTGAGATTGGTCGCCGAGGCCGAAACCGGTCAGAAGGACATTAGTCACAACATAATATACGTCATGTATCTACATTATATATATGTATATACATCTACATGTTATGTAGTCACACATAACTATATTCTGTATCCTAGTAAAGTAATTACTAGTGGTTAGAACACCTGCATATAAACAATAAAGCAAGCAAGCAACACCGAAATTTCATGTGCTTAATTTGTTTTTATAATTAATCTAGTCTTCGGTGTAAATCTGTCAAAATCGCATTTATAAGTAGTAAAAAATTGTTCTACTCAAAATGAAAATATTGTACTCCAGTATAATAACGTTTACTACATAAGAAAATATGTTTACTAATTTCGTTCTGCTGTACCCGTTATATAAAAATATAAATCCCATAGCGCTAATTGCAATAGAAACTACTGCTGTTAGCTCGTCGACTCGCATGGCTTAATATAAAATTACACTCAGGTATTGCAATTAGTGAGTCCGATTAGTCTTTGTGTTAATTATACGTCCAACTATTATCATTCCTATTTATTGTACAGAGTAACTGTATGTAACAACGTTACACATTCTTAATTAAAAATAATTTATATATTAATTTAAAGTTATTATATTCATTAGTTCACTCAGTCCAATAGGCGGCGTTGCATCGCGCTATCGTTTGGATGTTTTCATATCATAAGTATTTTCTACGTTAATTCGGTATTCAGATTATATCAGTTAATCTCACTACAGTTCAACCTATTTCAATATATACATAGTTCAATAAATAACACAGTGCAGTGTTTTACTAGTGGTGGTATTATCCAGACGACGTCCTCATACACTGACAACACGTGTGTTACTGCTGTGATACTGTTGTTCTCTTCCTCAATACCAGCCCGACTGCCTGGCCAATATTTGTCTTATTTGCAACACTTTCAATTTGCTCACTAATAATATGATTTATTAACCTTCGGTCATACATACTCGTATAAACGCTGTTTAGTTTAGTTAAACAATTATGTTAAACCTTTTCCTCAAAAAAGAGGAGAGGAGGCCTTTAGCCCAGCAGTGGGACATTCACAGGCTGTTACGGATTACGGAAACAATTATGTGTGTTCTTCATTAAAATGTCAGAAAGAGAGAAATCAATGTTTAACAAAACAGTCGTTAAGCAATGTTTACAAGTAAGGTTGCTAATCATCAGTCAATTATCCTTATACCACATTAGATTAGGTCAAAGGCCTGGCCATTAGAAGCTTATCTATATACAATACAAAGTTTGTTCTCACATCTTAGTATGCAGACTTTCTCGCAATGTTGCCATAATTCAGAGAAATCAAACTTAGTTGAGCTAATAATTAAAACTGATTTAGCACTCGAATAATTTAGCCAGGTTCGGAAGGTAGATGATATTTACTAAGATCATATTAGCTTCCCTCGGCTTATATCTCCAACTTAACATATACTCACTCAGTTTTTGCTTAGTTAAGTCAGACAAGTAAGATATGTTCAGGATCTGGGTAAATGCTGTCACTTCATTTCCTATTCACGGCTACTTTCTAGGTCTTCAATTTTATATACTTTACTAATGTAGGTTCTGGTTAGAAAGTAGAGTTTTCTTAATATATCTGTAGTGCTATTCTGTGAGAATTCACGTCATTACTCACCCGTGAAAAGTTAATGACTTATGGTGACATACTATATTGATACGTGTATTCTTTTTATGTTATGATTATTAAGTTCAATGTCGCATATCATTTTCTGAAATTTCACGAACGTTTTCTGCGGTGAGTTTCGAATTTGTTCTTTTCAGAATAGCCTTACTGGTAAGTATTTTTCACAGCCACTAAATAAAGTCCTTTTTTTCCTTGTATTTTTATCTTTAGTCTGTGCCTTTGATGTATCTTATCTTTGATTTATTTAAATTTGTCTAAATATTTATTACAACGCAGCATCACGATTTACATTTTAGGATTATTTAAAACGATCGATATATGGTATTAATTTGCCATTAGATTCCTTATTTATTGACTCGGAATGTGTTGTGTGCCAGTTGAAAAATATAGTTATATAAGCATTTATGTACCACAGTTGGCGAGTAGTAATTAAACCAATGAAAAATTCAGTGGAGGTTCTGATTAGAACCCGCAATATGGGATGGCTATCCAATCCCAGACGTCCCTCTTAATTAGTTTGGTTAAGGTTGTAATGTTCTATTTGAGCCAATTAAATTCGAAAGTACGTCTTTGTAAGACACTTGACCCCTCCTGGGAAGGTACCACCCACTCATCACATATTCTACCACCAAACAATACTTTAAGTAGTGTTGTGTTCTGATTTGAAGGGTGAGAGAGCCATTGCAACTTCATAACATCTTAGTTTCCAAGGTTGTGGCGCATTGGCGATGCAAGAAATGGTTAATATTTTATTTCTTATAGCGCTAATGTCTATAGGCGGTGGTGACCACATACCATCAGGATGACCCTTATTAAGTATATACATATAATGTGGAAAAAATACTAAATGTAAAATTTATAATTTTTAGCTGAACTGTACATGCAGTGCCTGTTTTCTAAATTTATTTAGAATATCGAATCGCTAGTTGTTTATGCTTGGAAGGATCAGCCACACCTTCACCACAATGTATTAATCTATTCAAGAAATATAAAAAATATTTAATTCTATTTATCATCAGTGAAAATATCGAGTAAATAACACTTAAAAAAATCTTTCGACAGTTTTTTTTTTAAATTCTCTCTCTCGATGAACTACGTTTCAAAAATATGATCAGAAACGATTCATTATCTCACAAAAAATATTAATAAAGTATGTTTATGGAGGTAACATATAGCGTATGAAACTCGGTGAGGGAACTGACTCGCTTTTGCATCAGAAATTTAGTAAGTTGCGCTTAAATGCCACCCTGAATATTAATTTAAACACACTCAAACATAATACTTCAATAAACTCCGTATTGAGTATAGATTTTTTTTTTTTTATATTCGCCGGGAGGGCAAATGACTCTGCTCAACCTGATGGTAAGTGGTAGTAGAGTCCAAACGCGACGACAGCCAGTACAGACGGGAAAAACGTTCTGCACTAGCCGCCTTCGCCTTGCCGGCCCGCAAGATGCCTCTTCACGCCTCGTTTGAAGGAACCCGGGTTGTAAGAGGAGGGGAACACGTGAGCTGGTAAGGAATTCCATTTTTTGGAAGTGCGACAAAGAAAGGAGTTGCCAAATTTCTTTGTTCGCGATGGAATTGATGTCACAGTTAGGCGGTGACATCGAGAACCAGCTCGCGTGGACTTAAGAAGGAAGGGGGAAGCAGGAATTAGAGAGAATAATTCCTCAGAGCACTCGCCGTGATACAGTCGATAGAAAGCGCTCAGAGCTGCTATCTCACGACGCAATTGTAAAGGTTCAAGGGTGTTTGTGACCTTTACGTCGCCAATAATGCGTACGGCACGTCGCTGCAACCGGTCCAAGGCCTCAAGTAGGTACTTAGCGGAGCCATCCCAAAGGTGCGAGCAATATTCCACGCAAGACCGTACCTGTGTTTTGTACAGCAGGCACAGTTGTGTTTCAATAAAGTTTGCTATGAAATTATATCAGAAACATTTTAAAACTCTCGCAAGGTTGTAATACGTTCATAATTACTTTGATTTAACGTAATTTCGTACGTGAAATGCAAACTTAAAAAACACGTCCACATGTGTGAAAAGTAATTATTGTTAAATACGTTAAAGCTTTAGCCTGTTCGTGTGAAACGTATGACAAAGTATGTTTTTAATTTTATTTGCGTTTAGTGTGAAAATTAGTGTGAGCTAGAAAGCAACGCTTTAGGCAATTGTCTTTATCGCACGCTGTTATAGTAAGCCAGCCAGGTATAACGCTTTCTTGTTTTTTCATTATGATGATGTTGTCGTCCAGGGTAGCCTTTACTTTACTTTTTTTATGTTATTAGTATGCATAGTTCAAACAATTAGTTTAAGTTGAATACATAAAGCTGTGCTCGAGACAAACTTGTCGGTCCAATGTATCTCAGAACTTCAAATTATTACTGTTGTCAGTAACTTTTCGTTGTCTGAGCTGTACTCGAGTGCTCTAAATTATTATTATTATTAAGTTATTTTATAATACAAGAGATTCATTGTACAAATGTAAAAAAACAATAAAGTAACCTGTAAATGCCCCACTGCTGTACAAAACCCTACTCTCTTCTATAGAAGTTTTAGAGCTCATTCCACCACACCACTCCAGTCTAGGGGTAATGGGTTGGGGTAATGGGTAGGGGTAATGGGGGCAAATATAGTGATAATAAATCTATATTGAAATACTTTTTGTACATATCAAGTAAGATGGCACCGTAAACTAGGAAGACCCGGATCTTAGTGTCATCCCATACAGTGATTAAATTGTAAATTGTATTATATGTGTATATATTTACTAAAATTCATACAATGAAAATTTTGCAAGAATTTTATTTAAAGCAAACAGATGAAAGCCAAAATATATAGACTTCTATACGATGTTTTCTTTCATAAATATAAATATTTATAAGAAATTTCACTTCTATCACGTGTACTGTGGTTCACACGTAATTGTTTTATATGTTGGACAATATACATATATGGAATGGACATTAAATAATAATATAAAAAAAACATACTTATTTGACTCTAGAAAAACAGCCAATCAAATCTAACCGACATCACGATAGTATAAGATGTATACATTTTGATCCTTGTAATTATCAACGATCAATATTCATGTTTTGCAATATTATATTTCATAAATATACAAGACTGAAATACTAGTCTGTAACAGTCTAAGAACAATAAGCTTCTGGCTACCAAAGTCTAATAAAAAGGTCACGTGTGTCTGTTTCAGTCAGGATTGCTATTAAAAAGACTCACGTGGCTCTATATTTATAACCGTTATCAATTTTTATCAAATCAAATAGAAATCTTACTTTAAAGGACTTTGCTCTTTCTAAGATAGTTAATAATAATACTTTTCTTTAATATGAGTAGTTTTTACTGCGATTTTGCCGTTTGTAATGGAGTGAGGGAGGTGTTATCGTAGTGGTAGTAACCTATGTTCTTTTCCGTATCCATGACAACCGTGCCTTTGCACGATTATTATAAAACTTTTTTCATAAATCAAATAGAAATGTCTTACTTTAAAGGACTTTGCTCTTTCTTTCTTTTTTTCTTTCACCAAATTTATTTATTATTTGTTACTGATGCAGAAAGAAAAATATGTGTTTTATATTGAAAATGAATACTATATCCTTATCATTTTTTTAATCCTGAAACAAAGAATATGATGCCTTCGAATGCTTCGCAATTCGAAGATGAGTGAGTGTTTGTATAGTTAGAATTTAGAACAAACCTTTAGACTCTAAAAAGACTTCATCGAATCTCACTTTTAGATTTCGTATGCGAGAACATTTCCTGAATAATGTTTATTAATTGCTTATTATTTTTTTTATATTTACATTCTCATTTCTTGAAATATTATATATGTATTAGTACTATATAAATATAAAAAAGTAGACGTCCAGGGTAACGTCCGCCGTTAATAAAGTAATTTACAACAAACTTAAAAGCTATTTCTGCATACAGTTTTGGTCCTCTTAAAGCGGGCTTCAGACTTTTGCATAAAACATGATTGACATCGGTATACTTCTATCACTCCGACAAATATATTTGTGAGAATGAAAATTTTAGTGCAACGTTACATTATTTGTAACATTCGAGTGAAACATTTCAAAAGCGAAGAGGTTTAACAACAGTATTTTGGGCTAAGCGCCGCGTGCGCTTGAAACAAAGTTTTTGAAATCTTATTAAAATGTTAAAAGCATAGATATAAAGACTTGATAACAACTCAATTTTACGAAGAACATATCAAGTAATCCTCTTTAACTTAATGAGAGAATTTAAGTGAAGAAAATTTTCTTCGCTCGAAATGTAATAGACAATTTTAATTTTCTTACATAAAGTTTTCTTACATAAACCTTCAAAGAATTCCCTATGTATATTTTGTAGATTAAACTAAATCACGCTTGTAACGTCTGTACTCTAAATTTAAAGTGGGTGAAACAGCGAAGCGCAGCTTCTTTTATAATAATATTATATACTAAAAACTACTCCGTTGCATTTTCTGGTATAAGTTTTATACATATTGGATCACTGAAAAAACTCAGACAATTAAAAAAACATATAAAATTGTGATATATAAATATATATTTATGCATAAAATATATTAAGATATTGAGCAACATTTTATTTAAAAAAAACTTTATTGACAAAAATGGTGTAGTTGGAAGTAAGCTTGGAACCTGAATTCTCTACCAGTCGACCATCAGCAAATCCGAAATTCATGAAAGCAGTATTACAACTTTTAACAGGATAAACAAATAAATTACACTTATATGATATATATATAAATATATATATATATATATATACGTCGCGGATTCAAATGGATTGCCATTTAAATGGCCGCCATTGTCGTCCATACGTTGATTTTATATTAAATAAGTCAGTGCGCACGTCCGGCGCTGGCGCTGTCCTGAGAGCATGAGACCAAGAGACCAAGGGGGTCACTCGACAAACGATCACACTGGCCACTGAGAGATACACCATTATATTTTATATTTTCATCAGTCGGCTGCATAATAAATAGGCCCCGTCTTTTATTTTCACCACTTGACGTCTGACAATCGACCAACCTATATGACATATATCACGTTGTGTGGTGTTGCTATTCTAATAAGTGACGTAGTAAACCCGCTTAAATTTACTATATCTGACGTATATATGTTATATTCTCTTATCTACTTGTCTACTTGTAATGCTATTCTATAAGAAGTCACTTTGTTACTTATCCGTGAAATGTTGATAACCGACTTTTGGTGATATACTATTTTGATGCGTGTGTTCTTGAAATATTATAATTATTGTGGACAATGTCGCATATCAGTGTCTGACATTTCACGGCCGTTTTCTGCGGTGAGTTTTGATACATTTAAAAATTTAAAACAGCATTTGGTATTGTTGTGTTCAGACTTGAAGGGCTAGTGAGCAAGTGTAATTACAGGCACAAGGGCCATAACATCTTAGTTTCCAAGGTTGGTGGTGCTGTAAGCGATGGTTAACATCTCTTACAATGTCAATGTCGATGGGCGTTGGTGACCATTTTAAATCAGGTGGCCTATATGCCCGTCCCCCTACCTATTCTATATATATATATATATATATATATATATAGAATAGGTAGGGGGGGATATTCATTTATATATATATATATATATATATATATATATATATATATAAATGAATTATATGTGTGTCGGATTACGGAATAAAATAAAAAGATTACATTTTTACGCCAGCTATTAAAATTAATAATATTACCATATGATATGAAGGCGAGATGGCCCAGTGGTATGAACGCGTGAATCTTAACCGATGATCGTGGGTTCAAACCCTGGCAAGCACCACTGAATTTTCATATGCTTAATTTGTGATTATAATTCATTACAATTCTCGTGCTTTACGGTGAAGGAAAACATTGTGAGGAAACCTGCTTGTGTCTAATTTCACTGAAATTATGCCACATGTGTATTCCACCAACCCGCATTGGAGCAGCATGGTGAAATAAGCTCCAAACCTTCTCCTCAAAAAGAGGAGAGGATGCTTTTATCCCAGCAGTGGGACATTCACAGGCTGTTAAGGAATATTACCAAAGAGGAAAATTCTTTATGTTTATTTGTTACCTTATTATTGCCTAATTCCTCGGATGGCCCATTTTTCAGGCTGTCTACTAATTTAAAATAAATAATAATAATAAACTACGCTATGTACGTGGAAATACGACATTAATTACAAATGTTTTGAAATTTAATAAGAACAGTTAACCTAAATAAAGAACCTCTGAATTTTCATATGCTTAATTTGTGATTATAATTCATTACAATTCTCGTGCTTTACGGTGAAGGAAAACATTGTGAGGAAACCTGCTTGTGTCTAATTTCACTGAAATTATGCCACATGTGTATTCCACCAACCCGCATTGGAGCAGCATGGTGAAATAAGCTCCAAACCTTCTCCTCAAAAAGAGGAGAGGATGCTTTTAGCCCAGCAGTGGGACATTCACAGGCTGTTAAGGAATATTACCAAAGAGGAAAATTCTTTATGTTTATTTGTTACCTTATTATTGCCTAATTCCTCGGATGGCCCATTTTTCAGGCTGTCTACTAATTTAAAATAAATAATAATAATAAACTACGCTATGTACGTGGAAATACGACATTAATTACAAATGTTTTGAAATTTAATAAGAACAGTTAACCTAAATAAAGAACCTCCTCTCGTTTGAGCTGTGGACACCAGTGGAAGACTTGCTGCTGACGACATGTCGATGCCGGGCCTGACCAGTGAGACAGCTTGCAGAACAATTTTATAAAAAACATGCGTCTACTGATGTCGGTGTTGGTGCCGGTGCCGGGCCGGGCCGTCCGAGTCGGCCAATAAAGAAACGCCCAATCTTTATCTGATACTTGCTAGTTTCTTCACGATTACACAACACACACGCACATTAAACACATGATAACACTAATCAATTAATTCAACTCGAAATTTTGTTTTACAGACTTCACTAATTTAATAATTTATAATATTTTATTGTCGTTACCATACTAACATAATGTAATGTATGTCAGTATTATAAGTCAAAATTAGAGGAATTCGAGAAACACTCGCGTCTGGGGTAGACCGGAGGTTATAAAACGGTTATATTAGGGTTTCAAAGCTCGCTTGGAGCAGAACTCATATAATTACTTCAAACATACATTACATAATAAAAAACCCGTACCTCCACTTTGAAGATATTATATTTATATCTTTACCAACAGAATTTCAGTCGCGCCTTTTTGAGTTTCCTTTTAGTATTAATATTGTATATTTTCTATATTTATGATAGGTAGGCAGTCAAATGGATGGGATGAATATGAACATTGCTAATGCGCTACTAACCTTAAGAACTAAGATATTGTATTACTTGTGCCTGTGTTGTATCTACACTGGCTCACTCACATTTTAAGCCGGAACACGATAATACTATGTATGCTGTTTGGTGGTAGAATATGCGTTATTTATTTATATGACTGCAATAGTATTTATTACCATAAACGTGATCCGAGTTTTAGTACATTATCTTCGTCGAGAGAATCGATATACCGCTAGGAATCTTGCTACTATTCAATGCGGTTATTAATAAAAATCTAACTAACCATCAGTTAAAGATTTTGTTTCGTTTTCAAAGGATCATTATAATATTCGTATTACAAAATGTCTAGTAATTACTTTAAAATTATTTTGTATTTGACAAATTAACATTGCAACCACAAAGTATATCAATTTGCATTTCAAACAATTTGATGGACGCCATTGTGGAAAAAGCGCTTGAAAATGTTACTCCCTTCACGCGTTGGCAATTTAACAGCAGCTAAAAGCTATCATCGCTTTATAGTGTTCAAGATAAATTAATTTAACAACACAACTGTAGGAGCAACTTGAAAAATCTTAAACATATTGTTTATTTTATTACAAACTCTTTCGTGTTAAACCTCTCTCGAATATAACCAAAGATACGAAATAGAAAGATAGTTTTTATGACTCGGAAACACATTCAACTTTCTGAACCCTTTGGAAATTGATGATTTTTCCTCAATAAAAACTTGAGGCTTATTGATAGTATCCCTAAACAGTAATACTTAGTATTGTGGTAATTTGAATTTCCCGCCCAACAAATACTTCTTTTCTAGTAAGAGAAACAATACAATATGAAAGTAGAAATAAAATAATCCCAAAAACAGTTGTATCCTCTATGTAGGGAAACAATACAACACGAGTTGATGGCATGTTATGGAGTTATTGAGTGCAAGTTCATTTTATTTGTATTAGGCAAATCTTTTATTTGTGTGTCCGTGTTCCAGTGGTATACAGGTTGTGGTTCTGTACAGTGCATCCCACTAAGGTGCAATCCCCCTTAGCTACAATCTTACATTTATAATATAATAGTTACGTAAACTTAGAACAAATAAGTACTATGAGAAGATCGATGGTCTACGCAGTAGTCTCTCGTTACTTTAACATTCATTTCTTTTTTTAAGTAACATAATTTTATACATCTGTTTTTCGTGTAACGATATCATTAGTTATTTTAACAGTACAAAAATTATCAGCATTTTAGTCTCGTAATTATACTAATAATAATGTACTCGAAAGCAATCTGTCAGGAGTCATTTCTCGAACATGAACTATAAAAGGAAGTTTTTTTTGAAATATTAGAACTATTCGTACCAGTGGAAATAAAATTAGTGACTTTTTAGTAATCCTTTAAAAATGCTTACAACGGCGTGAGTAATAATGAAAAATGTATACCGCGACAGTTTTTAAAAAATTTAAATCAATAGTCACATCGTACACACTGCCCATCGTACAACGGGACTTTAAGAAGTTTTAATTTAGTTATATAAATTCTGTTTATATTTATATATTCCTTTTCAGTTCATACCTATCTAATGATTCCCTTATTATTTACTCTCGCGCTATGTCATCCATCATGAGCAATCCTTTTTTTCTGCCTGTATTATAGCCATTCAAATACAAAAGAAAAGCCTAAGTCTTCTTACTGCTTAAGCCGTATAATACATAATGTCGTTAGACATATTTCGGTCACTTGACCAACGAAACAGTCAAGCCTTATTGTGTTGACTGTATGGCTTTTTTAAATAAAAAAGATGGATTTTTAGAGACATTTTTACAAACTTTTTTTGTTAAAACAAAAAGCATATACAAACAAAATATCCCGAACAGAATCGCCTCTAGGCATATAATGTGAAATAGAATGTATTTAAAACCAACAATACATTGTGTTCAAATTTATTTGTTAGTTAGAAAAAAGAATAAATATTTTTATTTAAATCAACATCATTTTATATATGCATGTGTATATATGTAAGAGTATATATTATGTATATTTTTAGATCCATCTGAGGCAATTATGGGGCAATAATATAATTCAAATCATTTCGGTTCTTTTTATTCGGTGGTGGGGCTTTTTGCAAGCGTGTCCGGGTACTTATTATATATTCTACCGCCAAGGAACAAATATTTCTATGTTTCAAAATGAAGGGTGATTGACATAACATATTCGTTCTCAAGGTTGTTAGCGCGTTGGCGATGCAAGTGATGATTAATATTTCTTACAATGCCAATGTCTATGGACATTGGTGATCAAGCTAATTTACAAGCCTAGCTACTTTATAATAATCACAAAAGAAAAAAGCAATAACTGTTTACACGGGTAAAATATCAAATTCGGTAATAAAGGAAAAAACCCCTTAAAAGAGTTCATCGATTCCCCAGACATCAATGAACTTTCATTAAAATGGCAAAAGTGCAT
The DNA here is from genome assembly GCF_905147045.1 of Nymphalis io. Lineage (NCBI taxonomy): Eukaryota > Metazoa > Arthropoda > Insecta > Lepidoptera > Nymphalidae > Nymphalis > Nymphalis io. Next base: position 10,056,436 of record NC_065894.1, on the reverse strand, counting down.
CGACAACAATAGCCATTACTTTTATTAATTAATATTACATATTTAATTAAAAAAAGACTGGTTTTGAAACTCACAATATGCGAACACGCATTTAAATTTCCTAATTCTTCTTTTTTTGCTTACAGTTATGGACACCGCTGAATATTATACTTTTCAACCTCGTATGCTCGGATTTCTCAGTATCTGTGCTCGGCAATCCACTAACACTCATCTCTGCGCTATTCCATCGGTGGGTTTTTGGGCACACCATGTGTGTATTATACGGATTCTTCATGGCTTTACTTGGTAAGTTGAATATTTTCATTTAGTTTCATCCTATCTAGTTCTATATTTGATAGTAATTTAAAGTGCATATTCCTACTCCTACTGAGACAGGAGAATAAATTAGAGTTACTTCAACTACGATGAGGTGGTGTATATGCAGGCTTTTTTGCGCATGCAAGTAATAACTCCGGACTGGACCTTCTGCTCTCATATTTGTCCAGAACATTTTACCTAACATTCTAACAACATTCATGCAATAATTACTAGACGATGTAACTATGACGTCGTTTCCGTGGACACTTAATTTAGATATAGTTTTTCAACCTCGAATAATCTTATATCATAAATTGACCATAGTTAGTAAAGTTTTAGTATTTCATTACATTTGTATAATATCATTATTATTTCAACTTAATTCACTATAAATTACTAGCAATTTCTTACAATAACCATAATTAATTATTCTTTTGGTTGTATGTATGAAAAAAAAATTCTTAAAAAATATATCATAAACTCCTAAAAGCGCACGAGATAGCTCAGTCGTCTGGAAGGGGTGTTGTTAAGTTACCTCCAAATCCATCATCTTTCTAATTTAATACCAAACCAGTGCTCACTTGGATATTCAATTCTTCATACAAGCCAAGTTAAGGGTATTATTGTTTGTGGGATAGGAGAAGAATAATTTTATCTTGTTACAATAACCGACTTTTAAGCACAATGCACACGATTCGGACGTCGCTACGGCCTACACAAGCAGGGAAGTTCGTCATACGGCAAAATCGTAATAAAAACTTTCCCAATTAATGCATTAAACCTTAATTTTACTGGTGGTAGGGCTATGTGCAAGCTCGTCTATAGTTACCGGACAAGTATATGGGCCACCTGATGGTAAGTGGTCACCAACGCCCATAGACATTGGCATAGTAAGAAATGTTAACCATCGCTTACATCGCCAATGCGCCACCAACCTTGAGAACTAAGATATTATGTCCCTTGTGCCTGTAATTACACTGGTTATCAAAATCAATTTAAACGAATTCTTTGTAAAGTTTACATATGTTTTTTTAGAAAGGTAATTCATTTAACTAAAGGTATTTTTTTATATATATAATACTTTTTTGTTTTTTGTAATTTAATTACGTAATGATATCTAATGGATTACAATTTACATTTGTGGAAATGTATAATGAATTAACACATAAACTGTTTTGAAACCGAGGAAGATTATATGTAAAGGACAAATAATTAGCACAAAATATAATGAATAATAATACGATTAACTAAATAAATAATGAAGAACATTTATAATTAGTAGGTATACAATTGAGTTACTCACAAAACAGGCATTTCATTACGCTTAATGAAGCGGAAATTCCTTTCTATTAAAGTTTAATTACCTTCTAAAGCTGAATTAACTTATTTTTTTACTTTAGCCATGACGTCGACTCGCCTAGAAGTTAATAATTCAAAAAATGTTTAGCCAAAAAATTTCACTACTACTAGACTAGGCAAATCTCCTTTGGAAGAGTAGCTTTGCAGACTATTCCATCACACTCTTTCATTCGTGGTACACATGTTTCGGTATTTCAAATGACACATGTAGATTCCAGGATGTTTTGTTCCATACCGAGCACGAGATGAATTACAAACCAAAATTAAGGACAATAAAATTCAATGGTGCTCGAGCATAAATCTGCGATCTTCGTTTTCGTTTCGTTTGGTTAATAATGTCTGGAACAAACTAATACTATAAAGGTTTTGTGCCTATTGTCTACTTGAGTGTGATGTTGCAATAAAAGCTTTGTAATATGTAACAGGTATAAAGGATATTAAAATTCCTAGCAATTATCAACAATATGTTACTACAAATACGCACAAAATAGAAAATAAATGAATGAAATGCCTTAAGCCTTCATAAATATTAAAGAGTATTTATATGGTAGGAGATCTGAATCTGTTATTAATAGAGTGGCAATGATCACACAAATTTTGTATTTTGTATCCTACTGGGATTTCCATATTGACTTTTTTCTTTTTTTTATATGTAAGAGGGGGCAACCGAGTAGGAGGCTCGCCTGATGAAAGGTGCCACCACCGCCCATGGACATCTGCAACAATTGGGTGCAATGGCTTGCATGTCCGTTGCTGGCCTTTAAATGAGTACGCTTTTTTCTTGAAGGTTGCTATGTCATATCGGCTTGGAGAAGTCGCCGGCGAAAGCTGGTTTCACAAAGTGGTAGTACGGCACGATGTCCGGTGGTGAAATTCAGCGACCGGAACTAATCCAAATAATTCATTAATTCTTTATTCCTCAAAAAATCTTCATTATTTGCATAACCAAACCAGGCTAATATATACAAGATATATAATAAATTATTAGTTATTACGCAATTTATTTACTTATTACTTTAGTAATTTCCCATAATAAGCCGAAAACTTCGTATAGATATATTTTGATACTTAATTATCTTGTATACAATCAAGCCACACTTCAGAAACTTTCAACATATTATCGCTTTACTGTTTCTTATATAGTTACACTGATACTACAAGCTCATACTCACACTGATACAATTGCGCACACACAGAGGAATACGCGATTGTAAAACTAATAGACAAACTCACACACACACCAAGTAAATAAAAAAGACCGTAAACAAAACAAGCTTATTAACATTAACTATTTTCCAAAAACTATACCACAAAACAATATATCTGATATTAAGTGCTTAATAAGTTCAAACTCGGTAAATATTCAATGCAGAAGAGCGAAAGAGCTAGCTGTAATATTATTATAACTTTGTGTCCTCGAAGAGTTGCTCAGAGCAAATATATTAATATTAACACGAGGAACCTGCGTAATTTCTCTTTGAGAGTCTCCTTGAATGTATTCTAGTAATAATGAGAAGATTTTAGCGCCTATAGTAAGCAGTTTCCAAAGGAAATTATACGTAAATTACGCATAAAATATGAAGTTTTTTTTTTTAAATTGATCGTATGTATAAAAATGATCAATAATAGACTTCGACACCGTTTCACCGATCATTAACAAAATTGGCACTTACTTATATTATGTATTTTTTCATGGAGAAAGTACTTATTAACATTTTTTATATAAAATAGGAAGGCGGACGGGCAAATAGGCCACCTGATAGTAAGTGGTCACCATCGTCTATAGACATTGGTTCAAGAAATATAAACTATCCTTACACTGCCAATACGCCACCAACTTTGTTTACTAAGATGTTCTGTACATTGTGCTTGTAGGTCCACTGGCTCACTCAGAACATAAAGTTTAAAGGTTCTAACCAGAAGACAACAATACTAAGTATTGCAGCTTAGCAGTAGAATAAATGATGAGTAGGTTGTATCTACACAGAGGAGCTAGCACAAACATCTACCACCAGGGCCATATATAAGTAAACACAATTTATACCCCGTTAATCACCTGTAAAAATAAGAGTCAGTATCATTTTTGTTTTAACAATCGTTTGATATTTTAATAGGATTTATCAAATAACAATAGGTTTTCTCCGGATGTTTTCCTTTAGCATTGAACCTGAGATGAGTTATAGAAGAGCAATGTATGTTTCATAATATTCACATATTCTGACCTCGGGTACTTTTTTACTCGCGTGTGCGTTTTAATTTTATTACAAACTTTAAGCGTTTTTCCGCAACGAAAATCAAAAAGTCACACTTTCACATTTAAAATAATACGCTCTAATGCAGATTACCATTATATGTGGTAGATTATGTAAATTGTATACATGATATTTTTTACCTATTGGTGTAAAATGCGGATATCTTCGCTTTGGATCCACTATAAATTGAACCTGAGCTATTATTAAAAATCTGCATCTACAAATTTTTGTACATACTTTCAATATTACTTAAAGGCGCCATTTAATTATATTCTTAAAGTTGTAACGTTAATATTTTAGCCTCGTAGTCGTATACATAGTTGTTTAATGTGGCCAAATTTTTCGTATGATTGGAAAGTATTCAATTACTTAAAGGCATTTAGGAGTATTTGTTATCCAAAATGTTGTCAGTTTCAGTATAATAAATTAAGTAATCCCTTGATACACTTATTAAATTATTATTAAGTAATTGATTGATATTACTTTTATTAGCATTAGCGTATTAGGTAAATTTATTAACAATCCAAAACGACAAAGCAACTCAATTATTATCTTTTCTTTTTAATCTATTTCAATTTTGCCACCTTTTGGTAGGTGAAAAAATTACTCGAAATATTAAAGCTTATTATATAAATTATACACCCTTAAAGTACATTTGGTAAATCGAAGAAAAATCTTAACAAAATTACTCGAAGATAAATAGGATGTTGACTTATAGTCAAGCTCCTGTCAACGTTAATTATGTTTGCTGCCAATCAAAATTTGAATTTAGATTTAAATATCAGAAAAAGAAAAGATAATATAATTTTAAGATAAGGAGAATAAGACAAAAGCCATCACTTTCACAGACTTAGTAACATTATATATTATAATTAACTAGTTGAAACCCAGGCTTCGCTCAAATGAAATTCGGCTTATGACAAAACTCCTTGGAAACCGTGACAAAAACAACAGATATATAATAACAAAATTAAATAAAATATAACATCAGGCGTTGCTCCTAGAAGCTAGTATGATATAATATAATTATAATATAGTATTTTCATTACAGGTATAACATCAATCACGACGCTAACGGTCATATCTTTCGAGAGGTATTTGATGGTGACCAGACCTCTCAGCTCGAGGCACCTGACTTCCAAGGGAGCTGCGCTATCAGTAGTCTTCATCTGGACTTACTCCTTAGCGCTCACCACACCACCCCTGATGGGATGGGGAAACTACGTAAATGAAGCGGCGAATATAAGGTAGGTTTGCCTTTCATCAGCATCTGTTTGTAACGTTCATTGTTCCTTGATATGAATTTAATTAAATTTTGGAAGATTATAATCTGCATAGTACTTGAGACTAATACTAGGAAAAAATATGATGTACATTAATAAGCAAACCAATTGTTGAGCAAAACTTTCTAAGAGAAACAAAATATATGATATAATACGCTATTTTGATGCATGTAGTATTATTATTGTATATAATATATGACAAATTATGTATATAACTCTCATATATTAGTGTGTAAAGTGTCATTAACTAACAATGAAAAGCTGAAATAATTTTTTTATTTACCTCAATTTATTACGCTTTTTTTATTGTTAACAGTATACTAGGCATATTAATCGTTACAATTATTTTCAATACAAAATACATTTCAGCGGATGTTGAACAATTCAAATAAATTAATATCCTTTAAAGATTACGACTGTGTTAATTCTAAATCAAATTAAAAAAATGATAATAGGATAAGTCTCTTTTAATCGGCCCTCACTAAAGTCTCTTCTAAATCGCAATTGTCAAAGATATTATTTGCTTCAACTTCTATGATTAAGGCAGAAACTTGACATTTAACTTCTTAAAACAATAATTAATTAAGGGATAAACATTAGACACGACTTGAAAGGACGTTTTCTGTCAAGTTTGTGACCTTTCGGTCTTGGTAGCTATTTTATTCTACAAAATATGTTGAACATAAATATTGAGGAACGTAAACAAGGGTTATTAATAATAATAGAATCTCATTACGAACTGGCCATCTGTATCAGTTTATGGAATTTGTAAAAAGAACATCATTTTATTTCCAAGTCTTGTTAGTTTGTTTTTGGATTCTGTTCATATTTAATTAATTGCAATAAATTCTTTAAGATTCCCTGATTGTGTAGATGTAAAACATTCAAGAACTTTGGTAATGAATTTATAGCGTTAAGTGATTACCCATAACAAGCAAGCTTATAAAAAGTAAACTAATTGTTACTGTGAAACTTGAACCATAATTTCGTTTTCCAAAACCTCATTCTTTGGGCACAGGCAATTTATAATGTTCAAAGTTTACCCCGTCTTTATTAATTTTGAGATTAAAGTTTTTGCGACTCTGCTTTATCCATGTCGAACCCGGGAATGATTAAACGATTAAATGTACTTATGTATTATTAGGTTTGAAGGCACGTTATATTTTTAGCAACATATTGCGGTAAACATTATGTAGTGAATATTATAGAATGGTTGTGACTTCGGTCTTTAAACTTCGAAGGGTAATTTCCGTGTGTCGATCGCGACTATACAAAGCAACAATGAAGTGATGTTCACATTGAAATTCATATTTTAAATATGTTATATTCATGTAAGATTCTGTATCATTCATTGAATGACATCAAACCTACTCTCTGCCCCTTCAAATATCAATTGTATTTACAATTTAGCTTCGCACGTTTTGTTGAAAGCAAGCCTAAGCAAACCAGAGGCGGCGAATAAGCTTTAATCCTTATTTTTATGGTCATGGAACATTTACGGGCACAAAAGTAGTAACAATTCATTTTTAATTAATTAAAAAAAAAACTTAAACAAACCTTCTGTCCTTTGTCCTGTCTTGGGTGAAATTTTATTCTTATTTCATTTTTATAAAAAATGCTATACACCCTTCTTACACAGGCAAAAAGCTGGGATTAGACACAAAAACAAATATATAATGCCACGCGGTCATGGTATGTATATTATTAAAGTTATTGGGTTTTTCTGCAGAAAATTCTCAATAGCAGCGCGGAGTCTGGAAGTTGGTAGTGTCTGAAAGCACGTAAAACCGTTGGTCCTGCGCCTGAGCTTTTTCCGGTCGTGTCGGATTGCCGTCCCATTGGATTATGAGAATTAGGAAATAGAGTGTACGTGTGTTTGTGCACACACTTGTTCACTATAATATGTCCTGCTTAGTTGACTAATCTCTCTTGACTGCCGTGGCCGAAATCGATCTGGAGGACTTTAAATTGAAATTCTAAATTATTTATGTTATTATATGTTTTTACAATATAATAAAAGGAAGTTATTTAACAAGTTGTTTAACTGTTTCTTTACTTGTTAAACAAATTGTAACAATAATAAATTGAATCTAAATGCGATACTTATTATTACGGTATATCGGGTTGTTTGTCTAAATAGTTTGCTATTTTAGCAAATACTGCAATCGTATCATCTACACAAGGATGAAACCCACGAACAAATATGTTTAACTCATCAGTGTGGTTGATCAAAACAAATGACGTTTTTTATTTATCCCTTAAGGGATAACAATAGTTATATTGGTAATATTAGTACTAAGGTATTAAGGTTTGTCTCGCAAAGGGATCTCGGAACTATTTACTGGGAAACCGATCGAAAAAAAAAGAATTGAGGAAAAAGGTTAGGAGCTATTATCAAAATGTTACCTAAACCTATGTTCTTATGTATGTTCCTAATGTCTTAGCTTATCTGGTGGCAATAAATTTTTAGGCCCCATTATGTTTTTCATGTCTAGAATACTAGAATATCAGAGGCGAAAAATTTCTTCCAAAAGCTAATTGAATCTAATGGTAACAAAGCGATCTTTTCAAATATATTAAAATGACAAAATGAATATGTTTTTAATAATTTTTTTAACCACAGTCAAGGTGGTTACAAAACGTCATGATTAACCGGAAAAGTAATGATCTCAGGTTTGAACCGTGAAGAAACCTACATTTGATATTCTGGCACAAATTATTTATATTGGTATGTTCACTGATCCGCAATTGAAGAGCCTAGTATGAAGGATAAAATCCAAAGCTCTTAGTGACTTTTACATAATTAAATGAAATTCAATTTCGATAATTTGAAAACTTCAACCTGGTATGTTTATTTATATCTCATTATTTTCGAGTCCTAATTTATTGGAAAAGGCTGTGACGTCATTAACATTACTAAAACAATATTATAACTCCTAAAAGTTGTGTTTGATTTTCGAACGACTTTAAGAACAGCCTTATTTGACCTAGAGTCTAGACTCATTTATATATTTTATAATAAGACAGAATTATTTATTTTATATTTGGAACTATTTTTCGTGGTATTGCGACCATTTCACGTAGCCATGGTTTGTACAGTAGCTATTTAATTTTTAATTTGTATATACATAATTAAGTCCTCAATTGAAATATTGTATTTAAAAATCTAATTTTTAATTTTTCTAAACATTTCAACTTTTAGGAATTTGAATAAGCTTGCAATTGTTTGTCTTAAGATAAATTATTAGTGAATACTATTCCAACATATTAAATATGACATTTTATAATAAAAATGGATAAGAAAGCGTTGATGGCAACTAAGATGAGATTTATCTTCAAAAATAAAAATGTTAGGATTGAATTTGTGACTTTTTTATCGCCTTCTAACCCTTATTTATATTATATATGTTTATTTATGTAGGTACTTTTGGTTTTATGAGGGTCCATTTTATAAGATAATCGTATAAAACTCATAACCTATGTTTATTCTTTACCGATTTTTGCATATTCACTTGTGTAATGTTTGTATTAACATCAAAAAACTATTTATTATTGAATTTTACAGGATTATAAATATTAAATGTAAAGCTACCACAAGTTCATAATGTAAATGCAGAACCGGCAATAAAATCAGTAGTTGCTCTTTTCCAACAACATTGTTTATCAAATACAATTAAATATATATTCCTGTCTGATAACCAACAAATACTAACTCCACGCTTTTTATCATATATATAAAATCTTATTGAATAATACGTGACCATTGATGCATGATGATGATGATGATGATTGCAATCTTATTTATATATACATAAGGATGGTTTTCATTATTTTTGATTATAGTTAAAATTTACCTAAATTTGTTAGTCATTTCGTCCTACCCAGATGATGATGGTGTCCTGGCCGATTTCGGCCGCGGAGACCAGAGAGATTAGTCAACTGCGCAGTACATATTATAGTGCAGATGTGTGTGTACAAACAAAGATGTACTTTCTATTCCTTTAATCTTATAATCCGGTGGGACTATATTTCCGAGGCACGGGAGTGTATACACTTCCAACTTCCAGTGCTGCTACTGAGATTGTTCAGAAACCCAATAACTTTTTATTGGGCTGACCTGGGGTTTGAACCCAGGACCTCGGAATTTGTGGTCTTATATCTAGAAACATCACAAACGAGGCAGTCAAAAAAATGAAATATGTAAGAAATATTAAAATGAGATATAGGTATATATATCGTTATGATATATACAATTGTATGTACCTAAATGTTTTGGTTCCTCGAAATTGTCTCTGACTTTAGATCTCTAACCAAACTTAACGTAAGCGGCTTATTTGGAGATATTGATCGGATCTAGATAGTATATAACGTCAAACGCCAAGCTTTATTCCAGAAAAACTTTAGTGGCCTTTAGTGTGTGTACACTACGTTAAAAGCTACTTCAAGGATAATATTTTCAAATGATATCAAACGGTATTTTTTTTATTCCTTTCGATGTGACAGTTAGAATTTATATTTAAAATGTATTTTATGGTTAGTTCTTATTTTTATCAATATTTATTATCGAAGTTAAACATTGGCGCGTATTAGGGTTAAAAACGATACCGCAAACGACTTTATATCATCCATCGTGCCCCATGTCCGTTACCGCTTTCTTGCGCACCTTGCGTGTGCGTGGCGCGTTAGTTTCGGTGCTACATATTATTATAATAATAAGAAAAATTTTTTTTTTTTCTAACGAAGCACTGTGTTTATATTTATTTTACTGCATTTTTAAATTAAGTTCGATGTTTCACATAAGCCAGGCATCACATGCCAGCTAAATATATATATTATTACCGATTGAAGACTTGTAATCTGTTTTTGCTATTTTCCACCACGCTGCTCCAATGCGGGTTGGTGGAATGCATATGTGGCAGATTTTCATTGATATTAGACATATGCAGGTTTCATCACGATTCTTTGTTTCACCGTCAAGCACGAGATGAATTACAAACACATCTTAAGCACATGGAAATTCATTGGTGCTTGCCCGGGTTTGAACCCATGATCATCGGTTAAGACTCATTATTGGTATATTTAATGGTTATATACTTCACAATGACGAAAGAATGATTTCCTCCAGTCCGATTTGAACACCAAGACATATGGTAGTGCAAAAGTGTTGTATTATTTATTTATTTACTTATTAAGGAGCTCCAACAAAGGATACATACTTACGAATACATTACATGGTGGAAAAATGCTTATAATAAATTAATATATTTTAATCTCGACCTTCTTATATTATATACATAACTAGTAATCGCCCCGCGTGATGTGGGGCGGTTATTATGTAAAAAAGTAACCTATGTCCGTCCCTGAAGTTCAAGTTTACTTCATGCCAAATTTAACCAGTAGTGCCTTAAAAGCATAACAGACAGACAAAGTACTTTCGCATTTATAATATTAATATAGATGTCTTCTTCTTGTGCCTCTCCACTATCGAAGTTTGGTTCGTCGTATAATGATCTGTTAATCTTGTTGTGGAATATATGAATCTGGGTTTGTTTTGTCTTCCTCTTTCTGCCTTTGGAATATACTGTAGGATTTTATATGAAGGAAATATTTCATCTCTTAAGCGGTTTGTTCGGGGGTTTCCTTCATTTTAATGTAATAACTTCTGTAGACGAGTAAGTAATAGATGGATATCACTGAAAAATAGTCATTGTAAATATAAGAAACGGTTCACGGGTAACGACGTAAAAGTCGTAGGTTCGATATTGACCCCTTAGGCTATTGTCCCCATTCCTAACACAATTTTTATTATTAACACAAGTTTTATTAATTACACTTGCTCACTCCTTCTTCAAACCACAGCCAATCATTATTTTGTGATCTGATTATTAACTATTTTATCTTCCTAAACAATAACCTGCCCATAAAATAATATATTATTAAATTTACTTACATAATTGTATAATTTTTCTTAAAATTTCTGAGATATTGGTATATCCCGTTATAAATGATAACATTACAACTACCACGAAAATAACACTCAATATTATGTTAAAAATAAGATAAGCTTTTACATGACCAGGCTTATTCTGAAAATAAAACAAAAGAATGCTTCATTAAACATTAGGTTGTTTGATTAAAAAAAAATTTAAAGAGCCTAGAAGATAGAAGTGTCCCTGCCGGGTTAAGCCCTTATATTATTTTGAGGTGAAATCTTGGAGTTTATTCCACATCACTGCTTCAGTGCGGGTTGGTGGAGCATGTGGGAGAATTTCATCTATCACATGCAGGTTTCCTCACGATGTTTTCCTTTAAGCACACTAATATTCCAGTGGTGCTTGCCTAGATTTGAACCAACAATCATCGGTTAAGATTCACCTGTTCTAATCACTGAATCATTTTGACTCTTTAGAATAATAAAAAGATATTACCTTATGTAATCCAATAAGAAGAATAATATTGAATATAAGGGCCAAAGTTATTGTTAAAAAAAGTAAAAAAAATATTGCAATCCATAAAGAACTTATATGTTGATATTTTTCATTAGCCTTATCGACTTCGAAGCCAATAACAATCCCTGCGGCTATTGTACCTAAAATTATCCCAACCTGAAATGATAAAATTAGTCTTACTATAGCATAACAATAAGTACTGTGTTCCGGTTTAATTAAATCTTAGTTTCCAGGTTAGTGGCGCATTTGAGATATACGATAAATATGTCTTACAGCGCCAATGTATGGCCGTGGTGACCGCATCAGGTGGCTCATTTGTCTGTCCACTTATTTATAAATCAAAAAACTAATAGTAAATTATAGATTTCATTCCCTATTAAAATATGTGGTTTAAATGTGTAGTAATAGCCTTGTTAACGTTCGGAATTAAAAATGAAAGACGTATTAAAATGATATGCGTTTTACTCAATTGATAGTTCAAGTCGTTATGATTTGAATTTTTTTCTTTTTCAAGTTTATGTGTAGGCGTTTCCATCAGGTTTCCGCAGGCAGGCGCTGTAAGCGGACGGCCAACCAGGAAGTGAGCGGGACTGAGAGGAAGTGGATCATTGGGATCATATGACATTGGAGAAAGCGGGCGAGAGTTTAGGATGACTTCTATTTGCGTTAATACAGTGGTAAACTCTTCGTACGTAAGATAGGCGTTGCCCACAACGCGACGAAGGTGGTATTTACACGATCGTACTCCTGCCTCCCACAATCCTCCAAAATGAGCAGAGTATGGTACAATAAATTTAAATTTTATTTGTTGTTGAGTAGCATACTCAATAATTTCAGCGCTACATCGTTCTAGAAATTTAGCGAAATCATTTATTAGTCCCACGAAATTTCTACCGTTGTCAGACATAATATCAGCGGGTTTAGATCTACGTGAAATGAAACGATTTAATGTAAGCATGTAGGCTTTAGTGGTAAGGTCACTAACCAGCTCCAAATGAACAGCGCTCGTGACTAGACAAATAAATATACAAATGTACGACTTAGTAGTTTTAGCGCCTTTACCTTTCCTATTTAATAATTTAACACACCTCTAATTTCGTGAACGGACTGTAATGTACTAACCCCTAATAATTTGCGAAAAGACGCACTTATAAAACTTCATTCACTACCATTATCAAGCAAAGCATTCGCACGTATATAAACATTTTGTCGACTTCGTACTTCGATTAACGCAGTGGACAATAAAACCGGTCGTAAAGAATATTGTGTGCGTTTAGATAAGTGTGCATCATTTGTATTGCTACTTGAATCCGCAGGGTATGCGGGGTACGCGGAGGGAATCGATGCAACCGCAGGGCCTGCGTACGAGTGTAAACTTAGTTGCTGGTTTACGAATGACGAGTGAAGAGTTATGGAACTGTTAGCTATGTTCTTTGAGTCGTTTTGGGGCGCTTGCTGGAAAATAATCGAGTTGTGCTTCTTTGTACAAAATCTACACCCTCCATATTTACATAAATCGATTGTGTGATTAGCATAACGAAAACAATTTTCACACAGGTTGTTATCGCGAATAAGTTTTAGTTTAGATTCTAAATAAGATTTGATGAACTTTTCACAAGCGTATAGTCGGTGATCAAGATTGCACGAAATCTTTTTGCTCGCGTAGTGACGGTGATCGTGCGGTTTACTGGTAGAAACGTTGCATTTATGCGACGTTGTGTTTGTTTTAATATTATTTTTTGTTTCTTTTGTGAACTTAATATTTTGCGTAGTATTATGCGAACCTTGCAATGTTTCTAGCATGTCCGCTCGATTTTTGAGAAAGCTTATTAAATGATCAACTTTTATTTTTGAATTATTAATTTAATGAAACGACTTTAAATTGCTCCCACTCCCGTTCAGTGATTCTATCTAGCTTTGAGACAACAATAAATATAATTAACGTATCCCAGGTATCGACAGGCTCACCAATATATCTTTAGAATGTAGATTTTTTAATATAATATCTATGAGAGTGCGGATGGATGCAGGTGACTCCCTGCTTAAATCTTGAATATTGAATATTGTCTTTACGTGGTTATGAATTAATAATTTACTATTATTATATCGATTAAGTAGAAGGTCCCATGCGATCGAATAATTATCGGAAGTAAATTCTAGTGCATCGATCACCGACTCCGCGTTGCTTTTTAAAGATGACTTTAGATAGTGAAATTTTTGAATATTATTGATTTCTTTTGAATCATGCACCAGTGACAGAAATGTATCTCTAAATTCCAGCCAGTGCTCGTATGGCCCGTCAAAAGAAGGTAATGTATAAGGTAATTATAGGTAGTTTTACTGATCGTAATTGACTATTGCCGCATGATTTGGAACAAGTAGTGACCTCACCATTACTACCACTGCTACCACTATTGAACAAGAACTCAGCTTGAGAGAGGGTGCTATAATAGTAATCTTCGAACTGTTCTCTTTGAGAAAGTTGCTCGTCATAATTACACTTACGAACACTTTCTTCAATCTTTGACTGAATGCTATTAAATTCGCGGTACAGGTTCGCGACACCTTCAATCCTTAATTTTAAATCAAATTTATTTTGTACAGTAGCCAATTTAATATCGAAATTATTTATATAAGTACCGAATCTAGTTAGCCTAGCTTTCAAAATGCCACGTTTTTTAATGAATTCGCGTACTAACAATTCTACCTTCTTATCACTGAGACCTAACTGAGGAGATCTATCCATTTTACCATTACCATTTACCATTGTGGAGGATTTTAAACTGAGGAGTACTTACTGTTTTTGGCAGAACACACTACGTCAACTAGCGTCTATCACGGTCTGGTTCTAAGCGCGATATACCAAGGTTTTTAGTGGATAGCTGAAATTATATACGACACCATAGAAAACAAAAGAAACAAGGGTTGGATAGTTAGCAGATGCGTTGACCGTACCGAAATGCGCGTGTAGCCTGTCTTCCACATCCAGCAGCTCCTGAATCTCTTCTAGCTTCAGCGGTCAATATTCGCAATATATTCGATTCAATATATTCAATTTAGGTTGCGTGGTTTCTTAATTTGGCGTCGAAGGACCAAAATGTTAACGTTCGGAATTAAAAATGAAAGGCGTATTAAAATTATATGCGTTATACTTGATTTATAGTTCAAATCGTTATGATTTGAATTTTTCTTGCAGGACCAATCGTTGTCCACTCCATCATTTTCGCGTTTGGTTATTGCAATTGTTCAAGTAAACGCTCGAACAGCCTTATTAATATAATAGAAAAAAAAACTTTAAATTGTACATTACCAATTGCATGTATGCCATAATAAAACACCCTCTTCTCAGCGATATACAAAAACAACATGTTTCGAAATAAAATATGGATGATTTCGACCTATAACAAAAACGAATGTTCAAATATTTGTTCAGTGTTCGTTATCTTTACTATGCTTTTTTAAATATAGCACAGAACAAAAATATATTACAACTATTTTATATCATTATACAATAAAAAATATTTTCAATAAGAAATACACATAATTATTTATTACAAGTGGATAACTAACCAGCAGACTAACCAGAAGATCGAATTTTTCGTCTTTATATTACATATAAATAACAAATAAAAAATATAAATTCAATGCTGTGCATTATTACTTACGTCATAGTGTCAGGAGGCTAGGGCCCGCCAATTACCAAATAAATGTTCCGCAGAGGTAATCTTATTCCGATTAACAGATTTATTGAAGCTGTAAACAAATTATGACAAATACACATTCTTCTACCTTTTTATCATTAAACTAACTTATATAAATAACAGAGACATGTATGTACATAAGGGACTTTCAATAATAAAATTATAACACAAGGGTTAAACATAAAAAAAATATGAAATCAATAAGCATATACGAGTTTATTCGAACCTAAGTCTAATTGTTCCTCTTCCACTAGATTCATAAAACCAACAAACTAGGGTCAATAATATCTAAGAAATAATACAATATAAAAGTACGCCATAAAATTTGGAATATAAATACTAGAAAATGAAGAAATTAACAAAATATCGCTCTTTCAAATCCGGAAAAGCATGAGAGATTTCACGTGCTTAATGCTTATCTTAATTGGACCGTCAGAAATATTTCAACACACAGAATCACGAATAAAAGTTAAAAATATATTAAGGAGAAAATTATACTTTGAGAGTACACAGTTAACTAATCTTATGAAATTTCTTCAAAACATCTTTCTTATAACATTATAAGCTCAGCGGTTAAGGAAAACATCGCGAGGAAATCTTTATTTGTTTAACGATATTCTGTCACATATATATCCCTTAACCCACAATTGAGCAACAAGGCGTAATAAGCAACAAATCCTTATCAATGAATTCGCAAGCTGTTACTGTAAATGAATATTATAAATCACGTTACTATTTAATATACTCCTTATAACAGATTCATCATTATTATTATTATCAGATATTCTCTAAAAGATTTCCCAATTTACGCTTTTTTAATATATTAAAAGATAGATCCGTTATAAAGTAAGAAAACTTCGAATTAATATATTGGTCGAAGTAGTATATTTTATGATTTAATTTAGTAAGAAGTATATTTTATGATTTTTTTAACGTAAACTATATTTTTTAAACTTTCAGTATATTATTTTTGTTAATATCACTTTAAGGCAATTGAACATAATTTACCGTTAAACACTTTTAAAAATGCGTATAAAAACATAATCTTGTTAGATAAAAAAAATAGCAAAGACGTTTTTTATCATTTCTGATAATGCAGAATTTAAAAATCATTTATTACATACAAATTCTATCAAATTTAATCGATATTAAAAAAATAAACTTAATATTTCTTAAATATCTATTTATATTTTAATATTTGTTTAAGTATTACACGGTAAGTCTCTCCTGATATCTCATTAAAATGCGAATATTATTATAAACAATGTAACTTTTTACCTTAACACAAGATCAGACCCACAACACACAAACAGTTTGTTCGAAACTGCGCGGAATAAGGAAAGTATACCGCAGCCTATGTAAATGTGGTATCGATGTAAACGTACCGAACGAAACCCGTTTGATACGACGCTTTAAGCAGGAAAATATTTTAAAAAAATATCTAATAAAACTAAAGAACAACCATTTGAAAACTCCACCACAATTATGTGGGAAAACTAAGATATCAACGCAAATTATCTTATTATTTATACAGTTAGAAAATTATAAGGAAAAACCATATACAATCAATCGATACGTGTATTTTGTGTTGTGTTTATAAGTAAATAAACTATTATTATATATTATCTTATTAAATACAATTCACTTTGAAATTTTAACATTAAATAAACCAAAGACGCCATGCGAAAATGTTATAAAAACGTATAACAGTTGTAGTAAAAGCGGAGGTAGCCTACATTAAAATACGTCACTACTACTGCAATTTCTAATACACTTTTCCCACGTACACAGTAAAAATCGCAAACACAACTTTGAGTTACGCTCACACTTCGCCCACTGACGCAATATATATCATATTGTTATATACGTACACATATCGTTTGTGTGATTGATCGTTACAAACTATTTCGGAAATATATCTATAATTTAAACTATCAAAGATTTTTTTCATCAAAATAAATTATTTCAAAAATTGACAAAAAGCTTTATTCAATATAGAAACGTTACACTTACTTATTAATTGTCAAAATTTACCATCGGCTCAGAAATAAGCACCTCAGACCTGAGTTATTAATTAATTAATTGTTAAAGTTATACTTAAAGCCGAGTTACCCTAGAACCTCAAAAAAAGAAAATTGAGGATTCAAGCCCGAACAATTTTCACCAAATTTTTATGTCCTTAATCAACAAGTATAAATTGCTTGTTTGATTATGCCAATAGTAGAAAATTGATAGACCGTTTATATAAATAATATTGAAAGAATTATTTACATTGATAAATAAATTAAAAATATTGAAAACCAAATTCAAAATTGCTTATCTATAAAAATCAGGAACGCGTAGAATGTGTTTATAATTCATCTCTTGCTTGACGGTGAAGGAAAGCATCCTGAGGAAACCTGCATGTCCGATTTCATTGAAATTCTGCCACATGTGTATTCTACCAACTCGCATTGGAGCATCGTGGTGGAATAAGTTCCAAACCTTCTCCTTAAAAGGGAGAGGAGGCCTTAGCCCGGCAGTGGGACATTAACAGGCATTCATGATTATATTTTATTAATTTAATACAGATTAAAAACGGAGATACCAGAGCGGAAGATCTGTAGTAAACTTATATATCTGATATTTTTGCACGAAAATTTACTGATATTCGGTGCTGGAATTCCCCAAAGGTGAACGCTAAAAGTTGTATTTACAATAGCGACCGATTTTAGTGTTAAATACAACACGGCTAGATTTGATATAACAGGTATAAATAGTATACAAGGTGCATTTATATGTAGACGTATGTCTAATCCATGTATGTGTAAGCGGAAGAATAAATAGGCCAACTGCTGGTAAGTCATAATCAGTTATAAACTTTTCCTATTAGATATTACGTTATGTCGGTGTCCAGATTTTACTTTTGATGAAAATTTAATAAAAGAAGAGATAGCTAGCTATCTAGGATAAATGATTATTAAATACTTTTAATTACATCTAATTCTATAAAAGAACTGAGAATTAAACGTCACATATATTACTATTTATATATTACCCCATAAATAATATTTTAAATCAAGTTTAAATATATGGACACGACGCTTCCAAAAAATACACAAGAGTAGAAAATAAACAATTCAATTGTCTTTTTTATTTAGCGTTTTCTTATATATCTTACGAAATCCACGTCTTTGTTTTTTAAAAGACGCAGAGTAAAATTTTAAAGTATTAAGATATCTAGATCAAATTCTGTGCTACAAATAAATCCAGCTAAATTCACCGTTATATATTTTTGTATTATATTTAGCATAAAGAACGTTTTTTTTTTATAATATAGGTCGGCGGACGAGCATATGCTCCACTTGATGGTAAGTGGTCACCAATGCTCATAGACATTGGCATTGTAAGAAATGTTAACCATCGCTTACATCGTCAACCTTGCGCACTAAGATGTTATGTCCCTTGTGCCTGTAATTACACTGGCTCACTCACCCTTCAAACCAGAACACAGCAATACTAAGTACTGCTGTTTTGGGGAAGTAGAATACCTGATGAGTGGGTGGTACCTACCCAGACGAGCTTACACAAAGCCCTACCACCATTTTATATGTCCAAATTATTTTAATACGACGTATATTCAATACGTCCAAGCGATTATTAAACCGAAACAAATGAAATGGGATATTTTTGTTACAGAATACTTAGTTGCGTCTCACATATTCCCATTAAGAATAATTACAGTTATAATTAAAATTTTGCGAGCATTAATGAAGTTTCATATTCATTTGAAATTTCGCAATGGCAGCTAACAGAGGATTTTACTAAACAAGTACACATGTTGTATTGCCGCTTATTCAGATACTTATACTTTTTTAGCAATTATTGTATTCTAGCGGTCCCGATGGAATACCAGCCATTGTGCTGAAGAAGTGCGCGGCGGAGCTGTCTCCTGTGTTAACGCGCCTGTTCCAACTTTCTCTCTCTTCGGGATGTGTGCCGGAGGCTTGGAGAAGAGCTAATGTGCAAGCGGTTCCCAAAAAAGGGGATCGGTCTGACCCGGCAAATTATCGGCCAATAGCTATCACCTCAGTACTTTGTAAGGTGATGGAACGGATTTTAAACAACCAACTGATCCATTACCTAGAAGATCACTGTCTAATTAATGATCGTCAGTACGGGTTTCGACCAAAACGGTCCACAGGTGATCTTCTAGCGTACGTAACGCACCTCTGGGGTGAAGCTATCGACAAGCATGGAGAATCGTTGGCTGTCAGCCTCGATATCTCCAAGGCTTTCGACAGGGTCTGGCACAGAAGTCTTCTCTCCAAGCTACCGGCATATGGTCTGCCTGCTCAGGCACCTGGATTGCCAGCTTCCTACACAAGCGTAGCCTTCGTGTTTTAGTAGATGGTTGCGCTTCACAATTCTATGTAGTGAATGCTGGCGTCCCCCAGGGATCTGTGCTATCTCCCACACTCTTTCTTTTGCATATCAATGATATGCTCTCTCTTGGGAACATACATTGCTATGCAGATGATAGTACAGTGCATGGTGGATACCACGGACGCGCAGTGGCTGGGCGGGCGGAAACTAAGGAGAGGCGGGAGCATCTTGTTTTTGAACTCGATAGGACATTAGAGCTCATCGCCAAATGGGGTTCTGATAATCTTGTTGAGTTTAATGCCAAGAAAACACAGGTGTGCGCTCTCACAGCGAAAAAGTCACCATTTTACCCTCATCCCTCCCTCTGTGGCACACCGCTGATGATACAAAGCAAAATCGCCATGCTGGGGATGGACGTTCGCTTCGACCTTAGTCCAAGGGATTACATCGAGGCTATTATAAAAACAGCTTCACGAAAACTCGGAGTTCTGAACAAGGTGCGGCGTTTTTTCACGCCACAACAACTGTGCCTGTTATACAAAACACAGGTACGGTCTTGCGTTGAATATTGCTCGCACCTTTGGGATGGCTCCGCTAAGTACCTAATGGAGGCCTTGGACCGGTTGCAGCGACGTGCAGTACGCATTATTGGCGACGTAAAGGTCACAAACACCCTTGAATCTTTACAATTGCGTCGCGAGATAGCAGCACTGAGCGCTTTCTATCGTCTGTATCACGGCGAGTGCTCTGAGGAATTATTCTCTCTAATTCCTGCTTCCCCCTTCCTTCTTAAGTCCACGCGAGCTGGTTCTCGATGTCACCGCCTAACTGTGACATCAATTCCATCGCGCACAAAGAAATTTGGCAACTCCTTTCTTTGTCGCACTACCAAAAAATGGAATTCCTTACCAGCTCACGTGTTCCCCTCCTCTTACAACCCGGGTTCCTTCAAACGAGGCGTGAAGAGGCATCTTGCGGGCCGGCAAGGCGGGGACGGCTAGTACAGAACATTCTTCCCGACTGTACTGGCCGTCGTCGCGTTTGGACTCTACTACCACTTACCATCAGGTGGAGTAGAATCATTTGCCATCCCGGGGCATATAAAAAAAAAATATATAGCAGAGTCATTTTTGGAGTTGTGTTTTAAATGATACGATTAAATCCATTTCAATAGTTCTTTTTCAATTTGATGTACGCTTATTATAAATATTTGTATATGAAATATAAATAACGTAACACAGTTAAATATTTTTTTGGCTAGTCACCAAAGAAAAAAAATTGGATGACTGTAGCAGATTTAGTATTCATTTATTGCCCTTAAATGGTAGAGCGAGATTTCATTGATACTTGAACGAGTTTTAATTTATTTGACTTTTTTAATTTACATCCGTATAAGTTAAATAACTGTACTATATGTGAACTACTTTTTTTATTATATTTATCTTAGTAAGGCAAACGAAGATTGTATTAGGTCATTACATATGAAATTAACGTTTTGTCGTACTGACCACTTTGATCTGAAATATCTCCTCTTTGGTTAAGAATTCCAAATTCAAATTTATAAATTCATTTAGCTGGTACATTTCAATTTTGAAAACAGTCATTCATTTCTTTTTTCCTCATTATTTTTTTCTTTGGCGTCGCTTATTACCGCATAATGGAAAACATGAAATATCGGTATATTTACGAAGGATTAATGATGTGTACTGCGCTGTGTCGCAAAAGCAAGCACGGTACGTTTTTGGTTTCAACATTTTCGTTCTGGAAATTTCGACCTTCAAAACCAAACCAAAAACTGACCAAAGTGGAAAATGAAGAATTAAAGGCTATTGTAAGGAAGCGGATCCATCACAAAGCACTTCAGAGATAGCTGCAGGCTTCGGGTGATAAAACTGTATTAATCCACTTGAAGCAAATCAGGAAAGTAAAAAAACTTGAACGATGGGTACCTCATGATTTGACTGAATCGAACTTGCAAACACGCGTCGACTGCTGTGTTACTTTGCTCAACCGACACAATAATGAAGGGATTTTAAATCGAATCATTACTTGTGATGAAAAGTGGATACTGTATGATAATCGGAAGCGCTCGTCGCAATGGCTGAACCCTGGAAACCCAGCCAAATCCTGCCCTAAACGAAAATTGACTCAAAAAAAGTTACTTGTGAGTGTTTGGTGGACTAGCGCCGGTGTCGTTCACTAGGTTTCTAAAATCTGGCCAAACGATTACGGCAGATATCTATTGTCAGCAACTGCAAGCCATGAAGGAAGAACTAGCTGCTAAACAACGGAGATTGGTCAATCGCTCTAGGCGACTGTTGCTTCACGACAACGCAAGACCACACACTGCACAACAAACAACCACTAAGTTAGATGAGCTATAATTGGAATGTCTGCGACATCCACCGTACTCCCCGGACCTTGCTCCAACAGATTACCATTTTTTCCGGAATTTGGACTACTTTTTACCAGGAAAAAAATTCAACTCCGATGCGGTAGTCCAAACCGCCTTCAAAGAGCTTATTGATTCTCGCCCCCATGGTTTTTTTAGTAAAGGGATCAATGAACTACCTATGAGATGGCAAAAGTGCATAGATAACATCGGTGCATACTTTGATTAATTAAATATATTTTACAAAAAAAAAATTGACTTTATATTCCTCCCGTACAAAACGTCAATTTCATATGTAAGGACCTAATATTTAAAAAAATCAAAGTAATCAATATAGTATTTATATATCTTGCTTAGTACAAGTCGTAGTGTATAAATAAAAGTATACATTATATTATATCAAAATAATATTTACGTAGAGATTAATAATAAACATTGTTTTTATATATAAAATATCTTATTAATTAATTATTATTCTGTTATGCGTTAGTTGAAGTTCTTTCTTAAGGATTTTATTTGCAAAAGAAAAAGCAATAGTTCTGCAAAATTGTTCCTCGGCTGTGCAGAAGGTATTTCGATAATCTGTTATTTTGGATAAAAAAGAAAGTGTTGCGGTGAGATAAATGATGGATATTTCCTGATAGGTACAATGTTGGTGTCTTCAAATCCAGAGTTAACAGGTTTCTTATAGGCAAGCGTGCTACATCTTAGACCGTGTCGATGCTTAACATCAGGCAAGTCAACGGTCAAACGGTGCCCTATTAATTGTAAAAAAAAAATAGCAATTGTGTTGTAGTATGATGTCTACACCACCTAGTCGCCTGGGTGATTTTGTGGGATTTTAACCATGTAAAACTACCATGATAGCCTCTACATAGCTGCAAAATTATTTACGCATAACGCAGACCCTGACCTTCTCATACCGTGTATATTTTGCGTCCTGTTTCATCGCAATTATTGTTATTGAGTGAAGTAAGATAATGAGTGATCGCTGACCGTCCAGAATCTACCACATTATAAAAATAGTCAGTTAAATCTAACGCTATAGTAATATTGGTTATTGTTCAAACTGATATCCTATTGTTTTTGTTTCAGTTGCTCAGTGAATTGGCATGAGCAGTCTAATAACACGCTGACCTATATTCTGTTCCTGTTTGCGATGGGACAAATCGTGCCGCTGACTGTGATCACCTTCAGCTATGTTAACATCATCAGGACTATGAAGCGAGTAAGCTAATTTAAGATATTTATCATCACCCTTCTTTGGATGATTGTTCCTTATTGCATGTCATTGCAACACGCTCAAACAAAGTGGCTATGAGAGTAGAGTCAGTAAGAACACTTCAACCGAAACTACAGTTTCGCTTTAGTGTTGACAACCGTAATATTACATTATAATAATTTTATGAAATCAATTTATTTTAGTCGATAATTTTTTATTAGCTTTTTTTTAATTATAAATCTGTTCATATGCCATTAATTTCAATACTTTACATGTGCTGAAAGTCCTGTGACGGTGGCTTTTTAATTTTAAGTTATAGCTATATAATTGAGACTTGGTTATTATAATATAAATTTTAGTATATATATCACTACATATTATAAAACAAAGTCTCGTGCCGCGTCTGTCTGTCTGAACTCGAAAATTACCAAACGGATTTTCATATAGTTTTCACCAAAAAACGAAGTGATTTACGATGAAGGTTTTGTGTTAATTGAAACATGATGATGATCATTGAAGATGACGAAAAAAATCCTTACTAGCGTGCGCCGCGTAAACCAATAATATTATAAGAATTGGGATATTTGTAAACATTATATGTAAACCATTATTCTTTCTGTGCGAAGCCGGGACGGGTAGTTAGTGCATCTATATACATACATACGCAATAATATACATACGCTACGATAGTTTTAATTTTTACAAACTTTTAATTTTGTACATATTTTCGAACATCTTAAATTGGAATATTAGATCAAAGTTATTGAAAAAGAGGGTTAATTTGTATTAAATATTTAGTGAGTCATTATAATTAATTTTATAGTTTAATCCGCTTAACATTATACAGCAAATTCGAGTCTAAAAACTGCGAAGTCTTAAAACCAAATATAAACTTCTATTCATAAGCCACAGAAACCCTTAAATTTTGATCTTCATTTAAATATTTAGACGGCATTTTACTATATTTATTGTTAAAATATATTAAGCTTTAATAAGTTTTAAATACCTCTCAGAAATAATTTCAAGAAACCTCAAAATATATATTTCATCTACGAGTAAAATGACTGACAAAATTTTGTGTTATTTGTCAGAATTCCCAGCGTCTTGGTCGAGTGAGTCGGGCAGAAGCAAGAGCGACCGCAATGGTCTTCATCATGATCATATCCTTTACAGTCGCCTGGACACCCTATTCACTTTTCGCATTAATGGAACAATTTGCTACTGAAGGCATAGTGAGTAATAAGCTTTATAATTATTAATTTTTTTTACGATCTCCAACAAGGAATATACGTCACGAGCTTTACACATCACATTAGAGTTGTATGTATATGTGCTATCTCAATTATAAGAAACAACAGCATATTAAAATATCATATTATGCTAAAGGAAAGAAAATATAAGATACCACATATGCAGAATAGAGATCGTACTCAAGAATTAATTTATTCTAATCAATTTATAATTATGACCGAGATGGCCCAGTGGTAAGAACGCGTGAATCTTAACCGATGATCGTGGGTTCAAACCCGGGCAAGCACCACTGAATTTTCATGTGCTTAATTTGTGATTATAATTCATCTCGTGCTATAAGTCGTTGAAGGAAAACATCGTGAGGAAACCTGCATGTGTATAATTTCACTGAAATTCTGCCACATGTGTATTCTACCAACCCGCACTGGAGCAGTGTTGTGGAATATGCGCCAAATCTTCTCCTCAAAAAAGGGAGAGGAGGCCTTTATCCCAGCAATGGGACATTCACAGGCTATTTAATATCCGTAAAGTGACTCAATAAACTAAATAATTTATCTTAAGCTTCAATCTAGTTTAACAATGTTATTAAGTGACAAGAAATTAATTGAATTTTGTAATGTGTAATTATATAATTATAGGTGTCACCAGGCGCAGGAGTTATACCAGCATTGGTAGCAAAGAGTTCCATTTGCTACGATCCTTTAATTTACGTTGGCATGAATACTCAGGTAAATATCATACATTTACTCATATTTTTATTCATAATATCATATATTACTATATTAAAATTTTCTCGTATTTCAGTTCCGGCAATCTATCAAACGGATATTCGGAATTCACACGAAAAGAACAAACTCACAAACGGATAAATGTTATAATAACACAATGCTGTCACCTGCCCACAAGCAATCAGCGTACAACGAAATCACTGTCCGTTACAACTCTTCAGAAACTATCATAACCAGCACTCCAAAGAGGCCGAAAGAAATAAATACAAACGAGGATTGCGAAAATCATTCAGTTTCAATGACTTTGAATGATGTCAATCGACCAGTTGGAAGACCTTGCGAACTGTGTACTATCCAAGAGAACAAAACCGTGTCTGATGCTGAGAGGTCCGGCGATACGGTTTGCGACGAAGAAAGTTGCAATAGCAATAAAAATTTGGAATTTGTTTTCGGGCAATCGTGTAAAATTTTCAAGCAACCATCCCCTGTACTCACGATTGTCAACACTGAACGTCTCGTATTCAGCAGAGTACCAAAAGACATGGCCCAAGAGGCTGTAGACTGTGTGTATGGCAACAAAATCGACGACGAACATAAGATCGATATGACGCAACCAAAAACAAATGCTGAAAGTACCGTTAATGATAACGTTTTAAAACGACCAATCAAACACAGCTTTTCATTGGATCTCGGTGGGGTGTCTCAGGAAGGTAGACGAAGAAAATTTTCCATAGAAACAAAACTCGATACATTCAATCCGCCGAAAATCTTTTCAAAAGACGGAGTTGTTAGTAAGCTTTTCGATTCAGAAACAAAACAAAGACACGACAGCATAACAAGTTATTTATGTGATGACGAAACGAGTGACAATGAAGACGATCTGTAAAGGAATTTGATAATTGAACAAATAATAGTCACGACGGATAATGTCAGAAAATGGCGTAAATAACTTTTGGTGGTTAGGACATTTGGAGTTGCGCTCTGCGATAAGATGAAATACTCGTAACATTATAAAATTGAAGGCTATCGTCAAGGATCTGTGATAAAGATATTAGTGCCAAGAAAAATTATATCTAAATATTTTTTGGAACGATGGAAACGAATTATTAGATAACATAATAAATATATAATATATCAATGTTGAAAATAATTCTCATTGTAACTTTTATTGCATGATTAATTTAAGATAAATAAGAATAAAGGATAATTAAAAACGATCTCATATGAGAATGAAAGTCCAATTTAATATATTAGGGAATTTTATATAAAATCTCAAAACGTTTATACTTATTGAGTTTTTTTTTTAAATATATGTAAATTTTTACACAAATGTAAAAATATCCCTTTAATTCATAAGAATGCATACCTTCTTTTAATCAATCAATTTCTTAGTATCCCTTTTACATTTTAATTATAAATATATAAATAATTTTCATCTTCTTAATTTTTAATTGAAAGGTATATAAAATTTACAAATCTTACTATTAAAGCGATTAGCGCGTCTAAAATTATAATTAATATAACATATTAAAACTACAATAATATATCAAAATATTTTTACAAGTTATAATCAATTCGATTTTTAAATTTAACACCAATATGATTAATGTTGAGCTAAGGTTTTTAATATAAAATATTCACTTAGACTAATATTTGTAGATTAAGATTATATAAATGTTGAAAAGGTGACGTCCGATGTTGAAATTTAAATGTCTTATCGTCTGTCAAATTATTAGGTTAGTAAAAACATAGACATGCCATGACACGACATAGACGCTTCAAATATCCTTTGTAGCTGCAACGAATTAATCTAAGCTCAATTTATTGAGTTAAAATTAAAAATCAATGTCAACAATTTGACGTAGAGGCTTATTTTCATTGGTCAATTAACTTGGTTGAAATACAGCGTCAGGGAATCCCCGCAGGCGAGACTATTGAAATTTCGAAAATTCGTTCGCAGCTAGCTGGCGGCATAACTCCCGAAATAGAAGCTATGTATGTATTTTCTATTGACCAATAAAAATTCGCATTTAAATTATATTTCATTTCTCACTTTATATAAGAAGAATATGCCAAGTGATTTTTATTAATATTAATCATAAGTTGTGTAAGATTATGTTGTAGATAAAATATTACTGACTTTAGCTAGTGCACATTTTTTCTTAAAGAAAAATCTGATTATTTTCTTCGAAGCGACGCTTTTAGGACAAATTAAAAAGCTTTTCTAGAAATACAGAATTTACTCTAAGTAATTCATAAAAGGGTACAATTTGTAAAAATTAGTTAATTATTTATTTATAAGTATTAAATATATTTTCGATTAATTCAAAGTAATTATTTGGATAACTGATTTGTAATCTATTATTTTCAATATTTATTTTTTTTACATGTAAATTATTTATTGCTAATCATTTAAACTATGTGCAATCATTTTTATTCATATACAAATAACTAAAATTAAAATAAAAAACAAAATAAGCATTACATTTTACATTTATTTTATATTTATTTATTTGCAATAATTAGCGACCGGTTTTATTTACATGTTAATAAAGACTTAAATTAAATAAAGGTCAAAATTATTTTATAAGAAAAACATTTTATTTATAAATTAAACAACTTAAGTATGGTAATACTGTATCATGTTTGTAATCGGTCTGTTTCGTTTACTATATTTATATTTTTATAAATATATTCTCGTTTATAATATATGTATAGAAAAACAGTATTTTTTATTCTGTGTATAAACTAATTTTGTTGTAAAATTTATTTAAAAATAAATCTTATCTTTTGAAAAGAGTATCGCTTTCCATGTAACTCCTTATATTTACTTGAATTGACTGGCTCGTTGGTCTAGTGGCTTGATGTAAGGCCGCAGACCCGAAGATCCTGGGTTCAATTCCCAAGGTCCGACCAATAAAAAAGTTATTGAGTTTTTCTGTTAGGAAATTCTCAGTAGCAACCCGGAGTCTAGAAGTTGGAAGTGTGTTCACTCCCGTGCCTCGGAAAGCACGTAAAGCCGTTTGTCCTGTGTCTGAACTCTTTCCGGTCGTGTCGGATTGCCGTCCCATCGGATTATGAGAGTTAGGGAATAGAGAGTGCATCTGTGTTTGCGTACAGACTTGTGCACTATAATATCTCCTGCGTAGTTGGCTAATCTCTCTTGAGATTGGCCGCCATGGCCGAAATCGGTCTGGAGGACATTATTATTATTATTATATGTATAAAAAACAGTATTTTTAATTCTATGTATAAACTAATTTTGTTGTAAGATTTATTTAAAAATAAATCTTATCTTTTGAAAAGAATATCGCTTTCTATGTAAATATCCTTATACAAATTTGAATTAATAAAATTTATTATAATTTTGTTTGTAATGACGACAGTGATTTTTGGCAGGATAACTGGCGCATAGGGCGCAATTTTAATAGCAACTACAAAGGAGATTCTGAAGTATAATGATCTATAATAGAGATGTTCTTGAACGCGACGACGAAGAGACCAGACTAGGAATCGAGTACTCTATTAAAAAAAAATCGCAATGCCAACATTTTTATTGTGATTTTCTCTTGAAATTAAAATATGCACGCACACAAAATACCAAAATATAAATATAAGATGATACAACAACGCACGGACTACACATATGTGGAGGCTACAAGATAACACGTATTTAAGATTTAATTTAAATTTAAGGCTACAACCAGTTCGGAATGTAGATTCTACCGAGAGAAACCGGTAAGAAACTCAGTAATTACTCTTTTCATCAATCAAACAATATACATAAAAATTATATACAATTACGTTTATGTATCCTGTATGATAATTAAGTAATACTAACAAGTTCTTTTATTATTTGTATTAACGTATACAATACAATACAATACAATTCTATGTTTATATATAAAATGAGTTTTTTATAATGTTTAGTTTAGCCAAATTGTAAACTTTGTTTATGTATAAAAGGTAGACAGCTGGCTGGTAAATGGACCACCTGATGGTAAGTGGTAACCAACGCCTATAGACATTGTAAGATATATTAACCATTCCTTGCATCGCCGATGCGCCACCAACCTAAGATGCTATGTCCTGTGTTTCTTTAATTAAATTGGCTTACACACCTTTCAACCAGAACACAACAATTAATAAAAAGGGGGTAGAATCTACCCAAACGGGCAACGGAAAAATGAATATGATGAAGACCAGCAAGGAGGGTGATACTATTTAGAAAAAGTTTATTTGTAAAAACGGTGCTCTTTTTCAGGTATATAAACAAACTAACCAAACTTCATCAAAATTGTCTCAGTGGCTTAGCCATGAAATCATACAGGATAGAGTCTGTTTGTACTTTCTCATATATAATATTAGCATTAGATTGTAATTCAACACTGAGTTAACGAGTTATAATTTTTTGATAAAGTTTTTCAGTTCTGTTAAGTTAGATTTTGCGAGATACTACATTACTTTAAATTACTTTCCAGCGTCGATATGTGTAAAATTTGGTTAATTACAAAAAATAATAAAAGTAACGCCGCGTGACATTATTGAATAATTAATATCTGTTTATTTTGAGACATTGTTTTTTTGTCGTTGGTAAATTATTCTGTTAAATTAGTTTGAGCATATAACACCGAATGGAGTTACGTTTGTCACGACTACTGAACGTCATGTCAATCATGGATTGGTTGACGGTTGGTTGTACGCAGTGATCGTTCACAAACCCATTGGCTCTAAGTCGTTAATTATTAGTGTAATCCCTAATTTTATAAGTAATTTTAGTGTCTGTATAATTAAAATAATAAAAAAAAAATCAACATTGCAGTCAACTTATTTCAACGTTTCATGAAGTATAACGCCCACCATGGATTCCCGTTCTAACGAGTTCACGAATCAGCAATTAGATGCGACTGCCCGGCTTCCCGACGCCCCGTTAAATGTAATATAAATTCTATCGATACTAGCTCGGTCCACTCCGCTCAGAACCAAAGACGTTTCATAAAACATCATACTCGTTTCGCTTTCTCTCATAGAAAGTACAATCGCACGGTAGTCCGACACAAAATAGGCAACCAACTTTATGCCCAGTACGAGTTTAGTTTACTTTCTCGATAGCGTTAACTGAGATTTGTATGGAATTATGGTCATCTGTTGATGGCGCTGTTTTCATTCCATATACATCGAATTCTATCAAATAATTTAAAAAATTCGTACTAGGTACACAGATATCTGTAGCAGACGCAGACGGCTATCCGTAATCGTCACACAGGATTTTAACTCCAAGTGCAACCAAAAATGACTTGTCAGATACACTCAATAACTTTTATTGACTCAACTCGAGATTCTGACAAAAAAAAGGACGCCAAAAGATTAACGTAACATAGTTCATTTTGTAATAAAACATTATTCTACCTTACCGAAAGTATTTAACTTCATAAAGAAAAGTGGTGCTATATTATTATTATTCGCAGAAAAGGCTGACTTGAAATAGACAAGAGATCTGAGTAATTTTGAAATTAAAAATATAACATTATGTCTTAAAGTTCTAACGAAATGAGCCTGGAATAGGTTAGTTTTCAACACGCTAGTGCGCGTGTTCACAAACATTTTATGTCAGAGAAGTTGAAAAGTTGATTATAGAAAGAACATAACTTTAAACTAGTCTTGAACTTTAGGTTTAAATATAGCCCATTTCACCTCACTTCATTCATGGGTTCATTTCATAAACATAATATGCCAAAAGTCGACGTCGTTCTTTTTTGTTAAACCTTTAAAAAAACTTTGCACGAATCAGAGAGGCTACGAGTTAGTTTTGCAATGCAACCGTCGTTTTGTTTTAAGCAGAACTCTCCTCAGGTGAGGTCAGGTCAACCGCGGTTAGGGAAACTACACACATCAAAAAAGTCTAAGCAATATCATCTGACATATATTTCACATTATAACGTTTGTATTTTGTTATTTAAATAATAAATTTAATAAAATAATTGATGTAAAAGAAAAAGTTTTTTCAATTGTTCATTTAATGACACTGATTAACAATATTATGTGTACTGTAGTATACGTAGTACAAACTAAGGTACCTAATCAACTAAACTTTTTAAAATTAAATTATATTGCTTAACAAAATTAATTTATTGTAAAGAATGGGATAATTTAATAAAAAGTGTGGCGACCTCCACCTCTTGTTCACAACCAATTATTTATAGAATCAGTGAATCTGTTTATGTTATCCAGCGTCAAACCCTCCCATTTTCCCCTTTAAAATTGAAATTTACTAAAATGATTTCCTAGCGGATACTAACGCTATAAAATAAACCTATATTGCAAATTTTATCTTTCTGGACAGAGTAAATTTGGTTATACGTTGATAGTCAGACAGTTCGTTTTTCGACATATTACAATCTGATACATCATCGAGTGTCCAATTTATTAGCATGTCTGTCTATAAAGATACGCAATAAGCAATAGCTCTACTGGTCTTCAAATCAAACTAATCGTACTTACAACGCAAAACCGAAAAACAATTGGTCGTTTTATAATTTCCCTAATTATTTTCTCTGCATAAAGAACTCATAACATTCTATGTGCGGTAATAAGTATCTATTGTGTCCAATTTGTTTCACGCTAATGGTATATTATCGGCTTTACTTGATGCGTAGACCTCCTTGTAGGTTAAATGACTTATCTAAGAATATATTGGAAAATACATTGTTAAAATTATTTGGTTTTAATAAGTATATCTATAAATAAAGCTTATATAAAAAGATCCTATGTATTCTTATATATTATACGATACAAAATCGTAGCGCAGTTCGAATAAATAGATCAAATAGGGATGTTGACAATTTTATTCTATATCATGTTTATATTAGTGATATATGGAGTACGTAGTACGTGTAGGGTGGTAGAATAAGTGATGTGGGAGTGATAACTTACCAGACGGGCCTGTACAAAGCGCTTACACCAACTAACTAACAATTGTAATGTTTAATACCGATAAAACAGTGCGGAACAACCTAAAAACTTACATTTTTATAATCTCACACTAAATACAGTTTAATACAAATTATTATTACATTACAAGTTTAAAGTAAGAACAATGTTATTTTTAATCATTTTAATCAACGTAAGGCCACACTCTATTTCTGTAATAATGGATCTTTTCCCCAAGGAGAATTAATAATGCCATCAGGTATGCGAAAAGAAGTAAAGCCATTGGTATCAATGTGTGCTCAAATTGGACGTTGTATTGGACAATGGATTGTTCACATGCAACTGGTCTGTACTTGTCTATAAACATCGACCTCACGAACAAACCGACTTCTTTTGCACGGAGAGTTCTGAAAAAATGATGCGTAATTTAATCATACTGTAGTGATAGTTTTCTAGAATTATTTCAAATTGAAATAAGAAATTAGCGAATTATTTTTGATCTTATTTTAATATTTCATTTTTATAAAATAGAACGGGCAGACGGGCCACGCCAATGCGCCACCAACCTTGGAAACCAAGATGTTATATCCCTTGTGCCTGTAGTAACGCTGACTCAATCAACTTTCAAACCGGCATACAACAATACCAAGTATTGCTATTTGATGATAACATAAGGGATGAGTAGGTGGTACGTATACAAAAGGGCTTGTATAATACCCTACCACCACATAAAATATAAATAAATTTGTATAGCTGTGATTTATGTAACAATATGTATACGTAATAGTCTAGTTTTAAAAGCAGATTTACAAATGATATTTCTTTATATAATACAGGTATCTTTATTATTTTTACGAAATTAAAAATAACAAACTGTATATCCTGCTGCTAGAGTAAGGAGAGGCTCTCTTTTTGAGGAGAAGGCTTGAAGCTTATTCAACCAACATACTCCAATACGGCTTGGTGTTGGGTAATACATGTGGCAGATTTCCATCCGACACAAGAAACCCTCACGATGTTTTTCTCGACCGTCGAGCACAATATGATTTTTAAACACGAATCAATTACATGAAAATTCAGTGCTGGGTTTGAACCTGCAATCATCGGTTAAGTTTCACGTGTTTCACCACTGAGCCATTTCAGTTACATTATTATTATAATTTATTAATATTATTTATATAAAATACATATATTCATAAGACATGGTTACCCGATCTTAAAGTCTTCTTTGTATGAAAAATTCTTAGACGTAAATAAATAATATTTCACATTAGAATAGAGATCTATTTCGACTAGTTGACATATTTCGTCCCTTTCAAAGTCTGAAATCAATATAAGCAGTATAAAATGTGTACCAAACGATGAAACGCAAACACGGAAACACACACGCAAATGCAAATCGAACTGATTTTGTTCCCATGATGCATAACTATGAGACCAATTTTACTACGAAATTATCGCAATCGAATCGAAACTTAATCGTTATCGTATAAATAAGTGACCTAGCTACCTACCTTAGGAATTAAGATGTTATGTCCCTTGTGCCTGTAGTTACACTGGCTCACTCACAAACCGGAACACAACAAACTGAATATTGCTGTTTGGCGATAGAATGTCTGATGAGTGGGTGATACCTACCCACACGGGCTGCACAAAGCCCTACCACGAAGCTCCTTCAAATAAAATCGATTTTATCTCGTATTATGTTCTAGTTTTTGGTAATTCTAATCTTAGTTATCTATAATTATAACTATATAATGGTAATATTTACGCCGTTTCCAAATTGGATAAAGAGATATGTAGTCAGATAATAAAGCCGTTTTAGTGTCAATCACAGCATTCAAAGCACTCTTAATGTCCAATATTTTGAGTTGCTGCACTTTACTCCACACAACACTGAGGTTTTTGTCTAAAGACATCTCGTATTTCTGTTGAAATTAATAAATAAATACA
The DNA here is from genome assembly GCF_905147045.1 of Nymphalis io. NCBI lineage: Eukaryota > Metazoa > Arthropoda > Insecta > Lepidoptera > Nymphalidae > Nymphalis > Nymphalis io. The sequence continues at coordinate 10,022,254 of NC_065894.1, read as the reverse complement.
TATATATATTGTGTATTCTTTATCATTAGTTGTGTGTTTGTCGTGATATAAGTAATACACTATATCTTATGCTAGCTTAAAAATTTCATTTAAAACACAAAGTTACCAACTTTTGTATTGTGACAATCTGTCCGGGTAAATAAAACAAAGAGCGATACGAAGCATTCTGGATATTTAGTTTACTGTATAGAGCGATTACGGAATAAAACAATCGCAATATATTTAAAGACTGCCAAGATTAGACACAATGTCACACCCTGACGGAGTCTGCTGCGTTAGTTTTTATTCCCTGGCGGCAATAGTCAGCGGAGATCTCTCGCTGCCGAGTATGGCCTTAAGTACGCTAGTTGGAAATAGTCTCCTTCTGCGAGTATCATGCCGCCGAAGCAGACCGGGGAGGAGGCGTAATGCGTTTTTCAAGCGAAAAAAAAAACAGACACAATGTGCTCAAGCATGACAAATATTCAGAATCCTAGGAGACGAAAAAGCATATAACACTTAGAATAGACAATGTATTACCTTTTTATCAGTCATAAGATTCATATCCTTTAACAAAACGATTTGGTAGTCTTCATCCACTATAGATTGTAAGTCCATCACTTCATCCTTATCGCTCACGAGATGAGAGAGTAGGTTCGATGTATAAAAACAATGTACGACATACGCACATAAAATAAACGTTAAATATGCAATACGACGTGAACAAGAGACGGCTTGCAACGGAAGAACTGAAAAATTAAATTCTATGTACATTTATAATTTGTTTATTTAGAAGATATCATTAACAACATACAAACATATTATGACACGCACTATATAAGTCGATAACCCTGTGGCTAGCACACGAAAATCTAAGCCGAAGTTTGCGATTACAAACTCGGGTGCTCACTGCTGAGCTTTCATTAATATTTCAATAAACACACCTACCGTTCGAACCTCGAGTTTGACGATAAATAAAAACATAGTGAGAAAGTCTGCATGTGTCGGATAAAACTCTGCCACAATATGTATTCCAATCCGCATTTCCAGAAGCTTGGTGTAATAAACCAAAGCTTTTCGTTCATCTATACATATATAATAACTTGTGTAACTATAGTGATCATTTAAAAGATTTATTTATATTATGTAATGTTAAAAAATGGGTCGAGTCTGTTTCCGTTTATATAAATTTAAATCATCTTGTTTTTACAATATCCACCGGAATTAAAACTATAAAAATACTATAAAATAATATACATAAAACAAATAATTCTGTCTAGCAATTATTTTATTATTGCTTACATCTCTTTGAATGGAATTTTACAACACTATCTACATATTTACATGCAAATTCAGCTAAATAACACATAAGTAATTACAAAAATTGAAATTGTAATCAAATGTTTCTATTAAAAGGTAGGTTTAATTGTAGACTGATACAATTACAATTATTATAAGTAAAGTTTAATTACATATTAAATGTGCTTCAAATTCACTCTTTGCTAAAGCTAATTGCTATCCAAGGTAAAATATCGTGAGAAAACCTGCATATGGTGGTGGAAAATCTACAATTTCGGAATAAGCTGTGTGATTACGCTTAACAAAGAAAGAGTCAATTGTAACGTGACCCTTATGAATTTAACTTTTCTACACGTACAATTTCAAAATATAGCGCAGAATATAATATCAGGCGCAAAGCTAAATTATTTACTTACTATGTTGGCAATATGCGGAAAAAGCCAGTAAGACCTCCAGGGGGAAACTTAATTCGATACCAAACATCCGGTGATCCCACCAACTCAAAATGTAAAATGTGATCGATCCCAGTAATATCATGGTATAAATACAACTCCAAACAGGCCTTGTAAAAGGCTGACTATAAAAGCCTTGTTGAATACCATCGTAGCGACGTCGAAGAATAAATCCGAACCTAAATATCAAAAGAGAAAAATTAGTCTTGCATAATATGTGACGCAAAAGTGCTCGAGTACATTTTGCTTTTAAAAAAAAAGAAAAAGAAAACCTTTTTATTGAAATTCTTTTTAGTTTCTTAAACAAAACTAATGTCAACTAAACGTTATTCTAAATTTAAATACCGACCGCCACATAAATATTGCTTGTATGGGATATGCGTTATCCAACATGTCGGCTTGTAGCTCCATGGGTTTCACGTATATATGCACAGAGTCATTGTCACGGGGACCTAAAGCCTCCCTTTTAGCTTCTTTTGTCATGTTGAAATAATTTTCCTTCGGATACGTTACACTGCAATCAGAAACAGATGTAAAAATATAGCTATAATAAAAACGGTATAATCGCGTTAAAGTGCGTTATTATTTTCATCAACACAATTAGTTGTTATAAGAGAAGTTCTATTTTCTAAGAAACCACTTTATTACTCACCCGTGAAATGTTAACAACCAACTTATGATGATATCATATCCACGCAAAATAAAGATTTGATGGTCTTATTAATTTACATTTAAGTATAAACGAACTCACTTATGATTGATTAGTTAAACACTGATTTCTATCTTTTTATTATTATTGATTTCAGATTTGAAAAAAGAAGAACCAGCATTAACCACGCGCTAAACAACTTAGTAAGGCCGTATATTTGCTATGATAATCTTTTTTGAATGCAACATGCGACAGCACTTGTTTTATTCAAAACGAAATACTGAGTTTGTCTTCTTCTCAGTACAATATACATCCCAAGCCGGTAACATACTCACATATTTAAATTTAATAATGCAACATAACGATTCAGAAGATCATAAAAGCCTACTTAAGTAAAAAAAATATTTTGATTAAAGAGAGAGTAAAAAAATGAAAGAAAGATATTATTTAATTTAAAATGTAAGGTATCCTTGGCTTTTTATATGGTTTGATAATTTTTTCTCCTTTGGGTATGTACCACCCACATTCTACCGCTAAACAGTAATACAAAGTAATGTTGCGTTCCGGTTTGAAGGGTGAGTGAGCATAACATCTTTCTAAGATTGGTGGCGCCTTGATGGTATCAGAAACAACGTCTACTGATGATGATGACCATTAATCATCATGTAGCACATTTGTCAGTCTGCCTACATATTTAAATTCAAAAAATGGCCAGATTAATATAATCATTAGGTATAAATTGTTTTTTTTTTATAATAGAAGTCCTTTGTTGTTTGGCCGCCGAGATGGCCCATTGGTAAGAACGCGTCAATCTTAACTGATAATCGTGGGTTCAAACCCGGGCAAGCACCACTGAATTTTCATGTACTTAATTTGTGATTATAATTCATCTAGTGCTATACGCTGAAGGAAAACATCGTGAGGAAACCTGCATGTGTCTAATTGCACTGAAATTCTGCCACATATGCATTCCACCAACCCGTATTGGAGCAGTGTGGTGGAATAAGCTCCGTACATTCTCCTCAAAAAGGGAGAGGAGGCCTTAGCCCAGCAGTGGAACACAAGCTGTTACTGTTTAATAACAGAATCCCTTACTTGAAATGAAACATCCCCTGCAGTATGTGCAACACCATACATCCTAAGGCTGTTTGTCTCCACACGTAGTCGTGTTCGTAAAGTGACTCAAGTCGCATTACATGATCGCAAGGGTATAACGCCCTTACTTTGAATGTTTCGTTGATTACTTTCATTGTATATCTACTGGCCTGTATTACACCTGTCTAAATTTAAACATAAACATTATTTAATAAAAAATATATAATACTAAACATTTAATCTAAGAATTTTTAAATCTGAATAAATAATCTAAGAACTTTTATAAGCTATATCTGTATATATAGAGGTATTAGCGCGTGAGCTAGTAAAGATATATCGGCTAAAAAAATTACGCATGTGTGCGGGTGTTTGTGTGTTCGTGGAAAAGCATGTACGTATGCGCTTTTGTGAGTGTGTGTTTATAAGCATTATACATACGTATATATTTCTACATTGAGTGTCTTATTTCAGCAATTCTAAACAATTTATTTTTATTTCGTTTAACAAAATATAAAAATCCTATGTATGTATGACGTCACAACGACAATTAATCGGTTTTTTTTAATAATTGAATAAAGCAATCGTAAACCCGAGGTCGTCTATCGCAGGCTTAATCAATTTTCATACTGACGAAGTCAGTTATTTTTATACGAAATGTTGTAACGCTAATGGTTTATTTTAATAATTCAAAACAAAGTTAATGGTGCTCAAATATTGTTGAAGTCTTGGTAAACATGTGTGTAACTAATGTTTAAAGAGGCTCCCTAATCGACTTCATGAAAAGGAGATTATATGTTTGACAAGTATTTATACTTAATATTTACCAATAAAGAACTTTGCGAACGGCTAGACCGATTTGTGTGCGTTAAACTTTATTACCTGTTTGATGATATGACCACAGATTTTATGCCCAATATGAGGGCCTCCCGTATTTAAGACGGTCCTAGAGAGAATTGGGAGCTAGAATGGCATCGTGCTGCCGTGCGCACTAGTGAGAAGTGTGTGGAAAGCCAGATCGCCTTTACCTTTCTGAGGTAAGCGCTGCCGAGAATCACAGGAAGCAGACCATGGATGCGTCCGCGGATGAGTTTTATCAATCCGATCCCGAAGCCTGTTTTCGATATATATGTATAGGACCTTTTTGAAAGTATTATACTTTCGTAAAAAAAGGTTAATATAACATATAAATATTATTAGTTATGTGGAGTATGAATCTACTGGGGAGTAAGCTTTTCCAACAAGCTGCTCCAATGCGGGTTTTTTTTTTTTTATAGAATAGGAAGGTGGACGAGCATATGGGCAACCTGATGGTAAGTGGTCACCAAACGCCCTTAGACATTGGCATTCTAAGAAATGTCAACCATCGCTTATAGCCAATGCGCCACCAACCTTGGGAACTAAGATTTTATGTCCCTTGTGCCTGTAATTACACTGGCTCACTCACCCTTCAAACCGAAACACAACAATATCAAGTATTGCTGTTTTGCGGTAGAATATCTGATGAGTGGGTGGTACCTACCCAGACGAGCTTGCACAAAGCCCTACCACCAGTAAAATTTTGGGTTTGGGATTTGTTTGGGATTTGAGGGTTGGCGGATTATTATATATTTAATCGCAGATTTTTCTTATACTTATAATTATATTCTCCATATGATATAAAAACTTATAGGTCATTAACCTTTTAATAACCTTTCTTCATCTTAGAACAAACTAAAAGAATATTTGACTTTATTTACTGAAATCACACCATAATGTGGGTACATTTTGGTGTGCTTAGTATCACGGCCATCAAATTAAATGATGTATTTCTTAGTAGCAGTGCTATAAAATGAACGTCATTTTTGTTACAAATTACACTAAAACTCAAGTCACAACGAATACTACACTCGACGCATTTTTTTTAATTCAACAAAGTTTGTTTAATCTATTTAACAGTTTCACGGTTAATTTGTGTTTTTTTAATTATAAAATTTGTAATATTAATTATCTATATTACAAGTAATTCCAATTGTTTATTTATCCGTCCATTATGTGTTTTTTTTTCTGAGACTAAAAACTAATTGTGAGAGTACATATATTCATATATACAAACATACGCGCACGCGGATAAAGCAGCTCGCTAGCGCTTTTTCTTCTGGTATGCTTTTAATACCATTAATTCAGGCTTAAGGGTTTTTATCCAGAAATAAAATACATTTACTTTAACATTCGAATGGTGAAATATTTATTAAAATCGATTCAACAATTTTTTCCTGCTTATAATATTAAGTAAACGTTTTTTAACAAAAAGGGTATTACATAAAATTCATATTTTCTTGCAATTCGATACTGTTCCTTATTAGCATCAAAAACCACGTCTATTGACATATGAACTGCTATGGGTTTCATCACAGTTATTAAATGTATCGTTGTTTTCTTATGAGTAACTTAAATGAATAATAGTTAGTGAAATTTTAACTAAGAACTTCAGAAACCGAATATAAATGAAATTTGTATATCAAACGCAAAAAAAATTCTATACAGCTTAAACAATTAATATTTTTTTGTACTTTTCATTTTTTTCTTTTTTCTTTCTTGTTATGTTTGAGGAATCATCGTTTTATTCGTTGTTACTGTATTATAGTATGTATTTATATTATATACTTGTAATTTTATATGTATTGATAATATAATTTATTTATTGATATATAATATGTAAGTAACAGCCTGTAAATGTCCCACTGCTGGGCTAAGGCCTCCTCTCCCTTTTTGAGGAGAAGGTTTGGAGCTTATTCCACCACGCTGCCCCAATGCGGGTTGGTGGAATACACATGTGGCAGAATTTCGATGAAATTAGACACATGCAGGTTTCCTCACGATGTTTTCCTTCACCGAAAAGCACGAGATGAATTATAAACAGAAATTAAGCACATGAAAATTCAGAGGTGCTTGCCCGGGTTTGAACCCACGTTCATCGGTTAACTCGACCTATATAATATGTGTATTTTATATATTTAAATTTATGTATTAGTTTGTTTTAATTATATTATATTATTACACACCACCTACCTCATATCCTATCAGTTGTTACTTACTCCGTTGGTTGCTTGAAAAATATCGCTATTGTAGCGATAAAGTCGCCATAATTGTATGCTACTTTTATTTAGGGTGTATACATGTTTTGTATTTTTCTCTTTGTGGTGTAGAATAAAGTATAAAGTAATTTTCACTAACAGTGCTATTCTGTAAAACATATCGTATATCACTTTTGAAATGCTTAAAACGAACGTATTGTGATACGCTATTTTGACGCTTGTATCCTTTTAATTTTATATTTACTATCGTCAAAATCGTATATCGCTTTCTGACATTTTCGAGTTTATTTTATACAGAATAGCTATACCTTCGTTCACGGTAGGCAGCCAGCAAATTGGCATATAATTGCAACGCTATTCATTAAAAATTTGCCTACCGCAATTTTTTAAGTAAAAAGAAGCCGTCATGTTGTCACACCCCACTTCGTCTCACTATTTTGTATCTTTAATTGATACATCATGATACAAAACCGGTTTGTATCAGCTGACATTAATTTTCAATATTTTTTCTTTCTTTTTTATCATTTTTCTCTTTCGATCTATGATCGATAGATATTTAGAACTAACTTAATAATTAAATAATGGATTAATATAGATTTTGTTTATAGCCAAACAACCTTGGAAATTAAGATGTTATGTCCCTCGTGCCTGTAATTACACTGGCTCTCTCACCCTTCAAACCAGAATACGACGATACGAAGTATTGCTGTTTAACGGTAAAATATCTGATGAGTGGGTGCTCCAAGTAAATATTTTATAACCAAAAAATGTTTGGAAATCGTATTGTAGATTAGATAATGGTACAAAGATATTATGGTTAGAAGTAGAACCCGTGAGTGTGTGTGTGAGTGTGGTACTACTTACTAGGTATTTAGCCGAAATTATAAGAAAAACTCATTTCAAATACCATTGAAATTCTCATATACATTTATAAATTGTAGTAAAAATTGTTATAAATTATTGCTAACATGTTTATATATATTGAAGAAGTTTTAAATGTTGAGATTTCCTCAGTCGTGTTTATTTATTTATTTAATCTTAGGAAGACAAACAGTTATGACATATACAAAAAATATTTATCACATTAAAAAAAATCATATACCAATCACTTCTCGTGACGTCTTCACAAATAATTAAATCGAAAATACATAGCAGAATAATAACAAATAAAAATTAAAGATGATTTTGTGATCTATCATATTATCTAAATTATCGCGATCGTTTAAGTTTTGTTTTGTTATTAAAATTAAATTAGTTAAGTAAAACTAATAAAAAATATTATTAATCATTAAAACCATCATAATAAGTTGTCTTCAACGATTTTTTTTTTAACAAATATATTTAAGCGATTTTTTATTGATCATTTGTATTAACTCAGTATAAATGTTTCAATTAATTTCTTATATAAGCTCGAAACTCACAATATAATATATATATAAGGTTTCATTTACCCGTTTTCTTTCACAAACGTTTTCTTTGCTATTGTTCTCAATTCTTAATTTAAATTGAGAACAAAACACACTACGTGCTAAGAAATTGGAAAAGTTTAAACTTTCGCTTTACAAAAAATCTTGGCGTTGTTTTTTTTAATTATTTCAAAGGTTTCTTTCCACGTTTTGCGGTTTAGCAATTCTCACTCCGTATGTTTTGTTGAGATTTTTAAAGAAACAATTAAGACTTTCATAGAAAAAAATTGGCATTATTTTTTTTTAATAAATTAATCTGATATTATAAATAATAGTAACCGCAATTTAAAAAAGAGGTTTTAAATATACTGCAAAGCTGAGAACGTCTATACATAAGCGACAATGTAAGCTAAATTACTATGTAACTTAAACGACTTCACCGCTATTGATAGAAAAATTGATTTTGCTGGACCTCGAAATGGCTAACGGTGCTTTAAGGGACGACCCCTTCCACTACTTTCATTTGGTATGGACAAAAAAGAATGCAAGAGTATATAATGCAAAAAATTAATAATCAATTCTTGTAGGCTTACAAAATAATTCAAAATCGTAGGAAATATTGTTTTTATTAAATATTTAGCAAGGACCATAAAGCTCGATTTAAATGAGGTTGTTATAAACAGGACAAATGTATTTTTTCTTCCTTTATATTGCAGAAATATTAATTCACGTCAATTTACTATATATTTCTTATCATAAAGTAAATATTTGTCACATGATTCATCATTATTTTCGTTAGTTTGATTTTTTTGCTTAGTATACTTCGTATACCTAATTCAAATTTATAACGCTTCTCAAGATATTTCTTAGTAAGACATAATTACGTAGTATAAAAATAATTTAAAAAAAGTTAAAATAAAGTAAATTGCATCAAATTTTTTTTAGAAAGACATAAAAGCACCAGGTAAGAAGTCATCATTATCCATATACAGGTTTAGAAATTTAACCTGTTCCTTAGATTGTCAATGCGTCACAACTATGAGTTCTAAAATATTGCGTCCCTTCTACGTGTTACCCAGTATAATTGCTCTCTGACGATAGAAAAACTGGTAGTATATAAGTTATATAAAGTAGTATAAGTAGTATAAATTATATAAGTTGATTTGCATTTTATTAAGACTAATTGACGTCCGTTAGTGTTAAAGGGTGTTACTCTACTAAATGAAAGAGAAACACACGTCTCATTTTATAGAGGCTTTAAGACTAGAAAAAATTCAAGTGCTAAACAATGAGTTAAGCTACATTTAGAGACGTATATTGTACATGTTTGCGTTGATAACCTGACGGTAAAAAGAATAATGCAGAGACTAAACCAGTCTCGGCTCGGATTTTTATAAGAACATGAAGAAGAAAAAAGAAAGAAGAAGAAAGTTAGGGCCTTTTTTATAGAATAAGAAGGCGGACGAACATATTGGCCACCTGATGGTAAGTGGTCACCAACGCCCTTAGACATTGGCATTGTAAGAAATGTCAACCATCGCTTACATATCCAAAGCGCCACCAACCTTGGGAACTAAGATTTTATGTCCCTTGTGCCGGAAACCGGAACACAACAATATCAATTACTGCTGTTTTGCGGTAGAATATCTGATGAGTGGGTGGTACCTACCCAGACGAGCTTGCATAAAGCCCTACCACGAGCTTTAGAACCGAAGCTAAATATTTTTTTCTATGCAAGCGCGCTCCACCTTAGACTGTATCATCACAATCCATCAGGCGTAATAACAGTCAAGCGCTAGCTTATATATTAAATAAATAATAATAATAGATAAATTTCTTCATACAAAGTACCCGTTGTCATGTTTTGCTGATAGTGTAGTCTCATCTAGCCATTCGCATTCTATTACTAGATCTCTTTTGTTGGATCTTTAGGTCCATCTGGTTCGATGGACTTTGCTATGTTTTCCGAATTGCCGTTTTAAATTGCATAAAGTAACAACCTATGAGTATCCCACTTCTGAGCTAAGGCTTCCTACCCATTTGAGGAGCATATTTGGAGCTTAATCCACCACGCTGTTCTAATGCGGTTTGGTGGATACACATGTGGCAGAATTTAAGTGATATGTTTTTCTTCACCGCCAAGTACAAATTCAGTGTTGCTTGCCTGGGATTGAAAACGCGATTATCGCTAAAGATTCACGCGTTCTAACCACTTCGACTCGTACTTTACTACTCGTATGAAAATAAAATGTATACAAATTGATTTCACGTTTTAAACAATTAAAACGTTGTTAATTTTACACCGCCTTCTAATATGTCATATCAATGTCCCATATCATTATTAATCATTACGTACGATTATTGACTGTTTTGTTAGATAAATAAATAAATGACAAATCATCGGTGACATTACTAAATTAATGATTCTATAATAAGTCTTGTCTACAAAATATACACACATATATTATAAATGCTAAAGGAACTGTCTGTCTTTAAAGCTTTCATGGCTAAGCCACTGAACCGAATTTGTTAAATTTGCTATGAAGCAAGCTTGAACTCAAACGAACATAGGCTACACATATATTACCTAACACCTTAAAAAGATTGCATATAGTAGAATAAAGAGAGTTATTTATAAATATTATATTTGTTATGGGGAGAAGTTTTGAAGCTTTTTCCACCACGCTGCTCCAATGCGGGTTGGTGAAAGATATAAGATTTGATGTTCCATTTTTTTTTTGTTTTTTTGCAAACAAGCAGGTATCAGTCACATGGTGTTTATTAATTACTGCCGCCCACGGTCATTTGCAAAACCAGAAGAACTGCTAAAGCATTTAAGATCTTTGAGGTATCTGCTTATTCGCTGAAAACTTTTGGAGGAACAAAGTAGGTAGAAGTTAGTGATAATAATAGAAGTCTAAGAAAATACCTGATACAATGACAATTAGAAAATGACTAGGCATCCAGGTATGACATTTGCTTCTGCAATGTAATATCCGTAATCATCATAATATTATTGTAAATTAAAATCAAAACATAATAAAATTCCAAGTATCATTTCAATATGACGATACTGCTCAAAATAAATTATTGATATTTTTTCGAGGTCGAAGTAATTGAATTAATATGGTTTGAATAACACATAATTTCACAATACAGTGCACCATTAACGCTATCATTACGCAAATTATAAGTTACTTTGTATGTTATATAACTCCAAACATAATATATAAACTTGAGCCAAAATATTGATAGAATATTCTAATTAAAAAAATTAGCGACTTTTCTTTTCAAATAGCAGACAATAACCATGAGTTGTATTGTACATGTTGTCCGCAGAGAAGACGTAGTGGATTTTTAGTAAGTATTGTGGAACACTTAGTAATTGAGTCCCACCTACCGTTGCCCCTTCGTTTACTCGTGTAAACGAAGGGGCAATATGTGGGGGAACCGCGTAAATGCGTTTGCAGGGAGACAAAAATGATACTTGTCATGTTATCAAACCTTGATTTTCAGTTAGGATCTACGTATCTTATCATCTACGAAATAAAATAGGTTTGTTATTTAACAATGCACATATTTTGCAGTTCATAGTTTAATTTGTTAATAATAAATTGCATCTCAGACGTTGATATTCTGTTCCGCTAGCATTGGTCTTAATCAATGAGTTTGTAACTACAGTATTATTTAAATGCATGACATAGCGAATATTTAATATGGCTTATTTTAATAGTAGAAGAACTTAACCTAACCTTCGAGAAAACATATGACGATATTTTTTTGTATTGTTTGACTTAGAGACTTGCTAGATTATGTATGAGATTGCTTTATAAGGTCAACTCTCTCGAACCTTCTTGCTTTAGTTGCTAACTATGTAACCAAAGACCCGCTTGAAACTCGGTTCGGCCTTTTAAAATGATAGAATTTTCTGTCCAGAAATTATGAGTAACAGAATAGAATCTTAGTATTATTCGTTATCTGTGTTATTATAATAACTTTTGTATAGTTCTAGATCAGCTAGACGAGCTGGTTGGCGAGGTTGGGGGATGCTTGCCTTTCACGCCGAAGGTGGTGGGTTCGATTCCCACCCAGGACAGATATTTGTGTGCATGAACATGTGTGTTTGTCCTGAGTCTGGGTGTAATTATCTATATAAGTATGTATTTACAAAAGAAAAATAGTATATCAGTTGTCTGGTTTCCATAGTACAAGGTTATCTGTACAAGCTTAATTTCGGATCAGATGGCCGTGTGTGAAAAATTATATTATATTATTATTATTATTAGCTATATCAAGTTCAAATAATTATTGTTTTGAAATTATCCTAATTCTAGAACGCATTTTGTGTATATAATACAGCTATTGTTGCTAACAACGTTCAAGCCAAATTACATTTGTTAAGCTTGATAATACAGACGGTAGCAAATTGATCAATTTTATCATCGTCAAATTATCGTTCAATTCCACTAATGATGACACAATCAACAAATTAACTAGATCTATCCATTTTTTGTGACAGTTAATTATTTATACAGTGTGTTTTTTAAATAGCGTGATTTTTTAAAATTAAAAATGCTTAGTATTACGCTGTGTCTCGGTTCAGAAGCTAGAGGTAAGTAAACACAGAACACACTATATTATGTTGTACGCACACATATGTATGTTTGTTTGTTTGCTTTTATCGTGTGTCAAACGTAAGTAATACGATCCAAAACTAGCATTCATTTATAATAGGCCTATTAACATTGAATGACTTTTAATACAATTCTCGAATATTTTATTACCTCCCTATAAAATACAATTATTTTCCTATGCAATGCAATCTGCTTTGAAATAATTTTTTAAATTACTTTCAATTATCGACATCACTATTTATTCTTGAATTTGATCACATACCGGCAAACCGTCAAACGTCATAAACAACACAATATTTAAATAAAAATATAAGTAAGTGCTTGGGAAACTTGAATATATTGAAAAATTGAAAAAAATAGTTTTTATTCTAAATTTAAAAATGAATTCGAAGGCAAATTTATGTATTGCGTCAGAATAGACATTGCAAGAGACACTTGTTATGTAATGATAAGAAAAATAAAATTTGCCTAATCGTAAGCCAGCCAAAAAGCAATGCTATTCTGTAAGAACTCACTTCATTACTCAGTCGTAAAATGTAAGCCGAGATGAAGATGATAGTGTTTAGAACGCGTGAATCTTAACCGACGATCGTGAGTTCAAACCCGGGCAAGCACCACTGAATTTTCATGTGCTTAATTTGTGATTATAATTCATCTCGTGCTTGACTGTGAAGGAAAACATCATGAGGAAACCTGCATGTGTCTAATTTCATTGAAATTATGCCACATGCGTATTCTACCAACCCGCATTGGAGCAGCGTGGTGGAATAAGCTCTAAACCTTCTCCTCAAAAGGGAGAGGAAGCCTTAGCCCAGCAGTCATTCACAGGCTGTTACTGTAAAATGTTGACAACTGACATATGGTGATATACTATTTTGATGCGGGTATTTTTAAAATGTTATAATTATTATGGTCAATATCGCATATCACTTTTGACATTTTACGACCGTTTTCTGCGGTGAGTTCCTTCTGTTCTTTCAGAATAGCCCTACTGGTTTTATTTGTATCGAACCTGGAAGGCGTTTATTATTTCTAAATTCCATTTTACGTTCCATCCTGTTAAAGTAATAAAAAAAACCGTTCAAGATCGAGAATATATAGATATAAAAATCATTTAATTTTACAGAATTTACGCATTCCTGAATATATTATATATAATATTTAAAGTTAACTATGACCGAAATAATATTTAAAATAAATGGAATTGAACATAAAGGTAAGTACACATATCAATGTTTTACAAAATGATATTATTATTGCTTTTACTGGTGGTGCCCAGAAATCAGTGTAACGATATTCGCACAACAAGGAAGATAGTAATATTGCAGCATTCCACACGATCATGATTTATAGTTTAAAATTAAATATTGATATATATTATAATGATTACAAGCTGATGGCATGTTTGGTCCGGATTTCACTCTAAATGAATACATAAGAAAAGTTGCTAATCTACGTGGGACGAAAGCCATGTGCCACGAAGGTGGATGTGGTGCTTGTATTGTCAACGTTCGCGCTCCTCAACCACCATCGAACGAAGTAAAAACGTTTGCTGTAAATTCTGTAAGTAATAAAATATTTATTCTAACAATAAGTATTCTTTATCATTATTAATAACCTCGTTATTATTCAACAATCAAATACATTTAAACATTTTTTTTAAAGACAAATTTTCATTATTAGCACTAAGAAATTAAAATTAAATTCAATACAAATAATCTTTTCTGCATTAAAAATGAGTTTTGAAATAAATAATTAATTGACAGATAGTTAACGTACATTTTATTATTAATAGTATATAAAGCCTAAACATTTGTAGACAAAATTAATATATAACTCTTTTTTCACTTAAATTTCCGCGGGCGAAGCCGTGGCTGTCAAAATAAATATTTATAAAACGTGAATAAGAAATAATTTTTCATTTATACTTCTTATATTTGTGTTCTTATGTTTGTGTGTGGGTTTGGATTGTACTGTTCGCCTTAGAAGTGTTAACTTTGTCACTGGCTTGAGAGGGTGAGAATTGAAACTTAAGCTAGATATAAGGAGTCCATTTAAAAGCTCAGTATAAACAATATGTTTGTTTCTTGAATACACGGCTTAAAAAGTTATTATCCCAGTATACCTGTGTTCAAATCGTTACATCCCAACTTTTATAACAGAATATTTTTTTGGTTGGTTTAGTTAATCCATTTTTCTTTTATATGTAATTTTTTAAAAAGTGAAAAATATTTATTTCATCTTATATTATATCGTGTTGTTCACGACTGTAATGGTGTATTAAAAACTGACTCATACTTATTATTACTTATGTTTCATTACGTAATGATGTATGAGAAAAACAATAATTTGTTTAAATAATTATCTTATAAGTAAAAGTTACATAAGGTTTCGATTAAGAAAAATCGATACCAAAATTGTATCAAGATCGTCACATAACGAGGATTACTTATTAATAATAATTATTATTAGAAAAAATCAATATTGATGTCTAGATTTTACAAATCTTTTCATGAACATTCAGTGTCTTGTATCAATACTATCATGTCATGGCTGGGAAATTACAACTGCGGAAGGGATTGGTAACAAGCGAATCGGTTATCACGAAGTCCAAAAACGTCTAGCAAACTTCAGCGGTACCCAGTGTGGATATTGTACTCCGGGATTTGTTATGAGCATGTACAGGTACTATTGTTTACATACAATATACATTTATCATTAAAATAAAACAACTAATTACGTCTTTCTATTCAGCCTTTATCAATCTAAAAACCAAAAAGTCTCATCCAAAGAGGTCGAAAACTCATTTGCAAGCAATATTTGCCGGTGCACTGGTTACCGACCAATTGCTGATGCATTTAAGTCTTTAGCTGAAGATGCGGATGATAACCTACTTAACCAATTAGTAGATGTAGAAGATTTAAATACCATTAAGCCATGTACATTTCAATATTCCCAAGAAGAAATGCATGATTACAGTCTCCTTGATAATATTAGTTTAGAAACCAATAATTCAAATGCTGACGTTGATAGTTTTAAAGACCCCTCTTGGTGTATACTTGGAAAGTCAAATGGACAAATGTTCACGATTGAATCAGACTCACATAAATGGTACAAAGCATATAATTTAGATGATATCTTTAAAGCTATGCAAAATGACGGCGATTATGAAATAATAGCTGGAAACACAGGTCAAGGTTAGTAAAGAAAAAAAGCAACTCTGTGAAAAATAAGAAGTAATTTAATTTTTGTATGCGTCATTGTTTCAGGTGTGATACCTGTTACGGAGTATCCGCCGAATATAATTGATATTTTCAATGTATCCGAATTAAAAGAACATACAGTAGATGTGAATTTAATCATAGGAGCCGGTATGCCAATATCAGAAGCTATGGAAATTTTCTTAAAGATGTCAGAAAACGAGGACTTTTCTTATTTAAAAGAATTATATAATCATTTGGATTTAGTCTCTCATATCCCTGTTCGTAATGTAAGTTAATTTTCTATATAATATATTCTACCATCACTATTATAATTACGTCATTATTTTAGGTCTATTTATTAAAATGTTTATTTCTTTTTAAATACTAGAATAAGCTTATAATATAAGTAGAAAACATTTTATAAGTAAATAACATGGGGCAAGAGTAAAGCATCGACAATATTAGAAAGAGTCAAAATTTTTGATAAAAAAAATGTCTCAATAAATAATGATAAGTGGAACTACATTTAAAGACCGTAAACTCTAATTCAATGGTCTTTAATTTTGTTTTATAGATCGGAACAATTGGTGGAAATCTAATGTTAAAACATAAGGATAATAAATTTCAATCAGATCTATTTTTGATTATTGAAACTGTTGGAGGAATGATCACAATTGGTAAAAGTGTTTTCATTTACTAGTATTAAACACACCTTGACTAAGCAGGTGGCATTATTTACATAAATTTATAATAATTTACAGCTGAAAGTGTTGCTAAAACTAATATAATATCTCTTCCCGAATTTTTGCATACCGACATGAAAAGAAAAATTATTTTGAACATTATGCTGCCTCCTCTTTCACAAAGTTGTTATCTTAAAACTTTTAAGGTAAATAATGAAACATGCAAATCCAATAATATTATGTTACTTTTATCAAATCTTAACTTAACCATTACCTTTTAGATAATGCCCCGAGCACAAAATGCTCATGCAATTATTAATGCTGGATTTCTTTTAAAATTTCATCACAATTCTAATTTAGTTGACAAAGCGACAATTGTATATGGCGGTGTGTCACAAAGTTTTATACACGCAGAGAAAACTGAAGCAATTTTAGTTGGCAGAGATCCATACACAAACGACACATTACAGTTGGTATTAAAGAATTTAGAAGAAGAACTACAACCAGAAGAAAATTATCCAGAGCCTACTGCTGCCTTTAGAAAAAGGCTTGCTTTAGCATTATATTATAAGGTATTACAAATTTTGATGACTTTACTTGCTATCTATAAATCTTCTGTAACCTTATACTTACCTTAACACCTTATTTATAACAAATTGTTTAAGCTTATAATGATTACAGGCAATACTAAGTTTATGTCCAGATGAAAAAGTAAATCCAATATACAAATCAGGTGGACAACTTATAAAAAGAGAGGTATCAAAAGGGAGTCAAAGTTTTGAAACAGACAAAAGTGTTTGGCCACTAAACCAACCTATGGCTAAAATGGAAGCATTTTTACAATGTGCCGGTGAAGCCATATTTTCTAACGACGTTCCGTCTATTGTTGATGAAGTTTTTGCAGCGTTCGTAACAGCAGATGTTAATGCTGGAAGTATTATAAGTGGTTTTGATACTTCGGAAGCATTTGTAAGTATTTATATATCGCGTAAAAGTCAACACGATATAGTTTATCATTTTCACATGTTTTACACTTTTATTTGTATCTAAGCTAAACAAAATTTTTTTTAGTTCGTGTAAGTTCAACCAAAAACTGTAATATTCATGTTTTATCGTCTTAGAAAATTCCAGGAGTAAGTGCATTTTACACTGCGAAGGATATACCAGGAAACAACACTTTTACTCCAAATAATATTCCTCTAATGTCTGCTGATGAAGAAATACTATGTTCTGAAAAAGTTATGTTCTATGGACAACCAGCTGGAATCATCGTTGCTGATCGGGAAAAAACAGCTCAAAAAGCTGCTAACATCGTTAAAATTACATATTCTTATGTAAGCACAAAAAAACCGTTGTTGACCATGGACGATGTACTTATATCAACTGAAATACATGAAAGATTGATGAAAAATGAAATTGTCGAACCGACAGAAATTGGTAACGATGTTAAGAAAGTGTTAAGTGGAGAGTTCAAATTAAGAGGTCAATACCATTTTTATATGGAACCGCAAACATGTGTAACTATACCAGTTGAAAATGGAATGGACATTTATTCATCAGCACAATGGCTAGATTTGACAAATGTTGCAGTTACGCAGTGTCTTAAAATACCTGTAAATAGGTAAAGTACAATATATTTTATTTAATGAAATCAAAACAAAAATTCTAATAATTAGTTTACGAAATATATACTTTGGGAATACAATTATTGTATTCAGAATATTTTACTCTCAATACAAGGTAAATTCTAACGCTTTGTCAATGTCTTTAAATAAATTAATATTTTTTTTATTAATTTTCGTCTAAGTTCACTTTACACAATTAAATATTTTATGAAACATATATATATCTCTATTGTTAGTGACATCCAGTTAGTATATTAGGCCTATATGCCTTTTCCTTGTTGATCTAGTGGTTAGCATTTAAGGCCACGGGTCCCGAGTTTCTAGGCACACTCGATTATGCTAAAATTTAGTTTTTCTCTTGAGAAACTAAAGTGGAAAAGTAGAAAATACTTGAAATTATAATTATTTTAGGATTAATGTGATTATTCTAAGACTAGGGGGAGGATATGGTGGTAAAATATCACGATCCACTCAAATTGCTTGTAGTGCTGCCTTAGTAACCCACTTACAAGGGAAACCATGCAGGTTCATATTGCCCTTGATAACAACTATGAAATCCATTGGAAAAAGATTGCCAACAAATAATAAGTTTGAGGTGAGTAATATTGATAAGCATTGATAACAAATATAGTGAAATAAACAAGTCACTATCACTAGAAAATAAACGAATTCACGCACTCAAATAGTAATAGTTTTTATTTGCTAATATCAGTCGCAAATTGGAATTGAACATACAATATACATTGTATGTATCATATTTAAGTATAATATCAATATACATTGATGGCATTTCAGAGTTGAGAAGTTGAGTTCGAAAAATTTAACAACGTAGGTAATTTAAATAATCAAAGTATGTATTAAACTGAATTTACTGACAAGAATTAAATTTATTTCGCTTAAAAATCAGGTCGGTGTTAACGAAGATGGCCTGATTCAGTATCTTAAAAACACGTTTTATCAAGATTGTGGATATTCGTTTAATGAAATGATTGCTGAGAGAACGGTTAAGCACTTTAACAGCTGCTACGAATCGAAAAGCTGGAAAATCGAAGCTAACAGTATTATCACTGACAATGCATCTAATACTTACTGCAGATCACCTTGTATGTAAAAAATCATACTATAATTAATTGCATATATTTATTTAAATTCAATAATGTATATTTATTATAATGTATATACACTTTATTTAAATATTTTTTCCTATTCTTAGCATCAGCAGAAGGAATAGCGATGATAGAAAATATAATGGAATATATTGCGTATAGCCTGAGAAAGGATCCTATAGAAGTCCGTCTATTAAATATGGTTTCAGAAAATAATCCATTACCAGAAATGATAAATCAATTAAAGATAGACTCAGAATATGAGTCACGTACAAAAGACGTAAAAATATACAACGAACAAAACAGATGGAGAAAAAGATCATTAAAAATAATGCCAATGACTTTTGATATTTTCTATTTTGGAAATTATAATTCGGTTATATCCGTCTACCATGGTGATGGTACTCTGACCATTCATCACGGGGGTGCCGCTATGGGCCAAGGCTTAAATACAAAGATAGCTCAAGTATGCGCCTATAAACTAGGAGTACCTTTGAAAAAAATTATTGTCAGACCTAGTACGAGTTATTTCTCACCGAATGCAATGGTAACTGGTGGTAGTATTGGCAGTGAATGTATTGCATTTGCAACAATAAAGGCATGTGAGATTCTTTTAGAAAGATTAGCTCCTATAAAAGAAACAGGAACATTATCTTGGGAAGAGCTTATTTCTAAAGCATATGGAGAAGGTGTTGATTTACAAGCGTCTTATATGTATTCGCAGAAAGACAACTTGATACCGTACAATGTATATGCAGTGTGTGCAGTAGAAATAGAAATCGACATATTAACCGGTAACCACGATATAAGAAGAGTTGATATACTTGAAGATACGGGAAGAAGTATAAGTCCTACATTAGATGTTGGGCAGGTAAATTATTTTTGCAATAAGAACAAATTGAAGCAATCATCAAGTGAATTACTTTAACTTGGTAGTAGAGCTCGGTGCAAACTCGTCTGGCACGAGGGACATAACATCTTAGTTCTAAAGGTTGGTTGACAAACATTGGCGATGTAAAAAATGGCTAATATTTTTTACATCGCTAATGTTTATGGGCAGTGGTGACCACATAACATAAAAAAGTAATATGACCAATGGAGAAGATCCAATATAAAAACTCAAATAAAGTTTAAAATATTAATTATCATATTTTTCCTTATAGTAGACTTAGAATGTCAAAAAAATACAAGCAATCACATTGAAGAAAGATGTTTCTTAGAATATTTTAGGATCTTAACTTTTTTTTCGCTGGACAAACGCGTATACGCCTTTCCCTCGCCTTCGGCTTCTCCCCGGTCTTCTTCGGCGAAGCGAGTCAGCGGAGGCCCTCTCCTCACGCTCTCGCTCCGCTGCCTCCTTCTGTGACATGACATTTTCGCAGAAGGAGACCGTCTCCAAAAGAAGGATCTTAACTAATTAAAGGTAAAATAAAAAATTATAACGAAATATTCATGTATTTAAAGATCGAAGGTGCCTTTGTTATGGGAATAGGCTACTGGACATCAGAAAACCTTGTCTACGATCAGGCAACTGGAGAACTCCTCACAAATCGTACATGGAATTATAAGCCGCCAGGAATTAAGGATATCCCTGCCGATATGAGGATATACTTTCGTAGAAACGCTGGAAATGAATTTGGCGTACTTCAGTCTAAAGGTGATTAGCCTTGATTTAAAGTAAAGAATCATCTTGTCTATCTAGGTAGACGATAGACGGAGTGACGTTGCTCAAAATTATTTTTCATAAAAATGGTTGGAAATTAAGTTTAAATTAATATGAATTATTTCGGCACATAGTATTGATGATTATAGGCGAATTAATCTTATATATATTCTTAGACTTTTGAATTTAAAGTCAGGCATTCAAAGCAGATTCTTTAAAAAGAAAAAAGAGGAGTCCACCTGTCATTTCAAAGTCCATATTTTAAATTAAATTACCTTTAATAACAAAAAGGGCACTGCACGATGTATCAAATTGCAAATTAAGAAATAAGATCTAAATTACTGATAAGATATCAGGTAAAATATTTATTTACATGTTCGAGATTTAATTCAAATTATTGAAAACTATTTCGTTAATTTCATCATCAATTAAATTAACAGCAACTGGCGAACCAGCATTTTGTCTGGCCACGATACTCCTGCACGCATTCCGCGATGCTATTCGTTACGGGCGACTGGATGCAGGATATCCAGACCAATGGGTGGAAATTGGTATGAACATTCAATTATTTCGCAATGTCGTTTAGCCATTATGCCCGAATTGGTTATTAACCTTGCTTTGTTAATAACCAGCATTTGGATTTTTTGTGAAGTAGATCGTGACTGCATTATATTATCCAGCGCTATAAATATTTCTACAAATATTAATTAGTTTTTTTATATTACTATAATGTTTTTCCTTCTCAGAAATAAATATATTTTAATCGATATTGAATTAAAAAATTAGTACATAAATTATATAAAGGCTGATATTGCATTTTTGTTAATTAAATATGTTTATTAATATAATTATTCAAAATATTTTGCAGGTGCTCCGTGTACAGTGGAAAATATATTTATGGCATTTGATCACAAAATAGAACACTTTTTGCTGAATTAAATAGATTATAAGCATTATCTTGGTTAAAATTAAAATAATATATGTAATAGTATCTCCTTTTTCATATTTAAATGTACTTACCTGTACTCTTAAAAACCTTTCACCAAGATTGTCCGTGAAAGCTCGCTATAAGTGATAAGACCGCCTTTCAGCACCATTTATTGTTTGATGAATTGTTTTCTATTACTCTTATGTTATATTTATGTTTAATAAAATATTAAATAAACAAATTAATTAATTACTTAGCGCTACAATATATTACTCGTATTAAAAAAAAAACACATGTTTATATTTTAATTTTAAGAAATCAATAAATAATCCGTTGTAAGTAAATTTCATTTATATTTTATCTTATATTTAATAATTAGGTGGCTTCAATTCAAATGTTTGTGTGTATATGAAAAACATACATTTTAAGTATGAAGATTATATTCCAAAATCAGAAAATCCAAATAAAAACGACTATTAAAAAATGAACAAAGTAATTGATTATGTATTGTAAAGTATATAATATAGTTCAATCCACGAAGATGCTCCCTACTATTACAGCTTACATTGCACTCTTGCACTGTAGCGATTGGAAAAAAGAGTAAGGCGTGTCATCGTCGATTAAACTATCTACAAAGAAGGAGCAAAAATAAACAAAGCTTTGCTTTACATATTCCATACGATTTTCCAATAACTCTGCTATAAGAGAGAAAAAAAAGGATTTTTTTTATTTTCCATATCATCGTTAGGCTTTACCACTGGCTCATTAGTGGTTAAGCTGGTTTACTTAGTCTGACTTATAAATCTGCGTTCATGAGTATTATCCGGCCAATAAAAGGTTTGTCCGACAAGAAAAGTTTCAGTAGTAGAGCCGAGTTTGATAATCCGCAGTGTTTACACTCACATGCCTCGGAAAGTAAGTAAAACCGGTGATCCTGCGGCTGAAATTACTTCTACATTTTTCACAGACCCGGGAAGTTTCTATCTTAAGCCGTTATCAAGCTTCGAGTATAGAACTATTTCTGAAAATTTTTCTTTCACATTTTTTGTCAATTTTTAACTAATGTTTTCATTACATACACACTCTACTTCTCGAGGAGCAAGAAAATAAAGCTAATGGACTTCGATCACTTCAGATTACTCTCTCTCTACTCTCATAAATGTGAGACAATCATGTCTAAAAGACGATTGAGTTAAAAAATGCCTATTTACTCTTATTTTGAAGATGCTCGAGTTAAGTATACCAGAATACACGGAAGCTGGTAAACTGTTCCACACCCTAGTACTACGAACAGAAACGTTCAATTAAAATTCTGAGTGAGCCAATGTACTACAGAAAAATAGAACAAAAAATTTTAGTTCCAAAGGCTTGTGGCGCATTGGTATTGTCAACATTTCCTACAGCGCCAATGTTGCCCGTCTACCTATCGATTTTATATATCGATTATAAGAATGTTATATACGACATTGATTATAATAATTATAACATTAAAAGACGTTATAATAAGTATAACATTATGAACAACAAAATATTGTATAAATATCGTATAAATAGTCCATCTAAATTATAATTCTTAATTAGAATAAATAAATTAAAAATATAAAAAAAGAGAAAATAAGTCAATAAATTAACATATCATATACATAATATCCTAATAATTTAACAGTATTTGGTAGTATAATGAGCTTATTTTATTTTAATATTAACCAACTTTTTTTAAATTTAAAAATATACACGTAATTGTTTTGTTATAATTAATCGTATATTGATATGGCGTAATTTCTGATGCCACCAGCTGAAAACTAGTTCCGTATTTCAAGTGAGCTATATCGAAACATACATCGTTTTGCTACACAACATTATAAAATGTGAAATTTTAATTGTCATTTGTGGTTGGCATTAAAAAAGTATCTTTATTTCTATAAAATGGGTTGCAGTGTAACGCATATGCATAAGCTTTATACTATTTAAAATATATATATCAGAAAAATATATAGGTAGGCGGATGAGCCGATGGTAAGTGGTAACCATCGCTTACATCGCCAATGCGCCACCAACCCTGGGAACTAAGATGCTGTGTATCTTGTGCTTGTAATTAAACTGGCTCACTCACCCTTCAAACCGGAACACAACAATACCAAGTTCTGCTGTTTTACGATAGAAAATCTGATGATTGGGTGGTACCTACCCAGACGAGCTTGCACAAAGCCCAACCACAAATGAAAAAAAAGGTTAGCCAGTAGTAAATAGACCTATAACAATGTAAAAATCTTGTTTTTAAAATCAACAAATATTATAACTTCAGTTTAATGTTAGATATCAAAACAAAGCATTCCTACTTTACAGTAAACGGCGATAGAATAACCCACACAGGCCTTTTTTGCTTTAAAAACGCATAAGTACGCCCCGAACGTAAGAGTACCCACTAAAAAATCAGCGGTACCATTTCCGTTTTAACGGGGAGCGCCACGGGATCGCTTGCGCTTGCTGCCGTGACGCTCTGACGGTCGAAACCCATACAGGCCTGAACGAAACCCTACAAGGTAAGTGATATATTGACATTTACGCATATTTTACATTTTATGTTAAATTCGACTTATTAGTCATATTTCTTTCTTCTGGAATTGTCTTATAAGAAATGCATTCTACTTTTTTTGTCAACCATGATTGTTATTATTTATCGGACGACCAGCAGACCGTGAAATAACTCAATCAAGTGTTTAACTTGTGTTGTGTTATTAAAGTGAGCTTCACATAATGCAACTAAAATCGAGAAAATAATTACCATCTGCACTTTAACACATAATTGAAGGACATATAATTGAGTGTTTTTTTTATACTTGAAGAGTAACAGTGCATACCGAATAATAGTAAAGAGATATTGTTTTCTATGACAGCAGGTTCAAATATATATATATTTATTTATATATGTATATATATATATATATATATATATATATATATATATATATATGTTCAAACAAATCATTAATTACTTTAAATGCTAACAAAAGCAACTAAAAATGACAATTCAAGTAATTGTATGTTCGAAGCATCCAATCTTCGCGCCAAAAGTGATATTCTTCGTCTATGACGGGCGATGACGCACTTTTCTTTTTTTTTAATATATTCCGACACAAGTAACTGATACATTAGGTCGAAGATTTTTAAGAATTGACTGACAGTACTTGCAAGGTAAACAAACCACTTAAGCTGTCTTATTATATAAAAAACTAATTGTATTCATATTATTTTTATGAACATGCCGTGTACACAAGTTTTGGAATTTAACCTTGCTTAAAATTGCTTAAATGTTGATGTATATCTTGATTATATTGTGTTTTATGTACCTAAATAAATTGTGTCTGAGTGGTAAATATGTCTTCAAAACTTTCAAAACTTATGTCTACAAAAAGAAAATTGACAAACTTTATTACTAACAAGCAACAAAATATTTTAAGTTTATAAAATTTGTCAAATTTTACTGCTAATTATTTCACTGAAAACGCACCATAATATTTCGAAAACTTAGGATGATTACTCTAATCCAGAACCTAGCAGTTGGTCTAGCACCATGTAAGGCTGCAAATCCTGATAAGCTGGGTTCAAATTCATGGTCAGAGAAAAACAATTTAGTAGTAGGTTTTTGTCAAAAAAAATCTTCGTAGCTGCCCAACCAAGCACGTACGACCGTTAAGAAATAATATCATCAACAGAAAAGTTACTAGAAAATACTGTTATATATTAGAAAGTCTTTAAATAATATATTATCATTTCTTCAGATTTCACACATAGAGTAAGATATGATTATATAAAACAAAATATTTCATTATCTCGAAGTAATTTCTACATTATTTTTAAAATATAAGCATCGATCATACACTGGCTTGTCGCTTAGTTTTTTTGGGTCAGCTGTTCCATATTTCTATTAAGCCTATTATTAAATATTGTGTAATTATTTAATTCTCAATATAAATGTTAATAATTTTATAACTGTTTCGAAAATATAGTTATAATATGCCGCCGAATCTAATGTTCCCTTGAACTGTACGGCTAGAGATACTTTATCTTAAGATAAAATATTCGAGTGTCTCTCTCGTGTGTGACACGCGTGACAACTGAGGATAATTTGGCCAAAATATATGATTATTTACTACATGGACGCTATAAGCGAGATCAGTTAATATGTCGACAGCATTTGGTTTCGAAAAGTCGGCGGACATCAACGCGCTTAAGAATTCATTTTAAAAACATAATTTAAAATAATATCTTTATTTTTTCAATTCAATTGCTTTGGCTATTTAAAAAAAAAAGAGTTTCTTAATTAATAAAGTTACATTCTAATTAATAATTCTTCAAGTGGTCAGGTCAAGATTATGTTATCATTTGCATCGGTTTTTTTTTAAATTATATTTGTCCGTTAAAAACCTTAAGTACTATCTCTTTTAAGCACGTGAGTTATCTCATCATCGAATGCAGTGAAAATATTTATCGAGATGTCAAAAATTGTGTTTAAAATTAACGACATTCAATATGAAGGCAAGTAAATTTAAATTATTTTACAATTAGTTTTACATTATTTGTCGTCAAACGTGGGCAAAACGTTATCAGATTAATGATTAACGGTAACAGTATAACAAAGGTAATCAAAAAAGTAAAATAAGTGAATGTGAGTGAAGATAAATGAAGAGCATACCTGCACACCGCACGCAGCATGCTCTTCAGAATCAATTAAAGTTCATCTGTAATTGTTGATTACACATTTTAATCGTAGTTATTAATCATTAATCTGATTACATTTCACCCACGTATATTTGTCGTTGTTATAACAAATCATTTATTATTTGACCCATAATATTATCTACAGTTCTTTCACATTGTTGTCAATTAAAAAAAACTCCTTATAAGTTTGTCTCCTAAATATAAATGTTCTATGTAGTCCCTTCTTCAACCCATGCGAATTCAGGATGGGTAGTTAGTATATTTGTAGCTTTCTATTTATAGCTGATGGAAGATATGGTCCAGATGTATCATTGAACGAGTTTATAAGGAACGTTGCAGACCTTCGAGGTACTAAAGTGATGTGCCAAGAGGGAGGATGTGGGGCTTGCATCGTTTCTGTCCGGGCCCCGTTGCCACCTTCAAATGAAATAAAATTATTTTCTGTTAATTCCGTGAGTAAATCAATTGAATTGAAACAAATTACTGGGAATGGATGAAAGTAAATATTAGTAATTTATTAATAGTTAATATATTAATTCCGCCGTTTATTCTAACTAAACTAATTTGGTCAAAAAAGTTTTTGATTATAATAAATATACTATATTTTATTGGTTTCAGTACATAGATTATGTATAAAAAGACTCTTTAATAATTAAACGTGTTTCAGTGTCTTGTATCAATCTTGTCATGTCAAAATTGGGAAATAACAACAGTAGAAGGTATTGGAAATAGAACAATTGGCTACCACGAAATTCAGACAAGACTGGCAAAGTTTAATGGCACCCAGTGCGGTTATTGTACCCCCGGATGGATCATGAATATGTACAGGTAATGCCTTTTGAAGTATTATTTTTATAGCAAGATAACATTGAATACGAGTGAGGGAGAAAGAAGATTAATATACTCTAGTAAATGTTCTTTGTGCTGTTATTATGCATAGATTTTTTTACAAAGATAAACTTCCTTTCCTTTATAAAATAAGGCATATTATCGTCTGTGGAAGACCACTCAACGAAATTTTTTTAACCAATTTCAATAAAGAGCATTATAGAGCAGTACAAGACCAATTGTTCCTCTATCTGCACTCATTCATTATGTGTATTTCAATATTTATCACATTATATTATACCATCTTATCCTCTTGACCGATTAAGGGCACGGCGGCCATTCTTAACAATGACTAGCTAATCTATGCTTTACGTACACATATCATTGTGTGTGCGCGCAAACACAAGTGCACACTCTATTCCTTTTCTTACATAATCTGATGGGACGGTAGATCGAATACCGGACTAACGGCTTTTACGTGATTTCCAAGTGACGAGACTGTAAACACTTCCAAACTAAGTTGACTATTACTGATAATTTTTCGACAGAAAACTAAATAAGCTATCTTAGTCAACAGACAGACAAATTTCAAGAGTATTTTATATAATTTTTTTTTTATTATATGCTACTTTAAACTCAGTTAGATTACACGAGCGGAATAAAAAATACGACATGTTAAAAATGAAATTTACCATCTACTCCTACTTTACTTTTCCAATTGAGTTTTTGAATTTATCATCCTCCGTTGCTTAGGTGTTCTTGCCAATTTCTTTTATTTATCTATGATATAATAAATATTTCTTTGAACTAATAATAAATTATAATTAATCTATAATCTTTATATTATACAATATATAATATTATACAATATCAGTATCTATATAATTATTTCATTATTAAATGTATTTTTGATAGTTGGATGGATTCGTAGAGAAGATTGTCAAAAAGATCATAAATCTAGATAAACAAATCTCGACTTTAGTTAGTTCCTCGATCGTAATATTTCTGTTTTGTTTTCTCAATTTCAAGTTATAAAAGTTAAATATATCAACGAAAAACGCTTACCCAACGCATTTGCCCAACGCAGTCTTAATTTTCCAAATGGAGTCTTAATTTTCCAAATCTTTTGCATTGTACGACATATTACTATAGAAATAGTCTAAAAGTTAATTACTTAAAGACATTTAATATTTGTTTAAACCCAAGATTTTAATAGTGAAGTCGAAGGTTATCTTTAAATAAAAACATATTATCTATAAAAACTTCCAGGATGTTATTATAACGAGGTTTTATAAAATAAGTCTATTATTACGATAGAATAAACTACTTTGTTTAGAATAATTCTTAAAATGTGTTTACTTGACATGAAACGTTACGATATAATTGATCTTATTTAATTATAATCATCATGACTATGTTATTTTTACATATACAGATATAAAATCAGACGAATTTAAAAGCATATTACAAGTACTTAATTTATAAACACTATTTTGACTCTTGAGTCTTAAAAAATATGGTTTATTTTCTCCTACCTAAACTCTTATTTCATTTTACATAAAGTAAAAAGTAAAAAACAGCCTGTATATTCCCAAATGACAAAGCTTTCTTCTACTCTTGACGAGGTTATTTATTCATCTACACTCCTCAAGTGCAGGATGGTGGCAGAATTTCACTCGCCAAATACAGGTTTCACAGAATATATTCACACTCAAATGAAGCACAGCATAAAACCCAATGCTGCTTTCGTGATTAATCCTCGCAATGTTTGCTTTTAATTTACGTATTTTAGCCACTGGGACATCTCAATACCTTCAACCTACATGACGTTGGCAAAAATAGTCCTCTTGCTCTGACTTATATAAATATGCCAAAAAAAGATCTGTCTTCAAATAATTAAATATCATAACACAAGTCGAGTTAATTATATATTGTTACAGTCTCTATGAATCAAAGAACAAAAAAGTCAATTCAAAAGGAATAGAGAATTCATTCGCTAGCAACATATGCAGATGTACTGGATATCGACCGATAGCAGACGCGTTTAAAAGTTTCGCAACAGATGCCGATAAAAGCTTGCTAAATAAATTACAAGATATAGAAGACATGGGGTTCTTTAAATCGTGTGCTGTTAGATGCACACAAGACAATGATTGGTGTATCTTAGATAAAGCTAATACTCAGATGATAACTGTAGAAAGCGGTAATCATAAATGGTTTAAGGTGTACAATTTAAGCGATGTGTTTAAAGCAATAGAGGAATATCATGATTATAAATTGATTGCTGGAAATACTGGTCAAGGTAAAAGGTTTTTATTTACAACTAAATCTTTATTTATAATAGAACATTATTCCACTAAACTATGTACAATCATTTTTAAATTATATATAATTAAAATAAAAAAAAATTAAAACAAAATACTAATTACAAATTAGGTTTTTATTTGACACCATTAGATTATAATTTGAATTATTTTGAACGCATTTTTATTAGCTTGATTCTACAAAATTATTCTGTAAGAATCGACTTCGTATCTCAGTCGTTCGTATGTTGAAAACCGACATGTATCCCTTAAATTTTACTATATAGTTACCGCATATCACTTTCTGACGTACATGAATTTGTTCTGCCGTAAGTTTTGAATTTATACTTATATAATATTTCTACCTTATCTACTCGTCTATATCTATCAATGTGATGTCATAGTATCAATCTTCACTCACTTCCGGACGTATATAATAATAATAATTTGATAAATTATACATATTTAGGAGCAATGACTTTTTTTAGGTGTATATCACGTAACAGAATATCCCAAGAATGTTATAGATATTTTCAACGTGTCTGAATTAAAGGGATATACAATAGATGTGAATTTAATATTAGGAGCCGGAATGACATTATCAGATATGATGGATGTTTTTATCAAATTAGCAAAGGAAAATGAAGATTTTGCATATTTGAAAGAATTTTATAATCATATGGACTTGGTTGCACATATCCCAGTTAGAAATGTAAGTAAATTGAAAATAATTTTGAAATAAAAAGCTGTTAAAGTTCCTTTGTCAGAATGAGGTTACAATGCAAATGCTTAGGTTATGCTCTGCTGGAAAGTCATATAACTCTACAAAATACCTTTTCCACTAACAGTAACTATATTTTTGGGTAAGTAATTTATATTTACTACTAGGAATTACATATCTAAGAACACACACAAAAGCAACGACAGCCATAATAAATAAAAGTATTTATCTATCTTATATTGTACTGATTTATATTTGTGTATTAATGTTGAACAACTACGAAAATATAAAGAAGCATTCAATTAATAAAAACAAAACAAAATGTTTCTGACATATTGTCCAATTCCTTACTAACGTTAAAAGTAACGAATACACAAAATGATGCAATGCAATTAAAAGTTTACAGTTTAGTAAAGATTTCTAATTCAATCACTTACTACTCGAAAGCTATTCAGTATTTTTTATTAAAATAACATAAGTGCGTATTTACTAAAAACGCTTCATTCGTTTTGTTTCTTGAGATAAATTAATTTATGTTGTTTAATTAAATGTATTACATAACAAAAATAATAAGAACAGTTTTCTTTTCGAGTGAAAATAAATTTGGACACTAAATTTTAAACCGAATTTGATCGCCATATATAATAAAGCTTATGATTCCAAATTTAAATTTTCTAATGCAAATGACAATATTTGAAGTTCTTTTTAAATATTTCAGATCGGTACTATTGGAGGAAATTTATATATGAAGTTTCTTAATAAAGAGTTCCCATCTGATCTTTTCCTACTTTTTGAAACTGTCGGAGCTATGATAACTATCGGTAAAATTCCAATCAAACTTTTTAAATAAAGACTCGATTTTTAAAATTTTATGTAATGATTCAAATTAAAAATCTCACTTAATTCCAATTTT
Source organism: Nymphalis io (assembly GCF_905147045.1). Classification (NCBI taxonomy): domain Eukaryota; kingdom Metazoa; phylum Arthropoda; class Insecta; order Lepidoptera; family Nymphalidae; genus Nymphalis; species Nymphalis io. The sequence goes on along the minus strand of NC_065894.1, from coordinate 9,990,971 downwards.
TTTCTAGCGGATGCTCCTAATAAGTTAAACACTGTAACTTTGATGGATTTTCTTAAACTTGACATGAAAGGCAAAATAATTGTAAATGTCATGTTACCACCACTCTCGCAATGTTGTTTGGTTAAAACGTTCAAGGTAAGCCCTTTGTTACATATCTAATCACTATAGGAAATCCGGTTCCTCATTAAAAAATCACAAAAAAACACCATTAAATTCAAATTATAAATAATAATAATATTGCTACTTCATTAACAAGCAGAGATAAATTAAAAATGGATCTGTAGACAGAATTATTTAAAGAGTATCATAAGAAACGCAGTTCTTATAATTGTGATTATATAAAAAACATTACTCTTCTAACTACATAATAAAATTATACGCAAAGTAAATAAATTAATGTCTAAGCCTTTCATACCAGAATCATACCAGATCTAACTGTAAAAGTATTTTCTAGATAATGCCTCGATCCCAAAACGCACATGCGATAATTAACGCTGGTTTTCTTTTTAAATTTAAACATGGTCAAGAAATACTTGAAAAAGCAAAAATAGTTTACGGAAATGTGAATCCGCAATTCGTTCATGCTACTAAAACGGAAGAAGCTTTAAAAGACAAAGATCCTTTTACTGACGATGTATTGAAAACAACTCTTGAAATTTTGTATGAAGAAATTGATCCAGATACAGCGCCACCAGAACCATCATCTAAGTACAGGAAACTATTAGCTGTAGCTCTTTATTATAAGGTAAGAACTTAACAATTTAACAGATTTTTTTTCTTCAATTTCCAACAAAACTTTTAAACTATTTAAGTCCTATTTTAACCATGTAATAAAAAAGAACATAACGGATGTGTATTAAATAATAATTTAATATACATCCGTTTATATCATTTATATATAATATACATCATTTAATTTACGTATTACATAATAAGTTATATTTAGATTTATTTCTTTTGTTTGTAATATATAAGTTGTTAAAACGTTTTACGAAAAGTATATTGCATTTTTTGCGACCCATTTTAATTTGAAAGAGTTTACTATAAAAAAGAATGATATTACTAATTAAAATATATTATATCCTGATACGTAACATACGCATTCACATATCGTATAAAGTCTCCATTCCTTTTGGAACAATAAGCTGTTAATCAAATAACAATATTTATATATATATATATTGTGTGTAATACGATTTATTATAATGATAAGTACATATAATTAAATCTAAATATTAAAACTATAATACTTATTTCCACGATTATTTTTGTAGAATAATAATAAAAACAGTAACGTTTTTTGCTAACTATATAAAATTAATGTCTTAGGCAATTCTCAGTTTATGCCCTGAAACAAAGATGGATAAAAAATACCGCTCTGGAGGAGACGTTATTAAACGTCACATTTCAAAGGGAACGCAATCGTACGATACAGATGAAAGTGTTTGGCCGTTAAACAAACCCGTGCCAAAATTAGAAGCATTGGTACAATGTAGTGGCGAGGGTACGTTTGCGAATGACTTACCAACACAAACGAATGAAGTTTTCGGCGCCTTTATAACAGCTGATGTTATCCCGGGTAGTGTTATTGCAGGATTTGATACAACGGACGCGTTTGTGAGTAGATTCTGCTACGTGCACTTTCGATCTTTATGTGAAAAAACAATAACAAATTTAAGTCAAAATTATTTTACTATATTTCAGAAGCTTCCAGGCGTTATAGCTTTTTACTCCGCTAAAGATATACCCGGAAAAAATAACTTTACCCCTACAAATGCCTTATTGCATTCGGAAGAGGAAATCTTGTGCTCAAAAGACGTAAAATTTAATGGACAACCTGTTGGCATTATTGTAGCAAATAGAGAAAAAATCGCAACAATCGCTGCTAAACTTGTCAAAATAAAATATGAATCAATGTCTAGCAAAGTGCCTCTTTTAACAGTTCAAGGTGTTTTAATGTCGGCAGAAAAAGAAAGAATATCTTTAGATAAGGTGTTAGAACCGACTGACATTGGTAATGACGTTAAGAAAATTATAAGCGATGAATTGGTTTTCGAAGCTCAATATCATTACTATATGGAACCACAAACGTGTGTCGTAAAACCATCAGAAGACGGCTTCGAAGTATACTCATCAACACAATGGCTTGACTTGACGAATGTTGCTATAGCTCAATGTCTAAACATTCCTGTAAATAGGTAAAATATCTGTTTTATATTTTATTCTCGCATTTTATAACTTTTACTAGCAACTAAAATATAATATAACATTAAACAGTACATTAAATCGATAAATAATTTATTCAATTTAAAAGTTAACGTTTAAATGATAGGTTATTTGAATATTTTTTCTTTCATTGTCATTAAAAAGTCAATCACATCAGTAAAAAATACCTAAATATAAATTACTTTAGAAAGTATGAAAGGTCACCTATATATTAAGATGTTTTCTATTCTGTTTTCAGTATAAACGTAATCGTTCGTAGAATAGGTGGAGCTTATGGCGGAAAAATTACCAGATCATCACAAGTAGCATGCGCTGCTGCTGTAGTGTCACAATTACAAGGAAAGCCTTGTCGATTTATTTTACCGCTTCAAACAAATATGACAGTCGTTGGTAAAAGAGCACCGACTTATTGTAAATTCGAAGTAAGTTTCTATTAAAACATTTTAGAAGACTGAATATTTAAGAAAATACCTACAGTTATTCTTGAAGAAAACTTTAACATAATATTCAAATTATGAATCAATCAATGATCAATTAAATCTTAGGGTAAAAACCTTAACTTCTTCTAGAGTATTATGAAATTAAAAGTTGTTATTTAAATAGGCGGGCGTAAATGGAACTGGAGAGATACAATACTTAAAAATAATTTACTATCAAGATAACGGATGTTCTAAGAATGAGAACACTTCTGTCATGACTGTCATTCATCTTCCCAATTGTTATGATTCGAAGCGATGGCATATTGAAGCGTATGGCGTACTTACGGATACGCCGTCTTCAACTTGGTGTAGAGCCCCTGGTACGTCATATTAAACAGTTATTGCATATATTATTATTTCACGTCGCGCCTTTTTAAAAACATAGATTTTAATAATTTTTCAATCAGCTGTTGGGTGAATTCTGTACATTTATGTTTTTAGCTTCAACTGAAGGCATTGCAATTACTGAGTTTATAATGGAAAAAATAGCTCACGAGCTAGGTAAAGATCCGATACAAATTCGACAAGCAAATATGAAAAAAGAGGACAATCCTATCTCCGAAATAATCGAACAACTAAAAAAAGATTCCGACTACGAAAAAAGATTACAAGAAGTGGATGATTTTAATAAATTGAATCGTTGGAGAAAACGGGCTCTCAAATTAATGCCAATGACCTATGAATTATTTTACTTTGGTCCTTTTAATTCTTTAGTATCGATATATCATGCAGACGGTTCAGTTGTTATAACTCATAGTGCTACTGAAATGGGACAGGGTGTTAACACGAAGGTAGCACAAGTATGTGCTTACATTCTTGGAATTCCGCTAGAAAAAGTGAGTGTTAAGCCTACCACTAGTTTTATATCACCGAACAGTATGCCCACTGGGGGTAGCATAGGAAGCGAATGCGTAGCTTACGCAACTATGAAAGCTTGTGAAATTATACTAGATCGATTAAAACCTATAAAAGATAAAATGAAGAATGCCACTTGGAAAGAAATTGTAGCAGAAGCGTTTATTTCTGGAGTAGATTTGCAAGCGTCATACATGTATACCACCAAGGAACCTATAAAGCCCTATGATATTTATGGCGTTGTAGCTTTGGAAGTAGAAGTTGACATTTTAACTGGGAATCATGATATCCTAAGAGTGGATCTGTTAGAAGATACTGGCAGAAGCTTAAGTCCAGAGATCGACGTTGCACAGGTAGGGCCATTTTTTAAATGACAAACTCAAAATCATCACCGGTGTTGAAATTTTATCTTCAAAATTGGGCTCAGTAGTAGCCAATTCGCTGCGTCATACACTGATTCGCAATGTTAAATCATAGTAATAAATTTATTTTCACCTTTTCGTATAGTATCTGAAACAAAAACTGTTTGAGTTTATTGTTTGATTTTTCATTTCAATGAATATTTCTCGTAGATTGAAGGTGCGTTTGTAATGGGCTTAGGATACTGGACGTCAGAGAAAATTGTGTACGATGAGAAAACAGGCAAACTGCTTACGGATCGTACATGGACATACAAACCTCCCGGCATCAAAGATATACCAGCTGATTTCAGAATATATTTTAGAAGGAACTCGAGCAATAAACTTGGAGTTTTACAATCGAAAGGTATTTTTAAATTGCTTATTAATAAGTAAACTTACAAGTTTTCAACGACTTAGCATTTTTGACAATGTATTAAATTGTCCTCGAAATCCTTTAATTCATATCCTTATCCAGCTATTCTGTAAGAACTCACTTCAATAACCCGTTTAACAAAACATTGACAACCGACTTATGGTGATATACTAAATTTTCAAAGACTTCTCGAGCACAAGACACGAAGACAAAATATAACATGAAAATTTGTTGTTTCTTACCTGGAATTGACAAAGCAAGCATCAGTTTGAATCCATGTTTTATTACTAGTAGTATTACTATACCATACACTATATATACTTATTATGTGCTCCTGTGTGTAACTATGTAAAAATACGAAAATGTCTGTGAATACATTGCATCAAAGTTATAATCAGACGCTATAATCTTAAAGGGTTACTTGTATTTTTTCATAAAAAATACAAAAAAATCACTTAAAATGGGAAAAACACTTTTATATACATTAATATATTAATTTATGCAGGTAATTAATGCAAGTAGTTCAAAAGATGTCTCGGATACAGTTAAATAAATAGTTAAACACAACGCATAGCGGTGAGACTACATTAAGTAAAAGCTTTTTTGTACGTATTTGGTAGGCGTTTCTTAAGTACAGGAAAACTGTATTTGCTCTATCAATACATATTGTATATTCTTTCACTTGCAATAATAATAATGATTCGTTTTTAAATCTTATAGCGAAACATCTCAAACAAAAATTCTCTGTCACAGTCCTTTGCTCGCTCTGTCTCTGTTTACATTTAGATAAGATTCCCTAAAATTAAAAATAAATCGTTCAATATATTAACATTACTATACCAACTATTAAAATACTTCAACAAATATAATCAATATTTTAATTAATATTTATAACATAAACTAAAACCTTTGCACATATATTTCTAATGTAAGACATATTACACGATGACTGAACCCAATCTATGACCATAATAAATATTTCATAGTAGAAGATACGAAGCTTAAATTAAAAGGGTCATCAAATATTCTCTATATAATTATGACAGACCAATTTTCGACACATTCAATCCTTCTAAATTCAGGATAATTTAAAATTCAAAATACTTATATACAACATTACATTTAGTAATGGGTTAGGCGGCGAAACAACGTCTGCGTGGGTGTGACACGGTTATCGTACAAAAACATATAAATTGACAAATAGATTGACATTCGTTCGTAAAGCCTTCTTCACTATTAGTTATGGCATATATCTATGTAGTAACTATAAATACATAAGCTGTATATTTACAATATTACTGCCACTAATACTGCCACGTATGTACTTTATAAATCGGTGTATTAGTAGAGATACGCCGATTTTAGTAATTCCATCTTTTAAATTCAAACGTAATTAAAATTAACGGCGATCCGTCGATGACGTTCAACCACAAGATGGCTGCCCGTTTGACGTTCTGCTAAAGTGACATAACAGCAAACATATGCAATCAATCTCAACTAAATATCTAAAGTCTCAATCGATGACATATATATTATTGCCGTCATATATACTCGAATCATATATATGTATATTGTCCCAGGTTCGAACGTTTGTTCGCAATACACAGTTCAGCCAGACTATATTTTCTGTTAAGTTTCCGTCTGCGTGTGAGGCCCGGAGGATTTAGGTCACTCTTTGTCTTTTTCTGTATCAAAGATAACGTGTTTTAAGGCAATTTTATGATCATCGGTTGACTAGTTAAGACGTGAAAACGTAACAAATAAACACACTTCTGCATTAATAGCATGTTTTTTTATTATATTTGGTAGAATAATTATACTATTTAAGCTGACTATGCCATTGAGTACTACATTACTTAATTGAAGCAGAATTTACAATTTATTTATTAGTTTATTTGGATATTGCATAATAATAATCAAAAAATAGTTAACGTACTTATAAAGGCCTGTCAAGTATTTAACTGGTATTCCAGTATTATCATAGCTTTTATTTCAATTTCAGCAACTGGTGAGCCAGCTTTATGCCTTGCGGTTGTTATCACGCATGCCCTACGTGAAGCGGTAAGATCAGCTCGATTGGATGCAGGATACGAAGACCATTGGATTAATATCGGTATGTTATTGTAAATCTCTATTACATACTCTCTATTACAATAACATATTATATTTAAATAAAATCTTACATGAATAATTAGATATTAGGTTAGTTACATAAAAATCCTAAATCATATTCTTTATTGTTCTATAAATTTCAGAAAATCCGTGCACAACAGAGAAAATATTCATGGCAACGGAGCACAAACTGGAGCACTTCAAATTGAAATAAATTACCTTGTATGTATGTTATCTTACTTACGTAATAAAAATGTAATTTAAACAGAATCCTTACTGTATAATATATCTTATAAATAAATTGTTTGCTGGTGTGTTCTTCTTTCAAATCAAAACAATGCAATAAATAAATATGATTCGTCCGTAGATATGGTACCATTACCATATCTGTCTTCTTAGTTTCTTCTAGTATTCTGTCAGTGTCTTAGATTAATTTTTATATCCGGAACAAAATCCACCTCTAAAAATTAAGCTGGAATACAAATAACTTAAAAAAAACTTAACCATTTAAGTTTACACGATTATGCAACAACTACATTAAAAGTAAAAATAAATAAGAGCCTAATTAGTTTATTTCACCATCTGGCCAAATGCGAATTGGTTAATACACATATACATATTTGAATAATAAACACAAATTAATCACAGGAAAATTGCTTGCGCTTGCATGGATTTGAACACACAATCATCGGTTTTGTTCCACGTATTCTAACCACCGAGCCATCTCGGGTCAACAATGAATAAATATAAAGTGAACAGTATTTTTTTATTCAACCCTATTTTATCCAAAACTGATGATTGACGTAACGATTGCGAACGAGTGTTGCGACGTGCGAAGCGATTTTTTCTTTTTAAAGAGTATGTATGTATGAATGTGTGTATGTATGTGTATATATATACATACACTTATATATATATATATATATATATATATATTTATTATAAGTAAGTTTCTTTATTCCACCAATTAAATACCTGAAATGATTTCGATGTCTGCAGTATCCTTAAAGCATTCCGAGTGACACTGGCTATAAATTTTATTTTCTATTTAACATGAACTATGTTTTGGGAGGGCAGATGTTTTTTAACTACCCATAGTTTTTTACTTAATAATTCGCTACGAACACAAGTGTACGGCTTAAGCTGAAAAATTCATTTTTAGAGCCCCCTATTTTTCAAACCCTTGCGGAATTTCAGTTGAAGGACGTCGTTTTTTTTTTTTTTTTTAACTACTTTAGCTAATAATTCACTACGAGCAAAAGTGTACGGCTTAAGCGTAAAACAGCAAAAAACTGAGCCGTGTAATTTTCAAGGCCTAACGTACTTTTAGTTGGGGGACCGAAAACACACTTTTACGGGATGAAACTGAACATAATATTGGTTTTAGTGATTATCTACCTTATATTACCTTAGTACTATTTTTTTTAATTTTTATCAAATTTTTTGCCCAATTTGGCTTATTTCTGCACTGACACAAAACCATTGTAAAGCATCGAGTTTAATTTTTTCATCGGATGTATGAAACCTTATTTACACTTAACTTCTTTTTACAAATGGAACAATATACACCGATACTTTCATAATTCTCGAGCATTACTTACCACATTTCGTCTCTTAGCAATTATTTGGTCACAATATACCATAAACTAAGGCAATTCAAAAAATTACCTCTATGACATTATGTACTCATCATCATCAGGAATCATTTGTGTTTCTTGAATTTTTTCTTACCACCAACCAGCAGCACCCTCGTCGTAGTAGAACTCCACGTCCCTGATCCTGACGGCATACTACCGTGACGGCTCAATGGCTAGCCAGCCTGTGCAAGACTTCCGCCGCGAGTGTTTCGAACTCCATCTGGACGCATTTCATTATTTCCTTCCACCTTGGTGTTTTGTAAGATAAATATCAACAATTCCTATTCTAACAACTTTTGGAATTATTCGCATACAATAATATACAGTTTTGAGAGCATGTTAATTGTTTTGTTTTTCCACTAAGACTTAAGTTTATAATGATAAGGAACATATATTAGAAACGAAAATAGACCACGATTTTCATATTAACGTCCTATATACTTTTTTGTCTATTAAGATTCTACTAATTAAAAATGAATAAAAAATTAAAAATATATATAACAATGGAACATTTTATAAATTTAAATAAATTCCTATTTTAAAGTTAATAAAAGCCTTTTTCTAAATTTAAATTGATTTTGACTGCATTAGCTGTGAAGCTAAACTTTAAAAAAATGAAGTGAATAAAGCTTTTAAAGAAAAACAAGGTAAATGAGGTGTATACCTACTTCACTATAAATAGTTTAAAAACATTATTGGAAAACACTTGGTATGAAATATTCAAGATCTCGCCCCATTCGTTAGTTTGACGCGATCTAATAAAAAAATCATATCTTCACTCCTTTGTGAGGAAAATATATGGTGTACGTTTGGAATACTAAACAATTTTACCTACTCCCTTTTTATTTGTTTATTTTATTTATTACTTTTAATTAATATTAAAAAACATAAATATTCTCAAGATGTGATGATGATCGTTTTTTTCTCAAAAACATTTTATGTCAAACCACCATTTCACAAAGTCGATGATGCTGGGTCGTAGTTGATTTAAAAATACCTATACACTAAACTAAGTTAAGCTAAAGTTAAGGTTTATCTTATTGTTTTCATAATTGAGTCAAAGAATGAAACAATTTTTCATTCGTGAAAAGTCTCTGAAAGAATCAGTACTAATAAAAGTGTCCACAAGGGTTGATTTTAGGTTCTATTCTATTTCTTATGTATATTTATAAATAATCTTCCATTCCACGATACATGTGTTTGATATTTAGTATTATTTGTTAATGAAGTAAAGGTAAAACTTATAAAACCAAGTTCCCGCCTCCGCAGTCAAAACATCCTTCCTGGATCTATGACATACGATTCTTACAATACAATCCCTCAGGCTCTTTTACTTTAAAAAAATAGTACATTTAAAGCTTTTACTACTTAATTACTTTCCGAAACAGATGGGACGCCAGTTCTTTTCAACTAAGTCTTTACGTGATTTCCGAGGCATGGGTGTGTAGACACTGGCAATTTTCAGACTCCGAGTACAAAAAACCCAATATTTCTTTATGGACCCAAACTGGAGCTTAACCCCAGGAATTATAAGCTAAGCACTATAATAACAAAGCAGTTGACACAAAATTATATATATGAAAAACAAAACCATGCAGTATTCGTTAACGGACCGGTTGGCGTAGTTGGTAGATATTTGCCTTACATGCCGAAGGTTATGGGTTTGATTCCCTCCCAAGACGGACATTTGTGTGCATGAATATGTCTGTTTGTCCTGAGTCTGGGTGTAATTATCTATATAAATATGTATTTACAAAAGAAAAGTAATATATGTAGTATATCAGTTGTCTGATTTCCATAGTACAAGCTCTGCTTAGTTTGGGATCAGATGTGCGTGTGTGAATAACGTCCCAGGATATTATAACATTCATGCAGAATATATAAATAATTGTATGTAATATACCAACTTTCCAAATCTTTTTCCAGATGTAGTTTTTTCATTTAATCTTTCAAATGATCATTTAAAAGGATTATGTTTTTTAACTTCCATTGTAATAGTTAAGAAAATTATACAATTAAACTAATATTTCAACCCAATAAGGAGGAACCTAAAACATGAACCACGACGAACGGATGTTAAAGTTAATAATTACCTTAATTATAGTATGGCGTTGCGTTTTACTATTGATTTTATGCCGCTTATTATATAGTTTATATATAAGTGATAAACGAACGACATCTCAGTCGCCTTTCTATTGGTGGTTCTGGATGAAACATATAAGTCACTTGCACAAACACATATATACATAAACAGATCCAAGCACAGGGAGTTTGATTTAAATTTTGATAGAGTTTGATTCCCACTGAGTTTCTCGTCGTTTCTTCTTGGTAAAATCCACATTTCGACCGGTATATGTATATATTAAATTTGTAAAATTACAAGTGCTTGTGTTAAGAGCCTGCTTGAATAATGTATATAAATTGTCTTCATTAATATATAAATAAAGGGAGAAACTTGTTTTCATAATGTCGAATGTGATAAGCTAGGTTAGGTATTAGTAATTAAGGTAGACGTTAAATAAGTTTTAGGTATCCTATAAATATTTGTTTATAATGTAGGCCATCTGATAGTAAGTGGTCACTACGGTCCATAAATATAGGCGCTGTAACACATGCGCCAATGCGCCAGCAACCTTAGGAACTCAGATATTATGCCCCTTGTGCCAGTAGTTATATTGAGGTTCAATCACATTTCAAGCCGGAACACAACAATACTAAGTATTGCTGTATAGTAATACAATATCTGATGGGCTTGCACAAAGCCTAACCATCAAATGTCAATTATATACATACCTATATATAACATACAATTTATTTCGTTAATAATGTGACAGAGCCATAATATATTAAGAAAAACAAGAAAAGTGGAACTCAAAACGCCAACGTGCTAAAGACTGGAAAAAAAATTAATTAAAAAAAACTTATGAGCTAAAAATCACTAACAGATTTATTTTGCCATATTATCAAAAAAATCATAGACAAATTTTCTTACCGCAACAACGTCATATATTTTTTATAGAATATGCAGGCGGACGAACATATGGGCAAATAGGCCACCTGATGGCAAGTGGTCACCAACGCCCAAAGACATTGACACTACAAAAAATGTTAACCATCGCTTATTACTAATGCGCCACTAACCTTGGAAACTCAGATGTTATTTCCCTTATGCCTTTAGTAATTACACTGGCTCACTCACCCTTCAAGCCGGAATACAACAATACGAAGTACTGCTGTTTAGCGGTAGAATATCTGATGAGTGATTGGTACCTACCAAGACGGGCTTGCACAAAGCCCTACCACCAGTAACTACTATTATTACTACATAAAAAAAAAGATTTTGACTTTGACTTTTGACCATAAAGTTAAGTCAATTCTTTATTTATTTCTAGGTACGTTGTTGCAATGTGTTATTTACTAAGTAAGAATTAAAATTTTCTTACTTTTTCACAGCTCTGGCGTGTTCGATGAAGTCATTGTATACAAAAATAAATGTTTATAAAATTAATATTAACCTACCCAGACGAGCTTGTACGAAGCCCTACTTCCAGTAAACCATATATTATTATTATTATTTAACGGCTCCAATTGTGAGTTTGTAATCCCTAAAGCAGCATTGTGAAATATTACCAAAATCGAATGAATAATAATTAATAACCTAAGAAGACGTAACAGACAAACAAAACATCTAACCCTAGCTGATAACAACAGGCTGTTACTTTCCCTCGATATGAAGCAATTCAGAATAATTTCAAATAAATCTTTTTTAATAAAACGTTAATAACAAGCTAGTTTTTTTCCTAATTGCGGGGAAGTATGACGTATTTGCCTCCAGCTAACGATACCATTGGTCTAGGGGCGGTGACGGTACTGTCACCAAAGACAAGCCTTTTATTATCATTTTTTTTTGTAAATAAAACTCTCTTCTCTAACGACAGAATATCATAGCTCAAAATATGATGAACAGTTCAAATACTGTCTGAGCTTAAGATTTGTAATATGCACCTTCACGTTGCTAATTCAAGACGTTGGATAGCTTTGGGTAGCCTTGGGTATTAATAAGAATATAATGGATGATTAAAACATTCACTTGCTTAAAGACACTCTTGATAAAACATTGTTAATTATTATACGCCAAATTAAACCAACAATAATAGCTTAACTCAAGATACGTCCTGTTTTGAAAAATTGAATTCAAAGCAAGTGCAACTTATAAATCTCAATTAATACACGTTACAAAGGTAGCAAGTCTTACTGTGTTGTCTCTTTCCATTCCGTATAATATATTTTTTTTAAAAAAGATACTCGAAAATACTTCTACTTATTGTAATAGAAATTTTGTGATCTTGAAAATTTCAAAAATTTATTTTTCAAATTTTTAAGCACACATAAATATGACAAGATAATGGCAAGAGCAATATTTATTATTCTATAAAAATGTAGAAATAAATTCTCTTTGTGAATGTACAACTGCACCCCGCCCATAGAAAAGCGTTGCAGCGTTTCAAGTAAACCACCAGCTGTCTCCGAGTACACACCATCGCAAGTACGTATATTTGTATACGTTATGTAAGGAAAAGCAAATAGTTATATAAATTATAAACGTGAGAAATTAAAAATCCTTAATATTCTTTATTGATTTAATACATTCTACCAACCTTCCGAGTTTTGAGAATAACTGTAATTAGTGCAAAAAATGGAAAAGAGAAGTTAATCAATCATTTAATACACTCACTTTGGTAAGATAATCATGTGTATATATAATCATGTGTAATTATATATAGTTTAACATGTCTAAAAAATTATCATTATATAAAGCGTAATATGAAGGGACTAATATAACATGTATATGTGATACTGCTGGTTTAAAAGGATCTCTCCTCTTGAGAATAAAGTTAAGTGCTTGTTACTACGCTTGCTCCAATGCAACCCACATTTGGTATACTCGATAAGAATCACAAATTTATATGAAATTTCATCCGTCAATTTTCCTCACGATATTCTCCTCCACCGCTGAACATGTAATAAATTACAAGCAAAAATTACGCACAAGAAAAACTCGGTGATGTTTAACCGAGTTTTAACCCGCAATCATAGATTATGTTTTAATTAAATTTTAATTATCTATTATACATTTTTGTAAATTAAAAATAATGTTACTTATTGCCTATTCCACAATATAATATAATTGAGTTCCATGTGTAAAATTCGTGTTTAAAGTGTGGCAAACAATTATTAAAAGCCGAGATGGCCCAGTGGTAAGAACGCGTGAATCTTAACCGATGATAGTGGGTTCAAACCCGGGCAAGCACCACTGAATTATCATGTGCTTAATTTGTGATTATAATTCATCTCGTGCTTTACGGTGAAGGAAAACATCGTGAGGAAACCTGCATGTGTCTGATTTCACTGAAATCTGCCACATGTGTATTCCACCAACCCGCATTGGAGCAGCGTGGTGGAATAAGCTCCAGTACCTTCTCCTCGAAAAGAGGAGAGGAGGCCTTTAGCCCAGCAGTGGGACATTCACAGGCTGTTACGGTAAACAATTACTTTATTAGTGTAGTAGATTACAATCTCAACGATATATTAACTGACAGCAACAACGATCATATTTTATTACTAGCGGTGAATTTATTATCTATTAACATTATCAAATATGTGATATTAAAATAAGAAATAGAATAGAATATGTTTTATTGTACACCAAAAGAGTTACAGAAACATACAGTTTTAAACACAAACATAAAAAAAAGAAAACTATTAATGTACAAAAGGTCTTATCGCTAAAAGAGCAATCTCTTTCAGACAGCCTTTGAGTTGTTACGTATAGTATATCATTTATTACCTTCATTATTTTTGGTAGGATTTCATAGCTAATAAAACCAACATTACAACTTTCAACTTCCTCAATAGTAATCCTCAATACTTTTTTTTGTTTTTTTATTTTTTTTTATTTTATCCGTATGGATTTTGTCTTGAACAATCAAGGCAGTTTTAATATTCTAAAATATATTATTATTATTTGTATATAGATTTAATTGTAAGGTCAATATTAGTGAAACAATATATCTAGACTCGATATGATATTTTACTTATTTCAATAACATATATTAGTGTTCATACTTATCTGGTAACAATGAGATTAAGTATGAAATCACGAAAATAACCACAATCGTGATTATATTTGTCGATTTAGAACTGAAATAAAAAATCTAAAGCTTCTATCTTCTCTTTAATCATTTTAATTAGTTTTTTTCTTGTCTGGCGTATCTATGCCAAATATTCAGCCAACGTCCCGAATAAAATAGGTGACACATATGAGCCGAGATGGCCTAGTGGTTAGAACACGTGAATGTTAACCGATGATCGTGGGTTCAAACCCGGGCAAGCACCACTGAATTTTCATGTGCTAAATTGTGATTATAATTCATCTCGTGCTTGACGGTGAAGGAAAACATCGTGAGGAAACCTGCATGTGTCTAATTTCATTGACATTCTGCCACATGTCTATTCTACCAACCCCCTGGAGCAGCGTGGTGAAATAAGCTCCAAACCTTCTCCTCAAAAAAAATACATGAGAACAATTTGTTTCAAATTTGGATGTGTTTAATGATGATGACTAGGAACGATGAAACACGACAATAGATATCTAGAATAACATTATAATTATAGAATGAAATAGAACTTACAAATAAAATAAAAATATAAATAAAATAAAATTATTTCTTAAAATGACTACAATTTGTTACCACAAAGAAAGCAAATCAAAATGCTTAAAATTTTATGTGGTTATATTATAAGAGTGAACCAATCACAGTCGATTATGTCAATTCATCAATCGAACTCAGCATCAGTCAATCAATCAATCATTCAACCGAACAACAAAACTTTTCGCCGAATTGTTGTATTTTGGCTGTTTGCAAATGA
Organism: Nymphalis io; assembly: GCF_905147045.1. NCBI lineage: Eukaryota > Metazoa > Arthropoda > Insecta > Lepidoptera > Nymphalidae > Nymphalis > Nymphalis io. The sequence goes on along the minus strand of NC_065894.1, from coordinate 9,975,958 downwards.
ATATTAAGTGTAATCCACATCAAAACACAATAACTAAACCCCAATATAAATAAATATTTCATTCTCTTTTCTTTAACTTTTATAAGTAAGCTAAAGTATTCAACATTTTATGACGTCGTCAAATCTATTTTTTTCCAATTACCTCATTATTGCAGTGTGATAGGCTTCAACCGACGTCAAATGCGTGAGAACAGCCCAGCGGTATCATATTAATCATTGAAATTCTTTTTAATATTCTTTCATATAAAGTAATTTTATAGCATAATTACGTTTAAAAATTTGCAGCCCCCATTATACTTTAATATATAGTTTTTTTTGTTTTAAAAAATGAATTCAATTAAAAATGATCTAACCCTAAAATTATTAAATACAACGTATATACAAAATTTCATGATTATCGGTTGAATATTTCAATTCAATTCGATTTTTTTATATGTAAATATGGAGTTACATTATTGATATGTACCTCAGCCGCCGACTTTTAAGCGAAACAAACAAAAAAACTCACTTTCGCATTTATAATATTATTAAAATAATGTGATATTGTGATATTAAGAGGTGACTCTAAACGTGTTAAACGTGTTGTCAAACCCTTTATAAAACTATAAATAGTTAACCGACCTAATAGTAATCCTTACCGATTACGATCACTGCGATTATTCTTAACGGAGAATTATAGCCAACTGCTCAGGAGATATTACGGATTTTATTAAATTTGTGCTGGATTTCAGGTGCACTCACTATTCCAAGCCAACTTTTAAACTTTGGGTTGCTACTGCAAATTTCTTGACAGACACCCGATGCTCCAGCCAGGACATTAGGAACTGTAATCTTATAAGTTAGCCACAACACGGCAGAGGCAGAAAAATAATTACCCATACAAATTTATATCACTAAGAACGATTCAAGAAGAATTCGTCATTAAAAGCTTTTAAAAATTATATCTAATCAAATAATATTATATTTTTGAAAGGCAACGATGCAGTTACCGAAACACCTAAAGATAGCTGCGGGTTGCGCCGGAGCGGCCATATTTGGTATACTCTTCGGCTGGGTAATCTTTCCGACCATATTGAAAAGTCAATTAAAGAAGGTAAGATTTATAAATCAATATTTCTTTAAATTTAAAATAATCACTATAAAAAAACTAACATTAAAAAACTAACACACGTTTTTATGGAAAAAATAATAATTATAGGTTATTTACAAACCATAAAACTTCAATCAAAATACTATAAATGATGGTTACAAGGCAGTAATTAAATTATATCGCCTGATAGCAACACACGGACGTTTAATTAGGGTAATTTCTATATTAGGACAAAAAACTATTGAAATATAACACAAATAGAAAAATATTAATTTTCATACTTGAATGACTTTAAAGTAGGATCTAGAGTCCACGCCTATCATTTTTAGCTTATTATATAATTTATTGCCTAATTAATATCCTTTGGAAGATTTATTCCATTTTGGGAAACACATGCTATTAAAGAGAATACTTTTTTGATACTTTAATCTTGCACACCATTCCTCAAGAAACGTTATAACATTAGACGAAAGATAAACACGGAGAGTGATATCATTTACTAACTAATTAGCATCTGATTGAAATTAAACTACCTTTACGCTAGTATAATAGCATGAGTGGAATACCTGCTTGATACTAGCATAATGTACAGTGCTTAAGAAATGAAACGAATCTATATCAATATATATTTATATATACGATATTTACAATTTTTTATTAACTTTGATAACAGAATTAACTTTTAATTTGTGAACTAACCAAACTTTAATGTAATAATGTGACAAGATTTTATTAAATTATGTTAAAACTTATCGACAAAGCCGGCATAAAATTACATAAACTATATCGAAATTAATCCGATTATCGGGTGACATCCTTAGATATCAGATTGTATATAGGATATTATATACATATGTACATACGTGGTATTGTTGTGTTATGGTTTGAAGGGTGAGTGAGCCAGTATAATTACAGGGACAAGGGACATAACATCTTAGTTCCCAAGGTTGGTGGCGTATTGGCTATGTAAACGATGGTTAACATTTCTTACAATATCAATGTCTATGGGCGTTGGTGGCCACTAACCATCAGGAGGCTCGTCCGACATCCTATTCTATAAAAAAAAAAATTTAGTGACTGTGGCAGTTGACATATATACTAACATTTTTATAACATAATTTAAAACTACAGTTAAAAGTCCCGTCGATTTTAGAACAAATTTAAGACGTAAAAAATGCTTACCTACTACCATTAAAAAAGCATAATTTACTTTTATATAATATACTTACTTTTATGCATAAGTTAGTAATGTATTGTGTTAGCCCGTCTAGATTCTACCTCGAAATTGTTCTATTTCTGATTTCGAGCTTAAAGGGTGAGTAAGCCGATGCAGTTACAATCATAAGGAACACAACATCTTAGTTCCCATAGTAAGCGGTATGACGGTATAAGCAATGTTTAATATTAATTGTAAAGCCAATATCAAGGGCGCAGGTAACCACTGACCATCAGATGAGTCATTTTCGTGTCAGCTTTCCTAATTTAAATCTTGTGACGAACTTACTAAGTACAAAATGAATTTACCTTGAAATTCTCTTTATTATTAAAATGAAATACAACAAACTTTAATTATATCAAACGTTTCATTGAAATTGATATTGCGATACCAATGTCTAGAAAATTATTACTTTCTGCTTGAGTTCCGTTCAGCTAAGCATAACAGGAAAACCGAAGTTTCCTTTTCAGTCATAAATACTTGTATTAAGCAACTTGACGCAACGTTTGGTATACAATCAAAACATGAATATGTAAAACCTTTCGCCATATTTTGACGTTTTTACTATCAACATAAGCTTTATTTTAAGTATGGTTTACAAAACAGGTAAATTGTAAAAAAATATATTTATTTTCAAAAGACTAACGTTTTTAATAAGACGCTTAAAATATCATAACAGAGTTTGCTGTAAAAGAAACAGGCTGTTAATGTCCCACTGCTGGGCAGAGGCCTCCACACTGAAACAGGGCCCAGGGCACCACTTTAGCCTTATTCCTTATTTGCGCGATCGATAACCCTCCACGGCACAATCGTTCATAAACTAAAGTGTTCTGTGAAAATTGATACAATGTTATTTTGTTTCGTACAATGGGATATAACCATTTTTATCGAACGAAAAATCGGCCTGAATGCGATTGGGTCTGCACACACTATCAGCTTCCCGGTACATTGATTGTTTATTTCTTATATATATTATTATATAACACAAAAACATAATTCTATTAAACATAGAATCCTACTTTGCATTGCGTCCATGCAGATTTGTAAAAAAATTACTTTTATTTGGTAAATAACATCAATTACCGTGAAAAAAGTGGCGACGTTAAATGTTAGTATTTACAATTAATAAACATTATAGGAAATGGCGTTATCAAAGAAAACGGACGTGCGCATGATGTGGGAGAAAATACCTTTCGCACTCGACTTTAAAGTATACCTCTTCAACTACACGAATGCTGAGGATGTGCAGAAAGGAGCCTTACCTATTGTGAAGGAAGTCGGACCTTTTTATTTTGAGTAAGTATTTGTATGGAGTATTTCGTATCCAATTAAGGAAATACAAACTCTTTAATGGGACACCATATGTATGTTAGAAATTTATCTATTAAGGAAGACAATGAATATTATTATGTAAAATTTAAGAGTCATATGCTCATTTGCTAGAAATATTTATTATGTACAATATCCAAATGATTAGTTTTTATGAAATTATCTTTTAAGACTATGTAGCCTCAATCCTGTTCCCGTATAAGCGCGGCTGTTAATGGAAAATCTACGACATTTACTAATTTCTCATGAGTTCCCACAAAGGAACATTTCCAAAGTTCTTGAGAATAATAACAATCATTTGGACTTCTAAATGGTGGTAGGAAATTAAAATACATGTATGTATATATGAAACAGGTATCCCGAATTTATAGAAACATCATCACATAAGTATTAAAATATGCTAAAATAACACTTGTGCAGGAGAAATAGAATCTAAAATAGCTCGAAAGTATTATACTTTTACCGAATAGTTTTAGGTTGTCATTATTCTTAACGACATCAAGCTAGTTCAATTTTCGTGTGAAGATAAACATAGTTCTTAACATTATTAGAGCTGTGGCTTTACCCATAAAGATAATTTACTGGTGGTAGAGCTTTGTGCAAGCTCGTCTGGGTAGGTACCACCCACTCATCAGATATGTTACCGCAAAACAGCAGTACTTGGTATTGTTGTGTTCCAGTTTGAAGGGTGAGTCAGCCAGTGTAATTACAGGCACAAGGAACACAATATCTTAGTTGTGGTTCGTCTGGGTTCCCAAGGTTGGTGGCGCATTGATGATGTAAGCGGTGGTTACCATCAAGAAACCACTCGTAATTGCGTAGGTCGTAATTGAAAGCCAAATATGAAAAAACATCACATACGAATATAAATGGATTTTTTTCTATATTAAATATTACTAAATAAATTATATCGAACAGTTTCGTATACTCAATCAAGTAGTTAATTTGCAAGTAACAATGTACTTTATATTTATTCTAACATACACCATATGTCATTAGGTATAAGTTTATTAATAAACAAAAAATAACCATTTCACATACAATTCTAACAATTAAAGTCCCAAAAGCCTGATAAATAAAAAAAAATCGAGCTTTATAGCTCGAAAATCGAAAGTCTATAGATTCGAAACACAATTTTGTGTGATTTTTGGCTACTTTCTGAAAATATGCAAATTGCATTGCAGTTGCAGTTATTACCAAGTATTTCATTGGAATCGACAATTTATCCAGTGGCTTTCTTAAAAATATATAAATGTTTGTTTTCTATAGGGAATGGAAAGAAAAGGTAGATATTGAAGACCAAGATGATACAGACACGATAAATTACAAAAAACTCGATAAGTTTTACTTCAGAAAGGACCTGTCTGGACCAGGATTAACGGGAGAAGAAGTATTGGTTCTACCTCATATATTTATGCTGGTAAGAATTATTTTATACAATATTTGAGTAGTATAACATGAATGAATGAAAAATAATTCATTAGCGTTCAGCTAACGTCGTAAGCTAAAAACACAGAAAACTTAGTATAGAGAATAATAGAGAATGTTGACATTATATTAGATAATAATTATTAAGTAGATTGTGGCTAAAAAATATAAAAATTCCATGATGTCTTCTCAAAATTCCATTACCAAACAGTTTTTGGGCTGAACAAAATCTTTTCGTGGCGTAATATATGTATTCCATTTTAGACATATAAAAATGTTCGTAAATATGAAAGGTTTCATGTTGTTGTTGACTATCGTTCTGTCTATGAATGGAACTGAATAAATATTTTTTACATAGATACTATGAAGTACAATACCTTTTCCAAACCTTTTACGAAACCTCTTGAATATATGTCCCTCTAAAATATATCTGAAATAGTTTGTACACAAATCTCTAAGATGTTTAATGAGAATATTGTTATTGTCTTATTCTTTCATATTCAAGATAAGTATTTAAATAAACATTTGCTAACTACTACTTGTAACTTTTATAAAACACGTTTCTTTTACAATTTGCAATAAATATATCAATTATTATAAAATATATCAATTATCATAACCTAATAATTTATCTTGGTATTGTTTAATCATCATCATTTCTGAAGACAATTATTTCAAAATAAATAATTTAAAAAAAATTGACATAGTGATCTTTTGTAATAATAATAATTCTGTAATTATAAATAGTATGTAATTATTTTCGATACCAAGTATTTAGTATTTTTCAGGGATTGACCACAGTAGTATATCGAGAAAAACCAGCTATGCTTAGCATGCTGGCAAAAGCTCTGAACGGTATATTTGACAGCCCAAGTGACGTTTTCATCAGGGTGAAAGCCTTAGACCTTCTTTTCCGTGGTGTTGTAATTAATTGCGCGAGAACCGAATTCGCTCCGAAGGCAGTGTGTACAGCGTTGAAGAAAGAAGCGGCGGAACGCTTGTTATTTGAACCTAACAATCAGTATAGGTTTTCTTTGTTTGGTCTGGTAAGTTTAGTAAAGATAACCTAAGAATAAAAAGATTTTGAAATATGAAATATGAAAATGTTTCTAAATAAATTGTTTTTTTTTTCGTATATACAAGTAACGAATATAGAATTTTGTAAATAACAGCCCGTAAAACTCCATTCTTTAAATCCCTATACTGTTTATTTGTGTTTGTTTTTTTTGCTGACACGTGCGGGTTTTATCGCGTTGATTTCCTTCACAGCTATGAATTTATAAAAACAAACTAAACAGGGAGCCAATTCTACTAATTTATAACGGTTACGATACGTCCCCGGTTCTATTCCTCACAAAAATAAACCTCAGTTGAATCGTAACTAGAAGCCAATTCTACTTTTTTATAACGGATACCATACGTTCCCAAACCACTCGATTCCAATTTTTACTAAAACGCAATTGGCTCGTTATATTAGTAGAATAGAACACCGTTAAACAACGATTATGTTTCGACTCGATTGCGATAAAGTGACAATTTGTTAGCAGAATTTTCCAATGGGTGCATAATTAAAATGAAGTCCTACTTTTCAATTAAGGTCATGTTTATTACATTTATGTTTTATAAGTTCGCAATAATTTTGTATTATTGCGTTATTCATATCATGACTTCAAAAGGGAGCTTAGTAATTTGTGTATTCTATAGTAGAATTAGTAGATTTTATCATTAAACGTAGGCAAGATAAGAATATGAATAAATATTACGTGGATCTTAATCTAGAATTGCAGTTTTTGAAACTGCTACTTTAGCTTGAACATGGAATGTTGGCGAAGTTCATAACATATATATTAAACTTTAACTGTTCTATTTAAAAGTAATAACATTTTTACCAGCGTAATGCGACTGTAGACAAACACGTGATCACTGTGAAGCGAGGCATTAAAAACGTCATGGATGTTGGTAAAGTGGTCGCTATTGATGGTAAAATGGAACAGGATAATTGGAGTGACCATTGCAATGAATTTGAAGGCACAGATGGCACCGTGTTCCCACCATTTCTAACTGAATTCGATAGGTTGCAGTCATTTTCTGGAGATTTATGCAGGTAACTCTTTAATATCTTAAGGAGCTAATAATACTTTGAAATTTCAGTAGTTAAACAAAAATATGTACCTACATCCAAAGCTGTCGATAATATCGCAAAATCTTATTTTGTTAAAAAAAAATAACTTAAAAATCATCAGCTTATATCAATAAATATAATTTTAATATATTAAAATATTGCACAAGATTAATCATTTTTTTCTTTAATATAAATTTTTGTTACCAGAACGTTTAAGCCCTGGTATCAAAAGAAGAGCTCATATCGTGGCATTAAGACCAATCGATATATAGCCAACATTGGTGACTTGGCTAACGACCCAGCTCTTCATTGTTACTGCGAAGAACCAAACAAATGTCCTCCAAAAGGTCTCATGGACTTGGCAAAATGTATTGGCGTACCAATGTATGTCTCATTGCCACACTTTTACGATTGTGATCCCGAATTATTAAATAATATAAAGGGTTTAAATCCAGATGTCAATGAACATGAAATTGCAATTGACTTTGAACCAGTAAGTATATTATTTGCATAATCAATTTATTCAAATAAATTATGCACAGCTCGGACTTACCTCTCAAAGATTGTTTTATGTCTGGGTGCTTTGTTTATCAAAGTATCAACTATCAAAGGTTCTTAGATCCATTAGTAGTGTATCCTTCTTACAGTGCTAGTGTCTACGGACGAAGGTGAACACTTACCATCATGTGACTCATTGTTCCTAAAATTAAAAAAATGTTAATTAAAATATAACAACTGTAGTTGTAGTCGTATTTGGGACTCACTTTGCCGGCTTTATCGAAATTCTTGGATCATCTCAGTCCACTAGTAGCCTAGTGAACTGAGATGACTTAACAGACTTACAGATCACTTAACTATCTCAGCTCTCATAAAAACAATATTAACAACAGAAACATTTACAGATAACAGGAACTCCGATGGTGGCAAAACAAAGAGTTCAATTCAACATACAATTACTGAGAACTGATAAGATTGAACTTTTTAAAGAGTTGCCAGACGTTATCGCACCTATATTTTGGGTTGAAGAGGTAAAAAATATATCTCTATAAATAAACCTATAATACGATATTTGATAATTTGGCTTGATATTCTTATTTATATACGTAAACATACCTGAGATGCATTATTATTATTATCTTACTCATGCTCAAAAATTTATCTATCAGTTTGGAAGAAAACTTTAGAAATATCGAGAAACGATGGTCAACATTTTTTTCTTAAAGACATTATTTTTAACTCTTCTTCTCGATAAAGATTAAATGTGTAACGGTTGCCTTACTCGTCAATTATATTTAAAAAAAGTCAAAGGAGGAAACATCGCATCGATTTTTATATTAAGTCTCATTACAGATTCTTATGTTGGGAAATACCATATGAAGTCGTTTATTTGCAACAAATATACATTATATTTAGGTGGGCTTGCCTTTTCTTAATTTTGGAGAAACATTGCTAGCATCTTGTTTCGATCTCTAATTTATTGAATGATATTAGAAATTATTATAAAATTGATATCAAAATATTCTTCAAATAGGCTCATATAGGCTTTTATCAGCACGGTACAATTGAATTAAATGTAAAGCTACGAACGGCTATATATAGCCTATATATAGCCTATAGAATTAAATGTAAAGCTTCGAACGGGTATATAAATTCCACTGAGGACAACCTCATTTCCACAATTTTAATCACAGAGTAAATCTAACTAGTGTTAGAAATAAATAGAGTTAGCGTAGACGCTTTTATTTAGATCTCTGGTTAAAACTAAGCATAATTTAAAAAAAATATTTTATCCAGTGCTTTTAAAATGATGTCTGGTTCTAATTAAGTAACGGAGGAACATATTGACCAATTATTTATTGTTATAATCAAAATATAACAATTGTATATTGACTGCTTCGTTGATGAATTGGCTCGATATAACGCTGCAGATACCGAGATTCAAACTGGGGTTTGAACTCAGCAATATCTTTTTATTTCTAATCCCATCTGATTGTGATAGTGATGGAACAGTAGGTGCATCTGTCTTTGCACACATATGCAGCAAATCCTGAAAAAGCAATCCTGTGCTTTTTGCTGCGGTGACTTAAATCGTTCAGACGGACATCATCATCAGATAATAATTACAATTATACTAATTATTTATTTATGTTTTTTGGAATTATGTAATAAGTATTCCTTGTGTATATTTTTTCTTTTATTATAACTGACTACAATTAATTCTAGGGCTTGGCTTTGAATAAAACCTTCGTCAACATGCTCAAGCACCAGCTGTTCATCCCAAAGCGTATAGTTGGAGTCATCCGTTGGCTTCTCGTTGCGTTTGGCTTCCTCGGAATGTTGGCCTGTTTGGTTTTCCATTTCAAAGGTAGCGTCAAAGTGGTAATTGTCATCATTTTATAGATTTCAGCACGTCCTACGAAGCAGAGCTAGTTCGCGTTGGTACCACACGGTGCGCACTATTAAAGATACATTCGGGCATGCTCGGGCTTGCGCAAATCTTAAGAAAGCGCGTGCGCAACACTGGAGCCGCTGCGCGAAATAGCTCTTGCGATCGCGCATACATTTTCTGCTCACTTTATTTTGGCGCATTTGTCCGCTTTTGTTATCATAAGTTCCAATTTAAACAAGTTAGTTTTATGAAGACGTGGCTTAAGATTATAGAGAGTGCTTAAAAAGTAATTTAACGTCTCATAAAAAATAAAGAAGTTAAAATATGTAATAATTATAAAAAAATGGGCTTGTCTTGGGCATTTATTTATACAAGTATCAAAAACTTTATTTAATATAATCTCAATTAAAATTCAATATTCCTATATTTTTTCAAATTTCGAACATGTAGTTATAAAAACAAATCTGACTTGTTATATATTTTAATAAGCTTAATATATTCCTAACAGGCTGTGGAACAGCACTTCCAGCTGCTAACAGAAAATCCATAAATGGAATATTTAAAGAGTTAGTAAATAAGTCTAATGTAATTTAGTACGTATATATTAATATTTTCAGACAACATAATGCGCTTTGCCGTTACCCCCGACTCTGCCACCGGCACCAAAGTCAACCCGGAGAATAATGAACAGAAGGAAATAAGCATCGTCGGTAGAGAACCACCTAAAATAGAAGCATAATTTTATTATCACAATTAACTTATTATATAATTAATTATTATATTAACGCTATGTCAGCTATTCTGTTTCGAATTTTTAGTGTAATGTAGCTTTTAATAACACCCCTAGCACATAGCAAAGTGCACAGGTATTACGCCCAAGATTACAGACGACTCTAGAAGGCACGCACAGGTCCGCTTGGTCAGAAGCAAAAGCATCTCGTTTCGAAGCGTGTTGTTAGTTTTTCTAACATGTTCAAAGGATTTATATACAGTTCTTGCGAGCTGAAATTTCTTACATAGCGTAAAAATTATCCTTGATTTTCCGTTTCCCTTTGACCTCATCTCGGTAAGCACTTTAAACGTGTACACAGGTGCACGCACTCACGCACACACACACACGGGCTACTACGAACAATTAGTCTCCAACAATCGTTTTCTCAGTCAGCCAACCTACACGAAAGGAAGATGGTGCGATATCTCTCTTTTCCAACTAAAACATATAAACTTATAAAAGTATTAGACAAACTATCTTACAATGTAACATTCAAAACACTAAAATCATAACAAAAATGTATTTATTCAGTTATAAATTTGGATTTTACATCAAACTTTTTGTAGCGATTAGCTATCACATATCACAGTAATTTATAAATTAATTATAAACATAGCACTTTATTCATTTACTTTTAAATTAATTTATTACAATATACTTAAAAAACTCATTTGTTTTATTTATTCCTTTGTTCCATTACATGTACCAAAATAAATAAAATCCATAACTCAATTTGCGTTTATAGCATTTAAAAGTTCCGATAAGATCGTAAGAAGTCGGCGAAGCTACTTTAAAAAAGCCATTATTTCATGAATCCATAATAAATAGCACAGATTACTTAAAATCTCTCCCAATTATACAATGTCAATTCAGAATGAAAGTTTATTATCTGTTCTTACAATTCCTGTGATTGGAATAAGCTATAGATGTATGGTTATTATTAATGAATTTTAAAAACCATTTGAGAGTTTAGAAATAAACAATTAAAACAGTTACAAAAAAAATAACGTCTAAAAATATATATAAACTTCAAATATGAAATCGATTGGTCACAAATGTGTCATCTCTTTTATACGTGACATTGGCAGAATATTTTGCGCTCAACTAGCGCAGATACACGCAAAAAGAAAAAATAATAATAAAAGTATATTTTTTATAATTTTCATTGTAAATAAAATAACACTGGCACTACACGTAAATAAATTGTATATAATTCAACAACACAAAACGACGATTTATATGTAAATCAACAAAATATAAAGGACATTTTTTGATCAAAATATATTAAATCCAATTGCAAAGTTAGATTAAGTTTGATTCGCAACAAATATCACGTAAATTTATTTATTACTTTTGCTTTTAAAACAATAGAGACAAAAGTTACATGAATATTTGACGATCAAATAGATATATTTTTATTATGAAAAACAAAGAATAAACTCCAATAACTTCTCCTCAAAAAGAGGAGAGGAGGCCTTTAGCCCAGCAGTGGGACATTCACAGGCTGTTACGGATTGTTTGGTTTAATAAGTTTTAAGCTGTAATTAATGCTTAAGTCGTTTATAAAACATATCTAAATATATATACATATTTTATTATGTTGCCTTGTAGAGAAATTTTTGAATCGGATCTATAATTAGTATATTCATATTACTAATAAGTCCATATTTTGTTGATACGGCTTTATTTAAGCTTTTATTAAGTTAGTTACTACCTATATTTTTTTATATTTTACATCATATTTTCAACTGAAACAGCATATCTTCGTATTTTTGTTTTTCAGTTTGAAGGGTGATTGAGCCAATGTGGCAGACACATGAGGTAGCTTAGTTCCTAAGGTTGGTGGTGCATTGACGATGTAAGGGCTTGTTAATATTTCTTGCATTGCCAATGTCTATGTGCGCTGCTCAACACTAGTTATTTTGTGGCCCATTCGGCAGTTTATTTTAAGTAATCCAATTACGTCAATTATTTCGAGAATATAAATCCTTAAAAAGCAATGGCGTTTCTTAATAAAACCTTATAATTTTGGGTATGAATCATTCAGGATGTTCCAAATGTTTTATACAAGCTGTTTCTACATTTATGTCGTTCCATGAATGCGGTAATGAATGTGAAATTGGTTTTATAATGTCTTGATAGAACTTCCTTCCTTTTATTAATTTCTAGCTCGAAATACGTGTTACGTTTATAACATTCGGTATTAAATAAAACATAATATTATAAATCAATGTTTATTAAACCTAACATTCAATATTTACAGACTTACAAATATTATACACTAATAATATCACTATGGGTTTGTCATCACAATAATTATAAACTTATAAATATATGGTAACACATGGTAACTATTAATTTGACATTTATTTTGGTATTTACAACTTTTTCTTTGATAACGACGCTTCATCTATTAGCTTTGTTGATCGCTTCAACAAATCGCTCGACTTATCAAACAATTTGTTCATCCGTTTACTTTGTACGTAATTGCTTAGGCAAATGAAGCCGATTCTTAATGAGTACATAATAAGAGCTATAGTCGATAAACTAAGAACCAAAAACGTTAACGCTATGTCTAACATATAATATTGGAAGAGATTTAAATCTTTAGCTGGTGATTGTAAATGATATGCCCCTTTATGTCTCAATACATATTCCGTCCAATAAATGGCTCTTTCTAAGGGCGATTCTTTCTGATCTCTCATAAGTGTTTGTCGAGTTTTTACATGTGTCTTATACTTCGGTTCAACAATTACATCCTTTATAGCTTCATAAAGTTTATCTGATGTTAAATACTGAAGGTCGAGTTTCTTTGCATAACCGTCTACTTCTGCTTTAGCTGCATTTGCGTCGTGATCACAGAAGACTGGAATACTAATAATAGGGACTCCGTGATAAACCGTTTCAAACATGCTGAGTAGACCGCCGTGAGTAACGAATGCTTTTATTTTGGGGTGACCTGAAAAATACATAATATGACATTTTCAACAAGCTCTTAGCTATATTATTCTCTAAATATAATGTCCAATAATAGATTCGTTGCAAGGTTTACCTAACAAATCTTGTTGTGGCAGCCACTTATAAAGTCTGATGTTTGAAGGAATATCAGTCATATTTTGATCTCCATCTTGCTTCCAAAGCACTCTCTGTGGAAGTCTTTTCAACGCATCAATAAACAAGCGATGGGCTGCGAGTGGCATTTTGTTCGTTCTCACCGAAGAACCCATGGAAACATAAACAAATCCAGCTTCTCCTGCACCGGAAATCCATTCTTCTAAATCCTGCAAATTTTAAAATAATATAAATCTGACAGTAAAACAGAATAAAATTAAATAATTAAAGCGAATATTTTGAATATCTAATAAAATTGTAGGATATGGATTTATAATTTATGCAAAAGAACAAGATTCTTTTTTGGTTATATTGAATTTAAATAAGGCAGTTTTAATAATAATACTTACAGCATTCAATTTTTTTGATTCCTTACAATGAATGCACGCTATCTCAGCAACGTTTGGAAGAAATGGCCTCGAATATGTTACGGAAAAATGTCCATTCTGAAGTATGAAACTAACATTCTTGGCCATATCATATACGTGCGGCATTTGTGGACCGAAGTGTCTTCGAAGTACAGTTTGTAGTATTGTCACACTTATACCATGTCCCAATAAAGAACCAAGGTGCCAGAAAGCGTTGACTGACCGTTCCAAGAATCCCATATTATCTGTAAAGGATCTCGCGAAGAAGGGTGTCACGGAGAAGGGTGCGGGACTTCCAGAGATGCTGGTGGGTGAAGCGTAAAAGGCTACTGTGTTGATGTACATGAATGGCACTTTCATGCGGTAGACCAGACCTAATGCGCATTCAGGGTACGCTCCGTCCAGCATTATCAGATCGTAGTTCCTTCCTGACCTCAAAAAGGATCTCGTCTCGATGTCAGTGAGAAACGCATCGCACGCCTGAAAATTTTATTATTTGATTATTTTCAAGTTTATTACTTTCATACAATTTGTGCACAAACGAACACTTAAAAATACTTAGAAAAATAGTTTTTCTGGTCGCTGTATCCTATTCTATATATGCATTATATTCTTCTATAATTATAATTATGTTAGATTAAACTCTAGCTTTAATTCGCAACTCGTTGTTGTTGTTTTAAATATTTTTAAATTGCAAAAAGGCAACCTTATACTAATAAGAGATTTTTGAAATTATGAAAGCAGAAATAATCCATAAGGTAGATAAAAAGTTTGTTATTATGATTGGGCCACTTGATGTTAAGTGGTCACCACCGCCCATAGTATAGGTATTAGTGATGTAAGAAATAAAAACCATTCCTTACATCGCTAATACACCACCAATCTACCTAAGATATTATGTCCCTTGTGCCTGTAGGGTCACTGGCTCACTCACCCTTGAAACAGGAACGAAACAATACTAAGTATTGCTTTTTGCGGTAGAATATCTGATGTGTGGGGAAGCTACCTGGAGAGTATTGCAAGCCCTATCACTTACAGCTTTTCCGACACTGATTACTAAATCATAAATATATTTTTTAAACCAAACTATTTACCTCATATCCGTATCGAATTATGTCCATATAAGGCAAAGGTTCCTCGCCTTTCATTCTGGCTCCAACCAGATCGAAGGTCATATAGCCGCGTACGAAAGCGGCCAAGCCCTCTGGGGTAATTTCCTCCAAGCCCTCGAGGTGGAAATCTGGTTGAAATGGGCTGATAAGAGTGATGTTGTGATCTCTGGAAATAGATAAAATAGTATACGTGTAAAATAAAACTAATTTTGTCATTGAAAATAAATTTCAAATATCAACATATACAAATTTAAAATGCAAACAAAATGTTCAGAAGCACTTATTTTTATTAAAGCATATTTTAATAAAAATAATTTAAGATTCTGATGACGTCATAAAGTCATGCAAAACGATTAATCATAACAATATAATGATTCCAAATCAAAATAATAAATTCATTAATATAATAGAAGAAAAACAAAGTAGAATATTAACAAGTATTAATCTAACCTTCTAATGAGACCTCTAGCTAATTCCAAAAATGGTATTTTGTGTGACTTGGTGCCTCCCATAGTTATCATGAGGATGTTGCTGCCGCACGCTGACGCTGCCAGCAGAATCGGTAGACATAGTATAGGCCATCGAGAACCTAACTGTAAAGAATAAAAAAAGATAAATTAATTTAAAGAACATTGATTTAATTTGTCACATTTATTTGTATATTAAAGATCCCGACCCCGCAGCCGTCGAAATTCGGCCGTAGTACTAATAGATATGAGATTTATTGTATATTTTTTTCTTCTATGCTTCCATTTTTGAATTATTATTGGCGTAACCTGGTCGGTAATGCAATAACCTAATGAAACGTGAACGTAAAAATGGAAAAATAGCGAAACAATGTAACCCAAAGTGTACGTCCATGCATTTCTGTGATGAAAGATATAAAAAAAATCTAATATATAAAAATTTTTTTATAATCAACGCAGAATTTCCATACCTCGGTAAGCACGTAAAGCTGTTTGTCTTGCGCAGACATGACAGGAAAGATGAGCTCTCCGATCATATCGAATTACCTTCCCATCGGATTATAAGAGTTACGCAATAGTGATTTGACCTGTGTTTGTGCACACAGTGCACTATTATATCCCCTGGGAAGATAACTATTCTCCGTTGTGAATGCCCCATGGAAATCGGTTATTAGGACATTATTATCATAATGATAGTCCAAGACTATCACTGTAATAAGTTATTTATTTCTGATTGACAGCTTTTGCATAAAGCCACCACGGTCGAGCAAACATGTAGCAATAGTGTTGAGAACACGTATCAACATAATTTCTCTATTCGTCTTTCGAAATGCAACGAGAATATTCCAAATACTTTTCGATTAGCTAATTCTTATAATGGTTTGGTAACGGAAACTTTATCATATAATAATATGTTGAAATTGTTAGTGATTAAATTTTGTCATTCACTTGGTGGTAGGGCTGTGTGCAAGTCCGTCTGGGTAGGTACCATCCAATCATAACATATTCTACCGTCAAACAGCAACAATTAGTATTGTTGTGTTGGTTTAAAGGGTGAGTGAGCCAGTGCCACTAAAGACATAAGAGACATAACTCTTAGTTCCAAATGTTGTTGAAGCATTGGCGTTATAAGGAATGGTTAATATTTCTAATATTGCCAGTTTATGAGAAATAAAAAATAAATAATAGTTAATTTGGATTGAGTTTATACACAACTGATACAATATTACAAATGTTTTTTTTATTCTCTTTTCTGTACATTAAGTTTTGTCTGGAAGAGATCGCCATCTTAACGATAAGGCCACGTCATCTTATACACCTCACTTGTCTTTTTACTATGTTTAAGTTTATTTGTACAAGGAAGAGTAAATTTTAAATAAATAGATTAAGCTCAGCTTGGAGCATCATTTAGACTTTGTTTCATTGAAATCGGATGACAGTGAAAAAAGTAATAATCATTCAAAGATAATTTTAAATTCGTCTTCTATACATATAATAAAGCAGTTCACCACCACCACGGTTTCGCACCAAGGGTTTCGTGTTTATTTAATATATCGCAATAGAACCGAGGACGAACTTGCAGAGCGTCACGGTAGCATGTGAAAGCGATCCCGTGGCGCTCCTCGTTAAGACGGAAAGGGTACCGCTGGTTTTTTAGTGGTTATTCCAATGTTCGGTGCGCACTCGGCGCCTTGGACACCGACGAGCACAATCCCCCCCCCTCCCCCTATTCCCGTTTGGGAACGCGTAACGCGTTTTTCCGTTAAAAATAAAAATAAAGGACGAACTCGCGGGCACCAGTTATTTTTTAATAAGCGAGAAGAATCCGGGCTTTTGTGCAAAGAATGTACGACGAAGGGATAACAGATCTAGTGTGAGACAAGATGCAATATATTGGGACAAAAAAATAGATTTTAGTAATATAGACAGATGTGGTGATACAAAAAATCCCTTGTACTTGAAATTATACTGGCACGCCTTTCAAACCGGAAGACAAAAATACATTGTTGATATTTTGGTGTGCGAATAACAGATGACTAAGGAAAACCAGACCTACCATATATGTTATACCGTACCGTATATGTAGAATTAATAAATAATTATTTTTGCTTATTTTACTATGTTTGTTTTTATTTATTTTCACATTTAGGCCTGGAAATTAAACAAACTCGTATATATTTACATATATGTATGTAATTAAATTTTATTCTTTTTGTAAAAAATATAAACTAAAAGCTTGGCCATAAAAAATGTTTTCAATATTACGTTCGCATAAACAAAGCTCATAAAATTTTATATACTATGTATTATAAAATAAAATATTAATAAGCATATAATTGTATAGGTACAGTTCATGTGTATGACAACAATAACTTATTAACAGTCTGTAAATGTCCCACTGCTGAGCTAAGGCCTCCTCTCATTTTTTTGAGAAGAAGTTGGAGTTTACTCCACCATACTGCTTCGATGCGATGAGTACACATGGCAGATTTGAGCCCGCCACATGCAGATTTCCTCACGATGTTTTCCTTAACCCCCGAGAACGAGGTAAATTACAAACATAAATTAAGCACATGAAAATTCAGTGGTGCACGTTCGGGCTTGAATTGGGAATTAAGATTCTCGTTTACTAACCACTGCCCCATCACGACTTTACTCACTTTGATCTTTGCTCACAACTTATTTACACAAATACAATAAAAAAGAATTATTAGTAGCAGTATTTTCGTTTTAATGAATATATTATTTACTTGAGGAAAGTGTTGCGAGGTTAACTTGCGAAATGCAATTCTGCGTCATGTAAATCCCCAAGCTACACATGCAATATATTACATAGTTAATCTTATTTTATTTTTATAATTTAAAGTCATATGTAAAAACTTTAATCATTCGCAAAAATTGATTGCTTTATGTGATTTTTTTTGCTATATATAGGTCTCTTCAAACAACTCAATCGCCGGACATTGCAATTTTTACTAAATTCATCTTCATTCAGGATGTTGTGCTCACTTACATCTCAAGTTTCAGTTATTCTATCGCCACATACCCATACATTGTATTAAAGTTACTTGATGGTTGAGTGAGCTTGCAATAATTATAATCCTGCTTTTCAAAGGAATCATAAGCTGCCTTGTTCTTGTTTATATATAATAAAAAAATTGTATTCGGACAGAGGAATAGGCCAATGGTAAATGGTCACCATGGCACATTGTCTCCTGACATTGGATCTGTAAGAAATATTAACCATCCCTTACATCGACAATGCGCCACCAACCTTGGGAACTAGGATGTTATGTCTCTTGCGTCTGAAGTTAAACTGGCCAGCTCACCCTTCGAACCGGAACACCATAATACAAAGTATAACTCTTTGGTGGTAGAATATCTGTTGAGTTGGTGGTACCTACCTAGACGGTCATGTACAATACCCTATTAACTTGGTGGTAGGTGGTTTTATGCAGGTTAGATCCGGGTATGGTAAATACAAAGTTTTTAAGTGAACTAGTATACTAATAGTGAGAGATATTGTATTTTTATAGATGGTGACCACTTACCGTCAGATGGCGTCAAACGAGCAAATGCACGTGTACTGTCCTGTTTAAATTTAAAAAAAGAATGTTTTTATCTTACTTAAGTCAGACAATTCTATTGTAATTTTACAATGATCATACATGCCGTGGGAAGTGTTAGTGTGCGTAGTGCGTGTTTTTTTACTTATTCGATAGCGTTGATGTTAACTGCGATTTGTATGGAATTCCGATCATTGTCACTAGACGGCGGCTGTTTTCGTTCCATACAAATCGCAATTAACTTTAAAGCTATGTAATAAATAAAAAAAACACTGAGCACACAATTTCACAAGTCTAATATTAAATATCCACTTTTACACTCGCCTTTGATTGATTCGGTCGCTAGTTAGTTGTTTATTACTCGACTGTGTACAAAAGTAGGGTAATGGATTTCGGACGTGTCTCTGTTTAACGAGATCGCACTTTGAAGTTATAATTACAAGAACGTTGTAAATGCTTAAAGCTAAAACAACAATTACATGTTTTATGTAAGGTAAATTGTATCTACAAAGTAATATGGGGAAATATTATTAACACTGTCATCTGACTTTGCTCATCTCTCCATTTCCCATATACCATTTATTTGGGGTTGGCGCAGTGTGTAAGGCCGTCACGGTAGCAAGCACAAACGATCCCGTGACACCACCCGAAGACAGAGAAGGAACTGCTGGTTTTTTAGTGGGTGTTCCAGTGCATTGGACGTTAGTCGCCAGCGAGTACCATATAATCTCCATGTGGGAGAAACGCGTAAATACGTTTTGACTACTCCCCTTACGTCAACGTTTCTTGAAATGCTTTTGTTAGTGGAATGGTTTCTTATAATTATATGGGTTGTTAAAGGCGTTAAATGTTGGTATTTATCGATGCTCTTACACAAAAATAAAACTTAACGTAGTAATGTCTTATGTAAACAACCAGACCATGAGATTCAACTCTGCAACGTACTCGACCACTACTCTTTGTAACTATCTACAAGTTCAACTCAGCTTTGCTATTTGATATTGGAATTATATATAATATAAATTTGAAGGCATGTGTGAAAAGTGCCTTATATCATTATACAATAGACAAGCTACTCCTGCTCACAAATATATTAAACAATAATAACCTGTGCAGAATCGCTTGACACGCATACCTCCACGTTTAATTGCAGCATCTTAAAATCTGAATAAAATAATCTCAATTTGTTGAAACGACATACAAACCTATGCAAATTGCTCTAACGTAATGCCCTTAGAAAATTTGTTGCGTCACGTTCTTATACAATAAAGCCTTTGCCTTTACTTACTTGAGTTTTAATATTATCTATTTATCAAATACAAGATCGAAAAAGATAACGACGTACGATTTTCAAACATCGAAGAATATCGGTAACAATGTACGTGAAGTGATTTAGACGTTTTCCTTAGAGTGACTTGGAAGCTTTCATTTGCACTGATACATCCATCCGTTTTTTTTTTTGTATAGTAGAAAGGCAGACTGACAAATGTGCAACCTGATAAGTATCGATATTGGCGCTATGAGAAACATTTACTATTCCTTACATCGACAATGCGCTACCAAAATTGGAAAATAAGAACAGGCCTACTTACAATTAAAACCGGAACACAACAATACTACTGCTGTTTGGCAGAATATTTACTAAGTGACATAAATTTTGTAAATGCAAAAAATATACATGGTAAAATAAAAAAATAATAATAATTAAATATTTTTAATTTTTATTAAATATAATAACATACGTGTAACCCAAATTATATTGACTTAGTTATAAATAGAAAAAATAAAAATAAATGTATAATTTCGCATTTAATGTACTCAAACCAAACAAATTGAAAATAAGTCAGTACATGAAAAAAGTTTTGTTACCATAAACACATTATTGCTAACAATTAACTATATTTATAATACAACATTTTAGCGTGACATTTAAAAATGTATGACGTCTTCGGAAGAGCATAACGTCTGAGACACAGGTTCGGCTGAGTTCAGGCGCTTGTTCTCATTGAATACGCTATGATTTTGTATGTAATAAATTAAGGACACTAAATGTATATATTATTGTTTGTTAAATAATTAAAATAAATTAAAAAGAATTTGTGTAAAACTTATTAAACCTATAAATTAACGGTAAGGTTTCTCCATACATTTCTCAATCCGATATAATTTTTTTTATGGGTTAATTATAATTAACACACAGCAACGTAACTATATTATTATATGTATATTTCATTAGATGTTACGTGGAGTTCGAGTTAATTGCTTAAATGTTGTAACTTTTTTTTATTCATAACATCGTACGATGACATATGAGCAAAAAACTTAAGTTCTATATATAATGGTCACCATCTCTTTGAAACTCACATTATATGATGCATTTATAATCCGTATCAATGTACTATTTATTGTGTAGTAATAAAAAAACAAAAGAGTAATGATTGATAAAATAACTGAGATGAAGTAAGAAGAGTGTATATAATCTGGGTCACAAGCAGATCACCGAAATAAAAAAAAACATATTTTCCTTAAAAAACGATTAGCGTAACAAAAAAAAAATCTCCTGGTTCGTCATCTAAACACTTACGGCCTCTTTCTTATTATTTTTTTGCGGCTGTTTAGTTAACCATTGATTTATCTCTTTCTGTCCTTATTGATTTGACATTCGAAAGAAGAAGGCAGCTTTACTTAGCTAAACAAACTCCAAAATAACATTAACGAAAATAATTTACTCAACTATCTATACTCACCCTAATTTTATTAATTACTTTTCTTAACATTATATATTATAAAAGGGCTATTTTAAATTGCATTAATTTCTAATCACATCTCGAGAAAGTACCGTGTCATTGAGTTATTTAGCCTCAGAAGCCTTTCATTTTAAAAAAGAACAAATACTGACGTAGTATGTCATATATTTAATAATAAAGTAATTACGACTCATATGGTCCGTTGGTCATCATAACTTTACGCTTTATCACGTGTGGTCTAATCCTAATACGACAGATAATATATACTAAACAATTCTACGCTTCATTGTTATGTAAATCAATGTTTACAAATGTTTTAGGATACCCGTTCACGATACACAGCGCTTGAAAGAGATTGTACGATAAATGAGCATGAATGTTGCTATTTTTTAGCGTTGTTACATCTTTTAAACGTTAAAAAAATAGCTTGATGGATTGTAAAATAGATTAAAATCTATTCTGTGTTACATTAGGGCAATTATGGTAATTCTTAATTAAACATACTGCGATCTCCTATGAGACATTCAAAAGCGCTTAATCAACTTTATTATTATTAAAAAACATTGATTTCTAAAGAATAGATAAATATCAGTAGCTAGGACTGCTAGTATTATTTAATATATATAATTATTATATTTACTGGTGGTAGGGCTTTGTGCAAGCTCGTCTGGGTAGGTACCACCCACTCATCAGATATTCTACCGCAAAACAGCAATACTTGATATTGTTGTGTTCCGGTTTGAAGGGTGAGTGAGCCAGTGTAATTACAAGCACAAGGGACATAAAATCTTAGTTCCCAAGGTTGGTGGCGCATTGGCATGTAAGCGATGGTTGACATTTCTTACAATGCCAATGTCTAAGGGCGTTTGGTGACCACTTACCATCAGGTGACCCATATGCTCGTCCTATTCTACAAAAAAAAAAAATTTATATATTAAATAGCACTGGCAATCCTAGCTACTGATATTCTTATTTATATTATATATATATATATATATTATATATTTTATATATATATATATATATATATATATATATATATATATATATATGATTAGCTCCAAGTGAAAGATGTACCTTATTAATTGTATTAACTCTATTTACCTGAAGGTTTATCGAAGGATAATTAATTGAAAACTACATTTATTAATGGTAGAAATAATGTTTAGTTATAATGGCATATTGTTATACATCTTCAGCAAAAATAGATGTCAATAACCGCAAACCAAATATAAAACAAACCTACATAATATCATTCTATGACTACAACTAAGAAAATGACACAAAGATTAAGATTTATATTACATTATTATATATAATGAATTAACTTAAATCGCTACAGATAAGTTTTTTTTTATTATCACCATCACACTATTTTATTTATTTGTTTTTCTTTTTTATTCTATGCAAAATATTCCTAGGACAGTAATGGACATAACAGTTACCTACATTAGTAGTTTTATATAGGTACTCAAATTACTCATAGGTACAGGTTAGCTGGTAGAAAACTTCCTATTAACGACTCAATTTGTGTTTGTTCTTAGGTAAAAAATAATTGCTTTGTTTGTTTAAAAAATAGTTAATAATGCAAATATAATAATAATAGCCTTATTTCCACATAATAACTTTTGATAATAATTCATCTAAAGAATATGATATTCCAGCTTGAAAATACAAAAGTTTACTCAATCAACAAGAAATTGAAATTTAATAAATACATAAAAACATCGATTTTTTTAAAAGAAATAGTAAGTAATAAACAAATATAATATGTTATGTCATATTAAATTGATGATACAAATTATCATAAATTCATAAAATTTGGTAAGACCTCATTGGTCTAATTTTACCAGCTTATATGGATTTAATCCGGAGGTCACAGATCCGACTTCCTCATCGGGCCAGTGAAATGTTGTTAAGCTTTTTGTCAACGAATTCTCAGTTTTTAGTACCCAGTCTTTGAGACTAGCCGTCTTAGTCGCAATTCGTAACTTCATAATGTAATATAGATTATTTTTATATATAATATCTCCCGCGTAGTTGACTAAACTTTCTTGAGATTGGCCGCCGTGGCCGAAATCGGTCTGGAGGACATTATTATTTTTATGTCTTTCGTTCGCCCAAACAACAATTTATACTTAACGTAATTAAATCAAGGTAATATGTGAATGTTTCGTCCTCATAATATTGCAATTATGCGAAATTTAATATATTTAAAATTTGCCTTACTCAATGTCAATTATAAGTTTATTTAAAAATATCTGGTTGGGTCCTTAGTTTTAAGGAAATCTTGTTTACTTTCTGATGACCTTACTTGGAAAAATATGATGTAATTATTAAAGAAAAGAGATAATTATTGTATCAATTTTTTAATAATGATATCGAGATTATTTAGATTTAGTAGCCAAGAATTAAAGCTGGCAACACCACATATGTAAATTTGAAAAATTGTCAGACGATTTATATATTTTTTTTTTATAAATATCTAATAAATCGTGCCAAATAGACACGTTCGTATAATTAAACAGACACGAGCAAATTTTATAATATTTTTTTCTTTGTATTATTATGAATATAAAAATAATCGTCAATATATATTCATAAGAGAAGATATCGCGTCACATCAAGAAATCTTGGTAAGAATATAGATAGGATTTATTTTCGTAGAAAAAAAAGAAAATACAAAAGTTTACTCAATCAACAAGAAATTGAAATTTAATAAATACATAAAAACATCGATTTTTTTAAAAGAAATAGTAAGTAATAACATAAGTTTTGTCAAATTAAATTGATGATACAAATTATCATAAATTCATAAAATTTGAAGAACACTATCCTTATTTAAACCTGGCGACACAAGCCGATCAAGGTCGACGAGATTTAATTAAATTGTTTTCTCATTATTAAACATCTAGCTATCCGTCCGATTTCGCATGGTTAAAATTAATAAGGTTTTATTATAATGTCATCATTTACAGGTTTATTTGGAAAATATTAAAAGCCTCGCAGATTACTAAGACATAAACGATAACTTTTGTTCTATGACTTTTTCCAAAACACAGTTAATTTTCCAAGAATATACTTCCAAGTTCTTATTGTTTTTTTCTGACGTCTGCTTAGACTGGCTTGTTGGTCTAGTGGCTAGATATAAGACCGTTGATTCCGAGGTCCTGGATTCAATTCAGGCCCAATAAAAAAGTTATTGAGTGTGTACACCTGTGCGGGGCAGAGAGAGTTAAGCTGTTGGTCCTGCGCCTGAACTCTGCGGTCGTGTCGAATTGGCGTCTAAGATGATGAGAGTATAGAGAATGCATCTGTGTCTACACACACACACACACTATAGAAAGGCTTCATTTATTCTACTTGCGCTTGCGCATATTTCGTTTGGCAATTGACATTTACAATGATATCGGATATACAGCATACAGCAATATCAGCAAATATTTGAGTATAGATACTTTGCTCTTCGATAAATTAATTTTTAATGTGATTAAAATTATATTATTACAATTAAACATGAAAAATACATATTTATGATTATAATGTTTTTTTATATATAGATAAGTATATGTGATATGAAGTTTTTAATTTAGCGATAATGTAGATTAGCAATTAATTGAACGTAGAAACAGATAATGAATACGAGACTAACGCTTAGATTTAACATTCAGACACAAAAAATGTAGTAGATAATTATTCAAATAAAACTATAAATCATTTAAAAATAAGTAATTTAGATTCTTATAAAAAAAAATTTTTTTAATTATTTTACGTTTATATATGACCGTTTAGTTAAAAAAAAAACTATACGTTTTACTTACGAATGATAGAAGTATTTTTAATTTTATTTTGTTTTTAAAGTATATACACAGATTTAAACCGTCAATGCGCCATAAACTTTAGGAACTAAGATGTTATATGCCTTGTGCCCGTAGTCGTATGGCTGTTTTTTTAAATGGTAATTATTATAAATGTCATCATCATTATTAATAATAAAATATTAATAAATATTTATTTTCATAATATAGTCGTGTACTCCATGAGATATTTGTAATTGCAGTTAACT
The DNA here is from genome assembly GCF_905147045.1 of Nymphalis io. Taxonomy (NCBI): domain Eukaryota; kingdom Metazoa; phylum Arthropoda; class Insecta; order Lepidoptera; family Nymphalidae; genus Nymphalis; species Nymphalis io. Next base: position 9,950,175 of record NC_065894.1, on the reverse strand, counting down.
ATTTGTATATAGTCCAAAACAAAGATCTTTACTGAGTGAATAGTCACACACATAAATTAACCGTTTTATTATATTAATATGTTATGTATATAATCTTTATTTTATACTATAACACGTGAAGAATCAAATAATTGCCATCAAGCTCCATCCACAACGAACGAACGAACACAAAGCCGGAAGTTTGAACTATTTTGTAGGCTTAGCATCGAAAAAAATATGTAAATGAAATAAAATATGTATATTGATTTAACGATTTTTGTGTAACACAATTTTTTACGGGTTTTGTAAGGCGTTTATTTCAATGACTCGAATTTAAATTTTTATCTACGTTTCGTTTTTAACTAGTAATCATATAAAAAATAATGTTTGCGTAATTCGCGCAATAATGACAATGTAAGACGACAAGACGTGCGAAATGTATTGATAGGAATAGTGTCAACAGTCAATAAGATTTTGTGGTCAACGACCCGTTGTCAGGGCTAGTTTTAGTTATTATTATTAATTTGTTTTTCATGAATTGACTGCTGAGATGGAAAAAATATGTGAATGATTTTAAATGTGCTTAAGTATATTGGCCTTACTTACAAACGTTGCTTAGCGGCTGTTTTGTTAAACACTGATTTCTCCCTCTCTGTTTTATTGATTTGACATTCGAAAGAAGAAGACAGAACATTGTTTAACTAAACACCAAGTTCGTATATGTTTCAAAAATCATAAAGAATTAAAAGCAAAAAGGTAAAAAATGAGGAAATATATATATATTTTTGTCATTTCATTTATGTTGACTATATAACCAATTAAACGAAATTTGGATTTAAATCGGAACAAGGTATTAATATATTAGTTGTAGAATAAATAATGAATGTAGCTTAACGTACTTAACCAGATATGAACTATTGTATTTTGCGAAAAACGTCGTGTTCACAACTTACATTGAATATTTGATTACTTTATAACAATTATGACGATTGTTATCAAAATCAATAATTGCTATTTTCTAAGTTCATACACTAACAGCCTGTTAATGTTTCACTGCTGGGCTAAGGCCTCCTCTCCCTTTTGAGGAGAAGGTTTGGTGCTTATTCCACGCTGCTCCAATGCGGATTAATAGAATACACATGTAGCATAATTTCAATGAAATTAGACACATAAATTCCTCACGATGTTTTCCTTCACTGTCAAGCACGAGATGATTTATAAACAACTAACAACTAACAAATTAAGCACATGAAAATTCAGTGGTGCTTGTCCGGGTTTGAACCCACGATCATCGGTTAAGATTCACTCATTCTAACCACTAGGCCATCTCGGCTTACTTTATAAAAATTATGATGATTGTAATCATAATCAATAATCGCTATTTTCTAAGATCATAGTAGAAAAAAATGTAAATTTTCCAAGATATTTTTCGATTCCAGAGTTAAAAAATAAGGCACTTCATTACAATTCTTTAATAAATATAAATTAAATGTTTAAATACGCTTAGCGGTCCGCTGTAAGAAACCCCGTAAAAATATATGTATTATTATTATTCTTGTTACTTTGTAGAAATTATAATATGATATTATAATAGTAGAAGCTTATAGACTATTTTTGAGAGCTATTCAGATTAAAGCGTTTATTCTAAAGAAGTTATAGGAAGAAAGTAGAGTACCCACATACAAACCGATTTAAAATATATGTCATCATTTATTGACTTAAAAAAAATAGTTAAGAGTATATTTATATATTTATTTAACAATACCAACAATTATTTACGTGACTGTATTTTCTTCAAGTGTTAAAAAAATTATATTTTTGTGAACATCTAATGTTAGTCGGATTAGAATTTAAATACTAGCTATAGAGTATTTAAAAGAAAAATTAATGTATATTCGTAAGAGAGAATAAATATTATAAATTGAACAAATATGTATTTTTAAGTGAAAACTTCTTTAGGCGCGTTGCGCTTGTTTATTGTAGGGGTTAGACTCGTGGCTTCGTGCCACCGACTTGATAATAATAGTACGAAGTAAGTTATTAGAAATATATATCCTCACCTGGTCTCATCATTTGATGATAGCATAGCTTATATGGTAGGTAATGTACATTGATAAATCGCAAATGGTTTGCCTAGCTAAATCAGGGTCTAATGAAATCGTTGAAAGTACAAATTATTTGAATATTGTGAAAATGAATGAGAATAATAATGATTGAAATTTATTTAATTACTAACATTTTATACAAATAATATAAGTGTATTTTAAATATCATTTATTTAAATTAAGCTGTATTAATATTTTGTGCCGAGTTTGCGACACACTATGTATTTTGATGAATAAAAAGCTTTATAATGAAAAAGGTAAAGAATTATCACAAGTGACAATAGATGTGGAAATTGGATATTTATATATTTAACAGTTTCAAGTTTTCACTTCTATTGGCAGTCCCTATAACTGCCTCACGGTAGCATGAGCAAGCGATCGCGTGGCGCTCCTCGTTAAGACGGAAAGGGTACCGCTAGTTTTTTTAGTAGGTATTCCGATGTTCGGGGCACACTCGGCACCTCGGACTCCGACGAGCCCCACATATCCCCCCACGGGAACAGCGGGGGAAACACTTTACACACAGTTTCCAGCGTGAAAAGAAAAAAAAAATGACTGCCTGTTATATTTATTTTGTTTCCTACCAATATCCCATTCTTAACCTATACAGTTTTAATTATAGTGTAGGTACAATCACTATTTCAAACTAAAATAACGTAAATATAAATATCGTGCGCTGAGCTTAGTATACCAGTTCAAACATAGGCCTTATATGTGTGAAATGCTCATATGTGTGAACAGCCGCATAATAACGCACATTTCAAAGTCTTACGTGTAGATTACGTAACACACTATTATTAGGAAGATATAAGCCCATCAACGGCAGAGTCACCTTTCTTTCGCGACATTTGTAGTACAAGTTAGAAGCGCACGGTATTTCTAATTCCACCCGGAGACGCTATCGAGGCTACTTAGGCCAAAAGAAAACGGTCAATTCAAAAAAATATATTCTAAACTCAATAAGCAAACCAATATTGAGTCGTTGGCATTGTACGTGCCCCAATTGTCATAGAAAATATTTCCCTATATCTTATATGGTATGATGGTTGCTAAAGTTACGCAAGCCTGTTGGGTTTTTGTACCATTTCATTTTGTGTATATTATTATCCGAAATGGCCGAGTGAATAAAACACGTAGACCTTTGAAGGTCTCGGGTCCAAATTCGGATATTGTCCATTGTTAAAAACTCAAATTAACATGAAAATTCGGTGGTTACCCGGTCTGAATCATCTGTTGTAATTCACCACCTAACCTAACCTAACCACTAGGCCATCACAGCACGGCTTGTAAAAGTATGTTAGTTTTCGAACCGGTGGTTTTGTTTTACTATACAGAAAAAAGATTTTGACGGTTGACCCTGAAGTTAAGTCAATTATTTATTTATTTCAATATACTTTGTTGCAATGTATGATATTTACTATGTAAGAATTAAAATTCTCATACTTACTTTCACAGCTCTGGCGTGTTCGGTGAACTCATTGTATACTTAAATAAATGCTTACATGCTAAAATGAATATGAATATACATTGGAGTCACCTATATTTTTATTAAATCGCTTGCGTTTTTGATTCATAACTTATTAATAATTAAAACAAAGATAGAATCGTCGACCGGTTTTTAGTTTACGATCAACATAGCCGAACATAATTATGTTGTCTCGATACGTAGATATGGTGAAAAATATCTAGTATAAATATTCAGACATTTATATAAGAATAAATGACTAATGACCATCTCTTATATTTAACGGATCGTTATTATCAATCAATAACATATCGTTTTGGAATTACGAGTACTAAGGCGTTAAAGTACTTTGTATAAATGTTTACGTTACATACATAACTTTGGCTTCGAAACTTACTAAGCCTTTCTAATGTATTTATTATGCATGTTAGATAATTTTATCATCCGCAATCAGGTCCTAACCCGCTACGATAAACCCTAGGATAAACTCTAGATAAAGGAATTAGGTGCACCAACGCAAGTACTAAATAGATCAAGCTCAGTGGCGTTCCATTGGAAAGACCTATCTCCAGCAGTGGACGAGATGGGATGATACTTATGGTGATGAATACTAGGACATAACAACCTTCTGTCAGTGTTATAGTGCAAATATAATAGAAATATAATATTGCAAATTACGAAAGGAAACAGTTACATTTCGTATTTATAAAAAATATTACGTAACATGTTTATATAAAACTATATAATATTTAATTTACTAGTTACAACAGATTCCACAAACTAAAAAGAAAACTAACTCGTTTTCGCGTGAATGATTTTCGAACGGGAATAGGGATCAACTTTTTTAATACCATATTTAGACATTTTTAAATAATAATTAATTCATTTAGGTTTATTAAGTGGGATCTATTAATCTAATGACTTGGTTTGGGTAAGTATGCTAATTCAATAAACCTATTAAAAAGGCCTTGAACTTCATATTCAAATTCATTTCATAATAAATCGGTAGTTTTTTTTATAGTATATGTAGGCGGACGAGCATATTAATAGGCCACCTGTGGTAAGTGGTCACCAACGCGCTTACATCGCCAATGCTCCACCAACCTTGGGAACTAGGATGTTATGTCCATTGTGCCTGTAATTACACTGGCTCACTCACCCTTCAAACCGGAATACAACAATATCAAGTACTTCTGTTTTGTGGTAGAATACTTAATGGTACCTACCCAGGCGAGCTTGCACAACAAAGCCCTACCACCAGTATAAAATAGATAATTATGATAGATATAATAATAGTCATAGGAGTTTTCAAAAACGCAAAGGTCATTAATGTCTTGAAGTTAAGTGATGACATAAAGCTGCATACACACAGCGCCCGAACCTTTATATCACTACACACACTATTGTAGTGCTAAGTGTTTTTTCTTTCTTTCCTTTCTGTTTTATTTTCATATTCAAGTCTAATTCTAATTATTATGGAATTTTTCATAATTGACAGATCCGTGATCGAAAAGACGTACAACGTCTTTGACATTGAATTTGAAGTGGCATAGAATTAGGGATAAAAATATTATCGTAAATTTTTTTATCGTTGATTTGCCCGACTACCCAATAATAATATTAACATCTATAAATTCGTCAATTTACAGTAAATATTATTATTTTGCACCAAAGTTAATTTTTATTAAGATTAGAAAACAATATATTTTTAATCCATACTCTGCTGTTACAATGTGAACCGGAACACATAACAAGTCATTACCAACTGACAGACATACATTCCTTAAACCAAAGCTTGAAGCATTGTGACTTAGCTCATTTAAGTTAACATTGTGATTCTAAATGACTCGCTCATTTAGAAAATACTATTTTATACCAAATATAACATAGAACTCGTAAAAAAAGAACGCGAGTTGTGCGATAGGGCTTCTCAGCACTAGGTAGGCTGACTGAATACGGACAGTGAGATTATTATTCATTATGAATAATTGATGTCCATGAAAGTCGGCGCGTGTAATGATTACCTGTTTATATGCTGTCAGATCCGCCCAAATACATGGTTTGAAGGTCATTCTAGTTCTTCGACTTACGGGTGTCGCATGGTTAAAAATAACGACATTTCGTTAGACGTTAGCGCGACAAATTTGATAATTAAAGAACGATAACTTATTAAAAGTTGTTGCCACTGTTGTTAGTAAAAATTAAAGAACCAAATGTATTTGTTGACACCTTAACTTTAGTTATTAACTTTAGTGAGAAATACAAGCGGCAGCGTCGTCGTGTCGAGGGGCCGAAATTTCAAAACAATTGGTTCTGTGAAAGTCAGTAAAACCGTTTTGTTATGTACAGGAAATAGATGATCTTCAAATGCTTTCATAATTTATAGCTAAGAATAATCTCGATCAAAAAAACGCCACGCTATCGGTCCATTCGTTTAGGAGCTACAATACAACTTATTACTTATCTTATTTAGAAAAGCTTATAACTGAGGAGTGGAACGCTGTCGTCAAAAGGAGAGTAGCAGTAAAAACTTAAATTTAGGATTACCAACATGACATACAATAATAATTAAAAATTAACAGCTTACAAATAATGTCTAAGGATATAAGTTGCCATACTTATATGTAACCACTAACTAATAACTAACCAGTTCATTATTAAGATAAAGTCAATTGTATTTCAGGTTTTTTTTTTCACCATTCTTTAATAATCATATCTGTAACATTTAAGACAAAACTGCCTGAAATGTATTCGTAAAAAGCGTATTATTGTAATTATCTTAAGATTCACATATATTTGTATAATTATATACGGTCGAGTGGTTAAAAAGGCACACATGTTGAGGAAAGGCAATTTTCAATATCAATTAACCCTTACATTTCGAAATATACCTAAATTTATTCTCAATGGTCCTCATACTATTATTAACTCTTAAACGAGGTCATATATTACTAATACAGGGTAAAGAAGGGTATCCTGTGACCCTTCTTTAAAATCTAATACAACGTAAGCCTATGTAAATAACAAAAGTAGCTAAATTCTCTTAACAAGGGCAGAACAGGGTGGGTCTCTTATTTTTTAATTTATTTGTGTTTAATTTCCTTTTCCTCAGACTTTTAATTGCCTTTTTGAATTCCCTTATGTAAAATACGTGTTTATCTTTTATGGCACTGTTACAATCTTGTTATTAATTCAGACTGCCTCGTTGGTCTAGTGACTATATAATGGCGCAGATACAGAGGTCCTGGGGTCAAGCCCCAGGTCGTCCAAATAAACAGAAAAACTTCTGTCGAAGATCCTCTGTAACCACTCGGAATCTGAAAGGTGGAAGTGTGTACAGTCTCGTGTTTCGGAAAGCACGTTTAGCTTTTGATCTTGCGCCTAACCTGTTCCCGGTTACTATAGGAACAAGAGAAATAACATCTTAATTCCCAAGGTTGGTGGCGAAATGACTTTGGAAGCAATGGCTATTAATTCATAACATTAATATTTTACCATTCGTTGGTGACCCATTTGCCATACGCCTACTTTTTTTGAAATATTTTGTTTTATACCCCATACAGTAGTCAAGTATAGCATTTTTTTATTTAGATATAATATTCCTAATTTTTTATCCTTATTCCTTCTATTATTCCTAAATATTTATTCAACTCTATCCTACAACAGCTTATGTAATCTTATGTTGTCGTTTGAACTAACGCCTTATTAAAATTCTATACTATGACGAGCTTGTTATCAGATAAATTTCGAATAGATTCTTAGTAAATATTATTTGTAATACGTGCGAAGAATTATTCTTCTATATTTGTATTTTTTGGAAATAAAATGACTTTCAGATCACTAATACCTAGTTAATAGGTTGTATGAAGTTGAGAATTTGTTTTTAAATATATTGTACACATTTTGTTTAATTCCTTGTTAGTTTATATTAATGCGATTCAATTACGCAAGGGTGAGACAGGGGGACATTTTATCCCGCTAAGGATGAGTGAGATGATGATATCCAGTGTTTCCACCTGTGTATCACTTCACCTACAGCTTTATATATACCTTTTTTATCTTTTGATATACCTAGGTTCATTAGAAGAGTCCAGCGACAGCTGATAGCAAATCAGTTCAGCTGAGTGTTCCCGAAGCATTGGCTAACTCAACTTTAAAGCCGGAACACAATAATTATAAGGATTGTATAATATATAGTATAATAAGGATAGGAAGGAAAGGAAAGAATATATTTATAGAATAACGAAGGCGGACGAGCATATGGGCCACCTGATGGTAAGTGGTCACGAACGCTCATAAACATTGGCATTGTAAGAAATGGTAACCATCGCTTACATTTGCCACCAACCTTGGGAACTAAAATGCTATGTCCCTTGTACTTGTAATTACACTGGCTCACTCATCCTTGAAACCGGAACACCACAATACCAAGTACTGCTGGAGCAGTGGTGGTGTTCCGTACAACATTGCGGTAGAATATCTGATTAGCGGGTGGTACCTACCCAGCTTGCACAAAGCCCTACCACCACCAAGTAAAATTGTGTAATATCAATATTATTAAAATAATTATATAACAGTTTGTAAATTTCCTAAAGCTAAGCAAATGCCTTATTTTCTTTTTTTAAGAAGACTAGAAGCTTATTCCACCAAGCTGTTATTGCTATTTCGTGGATACTTATACACCACATTACTGGTGGTAGGGCTTTGTGCAAGCTCGTCTGGGTAGGTACCACCCACTCATCAGATATTCTACCGCAAAACAGCAATACTTGATATTGTTGTGTTCCGGTTTGAAGGGTGAGTGAGCCAGTGTAATTACAGGCACAAGGGACATAAAATCTTAGTTCCCAAGGTTGGTGGCGCATTGGCTATAAGCGATGGTTGACATTTCTTACAATGCCAATGTCTAAGGGCGTTTGGTGACCACTTACCATCAGGTGGCCCATATGCTCGTCCACCTTCCTATTTTATAAAAAAAACATTTTTCCTCGCGATTATTTTCTTGTTTACTTGAGCACGAGATGATATACAAACACAAATTAAAAATATGAAAACTAGGTAGAGTTTGTCCAGATTTGAACCCGCAACTTCTGTAAGATCCACGTGTAATAACCCTTGGACAATACTTTATATCATCTATGGCATTTAAAATACAAATAATAAGACCAGGCTAATGCAATTAAAGATATATTCATTTGTTTCCTAATACATATATAATTATTTAACTTTACATAAACAAAGTAATGTAACTTGATGATGAAATTTCAAATTATAAAAGCACGTAACTGACCTATCCTAATAATATACATCGTCAAAAGTAAGTAATATGTCAATTAATATTTTAATGACTTTACGTAATAAACGCTATTAAAGACTGCAATATAAACTATAAAAAATATACATGCAAATCACACAGACACACACACACACACACACACACACACACACAGATATATTACATGTAACAGAACTAAAATATTTTTGCATCAAACATTTAGCGGCTGCAGGTCTGTTTCTGGTTCAGGCCAATAAAGGCCTTTAATTATATATAAGTATTATGATACTGTTTCTCTACTGCCTCTTTGGTCTAGTGTCTTGAAGTAAGGCCGCAAACCCGGAGGTCTTTGGTTCAATTCCCAGGTCGGGCCAATAAAAGTTATTGGGTTTATTGTCTAAATTCTTAGTAGCAGCCCGGATCTGGAAGTTGGAAGTGTGTACACTCCCGTGCCTCGGAAAGCACGTAAAGCCGTTGGTCCTGCGCCTGAACTCTTTCCGGTCGTGTCGGGTTGCTGTCCCCTCGGATTATGAGAGTTAGGGAATAGAGAGTGCACCTGTGTTTGCGCACACACTTATGCAATATAATATCTCCTGTATAGTTGGCTAATTTCTCTTGAGAATGACCGCCGTGGCCGAAATCGGTCGGGAGGACATTATTATTATTACTGTTTCTCGAAAATCACTTTAAATAGTGGGTTCTGAGTTCTCTTTCGTTATGTCAGATTGCAGTTATATATAACACGCACACATTTGCGCACTATTATAATTTCGACGTAGCTTAACCATTCATAATGACTGCTATAATCGATAGGAACTATGAAATAGTTATGTTGCATTCAAATTCGACCTTAAAATGACTATCGAAGTCAAAAAAAATAATTTCAAGCGTACCCATTTTATCTATAAATTACGTATCAATCATCTTCTATATATAAAGGAAAATTTAGACCATTTTCGCCTCTGTTAGACAAAAGTTTTTTTTCGCCTATTGAAATGCATTAGTGTTATACATAAAAAAATTGGAACTGGAAAAAAAAATATCTTCGAACATGCAATTCAAATATTGCACGTTCGAAGAACATATTTTTTTTTTCGAATTTAAATTTCGAACACTGGACGAGCACTACATTAATTAATTATTACAGTTGCCTTAATTTTTATTCGCTTAAGAATAGTTAGAATCTAATAATATAGGTATATGAATTATACATTTCTTAATACAATGTATGTATGACAGTTATTTTCTTTTATTTATTTACATTTCAAGTTCGTTTTATATAAGATTCGCCAATTAATTTATTATTGAGCTTTAAAAAGCCGAGATGGCCTAGTGGTTAGAACGCGTGGATCTTAACCGACGATCATGGCTTTAAACCCGAGCAAGCACCACTGAATTTTTATGTGCTAAATTGTGATCATAATTCATCTCTTGCTTCTTTGAGGAGGTTTCCTCACGATGTTTTCCTTCACGTGTCTAATTTCATTGAAATTCTGCCACATGTGTATTCTACCAACCCGCATTGGAGCAGCGTGGTGGAATAAGCTCCAAACCTTCTCCTCAAAAGGGAGAGGACGCCTTAGCCCAGCAGTGGGACATTAACAGGCTCATACTGTTGTACTGTTAAATAATTATGATAAGCAAAATGCGAATTAAAAAATAAATAAAAGCAGATATAAAATTTAAATTGTATTAGATACATGTTTCGTTCCGTATATCTAATAAATTGTTATAAACATATTTATTAAAACATTGTTATTAAAACGTTGAATATAAGAAAAACAAAATTTAATTATATAACTGTGAGTGAGCACTGCGTTTTAATATTAATGAGAATAAATGAATACAACGCATGAAATGTTTACCAACAATTTGAATATCACATTCAGTTTAATATTTATCATATTAAAACTTAGAAAATATAATGCAAACAAAACAACGGAAACTCATTTTATTTATTGTTTTTATCCGAATAGAATAAATAAACGAAGACATTCGATGTTCGGTTTAATAAATATTAAAAAAAAAACAATCATGCTTAGGTTTCAACAATGAAGAAATCATTGTAGAAAAAGTTAGAAAATGGTTTTGTTACATGTTAGGAGTTTTCTGTATGATCACATATTCCGTCTCGAGTTTTTATAGTTTCACATTATAAATTTTTTATAGAATAGGCAGGCGAACGGGTAAATGGGCCACCTGATAAGTTGTTACCATCACCCATAGACATTCACGATGTAAGAAATATTAACCATTACTTACATCGTCAATGCGCTCTCGTGCTGCAGTTACACTGGCTCACTCACCTTTCAAACCGGAACACAATACTATACCTTGCGTTGACCTTTTATTTAATTAATTTATCGAGTTCAACGTGTAACCTCCTTTAACTTTTTGTATTCTGCAAGAAGTTATGCTGAGCTTGTAACGATTAAAAATATAACAAGAGCTCTCTCAATTAAATTTTTAAAACTCTTGCTTTTATTTTTGTTATATTTTGTGTTTTTATTAATAGTTGCTATTTCTTTGTTGGTATATTTAATAGCTGACGCTCGACATGATAAGCAATTTAAAATTTGTTTTCATACAACTATTCGATACAGTGACGGTAAAATGCCCAAAATCTTCCCTAAGGGTACAACTAACGATATAAGAATGCATACGGAACGTACAATGTTTCTTACATTCAATTGTATATAAATAAATATATAACTAAAAGGAAACAGCTGAGATGGCCCAGTTACCACAATGAAAATAATATTATAGATTGTGGATTTAAACCCGAACAAAAACTACTCAGCTTGTGCTTAATTCGACTTTATAATACATCCATAAAGGAATAACCTTCAAATCGAGAGGCTTTTGCCTAGCATTGGGATATTTACATTATGTTACTTTATTAATTATTCTTTTTAACAAACAATTTGACATACATACCAAGCAGAGAAGTTTCTTTTAGTTTTAATTAATTATAAACTACGATCTCCACAATAATGTTTAATTATCTACTAAAACTAAATAAATTATCTAAACATAGATTAATATTTTAAGCAGCTTAGAAATTTATGACTGATATAAATTTTGTTAAATATTATTAATCTAACTATCATGATAAGAGCTGCAAGTACGAATAATAAAGTTGTTAAGGTAATAATATGTCTGAATTACTGAAAACGACGACAATGATTGTGACGGAACTTTCTAACAAAGTAACAACCTATGAGTATCCCTTTTTTAACGCTGGAAAAACGCATTACGCGTTTCCCCCACGGGAACAGTGAGGGGTATGTGGGGCTCGGTGTCCAAGTCGCCGAGTGCGCCCCGAACATCGGAATATCCAGTAAAAAACCAGCGGTACCCTTTCCGTCTTAACGAGGAGCGCCACGGGATCGCTTTCACGTGCTACCGTGACAGTCAATGTATACGACATTCTCTTTTTATTATAGTTTTAAATATAATTATTTCTTCTAAAACCTTGATGGTTCAGTTAGAAAAGGTGAATCTTAACCGATGATTCCGAGCTTAATCCCGGGTAAGCTACCACTGAATTTTTATGTGCTTCATTTTTTTTTATAATTCATTTCATGAAGAAAAACATTGTAAGAGAACCTACACGAAAAGAAAATCTGTCACGTGTATTCACCAATCTTTATTGGAGCAGCGTGGTAGAATAGGATCCAAATGTTTTCTTCAAAATAAGAGAGGAGGCTTAAGTCCAGCACTTACTGGATTTTACTTAGTTCTTCGAATCTGACTATAAAATTTCAAATTATCAAAATTGTAGGAATGATCTCATGTTATGTGAGAGTTTTTAATTAAATACTACAAATAGGCTACAAATAGTTATACTGTTTAATTAATTTTATAGTCAATGTGGAATATCACTTTTCGAAACTTTCGAGTTTCGAGTTTTTGCTTACAGAGTAGCATCAACAATAAGCTGTTCGACGCGATCTCGCGTGCGCCACACCATTGTCGATTTTTAGACATATCTCTTGTTACGTCACAAGGTCGACGCGTCGTTCTGAACACACACATATATATACATAAATCGCTTTGCATTTGCGTAAAGTATCGATACTATCGTCTGACATGAGACTTCTTCACTACGAATGAAAGTGTATCACGACTGAGCGTTGTGCTCGCAGTGAGCATGTTATGCTGCGTACAGACTGGTGAAACGTATCATTAAACGAAACGTTTAAATACGTCGTATGTACTCCATATTCCATGGCGTGGGATCCATGATTATGGACGCTCGTAAACACAGACGCCACGCCAGCAGTAACATATCACGCTCATAACTGATATTAACTTTGTAAAATATTTTAAGTTACTCGTCAGCTTTATTATATATTTTTATAATAACTTTAAGTAATAATAGCATTCGTATATACAGTTAAAATTGCAGCTGAAATACAATTGATCTTTTGTAGACTCTTTCAAATAATTTATAAACAAGTATAAAGTTTAAGTTTTATTTGTATTAAAATAATTAAAAAATAATACATATTATATAAATACTAGCTATCCACCCCGACTTCGCACGAATACAATAAAGATCTACATAAAACATTTAAACTGAAGGACGAATATACGAAACCTCGCGGAAAAAATCCATCAAATTTTCATCGCAATCGGATCAACGTTTCAGGAACTCATACAGGACAAACATACAAACATAATTTTTATTTATTTTGGTTTATATAATAAAATAATAACTGGTACCGGAAGCTTTGCGACATTTGCCTCGAGATTGGCCTATTTTAGGTAACAAAGGTAATTTCCTCAATTTTCTGTCTACACACTCCTTAACTTGTCTTTATATTTTGTAATCTTGGAAAACAATATTTATGTAAAACCATTGTCATACGAACAAAATCTCGACCGTGACAGCAGTGAGAGTAAACTTTCGCTGTTCTCAACTTGCGATTAATTATTTAAATTTACATCTTACTATCATATGAATAAAGATTAATTTCCCATGGATTAACCATATACGGATATTAAAACAATATCAACCTAATTTGAAACGTAATGACAAATACTGAGAATTGATTTTAAAATGTACATAAATATTGTATAAGCGTTCTAGATACGGTCTGATCGATAATAATTTATGCTTATTAATATAATGAATTTATAAGTAAGGTCACGTAATGCTCAAATTATAGCATTTTACTTAAGGTCTCGACTTTCCTTACTCATATTGTTATTAGATATTTTGCCGCCAAACAGCAACATTTAGTATTGTTGAATTCCGGTTTAAAGGATGAGTAAGCCAATGTAACTGTAAGGAATAGTTAATATTTCTAATGTAGCCAATGTCTGTGCGCGGAGATGACCAGATAATATCAGGTGGCGCAAGAAATGCTTCCATTCGGTGTTTAGTTAGTTACATCAAGTCAAAGCCAAAGGCAGTTGGACGCAACATAAAAGAAAGCAAGTTAGTAATTACTAAGGATTTTACTTAGTGAATAAAGACCCAGGAATGGTAACATACGCAAACGGTATTGTCACTTTCAATAATATCCACCTCGCGTGTTGCATTGTGTTTATAATGGGTAGTGGTCATCATAAATCCCAAGGTTTGTGGCACATTGACAATGTAAGGGGTGGCTTATATTTTTTACGATGCCAATAGTGGTGACCACTTACTTTAAAATATTTTATAAATGAATATGATGTCGATGCCGAATTTCGGGTACAGTAATCTTAAGGACCTCTTACCAAAAAAAAATCTGGTTCTCTAGAAGATCCACATCCATAAAAACATTGTCCATTGATTAATGCCGATGGACAAAATAGTACGATATAAAAATCGTATTTCTTAAGATACAATAGTTTAAATTATGTTAAAATTTAAAATCTAAATATGTATAAGGAAAATGACACTCATCACGAGATCTCCTAAACTATCCACCTGATTGACTAGAAATTCATCACAGTTACTCCTTACCCGACGTAGGAACTCACTAAGAACGGCTTCTTATCTACCCGTGCGAAGCCGGGACGATAGCTAGTATATAATATCTACAACCAAAATTGTACACAAGAAATTAATTAAACCTAGGGGTTGCTTGATGTTATACAAATTATTAAAACAATACATCGAAAATATTATAGCATTAAGAGAATGGAAATTTCCTTTTTTTTATAATTTAACTACAGAATTCAGTTTGACATTTTGGAAAAAAGGGCATATCATACAATTACCGTAAGCCCTTGAA
This sequence comes from Nymphalis io, assembly GCF_905147045.1. NCBI lineage: Eukaryota > Metazoa > Arthropoda > Insecta > Lepidoptera > Nymphalidae > Nymphalis > Nymphalis io. The sequence continues at coordinate 9,935,121 of NC_065894.1, read as the reverse complement.
CGTATCAACGTTTATCGCTTGTGAGGTAATCGAATTTAATGACCACAGCCTTTTAAGGGACAAAACAAGGCTATGCATAATTACAGTAATAGTTATCTCGTGGAAAAAGCTGTCATATTAATCGTCTGGTCTGTCCCACTACTGATAAGGCCCTTTCCAGCTTTGGAGTAAAGCTCAAAAGATATATAGCTTTCTAAATTCTTGCTTTATATACAGCCATCCCATGATCGTACTTTATTATAAAACGCAATCATTTTATATTTTCTACCTATAACATTTCGCGAACAAACCAGTACGAGACTAAGCAATTACCATCAGATATTTAACATATATGTGGGAAAAACCATAAAACGACATCTTTGAATGCCAATACATATTAATGATAATAATTGAAATATCTGTCATCGATAAATTTTATATCCACAATAACCGGCGCGGGCGCAGATGCGTTGCAAGTAAAATAGATAATCACTCAATAATATGTCTAATGTCACTTTGCTATTAAAAATCATTTATATAAATATTTTGAATGTAATAGAATTAAGCAGTAATAAGTTCGTGCAATTGTTAAATAATAGTCACGTTTTATCTTATGACTATTCATTTATTTACTTATGTTATATGTTGTAAGGGTTAATAGAGTCAATCCTGCGATGATGTTTGTAAAATTTTAATTGATTCTGCATTGCAATCGCAGCGATTGACCTTTTTGTCTTCTATCCAACTTGACATTGGTGGAATAATACGCGCCCTGTTGACACAACTGAAGTCATAGAGCATAATTTAAATAATGTAACTTATTAAAACTCCTTTGATAAAGCTTTGCTGTGAGTCACACAAACACACATCAACATCCAAGTACAATGCGACATACTTTGGTGTACCCATACACGACATAACAATGCAACATAATCTAGATCTATACTTTGCTTACAAATTACCAATTTATAATACTATTTATAAGAAAATCCTGTCAATAATAGATACTGTAAGTATCTATCAGTGTTCTTAAGAGTTACGACATTACAGTTGTACACTAACCTTAGCCAATTATATATTATTTTGACAGTTATACTTTACCTAGTAATCATCACTATGAGGTCATGGGCTATTCTGTAATTACATATAAGTAGCCCGTTCCGATTTCGTACGGATAAAATAAGGATTTAAATTTTTATGTTTCGAACTTCATAGAATAAAATCTGTCATAAAGATTTTTCCTTACCATTTCCCCCCTTTAAAATTGAAATTTACAAAAATGTTTTCGTAGCGGCTACTTACGCTATAAAATAAACACATGTTCGAAATTTTATCTTTCTAGACAATAGTTGTGGTAGTACGTTGATAGTCAGTCAGTTCTTTTTTTGACATATTACAATCGTATACATCATCGAGTATCAAATGTATTAGTATATCTGTTAATAAAGATACGCAATAGCCCCACTGGTCTTCAAACTAATACTTACGACGCAAAACCGACAAACAATTGGTCGTTTTATAATTTCCCTAATTATTTTCTATAAATAAATAACTCATAAACGTTCTATATGCGGCAATAAGTATCTATTGTGTTCTATTTGTTTCACGCTAATGTTATATTATCGGCTTTGTGATAAGGAAATCATTAATAACATAAGGATAGCGGATAAGTTTTGTGACACCTTGAAGGATTGTTTTAACATGAACGCGTGACGTCAATATGCGCCCGCGAGGTGTAGGTCTAGGTCAGTCGATATACTAAATTATTCGCACAATTTCATGTATTGATTGATACATTAAAGACATTCAATGATAAGGCTTCGCTCACATGTACTTAAAATATGTTTACTATTATACAAAATGTATCCTATTTATGAGCTATAGCTAGGATGCCTCGTTTCGTGCAACATTTATACAAAAATAAGCGGACTGACATTTTAAATATAATGATAGTAATCTATTTTATTAGACATTTTAAGAAAACAATAAATAGCGTTAAAGTACATTATGAATAATTACTTTAAAAAATTAAAGCCTGAAATGCCTCTTTTGTCTGAAATATTTGGAGCATATTTCACTACGTTGCTCCATTGCTAGTCAGTGCATAGGTACACATGGATTTCATCTGACACGTGCATAATGCTTCCTTTCATTGCCGAACACGAGATGAATTATAATAAAAATAAAACTCAGTAAGTCCGAAAGGCTTGAAACCGCAATCGTAAATTAAGATTCACATATTATAGCCAGCTCGGATGTAATTCGATATAAATTATATCTGCCCAGATTTGAACCCACGATCTTACGTATTCTATCTATTTGGCCATCTCGGTTCTTACAGTCAATACTACTTATTTTATTACTATTCCCTCCCCTCCCTCCTCAATTAAACTTAAAGCTCACCCTAGTGATAGTAATTCAACGAGGTCAAGATCGAACCTGCAACTGTGATGTCGTTACTCGTAATATATAAAAATGAGCTATTAAGATAAAAGTAAAGGTTATATTTTTTATATTTCATTAATTAATTTATTTACATAAATTAAAACCAAGGGTGACATATCGAGATCAAATAATGAATGACAGCCGCGGTGATATTCTGTGATTTCACTTCGAATCTCATTCGTGAAATGTAAATAACCGAATAAAGGTGATATCCTTTTTATGTGTGTATCCTTTAAATGTTACAACTATTGAAGTCAATGTCACATATAACTTTCTCGGCGGCGAGTTTCGAGTTTATTCTTACAGAATAGCTCTACTGACTTGAATCCATTTCTGTATATTATGTCACATAACATCATTTGCTCCATTGATTTAATTTATTCGAGAGTATTTTGTAATAAAAATTTAATATGATTTGTGTTAAAGTTTACAAATTAAAGAGTATATAGTTTACCAAAAGACAACAAATAAATGTGGTAGCTCTTCGAATTCATTAATTAAACTAACTTTGTATAAAATTATAATCATATCATATTATCATTAAGTAGATAATCTTAGTGCTTATAATAGACATGCTAAAACGCAATTAAACAAAAGCATCAATTAAAATATTTCTTAATTAGATTTTGTTTAAAAAAATAGAGAAACTTTTTACACGTTCACATTTTATGTAGCAGTTGTTTAAAAAAAACTATTGATACAATTATGTTAATGAAACAACACGTATTTTTTTTAAATGTCAATCGTTTAATTGTGTTTGAGCCGACATACAATACAAAAATTCTTAGGTCCGTAATCTTTAGGCTTTTGTCGTCTCCACTCTTTAAAAGCAAGCTCTACATATAATAATAATACTCTAAACTAGAAAACTAATACAAATATTAGTAATTCCTTGAAAATCGGCGTCACTTATATTCTAACGCATTATATACTGAAATTTAAAAATGAATATATAGAGTCGTTGTCAAACGTATATTATTAAGCGGTCTTCGCGCATAGACATTGGCATTGTAAGATAAAATGCATGAGAAAGACACATTAGACAGACAAACACTGAGGTCATTCAACTCTGGTACGTCACACTATAATTTAAAAATTCGCTTGTTGTCATTACTGACATATTTTGCTAATTAAACTACAATAATGATTTTTCTACGTGAATTAATATAAATTAATAAAGTTTTGGAGCCTGAAACACTCTTTAATGTGATCTAAACAAAATAGGAATATAATATAAGCATTATAATATGTTAACAACAATACTATGTACATTCACAATTTTCAAAAGTAATCAATATATGATTACTTTTGAAACTTCTGAGGTTAGCACCATAATGTAACACCAAGTTTCTGACAAGTCACTAAATAAATGAAATAAAGAAAAAAACATTTGATTCAATAAAAAAAACAACGCAGACATTTATTTTACCAAGTAGACCTTTAAATCTTATGTTAAAAAAGATATTCATTAATAAGACATATTGTTTTATTTTTCATGCAGGAAATTGAATTGTTTATGACTACTTTTTACCCGCCAGTTTCAGGTCGGTTCACCTCGGTAGAATCTACATTCCGAATTGTTAGACGAATCTCGTTAAATAACTATTTTAAGGTACTTGTAAAGGCCGGCTTGAATAAAGTATATTTTTCATTTGATATATTTTTGGTTTTGCTACAAAATTACCTGTAAGTTGTTTACTTAACAACCTTCATATAATTGGTATATTTATTTTCTTAGCGTTAAAAATATTAAAAGCTAGCTAGATTAAGCGTCACCTTCCAGATTTCATAATTGTTTGACATACAAACAACTTGCACCCGTCATTCTATACCTTCAAAAAAAAGATGACTTTGAAATTACTATGAAACTTATCATCCGTAACAGCTTGTGAATGTCCCACTGCTGGGCTAAAGGCCTCCTCTCCTCTTTTTGAGGAGAAGGTTTGGAGCTTATTCCACCACGCTGCTCCAATGCGGGTTGGTGGAATACACATGTGGCAGAATTTCAGTGAAATTAGACACATGCAGGTTTCCTCACGATGTTTTCCTTCACCGTAAAGCACGAGATGAATTATAATCACAAATTAAGCACATGAAAATTCAGTGGTGCTTGCCCGGGTTTGAACCCACGATCATCGGTTAAGATTCACGCGTTCTTACCACTGGGCCATCTCGGCTCATGCTCACTTATCATGGTGAAATAGATTTCCTTAGCCCGATGAGCTAGATCATTACACAGTAACGTTTATCATCCAGAAATAAATAATTGTTATCTGCATATTTTTAATCGCTTCAATACTTTTAAGTACAGACGAGAATTTTCAACGTAACATTGGTAATATTATGTAAATATTTAGTCTTGTGTATGTTTGTTGCAAGCGCTATCGTTACATAACTAACTCGTTAATGAGGCAACGACGTCTTAAAGAGCCAATTTGGGATAATTTATTTATATTAAAAGTAATAATAATAAACAATTTCCCTAATTTCCCCTCCCCTGTTATGGACTTGTTTTACAATATTTCAAGATAGCAAAACTCTTGTTAATTTTAATTAAATAAATATTAAGGAAATAAATGAACATTTTCGAATTTCGAATCGGGAAATATTAATTAAAAATAAAAACATAAAACTCACCATTGTAAAAACTATTTTTTTCGTAACTAGCAACACTTAACTTTTTAGCACAGAACCAACAATTCACACCACACTAACAACTACCAATGCACTCCACTCGCTTTCGTTGCTCGAGTCTGCAAAATAAAAAAAAAACGTCTTAGTGAAAGCGAATCATGACGCTGACCGAGATGATTTTGGCAATGCTTTGTTAGGCAAGTTTTTGCATTATTACAAGAAATAAAATAGATTTAAATGGATATTAACAATTTTATTGGATCTAAACAAATCTTATCTTATTTTTAAATACAATTAATAGTACAAACTCTTTAAAAGAATTTAAAAATAATTAAACAGTTATTTTTTTTATTTAAATAAGCATGAATACAATTTTAAGTTATGATTTAAAAAAATATAAATTAATGAAGTATATTTTACTGTTAAGATAATTAAATTGGATATTTGGAATGGCTTTTGTTGTAATATAAATATTTATATGAATATGCATGCATGCGTGCAGGACATAAACACGTCTTACGGCTTGACAGTCTTATTTGAAGTATACTTTTGACAATAGTATAAATATTTATAAAACTTAACAGTTTCAACACAACGGGGTTAACTTAATACAATTATTTTCGAAACTTCAAACTTTATACGCTTTCCATTTTCACGATTACGTATAACTAATTAAAATATTCGTTAAACATTGGATGTAGGCTATGTAATAACAAAATTGTGTGTGTGTTTTTTTAACACAAGCACGTGATTAACTTAGTACCTGAGCTTATGTTCTCAAAAGGAGAGAAGGGCTTAACCCAGCTGTGGAACGTATATACAGTCGGTTTTTTCTTCTTCTACTTTAAACTTAAAGCTTTAAGCGTAGCCCACCACATATAACAGAAAAAGATATGTTAGAATTTCTTCCGACTAATACAAATTTCCTCAAAATGTTGCCCTTCATCTAGTTATAAATTATAAACATATATATAAAAATCTCTTTACCTAGTAAACATATGCTTAAGAACAAAAGTTATATAACATAGATTAAAAATCGACCCGGTATAAATGAGAATCGTGCTGGTTTCGTAATTATTTGGAACAACCATCAGTGGGTTTTTATGATATATTTTTTACATAATATGTCATAAGTGCATACAAAAACGAGCCGAGATAGCTCAGTGGCAAACATGAGACTACTCTAATCGCTATTACTGAACTTTCATGTGCTTAATATGTTATTTACAACGTGAGAAAACCGGTATGTGCTGGATGTAAATCTGAGACAATTTGTATCCACCAACACGCATTCGGGCAGCGTTGCGGAATAAGCTCCAAATCTTCCCTGACAAGAAGATGAAACTTAGCACAACAATAGAAACTTAAAGTCTGTTATTTTTAATATAAAAATCGTTAAAATTATCGATTATTAAAAGTAATTCTATTTTCTTCGCGTCAAACTGAACTTAATATGGCAATGAGCTTTAAGAAAATGAGAAAGGGAATAATATACGTAATATGCGGCAATATTTTATTGTCTGTAGGTCATTTAATGATTACTTAATGTCAATTTTAACGTAATACTTTCAATCGTAGCCGATAAAGAAAGCATCGTAAGATATACAAAATGAAGAAAAAGGACAATGGTGGTATTACGAAAGCCTAACTAAATTCAACCTGTTATACGAATTTTTATTATTCTTTGATATTAGGTGTGGTGATAGATATAAGCTGAAGGTTCCCTCGTCGTTGTATTCAACATACAATGATGTAAATACAAATATCTTGTCATTGATAGCTTCGGAGCGAAAAGGGAACAATTACGAAAACCAAGGGTACTTTATTTATTTATTCCTTTATATACTTTTTTTAAGATATGTCAAATAGTACAATCAAAATGCGTATCAATAGGACAGATTTATCCCTAATTTGGCCCACCCGCAGCAAAGAACATGTCACTTAAAATATGAGATTCCATGGAAGCACACAGAAACAAACGTAATGTGCTAACCACTTATGATGTTTTTAAAGGCATTCAAAGGTTGTAATCGCAATGACGTAAGTTCATTATTTTAGATAATATTACTGTGTGTGGCTATCCTATGGCTGTGGCTGGCTATGTGGCTCCTATCTGTTGGATATATAGAAGATACTGACTATTCCACAAAGCGAGCAACGAAATAAGTATATATAAATAAATTAATATTTCTTAATTCCGTTAATTTAATATCTAGTCTTTTTGTTTCGGTCTATATACTCCTATACTCGCTCGCGGTTTTTTCTCAGGATTTTTTCAAAAAATTCTTTAAAAATGGATAAGAGTCAAATTCGAAATTTGGCTCTCTTCATTTTAAGGCTTTCATTATTTGACGGACCGGGCTGCCTTAACTGACTTTGACTTCTGACTTAAACCTGAATTTAAATTAATAAAAATGTGACATTGTACATTTAAATGAAATCTTGCACATGGTTGCACCTTACCAAACATATTCAAAAGGAGGGATCAGGTCAGGAAGACAACCGTTTCGATTTTGGCTGATTCTTTTTCTTGCAGTGTTATAACATTGTGTTGATCCCCAATAAGTAATATGCGGGCGAGTGTAATATGATATCAATTATTATTATTATTTATTCATATAATAATATGAATTATTCTCTCTAATTACTGCTTCCCCCTTCCTACTTAAGTCCACGCGAGCTGGTTCTCGATGTCACCACCTAACTGTGACATCAATTCCATCGCGAACAAAGAAATTTGGCAACTCCTTTCTTTGTCGCACTTCCAAAAAATGGAATTCCTTACCAGCTCACGTGTTGCCCTCCTCTTACAACCCGGGTTCCTTCAATCGAGGCGTGAAGAGGCATCTTGTGGGCCAGCAAGGCGAAGGCGGCTAGTGCAGAACGTTTTTCCCGGCGAATATAAATATATATATATATATTGTAGTAAGTATCCATACGTAATGTTATACCTCTTTAAAATACATACAAATCTCTGAGGAAACATCTATAAATTCATAAAACTTTGCTTGTAACTCACACCTATCACATTTTATATTTTTTATTTGGTAAAAATGGTTGCTCAAACGAAATTCTACATTTTTATATAAACATGAAAAGTCATTAGGTACAGTTCAGTAACATATTATAAAGTATAAGACATGAATGACGGCACACTTCTGCACAGAATACGTAATCCAAAGCGGTGTCAGTGTGTCGCGGGCATTACGCATTTATTTACATTTGGTTAGAGATGTGTCGTTTTGTACCGGTATTTATAATCTATATATAAGTTATAATCTATGACACTCGTTTTTTTTATTGGCTCATGTAAGATCGTAAATAATTTTATTTTTTTGAAACACTTACCAAATTTTTTTTTTAATAAATTCACGCGCGGTTTTCTCGTCGGCAAGGTTTAATATTAGATTCTAAAAATTGTTCGATATGGATGCCTTACGCCGCTTTTTTTGTTGCAAAACTATTGATTGAAAATTTACTTACGGAGGTTTTATTTTTATTTTTTATAAGAACATATTATTAGTGTGATATATCAATAGTACTTAAAATTGTTGTAAGTGTAATAAACAAGCCTCTCTTATCAGTTTTAGACATTACTATATATAAGGAAATTGAAATAAAAGTGGAGTTACCTCCACAAATTCTAACATACTATACTAACTAACATATTTGTGCAAGGTCGTCTATGAAATTGGTCGTCGACGAACTGCGTTCCAGTCTGAAGTGAGTGTGCCAGTGTAATTGCAATCTCAAAAGGGATATAACTTCGTAGATATCATATCATGATTTCATGGTTAGCTGAACATTAATAGTATAATTAATGGTATTTATTTCTTAGTGTATATGGGTAGAATTAACCATTAACCATTAGTGGCATATTTGCCTACTTGTAGTCAATGATAAAAAAAACGGAAATTATGACATTTTGATCTTGTTATAACAATTCGGACAGGTAAAAATGTGCTAATATTAATCTTGGTTTACGTAGAAATTTGAAATACATATTTCATTATTAATTACAAGAAGTGTTTGTCGACTTCGACGTAAACAAACGATGTATTTTTTTATCTGTAAACGGTCTTGGTTTACTTATGGTAAATTTACATTTTAACGTTATTTGGAACAGATCAAATAACTGAGTATACCTATATTTGTCTTAAAACAAATATAGTTAATTATATATTCTTCTTATATATTTTTTTATATATAAGACTTAAATTCGTTACAAGCGCAATTTGCTTAATACTTGAGTACTTCTAAAAGCTAGAAAGGAAAAAAGGAATAAGAATTAAGTAATTATATTCTGTATTTTTATTAAATCTAATTAAAAGACCCCATAAAGTAAGTTGCTATTAACTATTATGGGTATACATTTTAATCTCATAATCAGCATGTATGCTGCCCAATACATATTTTTTATCCTTAAATTTTATGAAGTATAGAAACTATTTACAAATAATATTCATAAAATATTTTGTCTCTTGTCTTCGCATAATAATCGAAAATCACGCCAAAGTTAAAAGCATCTCTACTTACCGGTTTTCGAATTACTACAGACGTTATTAGTTTCGAAAATTCTATACAAGAACTTGTCCCATCATGTCGACAACTAATTTGATAGAAATCCATCACAAGATATTCATATGCGAAGTAGTTACCAAGCAAAATAAAATACTATGTACTCTCAAACGCATAGTAAATAACTCTATTATTAAATATAAAAAAGTATAAATATATATAGTTACATCTTGTTATGTGTACATATATGCTAAATATAAACGTATTCGGAAAGTTATCCACATATAAAAATTAAATTAATTGTTGTTTTTTTTTTTTTGAAGCAAGACGAATCCAATAATCAAGTATCAATATTAAAAGGGACTTTTGAGGATTCTTAAACCTAGCAAGCTTTTATTACGTACCTACACCGACAATAAGCATGCTTAGTACGCCTAAAGCAATTCTTTTTAGACGCACTGAGAGCTGATTTTTCACTAACGCCTCACTTTTATTATTGAGCATGCTTGTGATGAATAACGTCATCATACTAATGCTAATTTGTAGTAATTGTTTAATAATAGAAACAAAAATAAGACATCGAACTCATTAATGCGCATGCCTTCTGCTATAAAAATATTAATCCACCTTCGCTTTCACCCTAGACAAAATGACTGATAAGTCATCTTGCCTAGGGTGAAAGCGAAGGTATTAATTAAAGTGATAATGTTAACTAATACAAATTACTAAACTATATGTACAACAATAAATTAAACATAAAGATAATATTCAAGGACGATAAAAATCTTAACCGACTTGACAACACAAGATTTCAATTCTTTGTGAATTGACAAAATACCTATTTTAAGGTTTGGTATTTAAAGCTGTAAGAATGTAAAATGGCGGACGTTATTTTTATTTTTCATCTGTGCTTCCTTGTTACAACTAAGACACATATAATACATACATATAGTAAATAATTCAATTTAAAAGCTTTGATTATTTTACTTTATTTTGTAAGTAAATCTTGTCTTAACAGAATCAAATATAGACAACGTGATAGTGCTTAATGTAACATCGATTGATGCTGTTGTGTACACACGTAACAGCAAACCCGTTAGATCCGATGTATTTCCTGCTTTTTCCTAGGGTACTAGAGCGGTAACTTATAGTTACACAATATAACACTTACATTACATAACATTTGAGTCTAAAGTCATTAAACTCGAGTTCGGGCTTTAGAAAACAATAATAAATATGTATATTGCGATTTGTAACTCGTACACAAATTTTGTTTACGTATTAAAAATCAAATAGCCGTAGGTAAGTTTAGGTAAATTGTTATTTTTATACGCCCGGAGAAAGGTTGTTCCGAATATTATACGAGTTATTGTTCCGAATAAATAAATAATTAAATTATCAAGTAATCCTTATTTAAGACAATTTAATATCAAATCTTTTAGAAATATATTATGATAACTATGTATAGATGTTAATTTTAGCATAGAGATAGATTTATAATATATATAAAGGGAGCATCTGGACAGTGACGAAACATTAATCTTTCCTTATACCGCCAATGCACAACCAACAACTAAGATACTAAGATATTTGGCCAGGAAGCCAGTGGTCAGAGCACCTGAATGTAAATCGATTATTATGGTTCCAAGCACCGATCAATTTTCGTGTGCTTAATTAGTTTATAATTCATCTCGCTAAGCGGCAAAGAAAAACATCGTGAGGAAACCTGCATGAGTTGATTGAACAATCCGCATTGGAGCAGCGTGTTGTAATTTCATAAATTAATAGAGTAACGACTCTTATCTTGTTAATCAAAATTATGAATAGTTTTCATAATTTAATTTATTTTTTATTCCAATGCAATGATTTCATGATAATCGTTAGCAGGCTATTTATATATATATTTTATATTTGCCGGGAAGGCAATTGACTCTACTCCACCTGATTCCACTCCACCATTCCACTTCCACTTCTCTTCACGCCTCATTTTAAGAAAATATAATATGAATCAAATTTCTGTTTTAACAGGATCTAAGTTATAAGATGTGTTAATAGCAAGAAAATGAATTCGCTAATATAAATAATCTATAAATATTCTCACACAACATCGACAAAACAAGATGTGCTAAATTCGCTAAATATAAATCCATTGAACAATAAATTGAATAGCTTATACATGATTATTTCGTTTAATAAAGAATTATTTATAAAATAATAATAAAAAAAAAATATTTTTTGTTATTGTGCATTCGGAAATTGGAAATTCAAAATTGTTAATGAGTCTGGTGTACTTAGTTTGTCCAAGAACTCGCTTTTGTACATAAATATTTACATTTGAAAAAGAAATCATGCTTATATAAACTTTATGTATTTTAAATATTTCATCTTAGTATATGAGTAAAGTCTTAGTGACTCTTAGATTGGGATGAAGTATTAAAAATAGGGGATAAATAATCAAAAATATTAATAAAAGCGATATTCTTGGTTAATCTTGTTTCTTACAATTCGTACTCTATCTGATGAATCGTTTGAAATGACATTCATACTTCATAATGTAGTTTTAGTTTTATATTTTTTACGTGTTAGACAAACTACTATAACCAACTTGAGTACATTGTCATCAGGTTTTAGCGTGTTTTCGCGTCTCGAACCAATGTAAGCTCGTAATGAGTAACTCGACTTATTAATCGGCTTGACGAAATAAAATAACTCTTTTACCCGTTATATCAATTTTTTTTTTTTGAGTTTTGTTTGTTTGAAATCGCTAACCTCATGAACTATCAGTCCGATTTCAAATACGTATTCTACTATATATAATAAATAATTTCTTTGAAAGTGATTATATATGAGTATTTGTTTTTTGAAGGATTACACAAAACAATCTACTAAGTCACATGAAGTCAACTACATAATATGTTTATTGTTTTTACAAATATGTTTAATCATTTTAAAAAAAAAACTAAATTAAAAAGGACGCCACAAGGCTACGTTTGAGTAGGGTCTATGCCGGATCACTCTGTCATAATTAACACGTAAATAATGAATCGTTAAATAAACAAGACGAAAGACATACCATGACAGTAATACAGTTCAAACTCACGATACATTCCACATTTTTTAACGTTTCGTTAAAATGTTGACACAAGTATAATTCGAAGTTTATTAAACCATATATACACAATATATACACAAATATTAAGAAAAAAAATTTACTTAGAACCTTTTTCGACATATCAGTCATCATTTTCGTCAATAATTTGCAATATTTATTCAAATCTGTATTTTTATATATTAATTTTAAGCGAGTTTTTTTTCTATCGCTAATTATTATAGTTACCTACTAATTGTTGCAAAGTATTAAGTATGATTCGTCTTGGCCATTAGCCTTGCAAGTTGCAATACTTAGTCTATCTGATTTCTAGAATACTGAACTAGTTCAGTGGGTCAAGAGGCGAGAGATCTTCAGGGAAAATATAAGAAAATAGATGATATTGAATCAAAAAAACTGTTTAAAAGTCATTTTAAGTATTTTAAAAACAAATAAATGCTTAATTTATCACAGTTTAGCACATTCTGTTATTACAAAATAACTTTAAATGCTTTTTATCTTGTTATAAAATAGTGGCGGCACTATTTATACCTAGATAACATTTTATCCGATATGACAAACTAGCGAGTTCAAAATTGTAGAACTTACACACAAATCATCATACCCGATTATACAACTTCGATAGGTGAATGAAAAAATTGACCTATCCATCCTCGGAGATCAAGCTTGCTTCATAACAACAGAGTTAATTTCCCATATATGATATTAGAAAAGACATTACAGCCCAGATCCAGCTGTCGCTTACATATTTTTATGATTTTAAACAGAATAATAGTTTATATATGTGAAATATCTTTTACTATTATTATTGCCAAAAGAGATTTTTTTTTGGTCTTGACAAAAACCTAAATTAATACATTCACTCTGTATGTAAGACTTACAATTTTTATTTGGTTTGGAAATTAAATAAAATAATTATGAAATCACTTATAAACAATTATTTTTAATAACTCAATTTCTTGTGTTAAATATTTACTGACGAAATAAAATGACGTTATATTGACATGATATAGCCAGTAGTTTAAAGTATTCTATATTATTAAAACACGATTTTTATGAATATATTTATTAAAATAATATAGTATAGACTTATGAGAATATTTCTTAAAATAAAGTTATTTCTAATAATATTTATTTATACACTTTTAATTTTTTATTGCATTTTATTTTAGTTTGTAAAAAATAGAGAAGAATTTTGTTGTTCTTTTACCTGATTTTGTAATTAATATAAATTAGAAACACTCCAAAATATTTCGTCACTTTATTTGGTAACTATAATTTTCGTTTATTCGTTGTGACATTAAAAATATATAAAGCAATGTCTGTTTTTAAATTAACTTTTTCGTATCTAACTAATTACTTTTATTTAAATGTTTTATCTTGTTAGTTTCGCTTGTTACAATAAATACTGTATTCAATATTGACTAACAAAATTAAGAAAACGTTACATTATTATAAAAAAACTACATTTTTTAATAAATTTTGTATTTAAAAATAAAATATTTATAAGCCAATTATTTTATTAAAAAAAAAAAAAAAAAACAAATCGATAAACTTACATTTATCCAAAACGCTTCATAAATAATAAAAAAAAATAACAGCCGTTCGAATTTCAAATCGATTGCGCGTGCGATTACCGCGCGGTTCCGACACAAACAGCCCTACCACGCTTCCTTCTCTCACCAATGTGGTGACCGACACATGTGGTATTGTTGAAATGTTGACAATTTCAGATTTCAATATAATTGCCAATTATTATATAATTATAAAGCATAAAGAACTAAATAAATGTTTTAATAAGTTAATTGTATTATTAATATATGTAGTTACCAATGACATGATTACTAGTATGTTAAAGAGATAGTAAAAATTAAGAAGGTAAGTGATATAAAAAATTGGAATATTTGTTATAGACGTGTTATTTATTAACTTTATTTAATCTGTGATCTATCTATAATAGTTTTTTGTATTTTACACATTTTTTTTAAATTTCACATATCATAAATTACACCTACTAAGTTATATATATAAATTAAACGTATGTTTAATTGAAATGTGTAGCTCAGTAGTATAACCGTGAACACTTAACAGACAGAGTTACTTTCACATGTATAAGAATATATAATATATAGGTATAAGTACTAAGTGTTTAATAAACATTGGACTGTTGAATATTAAATACTCTTTATACATACATTGGAAGAATTTTTTGCGCTTAAGTCAGATACTTGCCATAATGCAGAAATAAAAAAATATATATCTGGACTTTGTTTTTTAATATTAATAAAATAAAAGAGTAGGATTTAAATAATAAATAGTAGACTTACGGAGCGACTATTTTGATTCTATTCTTTAGGTGTTATATATATTACGGTTAATGTCGGATATTATTACATTCTGATATTTCAGGTTCTTGCTCTGCAGAGAGTTTGTTTTTATAGAATAGCTCTTCTGATACGAAATGTATTTTTTTAATTACGAATATCTGCATATATATTACACTGACCTGGTTACTAGCTTTTATTCAGTGTTATGGCTGATAATAAGAATTTAAAATGTTCTAAATATGTAAGTGCAACTAGGCCAAGTATTTCATCACAATTAATTTGCTTACGCTTATCCCACTTGATAAGAATCAGACACCAACCTGACACCAACACAAGGGGAGTTGGCGTCGAATGCCTTTGGTGGTGGATTTGTAGCCGCCACTATACTGTTGGTTTCAGGTTCGATTGATGTAAACAAAAAAAACGTTTAAATGTTCTCTTAAATCGATCAACTATTTCCCAACCTCTGAGTGTAAAGATTTAGATTTAGAAGAATTGGTGGCTCTATTCTACTATACCAAAATCACAAAGCTAGTAGTAGACAGTATTAGCAATTCTAATAAGATCTATAGAGCTTGAGCTGTTCTGTTAGAACTAACTCGAAACTAAACGCAAAACAAGATCGTTTAACTGTCAGAAAGTATATGCGATAGTAAGTAGTAAGTAAGTTTTACGCGTGAAATACAAAGTGAGTGCTAAGTTTTGACGGAATAGAACTTTATATTCGAGCGACGTGAGAGTAATTATATATTTAATACTTTCCCTAACTATTCAGAATATTCATTTAAGTATAGCCACTGATGAGCATCTAATTAAAAGCTCATATATGAAATGAAATTATTTTAATCCGAGATCAATTCAGTTATGAGAATTTGAAAGTTAATCAATGAATTTGAAGAACTAATTACATATAAAACTACCTATAACAGTTAGAGAATGTCGATAACGTTGATTAAAATAATCATAATATTTAATAGCCAATCAATACGTGTAAATCATACAACATTTCTCTAGTGAGTCACGGGGTGAGTTCCTACAGACTAGCTCTCCAATCACGTCGTATCTTTTAGAAGATCTGTCACCAAACCTTTTCCAGCAACGCAAATTTATGATGTGATTTATGATGTGCTCGAAGCACATATCGTAATATTTACCTTTACCTCCTCCATCATAAATTTCTAAACTGCTTAAACTATTCACCTTAGCTTAAGTAGTTCATTATTTAAGGTAGTTAATTAAACATTCTTGTAGATACTCCTAATTTAAAATTAATGGTTAGGAAAGCCGACGATACTTCGCTGGTTGGTATGTGTCATATTTGTTGTTAAGTTTACGAATATATTTTATTGTGTGTTGTTTGTTTTCATATAAATTCTCCCACTGCTGGGCAAAAGTCTCTTCTCTCGAGGAGAAGGTTTGGAGAATGGATGTATCCTTACGATGTTGTCCTTCGCCGCCGAGCACAAAGTAAATTATAAATTATACAAATTAAGAACTAAAATATTATCTGTAAGATTCACGTGTTCTAAAAATGTATATTGTCTTAAAATTCTACAATAAATATAATAAACATTTACTAGTTTTCTTCGTTTAATTAACTGTATTGTAATTAACATTCTAACATAAAAATAAAAAGTAAAAACTAAGTAACTAGATTAAAAATGAAAATGTAATTAGTGTAGATTCTTTTACACCACTGTTAATGCGAAGTTACCACAGTTAAAAAAATGAAAGGTTCGTTCTAAATATAAATTAATTCTTCTCATTTGACATGAAAATATTCCGACGAAATATTTTTTAAATTACGTTTGTAAAATATACAAAATTTATTTTTGTTACTAATTAAAGTATAATATAATTGGCCGAGTACCAGACTGCCTACTAAAACCAGCACAACCACGATATCGAACCACTTTTTTTAATCATCAGAGGCAGACTTACAAATAGGCGACCATATGGTAAATGGTCACCACCACTCTAATCATTACCACGCCACCAACATTTGTAACTAAGATGTTACGTCCCTTGTACCTGTAGTTTTGTGATAAGCGGTTGGTACTTACCCAGACGTGCACGCAAAAAGCCTTGCACGATGTGCACCAAGTAAACCTTGCTTAAATTACTTTATAAGAAGCGATACGAAATATGAAAATTAACCGCCTAAAGGGCACAAACAAAGTCTTAACACATCGGTGAAACTGACTGTTTGTTTGAGTTTAATAAAAAAAGCTTAACAAAATATAAACTCCTTGTCTGTTGCTCATTGTATAAAACAAGACATGACAGATTAATATCTCATACACATAGGACCAACGGCTTTACATGCATTTCCGAGGCAAATGAGCTTACACACTTCCAACTTCAAGACTCCGGGCCGCTACTGAGAATTTACTAATGGAAAAACCCAATGACTTTTGTTTTAATTTGCCCGACCTGGGAATTGACCCCAGGACCTCCAGGTTCGCAGCCTTATATCAAGCCACTAAACTGTTGTTCTAGGCAGTCAATATATATAATATGTTGTACATACATATACAACTCCTAGACAGGATTTCAATTGAATCTATTCATTGCAATTTTTAAAATTTGGCGCTCGTATTTTTTTAAAATAAATAATTAATTAGTTAGTCACATTGTGCCCATAAAAAATACGTTTTAAAAGGTATAACGTTAGCGGGAGTCTAGGAATCTGACGTAGAAGGTTGTGCACAAGCACTATGCCGACGGTCAACTTACGGATCCAATTACATCATCCGTTAGAAAGGTGCATTCCGTGTTTGATTGTGGAGATAGCAAAAACTCGTACATGCAGCCACCGTATTATTTATAATACTATTATTATACATAACTTTCCCTGCTTAATGACAGTTATCGAAGGTCGCATTATATGCATGTAAATACGTCCTATTCGTACAATAAGGAAACTTTTAATACACATAATAGTTATAATATTATTCGTTAGTTCCAATTATCGACTGTTTTTATTTAAATGTTAACAATATTAATAGGTAATTCTCGCGAGCCGAAACGATATAAAATAGTGATACGTACCTACTAGTTAAAGTTTTATTTAAATTTATGTTAGGTTTTGAAGCTTCGTCTATTTTGATCGTGATGTTTTTATGTTGGTTCCCCCTTTGAGTTTTATTTTTCTCTCTTATTATAACAAACATGTGAGTTCACCTTTGTCACATTTTACATGAAAATTAAATCATACCTCATGAAAAAGTTAATGAACTATTATAAAAATGTACCTATCAGCTTATTTTTTCACACGCTGTTCCAGTGCAAATAAATTCAAAAGATTCGCAAACATTCTACGTAGTTTAGTTTCAGTAGTTAGAAGTATATCATCGCTCTCCGCTACCTTTTTATTATAACTATAAATATAAATATATATATGTTTTTAGAATATCCCATGATAAATATCTTAAAACAAAGACTAAATGACGATCCCTAACCACCAATAACCTATACTTTACAACCCCAGGATTGTGCCAAGGCCTACAAGGCATCGGCCTATTGCATAAATCAGACCGGGCCTTATTGTATATTAAATAATTGATTTTGTGATATTCGCAAGACCTATTACAAGATTATATTTGAATCACCCATCTCATCTTTACCAATTAAGGTAAAATGCTGCACACACTTCTGACAATCTAAATAAATTTCATCATTTCAGTAAGTATCTGGGTTGAATATAACCGTTATTTTCATATTCTTTACTTTAATATGGGCTTGAAACATTGTATATTTAGGATGTGTAATTCGGATGACAATACAAATAACCAAGTTTATAATAACTAAAATTAAAGAAAATAAAACTATAAAAATAAAAGTTCTAAACAAACCAAGAGAAGACTGGATAATATAGGGCTGTAATAAGTAGTATATTTAATAGAAATATTGCTTGGAGTCACCACAAAAAAGATCCTAAGAATTCTGAAATTGAATCGATCTACAATATCAGTTAATGTGGTCTCACCGCTATGCGTTGCATTGTAAGTTTTTATAGCATGCGTAATTATTACTTTTCTAATACTACCTACATCTTTTTTAATATTGTTAACTACTTTAATTTACTGTATCCGAGACACTATCTTTATTTTTAACTTAAATTAACGTAAAAAATTGTATATTTCTCATTTTAAGTGAATTTTTTGTATTCTTTATGAGAAATAAATGTCTATAAACCGAAGTTTATCAGATAATGGAGTCTGGGGGTAAACAGTATGCCTCTACAATATCTACTAGTGAACTACTAGAGTTTGGGATAATTTATTTTGACGAGTACCATACATTATAATGACATTTTCGTGAGTTTTAGTTTGGACTACGAATTCCTTTTGAGTTTATTTTATTTTTTGTTACGCTATCACGTCTTAACTACTCAATCGATGAAATTTTGCATACACGTTGTTAGGTGTACACAGACAAGGACACCTATCACTATCCATCATATCACACGCGGGTGAAACCACGGGCGGAAACTAGTTGGTTAAAATCGGTTATAGTTAATCTGTTCCCGCATTTTTTACGAATATTTAAGACAATCCAAAGTTCATTCAACTTGCCTCAGTATTTAACTAGACGCGATTTCTAAATAAATTTTCTATCTAGATTTCCCAAGTTAAAATGACATTCGTTACGCTGTGGTCTTTGAAATCTATTTTTTTATTCGAGAAATCGTGACCATTAAGAAAAAAAGAGCCCACAATGTCTATTTCTCTATAAGTTTTCCTTATGGTGACGTAATTTACGTATGTATGAGTCAAAAGGGTCTAGTCATGGATCTTAAACGAGGATTGTCGGCTCAAATCCGGACGAACAACACTGAATTTTCAAGTGTATTATAATTACAAATTGATTGTGATTGGCACTAAAGAAAAAAATCTAAATGTATTGTATATTAACTACTAACCATATTAGAATAAACTCCATACCTTCTCCTGAATAAGAGGGAAAAGTCTGCCTTAAATTAGACCACTTGAAAATAAATCTCTTTATATATATTTTTACATAGATACAATCCTATAACGTTGTCAAAGTAACTTCGGACGGGGCGGTTGGCGTGGTTGGTAGACACTTGCCTTTCACGTTGTGGATTCAATTCCCACACAGGACAGACATTTGTGTGCATGAACATATCTGTTTGTCCTGAGTCTGGGTGTAATTATCGATATAAGTAAGTATTTACAAAAGAAAAATAGTATATGTAGTACATCACTTGTCTGGTTTCCATAGTACAAGCTCTGCTTAGTTTAGGATCAGATGGCCGTGTGCGAATAATATTACATTATTATAGTTAACTTACTTCTTAATAAATAAACTAACTAAACTGCACGTTCTTAATTCACTGAAAACCTTGTCGAAATAACATTTATAGCCCTGTTAAATTAAATCGTAGTTTAAGAATTTGTACAAATAATTAGCACTAATTACTGAACCGAAGACATTTTGTGGGTTTGAATATAAACCGAAGGTTTTGGGTCCCGGTCCCGGTCTTTAGCCAGATTAAACAGACCCGTGACCCGGGACTTGCGGGAGCGATGACGAAATTCACGTCATAAATTCGCGCGCCAACATCATTTTTTCGAATGCTCGCGGCCATATTTGTGAAAATTTTGTAAATTGTAAAATGATTTTTCGAATATTATTAACAACAGTAGTGATTTGTTTATTCATGTTAACAAAGGTTCTCGGGTAAGCGGAGAATAAATTTGTATATTCAATATATAAAATAGCTTTTTGCATTTCTTCCGCAAAGTCTTTAAGTTATCATATTCAATTAATTTCATAAGTAGGTATTCATCAATCTTTTTAAAAACATTTTTGTAATCATGTCATTTCAAAAACATAATTATTCTCATAAGCACACTATAGCGAGATCTAAAATTACTTTTTATTCTTTAACAGATTTTGTTGTAAAAAAAATATCTATTAATTTCACTAGTAATATAAGATTAAATAGGTAAAATGGTGTTGTTAATAACGAAACAAAGTTATTATTATTGCTTAGATGGAATTGAAACGGATCAATCTAGGATAATATTTTAGACATTGCCTTCTCCGGAATCACCTAGTGAAATGTTGCATATCATTATTCATACAAAACATTGATCAAGTCCACGTGCAAAGATCTGAACCCGACAGCCTACAGACTTAAGTCTTTTTTTGATGCTAGCAACAAAATCAGACTAGATTCGTCCAAGAGACTATTGTAAGTATTGATAGTAGGTACTTGAATTTATAGATAACAGTATAGTAACAGCCTGTTAATGTTCCACTGCTGGGCTAAGGCCTCCTCTCCCTTTTGAGGAGAAGGTTTGGAGCTTATTCTACCACGCTGCTCCAATGCGAGTTGGTAGAATACTGGTGGTAGGGCTTTGTGCAAGCTCGTCTGGGTAGGTACCACCCACTCATCAGATATTCTACCGCAAAACAGCAATACTTGATATTGTTGTGTTCCGGTTTGAAGGGTGAGTGAGCCAATGTAATTACAGGCACAAGGGACATAAAATCTTAGTTCCCAAGGTTGGTGGCGCATTGGCTATAAGCGATGGTTGACATTTCTTAGAATGCCAATGTCTAAGGGCGTTTGGTGACCACTTACCATCAGGTGGCCCATATGCTCGTCCACCTTCCTATTCTATAAAAAAAAAATACACATGTGGCAGAATTGCAATGAAATTAGACACATGCAGGTTTCCTCACGATGTTTTCCTTCACCGTTAAGCACGAGATGAATTATAATCACTATTTAGCACATGAAAATTCAGTGGTGCTTGCCTGGGTTTGAACCCACGATCATCGGTTAAGATTCGCGCATTCTAACCACTAAGCCATCTCGGCTTTTTTATAGATATAATAATCTTATTCATATTAGTTAGTAATTTATAACACCTTTTTATGAATTAAAAAAATACCTCTTGCACATACATATTCAATTAAATTATTGTTTAGTTAATATATTCTAAAAATAGAAAAATATATATATATATTATTTTTTATTTGAATGTTAAGTTAGCCTATAATTGATACATATTTTGTTACACTATTTTATGTAAGCAATAAGAAAATGTTTTTCTTAATATATAATGTTGACTTACCAATTAATCAAATAACGATATGAGGGCAACGTTGTTACGTCAAATAATCTCATTATTTTACAATCGTCTCGTAATATTCACTCGTTTCAGATATATTCGAACCAGACCTTCATAGGATTTTACAGGGAGAAAGTGGTGACGTAAATGAAAAGGCGTAAAGACGATCCGTGGACAATATCGAACACAGCAAACCTAATATGAGTAAATATATTTAACATTTTAGGGTAAAAAGAAAACCTATTTACCCAATACCTTTAGTAGAGATAAAAGCATAACGGAAAAGATTTTCATAATACCAATGAATTTCGTTGGCATGTAAGGGATTCCTCTCGAATCTCGTCTTCAGGATTGCTATGAAGTTACGATAGCGAACAGTGTATATTTTAATTCGGGGAGGGCAGCCGCAATGATATTGGAATTTGAAAAGACAATATAAAGCGCTCAACCCATTTATACATTACATTAAAGAGTATGTAACAAAAATACTCTAATATCAGCCCTATTTAATCAATCTTCCAGCATTGGTCTCAATAAACAAATCGATGAAAAATAATCATTTAATGTTTATAATCATTGATAGATCCTTTAAGTTATAATGTAATATATTCCATACATATTTTATTTTTCACCATGAACTTGGATTCACTTTCTGCAAAATCAAGGTAAAGATTAACAACTTTGCTCTTAATTAAGATAATTTATCATATTTGGTTTGAGGACAATTTTTGACGAGGCTGCTATACAAGTACCTTATTCGATGACGTTACCTTGTTCTTGCCAATGTTTTGTATTTACATTTTTAATAAAAAATACTAAATCATTTTCAAGGAAGTTCATAAACTTTCATGTCGAAGTAGGCAGATACAGTACATGTTCAATGCAGCCAATGCAAGATTGGATTATACAAGGGTTTAACGAAATAGTATTTTATATATATAGAAGGTTTTTTACCAATTATACGTTCATAGCCGAGAATAATCCTAAAAAATCTTCCAGTTTGCGATAACATATTCCCATACAATAAATTTTTTTACGTCATTAACCCTATTCGTAAAATCTAGATTGTGGTTTTATGGTATTTTCACTTTGTGCTAAATCTAATACAATTAACGTTATTAAAATTGTGTTGTAAAAAAGTAAAAAAATCATAATAAATGAGTAAAACACTGAGACTTTTATTCAACAAAATTTTAAAAAATCTGGATATGAAAGCTAGTGATAAAAAAGAGTACACAATAACTTTCGATAATATTGTCAAAATAAAGTTTACGCCTGGCTATAGCAAATCATAACGTGCGACCTATGAAAGAGACAGAAAAAACTATCTCTTTCTTAGGTATGTTCTTTCTCTTTCACCCGATAAATCGGCGGCAGATACAGTATTTCTCATGGTATGTGATGCGGCATACGAAGGGTTAAATATTAAAATTAGGTTATATATTGCTATCCCCCAAGTCCTATTAACACGCATATCCACAATGTCATCAAATATTTAGTTACCGGGGTGTGAAGAGGGACGCGACAAAAAGGTGGTTTCCATTTACGTCACGTTTTTACGTCATGCAATTATCCAGGTTTTACTTGGTGGTAGGGCTCTGTGTGTTATGATGTAAGAAATGGTTTAATATTTCTTACATCGCCAATATCTATGGGCGGTTACCATTTAGCATCAGGTAGCCCATTAGCCCGTTTGCCTTCCTTTTTTATAAAAAAAATATGTAAATATCTTCGAAATGAATCTCGAAAAATCAAGTTTACAAAAGAGTCGAAACAAAATACCAAATAATATAATAATAATAATTTTTTTATTTATTTAATAACTTTAATGTTAAATAACTTAAAATTTGGTTCAATTAAATAAGTCACGCTTATCTTTAAAAGACAAATATGTTTACAATTTTTCTTATATTTTCTGTACATATTTATTGTAAATGTTTTCTACAATTAATTCCATACAACTACGAAATAAATACTCAATTAGAGGGGTTTTTAATTTTTGAGGGCTTTGAAAATAATAGGTTGTATAAATATTTATTATTTTATATTTAGTAAAAAATAGTAGTCAACTTAAAAAATATCTTTATTTTTTTATATTAACCGACGACGGTAAAAAATTTCTGGGTTAGAGATGAAATAAAAAAAAAACAATATTAGACACCTGGCTACACAGGAACAATAACACGTACTCGATCACATTGTGGCCACTATTAATACAAAAATAAAAAATGTAGGAGCTATTATCACCATCAGACCATTATATCAGTAAGTACCACCACAGTCTCATCTAGTTTTACCAAAAAAAGTTATCAAAAGGGATTGAGACTTATGCCCGCCCGTATCTAATCGTTAACATTAACTATTTTCTAAAGAGAATATTTGGACCTCACTCCACCACCGGGTTGGATACACGTGCTTTTTTAAATTTCGTCTGCTACCAATCGTCATCTAACCACTGGGTCTTCATAGCCTAACATAAAAACACGAAATCAATGAATTTTTAGGCTGCGCAGTTACAGTTTAATACCACGGGGTGCCTTCCTATCTCAGGAGGCTGTTGGGGGCATACCTCCAGGACCGGGTAGTCCTCTAGGAGGGGGGCGATGGGCGTCTTGTCCGGCGTCGGGTACGCTGTGGCGTTCCACAGGGGTCAGTTCTCGGCCCAATTCTGTGGAACGTTGGCTTCGACTGGCTCCTGCGGACATCCGTCCTTCCCAGAATGGGGGTGTTGTGCTATGTGGACGACACTCTCATCGCGGCGACAGGGCGGAATTATCAGGAGGCGGCTCGCCTGGCCGAAGTCGGTACGTCGCTCACAGTGGGTCCACTGTATAGGAATTTTGGGCTTGAGGGTCTCCATCTCAAAAACGGAGGCCCTCTTATTCCACGGTTCAATAGTCAGGCGGGAGGTAACATCCTCCTGCTACGAGTGTGGTGCGCACTCTGATGGAGTTTGCCGTTTTCTGCGAAAATGTCATGTCGCAGAAGGAGGCCGCGGAGCGGGAGCGCGAGGAGAGTGCCTCCGCTGACCCGCTTCGCCGAAGAAGTCCGGGGAGAAGACGTCAGCGCTATGCGCATCTTCTCCTCCCGCCGTGAGTGTCGCCGGGGCCAGGGGGTCTCCGTACCCCGAGTACCCCCTAGGATTTGGAGGCCTGCAGAAGCGGGGCAACCGTCGGAACGGCACGGTAGTATGCGCAAGCGATCCCGTGACGTCCCCCGACAAGACGGAGTGGGTACCGCTGGTTTTTTAGTGGGTATTCCAGCGCCTTCAGCGCCAGCGAGTCCCGCATACACCCCACCTCATGTGAGGGAAACACATAAATGTGTTTTTCCAGAGAGAAAAAAAAAAAAGTTACAGTTTAAGGAAAAGTCAGCTCGTCGATATAAGTAAATTAGGCCTAGACCGTATCAATGATAACGGTTGTCTTGCCTGATGTAAAGCATCGACGCTAAGGTCGATAAGACAAACCCATAAAAGCCCATAACAGATTTTTTTTAAATTAGGCGACATCAAATGTGGTCAAGAGACACCATAGTTGTCATTTATCAAGCACGTCGAGTTTTCTCGTTTTAAAAAATCATTCTTTCATTGGAATCATATTATTTATCTGTGGACTAGTGTCATTAATGACATCTGTTATGACACTTCTTATAGCCGAATTAGAAACGACTTTTGCAACGCCTTCTTCCTTTTCTGTATTTTGTTTATTGGAAATTTGAAGTTGTGACGAAATATAATGCTCTGATAAATGTTGTCGTAATTCAATATGGAGTCTGAAACTCTCGCTGCATTCTGTACATCTGCAAATTTATTAATATTAATCAACTTTAAGAAATTAGAATAGGCTTATTTACGTATTGTTTTGTACTTGTTTTTCTCTTAAAATGGCGTGTTTATCGCAAACAAATTGACGCATAAATTTTACAATAATATATTTATTTTGAAATAGATAGATAATTGTCTATCAATTTAAAAATCAATTTAATTAGATTTAATTAGAAGTTAGACTTATTACAGTCTAACTTCAATGTATATATTATGTACAGTTAAAAAAAACTGTTTTTAAAAAATAACATCAGTGGTTCATCAAAACCGCCCAACTTTTGTGTACTTACTTTTTACTTAGCATCAAAATTCATGACATGAAACATGGAAATAAATGGAGATGGAATGGAGATATGTCACGTAACAAAGATCACTTTATACAATAATGAATTTTCTTTAAAGCTGTGCCATACATTTGCGCAAATATTGTTTCATTATATTTTCGGTTCGCAATTTCACTCTTTTCCAATTTATACCACTGATGTGACAAGCGTAACTTGTAAAAGGTATAGAATATATTGCAATCTGAACTTACTTATAAATTTTCTCCCCTAAATGTGCCCGGCGGTGCTTCACAAGATCATTGCTTTGTGTAAAGGCTCTTTCACACATATCACATTTATATGGTTTTTCTCCAGTATGGATACGATTATGTCGCTTTAAATGATCCTTACTTGAAAATCTGTAGATAAAAAAAAAATAACTAGTTTTATAATTTAAATGATGTTATTAACCTTGATTTATTTCAATTGATAAATCTCATAATTTTATTTTACTTACTTCATTGAACAAGTTTCACACTGGTGTGGTTTGATTCCTAAATGCCGTAACTTGTGCTTGCCCAGTGAGCTACGCTTTGTAAATGTGGCACCACACTGGTCACATGTATAAGATCTTTCTCCGGTATGAGTGATAGTATGTGACTTTAATTCACCTGGAAATAGCATTTACTAGTGTTTATTCTATTCTACATAATAATTAAGTAATAAAGTCTAAAGTTCTGCTCATTTGTATAGGGTCAAAAAGATAGAAATTCATTTAGTTAGATCATATGCAACGGATTAAAAACAGTGGTGTGAATTATAAAAGTCACATATTGCATACCAGGTCTTCTAAGTTAACAACCAATATGAATGACTTTGTTTAATCACTTGTTTCATATTCTATTTATAATATGTCACATTCTTTAATATCTTTGGTGAATATTTATTAAAAAAATAACTTGCTAACTAAAGACAAAAACACTTATTTTAAATTGAATTTCAAAGGTATGTCACGCCTTTGCTCTTTTTGGTCTGGTCTTATTAATCTAAACTGATGTTAATGTTAAAATAGAGATAGTGTCACAGTACTTAGATTCACTTTATTTATATGTATAGATAGCAGTAATGCTAGATAGATATATACATATATATATATTTTATAGAATAGGAAGGTGGACAAGCATATGGGCCTGATGGCATATGGTCACCAATGCCCATAGACATTGGCATTGTAAAAAATGTTAACCATCGCTTACATAGCCAATGCACCTTGGGAACTAAGATGTTATGTCCCTTGTGCCTGTAATTACACTGGCTCACTCACCCTTCAAACCAGAACACAACAATACCAAGTACTGCTGTTTTGCAGTAGAATATCTGATGAGTGGGTGGTACCTACCCAGACTAGCTTGCACAAAGCCCTACCACCACATTGGTATAAGGATTAAATTTTAGTGTCTTATACCATGAACTAACTAAATATGCAAAAGCACCAACTCTCTGACATCATCCGTGAATGCTTTTCTACTATGTTTATGAACAGAATTAGGCAAAGAAGTAGGCAAATAGTTTTTGCATTTACTCTTTGTAAAGGCCATTAATCTTAGAGTATAGATCTACATTTTTGAATTTAATGTTATCGACTACCAAATAATTTAATATAATTGCAGAATTTTATTTTATTAATTTTCACTAATTTTTTATCTTAACCAAACTGACAATAAGAAGTGTACTGCCAAAAAGAAAATACCAACTTTCATTGTAATGTCAAGTTTCAATTCAAGACAAGTTTTGAAATATATACTATACATTTACAAAATCATATTATAGTATTTAGTAGAAAGTGGTATATATCAAAATAATAATATTCTAAGTCACACTAACCTTTACTTACAAATTTCCTCGGACATAGTGTGCATTCAAACTGCTTTAACCCAAGGTGTCTTCTTACATGCTGATCTAAATTTGCGCTCGAATCAAACTCCTTTCCACAAGTAGGACATAGGAATTTATCTTTTTTATGAACTTTAATATGAGTTGTCAATGTAGACAAATGAGCAAATGACTTTGGACATAGCGGACATGTATGAGGCTTGATACCATTGTGCTTGTTCATATGACCCTTCAAAATTTCTTCGCTGTGAAATGATCTTGGGCAGATATTACATTTGTGAAAGTTACTTCTACTGTGCATAATCTCATGGCGTTTCAAATGACTTATTTTTTTAAATATCTTGCCGCATTGTGCACAAGATATCACTCTACCTTTCTCTGTATGTTTCCTCATATGAGCTGATAGGGAATTTGTAGATTTAAACTTCGAAGGACAAACTTGACATGAAAAAACTTTAGCTAAATTTTGAGTGTTGCTTGCATTATCATTCAATGGACAAATAGTTTCTAAATCCTCGTGAGTTTTATTACAATCATAATTATCATGAATATTATGTTTCTTAATGTGATGTTGAAGTCTCGATAGCTTTCTAAATGTTTTATTACAATTAGTACATTTATACTTCTCTTTTTCATTAAATTTCATAACATTCTGTGATGTATTTGAGTCTAATTGAAAATCTACATTTTTATTTTCATATATATGGTTTTCTTCATGATTCATTTCAATTTTTGGTTCAAAAATGTAATAATCAACTTCTGTGTCATTTTCCTCTTTTATATCAACTGTTTTACATTTATTCACATCAATATTGTCAAAGAAATTAATATTATTATTACTTGGAATTTTTGAATTTGTTCTTAATTTTGTATCTACTTTCTCTGCTATTTCACGAAAATGATAAAAACTCAAAAGGCAATTGTAACAGCAGCCACACATTTTTTTTGGCAAACAATCTTCTTTTTGTATCTGAAAACAAATGTATACAATTTTACATTGCATTTTCTACTCTAATGTTACAAATATTTTTTGTGATATTAATAATAGTTACTTGTACTTATTATTAAACTGCAGATTGTAGAAAGTGGACAAGAAAAAAAAATTATACTCACATTTAACCTGGTACATGATATCAAAATATCTGCCAAGTTAGTAGAATTTAAAGTTTCCATAAATATATCAAATGTTGTTTCTTCCTTTAAGCAAGTACGGCAACAGTTTTCATAAGATTTTAAGCTTTTTTCAGCTGCCATTGCAATAATTTATTTTAAAATATGTCTGATATAAAATTTATATATATATATTATAAAAACAAAGTTTATGTTTAAAAGACGAGAAGTAAAAACTCTGAATTCTACATTCTTAAGACATGATTCGGATATGTTAAATACTTGTGTAGTGTTAAG
Source organism: Nymphalis io (assembly GCF_905147045.1). Taxonomy (NCBI): domain Eukaryota; kingdom Metazoa; phylum Arthropoda; class Insecta; order Lepidoptera; family Nymphalidae; genus Nymphalis; species Nymphalis io. The sequence continues at coordinate 9,905,611 of NC_065894.1, read as the reverse complement.
AAGACGTAATCATTCGTTCATTGATGGCTGTTGTTGTGCTTGACGGCTTGACACTTGTGATTGGGAGCGTTGTCAGTGTTGAGTTGAGTCATAGATAAAACATATACACTGAGTTGAGTTGAGCTGACGGTTGGCTGACGGTGACACTTTTAAACAGTGAGGCCAGCACTTATTACTTCACATAAAAGTAATGTCAGGAATCCCAAAATAAATTGTAGCCTAGAAATTTGAGAATATAGTTTTTCTTTCTAAGAATTTAAAAATGTTTTGAAGAAAAGTCTTGTTTAATTAAGAGTTGACTGTTTGTTTGAATATTGTGTGTAGAATAGTTCAACCTCCAAATTGATACCCATAATAATAATTATTATAATTATTACCCATAAAATATTTTAACTATTTTCGATGAAAAAAGTCGATTTACATTTGGTTAACTATAATGAAACTGGTTTATTTCCTTTTGGAACTTATATTTACATAAAACTTTCTTTATTTTGTATAAACAATTGAAACGAACAAATTAAAATAAATCGTGAAATAGTCAAGACATAAGTACTTTAGAAAAAAAATACCTCGATCCAAACAATGGAAAATATTAAATTGGAAAGAAGTAATACTTTATGGTAGTAGCCCTACACTTCATGAGATCGGTTTTGAGTACAAGTACTAGTGTGAAGTCGGAATGGCATTTTTTATACTAAAATTAAAATGCATATATATAAAACATATATGCGTATTTAGGGAGATATCATTAATATTTTTGCATCAATTAATTCTGGGTTATCGATTAACTTTATTTGCAAAAAAATATTTATACTGGACTAGTAGTTAAACAAAAAATACCTCAGTTCTATTATAGTTTTTATCAAATTAGCTAAAAAATAGAAGTTTTTGGTTTAGATAAACATTTTTATACAAATATATATGTTTATTTACATTAGGCAATCATTTAATAAGAATTGTTAAGTTTCTCCTATAATTTTAATTATTTTACATAATATGTAATGTACTAGAAGATTATGTAACTCATCACAGATGTAATAAAATTATTTAATTTATCTGTGAAATCGGCCAATTACTACACTGTAGTAAAGCAAACGAAAAATCGAATTAGATTTTATTGAATAGTTTCAAAATTAACCAACACGCTTACATAATTATTTCAAACCCATCTCAATAAGCTTTTCCATCAGCTTAACATATTTTTAATTTTATACTTAGTTAATTTTATGCAGTCTGGTCTGCGCCGTCAATTTTATCGTTACCTACGTTACGAATAGACACATTTCATGAGTATTTTTAAATAAATTTCTTGAAGTCGTTTTTTTCTGCAGTCTGTTAGCGGTATGCGGTTAAAAGAAGTGACATAGAAGTGGCGGGATAATATTTTTTTATTATAATATGTAAGTATATTTTGTAATTATTACATTAAAGGTATAGATAATATTATAATGTTTGAATACTAAAATTAAATAAATGATTTTAAATTTTTATTGCTATAAAACATTTATAAGCAAATAACCTGTGTTTGACATTTTTGCGTATTATTTAAAGTGTTACAACGCACTTTTTGAATTAATATAGCCAAATCTTACTTTACTTAATTACATGACATAATTAGTTTTTTTTTTTAAATATACTCACAGTAAAAAATCGCATTATTTAAGTGAATAATACTTCGTTATCTTATTTCAAACTAAAATTGGATCGAAATTAATGAACAAGTACCCATCTAAATTAAATATTTACTGACATTAATGAGGACCATTAATCAAATCGGTTTCTTTTAAACATTTAATATACCTAAAATTTAAAATGCAGTCTCTGTTAAGTAATGACCTTTTATAAAAATAATTCAAACAAATATTTCTAAATTTAAACATTAATGTTTTAATTTACTTAAATAATTTTCGAACATTTTTTAATTCGAAAAAAAGTTTTTGTACAATATTATTTAATATGTATTTATATGTTTTACAAAAAATAAAATATTTATCAATTATAAAATAAATCTTATCATAATAAATATTATATTTAAAGTAATCTTGATATATTCGCTTTGATCTCTGAGGAAAGAAATTGTGCTAAAAGTTCTATGTGTCGGTAAATATTTTTCAACATGTCACTAACCCACACTCAAACGTGGTAAACTGTAAATCTTATCATAAAAAGGTGGTCATTGCCTAGCAGTGGGATATTTACAGGTAAGTAAAAAATTGTTTTTCTGAATAAATTGAATATTGTTTTAGTGATAATATAAAGAGTATTTATCACTAGGTATGACCTTATATCATAATATATAATGCTTATGTAACTTTATACTCACTATAAACTTTAATGTAGTTATGACTAAGCAAATTTTGGTTATACATGATTTGATTATGATTTGAATCCTTTTTTAATTATATTTGAGTAAATATTAGTGACCATAAATTAGGGTTGACAAACCCAGATACATAATAAGGTTTTATATTATTTTAGTATGAAAATTGAAAACTTTAAATATAATATCATTTCATTGGTATTCATTGATGACTCGATTAATGTTTGTTAGGAAGGAAGGTACTCAAATCTCAATCATTGTAAATAATCAGTCTATGATTAAAAACACAATTTTTATAATAAAAACTAACCAAAAAGAAACCCATACATATTTTGTCCTAACCCTAGAACAAAATGACAGCTATAATTTAAAAATATTCTACAGATTAATAATAATTTTACAATTTGCTTGATATTGTACAAAATACTTAAACATAGTTAATATTTCTTAGTACATTAAAATAAGAATTAAATATAAAATACATAAATATAAAGCTTATTTAATATTCGTTTTCAATAAGGTTGTGACCGTCTGTGCTTAATATTAAACCATTCTGCATCATGTCATATACAATGTATACAGTACTGAGGGACCATATGTAAAAAACTGAAAGATAAAATAATTCTTTTATAATATTAGCATATTAGATTAATTGAATGGTTAATATTTCATAAAATATAACAACCCAGTAAATTTATAAATGGTTATAATATTATTAAATTATAATACATAGAAATTTTAATAAACTTACATGATAAAACTGTGGTACAAATGGCTATTATCCAATAACATTGAATGAGCTCCAATAGTGCGCTTAATATTATTAGCATTGTAAGCATTGTACTATATCCAAAATAAGCGAGCACAAAACCAGGTTTATTCTGAAAAAAATAAAAAAAAATTAAACTGATGTCAAAAATTAGACATGCTGGCTACAGTTTTGTCAGCAGTTTTTTTTTTATTGAAAAAAGATTAAGAGACTGGTAAACAGTTAATGATAAGTACTAAGTGGTCACCATCACCCATAAACTGTCGGCGGCTATTCTATCCTTTAAACAGCAACATAATAACACTTAGTAGTTTGGCGATAGAATATATGATTTTAATATGAATTTAAATATGCATTGCTATCTGGGTGTACGTATGTTTGTTACAAAATTGATAAAGGACCACTCCTGTTAACACCCTAAGTTATTTTCTTGTTGATCTTACAGAGTGTTTTTTTGAAACCGTAGGCGCGGAGGAAGGAGTTGCGCATCGAAATTGTTGGTGAAAACCTAATTTTGAGTTTACAATTACGAGATGTGTTTGTTGTATTATCTATCTAGTGAGAGAATCACGAGCATGCATGCGTAAACGGCGTTCGTCATGCGCCTCGTGTTTCGCTTCGCCACGAGCGGTTTTTTGGACACGAGTCAAAAGGAATTGAATGGCGAGGCGAACTAGTGTTTACACATTCGGTTTCGCGTTTATTTCACTGCAAATAAAATGTCACAATCAATATATGAATTTATTTATATGTTATTTGTATTATAATATTATTAACAACTATAGTTGTAATGCATAAGCCGCTGAAAAGACGACGTCATCCATTTTGTCATGTTGAAGTAGAAATAATTATACGCAAATGTGCAAACGGCCACCTTGTGTCAGTCTAAAGTCAAGTTCCAAAAATATATACACTATATGTAATAAATAATAATAATAATGTCCTCAAGACCGATTTCGGAGATATTATAGTGCATAAGTGTGTGTGCAAACACAGGTGCACTCTCTATTCCCTAACTCTCATAATCTGATGGGACGGCAATCCGACACGACCGCAAGAGTTCAGGCGCAGGACCAACGGCTTTCGACACTCAACTCTCTCTCAATTTGGCACTCAACGACAATGCTTTCCGTGGCACGGGAATGTACTCACTTCTAACTCCAGACTCCGGCTACTGAGAATTTTCTAACAGAAAAACCCAATAACTTTTTACTGACCCCCTAAGAATTGAACCAAGAACCTCCGGGTCTGCGGCTTTACATTTAGCCACTAGAACAATGAGGCAGTCATCGATATGTATGATGATAAAGTTGTCCCGAACGATTTCGGCCACGGTAGCCAATCTTAAGAGAGAATAGCTAACTGCGCAAGTGTGCGCAAACACGATATGAATATATTTATGTGAAAGCAACATCATAAAAAAATACTAGAACAATATTTTTTTACCTTTTTTATTCCAATAACCAGAAGAACGGAGAAGATCATCGCTAATAAGTATATAACACCGATAATTCCAGCGACCAAGTAAATTACGTTACTGTCTATATTCATATTCAATGCATGTTGCAAGTTACTAGTAAATTTAAACATCATTTGCTTATAGTCTTCCATTACTATAACGTACAGTGAAAAACCAAAACCTGTAAGAGCTTGTATCTGGAACAAATTAAGTTATTTGTTATTTTTTTTATTTTCGGTTACTGAGTTTTTTGCCGGTTCTACTCAGTAGAATGTACATTCCTATTTGATGGTTGTACACATAATAGAATATTTAGTCCAATAATAATTACCGTAAGAACATGACGATTTCAAAAAAAGCCTACTTTAATAAATAATTATTTGATATTTGTAATTAATTAAAGGTGGCTTTCAAACGAAAATTCTGAATTTTTAATATTATTTGTTACTTACTTTCTTTTGAATTGATTTAGACCTGTTATCATGTAATATTCTAAGATAAACAAAGGATATTGATCCTTACAAAGCTAGGCGTTTTTATATATTTATGCGTGTTCGAATTATTCAAGCAACAATTTTTGTTTTCTGTTTATATCTTAAAAAAAGTATGTGCTTTATATTTCATAATATAGAGCTAACTAACTATCTTTTTAATGAAAAAAACATATTGTGAATAAATACATTTATTAAAAATATATATTTAAAGAATCGAAACGAAATCAGTTAATTAGATAGAAAAAATTAGATACAAAATAAGTACTTACAAAGTTATTAAATCCTATTAACATAACCTTGAGCTTCATTTTCGCGTAAACTGATGAATTTGTTTCACACATTTTAAATGGTCTTATATCAATATTGAAGCACACAAAACTGACCTACAACAAAATCAATCGAAGACATTAATAATAATTGAAAATATTTACGACACGTGTATGGACTATTGATACTGTTAGCAAAAAAAAAGTGTATGTAAAATTATGCATGACTACACTTTACTGCGCATCTCTCACTCTATAATGAAAACCGACCTACTGTGATACTGGTATTTTGATGCACGATTACCTTAAATGATATAATTATTATATTCAATGTCGTATACAACTTTTTGACATTAAGCGAGCGTCTGCTACGGTGATTTTGATTTTTATAGAATGGCTTTAGTATAATCTAGAGCCTAGAGGGCTGTTCAAACTCCAAACAACGGCCCTCGGGCCGCATGCGGTCCGTGGCTAATATTTGTGCGGCCCGAGACATGTTTTTTAATCTACCACAATTACACAAATTTTCCATTGGTATTTTTTGGAAAAATTTAAATTATATTATTTTTATGGTATCTCAAATAAATATATTTAAATATTTTAATTACTTTATAACACTTTACATAACTTTACTGAATTGAAAAGGACTTCAGCATTTATTAATTATTTGTTTGTATGGCAACAGTTTTCTGCTACTCACTATTCGAGGAATTCCCGAAGTGTGGTAGCCTTTCTGCTGTTTCTAGTTGTTTCTGCGATTTATATAGTGATTTGTATTGGCCCGCGACCCAATCTTGTCTGAACAGCCCACGGATTTTTTAAATTATGTTTCTTTCCCATAAATATGTTTATTCATATACTGTTTACACGCACATTTGCGCACTATATTGTTAGACTCTACTAGAGGAAAGCAAAACAGTGTTTATTTACTTGCTGTATCAAGATAATATTCATATATTCCCACTACTGTTTCTTTGTTAATATAAATTTATTATTATTATTTTTTATAATATGTATCGTAAATGTTATAAAGAATTTAATTAAAAATATAAACATGTAATATTGTACATCGACCTTTGTCTACTAACAGCATAATTATCAAAAAAAAAAAACTTAAAAACAAATATTAAAATAATAAGCACAGCGATTAGTACCAATATTTTAGGTAAATATTACGATGAGTGCAATATCGTCCTTATAGTGTTTATTACAACACCTTTAATTTTAAAAATTTAACAATATTGTCTTGTTTACACTTTGTAGTTTGACTTTGAACTGAGAATGTATGGTTAGTTTTAAGAGAGTATGAATGCTATGCTGTTTGTTCGAATCGTCAAAAAATTACAGGGTCGTATTTAAAAGAAATATATTTCAATTTAAATGTAGTAGGTATGATTAATGAAAAGATATTAAATTAGTACTATGCTATAAATATAGATAATAATCGAGTAGCATAACAAGCCCATTAAAAGCCTAGTTAAGTTAGTCAAAGATACGTGTCCGCTATTTCGAATTTTCACTACCGTTAATGTAAAGGTAAAGGCACCGAAATTTTTTATAACGATATTGAGATATCTTGTAAGGCAAGCGTTGACATATCTTACTTATAAATTTGCTTTAGAAAACTCTTTAAATAGTTAAAAAAATATAAACTGATAGCAACAAGTTTTCACATTTAATCTTATATTAAAAGAAAAAAAGAAATATTATGCAACAATTATATAGATGATAAAAAAACGCGGGATCAATATTCGTAGATTTCAATGCAATATGTAATCATGAATATGTATTTTAACGTAGTAGAGTAGTTGATGTAAATTTATTTATCGAAGAGGTTTTTTGAGGTTCTTTCCAGACGATTCCAGAAAACGTTTTAAACGGCATTTAAATTCCATTTAGTCTTAAAATGACAATTCAAAAATGCCTCCTTGAATAGAACGTAGGTACCTATTTTCATTGTGACATCCACTCATCACCGCCAAACAGCAATTACTTATATTACTTACTATTGTTGCGTTCCGAATGAAAGTGTGAGTTTGTCAGTGTAATACAGGCAGAAGGGACATAGCATCTTAGTCCCCAAGGTCGGTGGTGCATTGGCGATGTAAGGACTGGTTAATATTTCTTACTAATTGTGGTTGTTACCATCAGGTGGCGAATTTGCCCGTTCTATTTGCCTATCTATATTATATATTTAAAAAAATATATAGAATCCGGTCCGTTATGTTTACATCATCAAAAAACCAGCTGAGGTGCGAACATCTTGACGTCGCTCTGTTATCGGACCCTTAGCCAGAAACGATTTAGTAGTTATGATTGTTCAAAATTCTTTCTATGAATTATTAGTTTAATTGTTATAACTATTGAACTAGGATTTTGTTTTATAAACTTACAAAGAATTATGCGATATTAATACTTAAACATTTGCTTTACTAAAATTATATACATCAAGGACTTATATTATGTATGTTACCGAATAATTGTTACCGTTAGTTTCTAATAAATCCAGCCACATCATGAGCTGACGACAAATTATGAATGGTGCATTTAGTTTTTAATATAACGGACCGATTAGAGTTATATTATAAATACACTAACCTTATATTATAAATACTTGAAATTTTATACGTTTCATTTTAAATTACTAATTATAAATTAGTTTTTGCTAATGGCTTCGCTTGCGTTTTGTTAGGCCTATTTGTTAAGTTCCCTGACTTCTAAGTTATCTCTATTCCAAATTTCGTTAAATCCGTTTTTGCGTGATTGAGCAACAAATATCCAAACATACAAACTTATACATAAACATATTATTAGTACGATTAACACATATTAATGTAATAAACAAATAAAAAAATATTTAAACTATCTTATACTTAAAAACTTGATTAGAGAAGCAGAAGTATGTACACACATTTTTAATTATGTACATAGATTGAACTAAATTAAAAAGTTTGATGTTATGTACTACGAAACTGCTTGAACTCCGTGGGAAGCCCCGGAAGACAACTTCCTTCAAACGAGACGTGAAGAGACATCTTGCGGACTGGCATGTAGGGGCGGCTAGTGCAGAACATTCTACCTGACTTTACTGGCCGTCGCCGCGTTTGGGCTCTACTACCACTTACCATCAGGTGGAGTAGAGTCATTTGCCTTCACGGCAAATATAAAAAATAAATAAATAAGAAATAGGTAAGTAGGATTACCTAGGAATGTATATGTTTCGCTTAACAATGTAAACAACTTGATTTATTTATAACATAAACAATTATAATAATGGATTTAATTAAGCACTTACAGTAGGGATCTTACATAACCCAGTGATATACATACTCTTAATTAATGTACCTACAACAAAAAGTTCTAAATTCTTAAAGGCAATTCGTACAGTTTTGTATTTGGTACTTATAAAGCATTTTAATAAAATACCATAATTGTGTTACTTGTTTCCTTTAAGTGCATTTTTTTTAAATATCTTTGAAGAAGTTTTTATTAGTAACAATATAATTCAAAATAATGATAAAAATGAGTATGTTATTATTTTGATTAAATATTAATACTGTGTGTCTAATAATTTGATCTAAAGCTATCATAAGTGGCTGAATAGTACCAACCCTAATAAAAAACCCTAAAAATAAAGGTTAAAACATCGAAATCGGTGTAGCTGCTTTCGAGTAACCAAAAAAAAGTTATTATTTGTTAAAATTACAAAGATAACTTTTTTTGAAAGAATCGTTATTCCATAAGGGCTAGTTACTTTCGCTTTATCGCAGTTCTTTGGTTTTTATATAACTAATTTATGTCTGTTACAATGCTCGTTAAGTTTTTTGTCATCAACAAATGTATTATCGCACACAAAAAAAAAAACAAGAAAGTCCAATTCTTTTATAAATAAGCCTTTTCGAATTTTAAAACTTCTTGCGATATTTCAAAGTTGTGTTGAATTTCTTGAACTATATTATTAAAAGACATTGCATGCATATGTGTTTATTATAACGTTGAACTAATTGTTGTATTTAGTATTCTTGTTTTACTAATACTTAAATGATGATGAATAGTTCATATTATATTACACTGCACATGATTCCCGAGTGATCAGCGTATGTACTTATCTTCATTACGATCGAACTAATAAATTAAATCGTTATCGATTAAATAATATATTGCGTCTAAGATAAATCTCTATATACTAAAACAATACCCAATATATACTGACTTTCGACATACGTTCTGTGACTGTGCGATTACTGTTGGCACGTCACAGCGAGGATAACACTCTGCCTCGAAAATTGACCAAAAGACTTGCTGTCTTCTTTTACCCCACAAAAAGAAGGAGATAGTGATATTCTCCTGTCCAGTTAATATTTAGTTGTTTTATACTTATAGAACAGAATTGGCACCATTGTCTAATCATCTGATATGGTTTGTTATGATAACTGAATTTGCATCAATAAATTAGTGAATGCTTAACCTGTATCGTTATCAGTATTTTTATATATCCGATTCATTTGACGCATATTGCGCCCAGACATCAAGTTCGGTTGTTAAAACAACAACCTTTATCTAATTAAAAATTTTGGAAATCTATATAGTGAGGAATAATTACTAATGCGATCTTATATGCCTCTTGCCATTGAACTCTTTGATAAGCTTCTTAGAGGTCACTGTGACCTGGTTATTTTACATAAACAAATACTAAACCGTCAGTGTCGTGCCGGTCACCGTGGTGTGCGGACGTGTTGAGTGTCGTGTTAATAATTTTCGTAAGGTAATTGTAATCTTTTTTTTATTTTAATACATTAATTATAAATTTAAATCCCATTAACGTTATTGTTTTTTTATATAATTTAAATTTTATGAAATAACTTTTTTAACCTTCAGTAGTACTAAGACATAATTGTTGTAGTAATATTATCTCTTACTGTAAGCGTTCTGTTAATTAATGGTGCTAAGGTACTATTGATATTATAAAATTAATCAAATATAAACGATATAAAAATACTAATTCATTATATTCATTGGTACTTCGTTAACATGTTTCTTTTTAAACAGGTATGTCGTGAGATGGTTAACACTGTAGGTAGAATTATTGAAATGCATTGAGGTCGCCGCCTGTGATAAGAATCGTAATAAGTATTAGTCTCATCATCGTAAAGCTAAAACAATCTATTTTTAAAATGTTATGCCATTAAACGATTATAAATATCAATTTGATGTTGTGCCGTGTGGTTCCATCTAACTTGAATAGAACCTGGCATTGGACAGGCGACCTGCAGTCAAAATCTTTTCCATACGACTTAACACTACACTGACCACAAATATAAGGACAAACGATTTATGATAATAATAAAGTTACAGTCTGTAAATGTTCCACGGCTGGGCTAAGGCCTCTCTTGAGCCTTGAAACTTATTCCACTACGCTGCTCAAATACGGGTTGGTATATATGTGACAGAAATTTATATGGTACAGTATAAAGATAAGAGAAATGCACCATAAGCGATATATATATATTATAAATTTGGTATCTGATTTCGTAAGTCTTATTTATTTAACACTAATAAATATTTATTTAAGACTTTGAGATAATGATAATGACGTAACCGCATCACTTGAAAAAATATTTTCCAAGCGCCACATCTTCGATTTCACTATAATGTACTTGATACTGGTATGAAAATCTGCAAAAAACAAATAAGTAAGTTAATTTGCGTCTTAAATCCCATCTAATATTTTTACAACTATATAACCAAGGCAAAACGAGTTCTAGGAAAATCTTTAATATTATATTCATGCATAAAATATTAAAAAATAATAAAAATACTTAAAAATGTATATAAATATTCTTTATTACAGAATTAATTACATTGAAGCCTTAAATATTGTTGTTAAGGTAACCTTATAAAATACATAAATAACAAATATAATAAACAATCTTCATCATTCAGGTTCATGAATCCAAACTGAAATAATCAGTTGACTATTGGACATAATTATAAGGACATTTTGACATTTTCGTCTATATATATGTCTATACCTAAATAATGTCATTGACTTATTATGTAATGTTTATAAATTACATAACAGTAATGACGTCGGTTGTTCCTAAGTCTGCCCGTTACGGTGTAATCATTCGACGAACAAGGAAATTTATATATTTAATTATCTAATAAACAACAGCATGTTACACACTCAAATAATAGTATCGAGCCCTTCAGACTTTCATAAAAATAAACGAAGATGACGTTGCGTAAATAAGAATTATTTATATTTTATATCATATAGGATATTATTACACAATTTAGGATAATTGTAATAGGATACTAGTTTTCAAACGGCCTTGCCTGTGCAATAGGTAGGGTGTTAGGTATAAAAAGTAACCTATTTCCTTCCTTGTAATTCAATATTTCTTTATACCAAATTTCATCAAATTCGATTCAGTGGTTTTGCTATGATAGATTGACAAACACAGTTACTTTCGCATTAACAATATTAGTATACATGAATAAGGTTAACTTGAGTTCATAGGACATATTCTTCTGTGATAAATTAAATAGGGATTGTTTCATATCGTCCTAGGTTGTAACATTTTCAAAATTATAATTTATTGATGCAAGACCGTGTGTAAGTACTATATAAACATCTTCCTCGACCAATAATACTGCGCCCTGGTTAAACAGAAACGTCTTTTATTTTCCGCCTATTTTTCCTGGTTTCCAGCACATACATATATATGACATAGATTGAAACATAGATTTCGAGAACATTATGGGAGGACTTTATGGATTTCGGTTAAAAGCTTTATGTTATAATTTGTAAAAAATAGGCAATATTTGAAATTAAACTTATTCTTAAAAATGAAATTTTGGATGCGGTGCAGTGCGGTCAACAACCTTTATATTAAGTGATCCAACAAGCTTGGGTTCGACGTTCTTAAGCTCTCACGAATGACAACAATAATGTCACGGTCGTTTGCTTTCAAAATTGTTTTAGAATATTAGTATCGAATCATTAAAAGTAAAACAAATCCAGTAACTTTTTTTATTATATATTTTATAATTGTTATTAAATTCAAGAGGCATATTTGTAACTATTGGTATTTTGTTTATTATTATTTTTTGGTACAGGTTTAGGTATGGTAAGGATAAAATTTGGTATCATTAAACGTTTTTGGACAGAAATAGAACTATCTAAAGAAAGAAAACAAAAGACGAACAAAGAGTGAAATACTCTTTGATTTAAAACATCCTTTTCATAAATCGGTAACGTTTTTAATTAACGGTAACTTTATATAATATGACAGTATGTAAACAATACAAACTGTAGTGAACAAGAGATGGATTTGAAAAAACATCAACAAAACTAACTTCGTTTGATCAAATATTTGGTGAATTCGCAAATACTACAAATCTAACCAGACCAACATGGGATGAACTTACAATGGACTCGTATAAGCAAAAATATTTATTAATTCGAAACATTGAACACGAAGACTGCGTATGTTACTGAGCGAACCAAGTATTGCTCGTCACCGTATTTGCCTTACATGAATCTTTGAAACACGTTTTCTCTTTATTGGTCATACTTGTAACAATTCGGCAAATATTAATTAAGGCAACCCCCCCCCCTACAAATTGACATGTCTAAACGATTAATGGAAATACACGAACACGCCAAGCTAAGTGACGCCATTACATTTGCAATCAAAACAAAATTGCTTGCTCGTTAAATAGGGTTACCAAGCTTTTGTAATAGGATAAGAGGTAAGATGGTGAATGATTTAGTAAATAGTATATGTACATATAGACTATCTGCCTTACATTTCGCTACCTGATACCTAATACCTAGGCATTTCGAATTTTGCCATCACAAGTCGTATGAATCCTAAAGGTAATAAATAATAGGTACTATTATTGTTTTTTTTTAACTTCGTCAAACATCAGCTTATTTTATGAATCCAATATATCTTAAAGATTTGATCAGCAGTTGTTTTATAAATTCGTTTTTTTATTTATTATTTATATTATAACACTAAAATATAAAAAGTCAACAGTTTGTTTTACTTTAATAACAATTTAATTTTCGAAAATAATTAACCAAGTTTCTATTTCAAAAAGTACTTTCCTTATTTTACACGATTTTTATGTTATGTAATATAGAAAGGTGATTAACTCATGTGCCTCGGTGATATCGAAGTTAAAAAGTTATAATCATTATTAAAACTAATTTATAAAAAAATAGTTTTTTATTCTTATACACAGAATGATAAGTATTTTTACCTTAATTCATGGTGACTACGCGACGTGCATTACAAGTGCTTCGTATGGAAATACATTGATTAAACAATCATGAATGTAATTTGTAACAATGGAATTGATACCATTAAAATGCTTCACTCTATATTAAATTCAATCCTATGTAATTCTTAATTCAAAATGAGTCGTATAATCTTTTTTTTTCAAATTTATGCACTGTGCAATAGAAAAAAATATTGTCAATAAATTGTAATAAAATCTATTTATGTACATTTTGTATTATTTTTAATCACAATTATTAGCTTGCCACAATGCTTAAAACGAAACGTTTAAAACATTGGCTGATTAAAATTAAAACCAAACAATTTTAAATACGAAATATTCACCGTATCTATATAATAGTGTTTAAACTGTAATTATAATTTAACAAAAGTATCGATCATTATACAAATAAAACTTCTATAATCATTGATAAATATTATTCCGTATCAATAAGTATACAATGGTTAGTCTAATACCTGTTTGCATATCTAAATATATATAAAAAAGACTGATTGCCTCGTTAGTCTAGTGGCAGATCGAGCCAATAAAAAGTTATCGAATTTTTCGTCGAAAATTGTCAGTAGCAGCCCGGAGTCTGGAAGTTGGAAGTGTGTACATTCCCGGGCACCTAAAAGCATGTTAAGCCCTTTGGTCTTGCGGCTGAACTCTTTTCGTTCTTGTCGGATTGTCGTACCATCGTATTATAAGAGTTAGGGAATAAACAGTGCTCCCGTTTTTGCGCACAAACTTGTGCACTATATGTGTCCTGTGCAATTGGCTTATCTCTCTTGAGATTGCCCACCGTGACCAAAATCGGGAGGACATTATATAAAAGAAAAACTGACTTACATATCAATGCACAGCCCAAGCTACTGGGGTTATCTTTATGAAAATTCGCGAACGTTTTCCTTTTACATAGTAAGCTAGCACTTAGGATATTCTTTTTTTTTTATATAACCTCTAAGGTTGTGGTAACGGGAATGAAAGTTTGTATGGAAATGAAGATAGAGCTTTTTTTTTAAATATATAAGTTAGCGTTTGACTGTTATCACACCTGATGGAAACAGATGATACAGTCTAAGATGGAGCGCGCTTGCCTAGAAGATGCCTATTCACTCTAGACTTGAAGGTACCCATATTGTAGGTGGTGGGGAAAACAGAGGTCGGGAGGGTATTCTAGATCTTAGCAGTGCGTATCAGAAACGAGGAAACAAATCGTTACGTGTCTTAGACATATCAACTACGTACGGGTGCAGATCTTTGGACTATAGAGCTAAGGACATTGGTTTCTAATGAATCAATTATGAATTATGACGCAAGTAAAGCCACGGTTTTTTTTTTTTTATATCGCTGGGAGGGCAAATGACTCTACTCCACCTGATGGTAAGTGGTAGTAGAGTCCAAACGTGACGACGGCCAGTACAGACGGGAAAAACGTTCTGCACTAGCCGCCTTCGCCTTGCCGGCCCGCAAGATGCCTCTTCACGCCTCGTTTGAAGGAACCCGGGTTGTAAGAGGAGGGGAATACGTGAGCTGGTAAGGAATTCCATTTTTTGGAAGTGCGACAAAGAAAGGAGTTGCCAAATTTCTTTGTTCGCGATGGAATTGATGTCACAGTTAGGCGGTGACATCGAGAACCAGCTCGCGTGGACTTAAGAAGGAAGGGGGAAGCAGGAATTAGAGAGAATAATTCCTCAGAGCACTCGCCGTGATACAGTCGATAGAAAGCGCTCAGTGCTGCTATCTCACGACGCAATTGTAAAGGTTCAAGGGTGTTTGAGACCTTTACGTCGCCAATAATGCGTACGGCACGTCGCTGCAACCGGTCCAAGGCCTCAAGTAGGTACTTAGCGGAGCCATCCCAAAGGTGCGAGCAATATTCCACGCAAGACCGTACCTGTGTTTTGTACAGCAGGCACAGTTGTTGTGGCGTGAAAAAGCGCCGCACCTTGTTCAGAACTCCGAGTTTCCGTGAAGCTGTTTTTATAACAGCCTCGATGTAATCCCTTGGACTAAGGTCGCAGCGAACGTCAATCCCCAGCATGGCGATTTTGCTTTCCATCACCAGCGGAGTACCACAGAGGGAGGGAAGAGGGGAAAATGTTGACTTTTTCGCCGTGAGAGCGCATACCTGTGTTTTCTTGGCATTAAACTCAACAAGATTATCAGAGCCCCATTTGGCGATGAGATCTAACGTCCTATCGAGTTCAATGACAAGATTCTCCCGCCTCTCCTCAGTTTCCGCCCGCCCAGCCACTGCGCGTCCGTGGTATCCACCATGCACTGTACTATCATCTGCATAGCAATGTATGTTCCCAAGGGAGAGCATATCATTGATATGCAAAAGAAAGTGTGTGGGAGATAGCACAGATCCCTGGGGGACCCCAGCATTCACTACATAGAATTGTGAAGCGCAACCATCTACTAAAACACGAAGGCTACGCTTGTGTAGGAAGCTGGCAATCCAGGTGCATAGCTGAGCAGGCAGACCATATGCCGGTAGCTTGGAGAGAAGACTTCTGTGCCAGACCCTGTCGAAAGCCTTGGAGATATCGAGGCTGACAGCCAACGATTCTCCATGCTTGTCGATAGCTTCACCCCAGAGGTGTGTTACGTACGCTAGAAGATCACCTGTGGACCGTTTTGGTCGAAACCCGTACTGACGATCATTAATTAGACAGTGATCTTCTAGGTAATGGATCAGTTGGTTGTTTAAAATCCGTTCCATCACCTTACAAAGTACTGAGGTGATAGCTATTGGCCGATAATTTGCCGGGTCAGACCGATCCCCTTTTTTGGGAACCGCTTGCACATTAGCTCTTCTCCAAGCCTCCGGCACACTTCCCGAAGAGAGAGAAAGTTGGAACAGGCGCGTTAACACAGGAGACAGCTCCGCTGCGCACTTCTTCAGCACTATGGCTGGTATTCCATCGGGACCGCTAGCTTTCCGTACATCAAGTGATTGCAGCTCCGCACGCACATCACGTTGCCTGATTTTAATGTCAGGCATCGTATGGCCACATGCAGGTATTGTAGGAGGCAGTGCACTACAATCATCGATGACGGAATTGTCGGCAAAGAGTTTAGCCAGGAGATCAGCTTGCTCTTGCGGACTGTGAGCTAGCGATCCGTCCGGATTTCTGAGCGGTGGCAGCGAAGGTTGGCAGAAATTGTTTTGCACAGACTTGGTCAGACGCCAGAAGCTACGGGAGCCCCTAGGATGCGAAACAAGGTCATGACCAATCTGTACAATGCGCTGTGCATCCGCTCTCGTGTATGCCTTTCTACAGGACTTGGAATTTTTATTATAGTTTGCTTTCAGTGAGTCAATGTTAGATGCCCCGCTAATGCAGCCGTTGATCCACTTGCGATATGCCGCCTGCTTAGCTGATACAGCATCGGCACATTCACGAGTGAACCAACGGTTACGCGTACTCCTACTGACGAGATCTGAGCTAGGAATGTAGTATTCCATTCCCAGCATGATCTCGCCAGCAACAGCAGCGGCACTAGCTGTCGGGTCATTCCCACTGAAGCAACGTTCCTTCCAAGGGACCGACGCATAGTAATCGCGCATACCGTCCCAATCCGCCGACTTACAGTGCCAAACGCGACGTTTGCATACCGCTAGTGGCGGCAGCTTGGCCTGTGGCACTCTGGTAGAAATAAGGCTGTGATCCGAAGAGCCAAGAGGAGCCTGAACCACAACCTGATATTCCACCGGGTAAGAAGTCAGCAGAAGGTCCAGTAGAGAAGGTGCTTGCCCATCAATGTCTGGGATCCTGGTGGGCTGATCAACCAGTTGGGTCAAGTCATGTGTGAGAGCAAAAGCATGAGCAATCCTTCCAGCATGGTCAGTTTTGAGGGATTTCAACCAGGATTCGTGGTGAGCATTAAAGTCCCCCAAAAACACCAATTCCGCGTTAGGAAATTGCTCTTGCGCAGCATCTGCCACCCGACTAAGATGGTCAAATAGTCGGCTTGTCTCCAAGTCACCATTGTGGGATCTGTAGAGGCACACGTAGACTCGGCTCTGACGAACCAGGTCCACACGTACCACCAACATGGAGAAGGAGGGGTCCTCCAAGCAGCGCAGTCGGTGACAGCAAACATCCGTCCTGACGAACAAGCATACTCCGGCTTTCGCTTTGAAGGATTCTTCAAGCGTGTAGCCGGGATAATTAAGGTAGCTGGTATCGGCAGGACGGAGTATTTGTGTCTCCGTGAGAAACAACATTGCTGGCCGTGCTGTCTCGAGATGGTGGTGGACAGCGTTGAGGTTAGTGTGGAGTCCTCGGATGTTAGAGAACTCGACCTCAAACAGCGAGGGTATGGTGGGGGTGAGCACCGCTGTACGACCGTTATTTCTTTTTTGTTGCGCCATTTGGGAGAAATTAAATGGAAAGGAGACGTGAAGCGAGCGATGTATTGCCACGATAGGGATGGGCAAAGTGTGGAGGCGTGTTTCCCCAAGTGGTTGCCAAAAGGAAAAATACACTTACCCGCCGGACGGAAGGGCCCCCGAACCCCCCCGGAAGTGGCCGCCGGGACCCCACCTACCGGTCACCAACCGGCACGACGGTCCACCCCGAGATTATGCGTGGCCTGGTGGGGCAGCCTCACGAGCTGGTTAGGCACGCTCGGGCCCCTGTACTATGCCACGGGCGGCCAGCGGAACAGCCGTTTCTTCGGGTCTCCCTGACCGGCAGGTCAATACAGTTTCCCCCGGCATTGGTTCAACAGCCGTCTCCAACCGGACCAACACCCATCGCGGCAATACTCGCTCGGGCTCTGGCTGTACGCTGGCTGACCTCGAAACGCGGCTGCAAGCCACTTCACGAGTTTTTCACCATGCGTACGGTGGTAACAAGCCAGGCGGATGTTAGCATCCTACCACCAGATGAGCAGATGGTCGCTCAGATATCCCTTAGTCGCCTCTTACGACACCCATAGGAAAGAGAGGGGCAGTGAAATGTATTCTTTCTCCGTCACTGCACGGATTAAAGTTAAAGCGCTAGTTATAATTTATGCGATTATGACTAGTATTACAAACTGTATTAAGTACCAGTATTGAAAACGCTTTTTTATGATCTCATTCAGATTAACTAATATTTTAATATGAATACACCTTGGTGGCAGCCGGTAACGAGATTGTCGTTACAACGTTAAATGTAAAAAAAAACAATAACAGATATTTCAATAACATTACTAAATACAGACCGCAGTCCAATAAAAATACCACTATAATACTAGCAAGAAAATAAATCTTGTTTTGTGTAATAATTGTAATAAAAGTATCAATTTTCATTCTATATGTGGTTTTAAAGTGATAAAATAATAAATGAATAAGTAGAGATAGGGTAAGTGTGATGTTTTTATAATAAACTAGCTAATTCTTTCGGCTTCGCACGGGTAGATTAGAATAAGCATGTATTACGGATAGGATTTGCGTAAAATCCGTTCTTAGTGAGCGTCTACGTCGGGGAAGGAGTGACAAATATCAAGTCAATCGAGCGAATAGTTTATTAGATCTCGTGATGGATGGTATTTCGCTCATATAGTTGTAACCAAAGATGCGTATTTATTTGAGATCATTTTTAATATTCTTAATCAACACTCAACTGAACATCATTTTTAATCACGTAACAGTAAAATTCATAATTAAGGTTCAAATATAATTAGGTATAATTGCTTAAGCTATTAACAGTTATAAGAATTCGTTTTGAAGGCAACGTGTGAAGCACTTTTTGAACTCGCATATTATGTATTAATAAACAAACAACAAGGCCATTTTTTATTCAGAACGTCTGCAATTCGCAAATTTTCATCATATAATTACGTAACATTTTGAAGTTTACTGTACCTGGGTGAGTAAGCTTCGACTCTGATTCAATCATTAGAGCCGTGCCGAGACAAAATATGTAGGTACATATATATAAGAATTGTTCATTTAACATTATAAGATATGCACACATATATACGTACGTTTACTTGTAACATTCGGAACTTGTGAAGCCAAATTTACACGAAATACCCGATGGAGTTATCAATTGTATATCCTTAATGTATACTGTCGTTATATGTTTTTTGTCTTGTTTATTTAACTATCAACAATTTACTTGTTAATTACCACTTTGTTATCCGGCATAGACCGTACGCACACACATGTGTACTGTCAATAATCTAATCAAATGTGTAAACCATAGACAATTTAGTATTTTTAAATAATTTGATATATACCTCCTTACGACAAGTAACTTTTTCGTTGAACACTTTAAACGCGATTTTTGTTATAGATTTTTTCATGTTTTTACCGCGATCATATCTTTTTTTGCCCATAGTTTCGACAAAACAGGTTTGCTTTTGTCCGTGTTACGTTACAATTTGTTTTTCTTTTATTTAGATCGTCTCGTTTTTATCCATCTTGTTCTGAAAATCGTATTATAAAATTAAATATCAAATTCAAACCAATTAATATCCAGAATACCTCAAAAACTAATAACACAAATGGTCGCTGTGTAATGAAGACAACTGACGCAACATATAGCGGAGAAAGTCTTTAATATATAAAAAGTACAATAACAAAACAACAATAAGACTTAGACCAAGCCAATAAAATTGTATAGTCATCAGAACCTAATCCTAAATATTTTTATAGTGCCTGAAATAAAAACACGCACTCGCATACTACAAAATAATAGAAAGGACAATGCTTCTTCGGATATTCAACTGCTTAAGAAGAAATGACAATTAAAACCACATAAAATAATTACCTATAAGAATATTTAACTCTTCTGATGCTTAAGTAGAAATAATTCATACTAATATAATAAATGCGAAAGTGAGATCGTTCGTCTGTTCATTAAAAAGTTTTAACTACTGAACCGACCATCATGAAATTTTATGTATATGTGTAGTCAGAGGTACAGAAAAGGGTAAAATCTAAAACCTAAAATCTACCCTTTTACATGTGGGCAAAGCCGTGGGCGGAAACTAGTTCATTAATAAATGTCAATAACTTGTGTTTTTGAAATTTTTATCGCTGATAATTAAATTATTCCGTCTAAAAAATACAATCGTCTTTATAACAATCACGTCTAGCTTTCTTATCATGTGTTAATTAAAATTATAATGATAACGTTAAAATATAAAGAAATCGGAACACACCCACATTTTGTCTAATTGTAAGGTACCCATATATTTTATATAAATAAACTTTATAAGTAAATTATAAAATAAAAAATATGTAATAATATTAAATGCGAATTACGTTATAGAATGGAATAAAAGGAATATATAACATTATTTATTACATACAAGCTTTCATCCGCTATTTAACCCGTTTAGCAGACGAATTTTGAAAAATCAGCAAAATTTCATCTTATTAGAAACACTGGCTTAGACTGTGCGTTGTATTTCGCTCATTAATTTTATCACAATACTCGTATAAAGTAAGTAAACACGTTGTTGTCTAAGACTGTTTGACATTTAAATTAAATGTCTTCAAATATTTATAAACAGTATCAATGATAGAATTTTTCCTGCTTAACCTGAACAATTTATTTAGTATAAAGCAAGCTTGAACCCTAGGGAAGGATACTTTTTGTACCTTACATCTGGCCCTACTCTCTAGCA
Organism: Nymphalis io; assembly: GCF_905147045.1. Taxonomy (NCBI): domain Eukaryota; kingdom Metazoa; phylum Arthropoda; class Insecta; order Lepidoptera; family Nymphalidae; genus Nymphalis; species Nymphalis io. The sequence goes on along the minus strand of NC_065894.1, from coordinate 9,884,376 downwards.
AGCAATAAAAGCCGCAAGCAAAAATTAGTTATAGACAAAATACCAAAAAGAAATAGCAACCATTTTAATGTTTAAAAAACTCGACAATTTCAGTTCAGTTTTATAGTTACAAAGTATTGATTCTTATAAGTATAAATAACATATCAATTGTAAACGCTTTATGTCGTTAAATATTGTCTTTTATATTTTAAAATTCGAACCCGTAATTGCGCGTGTTAAATAAAACATACCACTGACTTAAATCCTCATTTAACTCGTGCGAACTCGAGACTGGTGTTTAGTATATAATACTTATGTGAACGTTTAGCTCAAGTCAGTATATTTACATCCGAGATATTTCTTTCAATAAGAAACAAAATCATGAGCTATTTAAGTAGGTACTTATTTTAACGCGAGCGTTGAAAGAATTTTGTATCACTTGCACAGTGCACATCACGAAGAATGTTCAACCCACGTGATACACGTTAGATATTTAAAGAAACATCTTATGATATCTTGTTGTTTTATGAATAAGTATTTGCGTTAGGAGGACTCATTTGGCTCCAAGTTATTTGAACGATGCCTAATTAAAAACAAATAATAAAAAGACAACCTAATTAGATAAATAACGTATTAAATGAGTATTTAAGTAAAATTATAAGAAAATTAAAAAAAAAGTGGATGTGTGTATTTTGAATTGCCTCTTTTACGAATCTACGTGACTTATCGAATAGTGACATAGATTACTTTTTTTACCTTGAAAAATACCTGAAAGTCGCGAATACTCGTAACAAACCATTTACATAGTCCAATCAGTTGCAATCGTTTTACTAACAGCGGACCTGGCACAATTATCGATTAACGAATAGAAAGCACAAATGTATTTATGTCACGTTATCAAAGAATTACGAAATAACAACGAGAGAAATCACTTCGATTCAAATAGAATGAATTTGTCTAAGCCCGCTGTGTTGTTATTGTTCATTTTCCTTGTGAATTATTAAGATTGTTTTCATAAACAAGATTTTTTTTAGTATATTTTTTTTTATTTTGATTGTAGAATATTTTAAATTATTGTTTTGTGATTGTGATTCATCTTCTTCGTTTCGTTAAAAACATGTATTTAATTCAATGTCACAAAAGTACGTCTTTGTTTATTTTTAATTTGAATCCGGACCTAGTGTATTTTTATGACTATGAAAGTTAATACCGTAATTAATAAAATACAACTTTTGTTTTCTAATTATTATATATATTTTTAATGTTAAGATTCCATAGAAATGTTTACAAAAAACAATGTATTCCCTTTTTTGATAACTACAGTTTAATACGCTGAAATACATTAGCGGTCTTATTTATAAACGTATAACGAGTTATTAATTATCTCTGTCTTCTTTTTTTTTTATAGAATAGGAAGGTGGACGAGTATATGGGCCACCTGATGGTAAGTGGTCACCAAAAGCCCTTAGACATTGGCATTGTAAGAAATGTCAACCATCGCTTATAGCCAATGCGCCACCAACCTTGGGAACTAAGATTTTATGTCCCTTGTGCCCGTAGTTACACTGGCTCACTCACCCTTCAAACCGGAACACAACAATATCAAGTATTGCTGTTTTGCGTTAGAATATCTGATGAGTGGGTGGTACCTACCCAGACGAGCTTGCACAAAGCCCTGCCACCAGTAAAATTCTTCTTTCTAATGTCCAATCAATAATGTCAAAAAGAGATAAATCAGTGCTTAACTAAACAGTTGCTAAGCAATAAGTAAGATTCTGAATTTAAATAATTTAGCCATACTGATAATATAATTGACGAGTTTTTTTTTTGTTTCAGATTTATATAATCGAGCGACCATCACGAAACGATCCGATAATCATCTAGTCATATTTTATATACAAATTAATATATTTAAAAAATGAAATAAATGTGATTGTGTATATTAGCGTCTATTTAAACGTGTACTTAGTGATTTAAGTTAAGTTTTGTTTTTATATAGATTGTTATTTATTATATAAAATGCAAATTCTTAAAGCAAGGTTTGCTCTACGGGCAACCGCATCGAACTTACATGCCTGGTGTTCATCGAGAAGCCGGACCGCAACTACAGTAAGTAACCAAAGCTGTTCCAATTTGTTCTTATATTATAATTTACTTGGGTGAAAGATATTTATGCAAACCCGCCTATATATATGTAAAGGCATCGACGAGACTAGGGGGGTTCTCAGTACCCAGATAATCCCCTAGGTAATGGAGTCGATCCCGTGGCGCTCCTCGTTAAGACGGAAAGGGTACCGCTGGTTTTTTAGTGGGTATTCCGATGTTCGGGGCGCACTCGGCGCCTCGGAAATCGGCGAGGCCCGCATACCCCCTCACTGTTCCCGTGGGGTAAACGCGAAATGCGTTATCCAGCGTGAAAAAAAATCGCCTGTGCCGGTTCTATTCACTCATCACACATTCTTCCGCCAAACGGCAATAATTAGTATTTTTGTGTTCCTGTTTGAACCCTTACGTCTTACTTTCCAAGGTTGGTAGCGCATTAACTATGTAAGAGGTAGGTAAGTAGGTTCGTTTTTCTTATTACAGTGCCAATGTCCATTTTAAAAGAAAATTAACGTTTTTTTTGCTAAAGATGTTTAGGAAACCCTAAATGACTAGTTCTGTTATAATAATATTTACCTGCATTTGTCAGATGCAATTATTTCGCTTGGTTGCACTTAATGCGTATCTGTTTGTGATTATTTCATGTCCGACCTTAATACCAGTTAATACCAGTTTAAAAAAAACGTTTATACATTTTAATTATTTATTTATTTGGCACACATAACTAATAACAGTCAGTAAAAGCAATACATTATTATACAAATAAAGATAAACTATAATATTTCACAATGCGTGAACACACAGCAAGTATATAAGTAGTATAAGTATATAAGAATTTCATTTAATTCAATAAATACAAGAATATATTCAACGATTGTTATATATGTATATGTCAGTAATTACAAAACGAGTCCTGAGAATATCTTACTATGTCTAAATTTCACATCTATTTTTTTTATTAACTTTTCTTTTTTTTTCTCTTACATGCTAAATTACGGATATTCTAATTTTGTTACATCTTTCTTCGTTTCGAAGTTTGCATTTATTTTTTTTAAATCGTAATAATATTTTTAAAAAATTAAACTATTGTTAGTAGTAAGCGATGCGATTGATAGTAAGTGATAATAAATAAAATTTCTTTTAAAGAAATTCACGAAATTAATCAATAAAACAATTATTGTTAGTTAGTTAGTAACAGCCTTTTAATGTCCCACTGCTGGGCTAAGGCCTCCTCTCCCTTTTGAGGAGAAGGTTTGGAGCTTATTCTACCACGCTGCTCCAATGCGGGTTGGTAGAATACACATGTGGCATAATTTCAATGAAATTAGACACATGCAGATTTCCTCACGATGTTTTCCTTCACCGTCAAGCACGAGATGAATTATAAACACAAATTAAGCACATGATAATTCAGTGGTGCTTGCCGGGTTTGAACCCACGATCATCGGTTAAGATGCACGCGTTCTAACCACTAGGCCATCTCTGCTTTTAAACAATTATTGATTCAATTTTAATTAAAATTCCTCCGAACATTTTCGATAAGCAACCCACCGAAGCGGTATTGTTAAAACGCCGTCGGAAAATAATCACGCGATCGGTTCTATAATTTAATCTGAGTTGTAATTACATAATGAACATCTGTTTGTTCCAATTTCGGTGTAACTTTTTTTAAGAATCACGTGGGTTTGATGATTAATGTCTTTAATGTTCAAATGCGATAGACAGACCAAATCGCACTCATTTATTAAGTTTTCTTAGCGTACTACTTTAAAATAAAATCGATTTATTTTATGCAAAAGTTTAATAATAAACATTGAAACTCGAATGACTGGATATATTCTATTTATATGTATAAATAAATCGCTTATATCGTGAGCGGCTTGGGATGTTATTTTCAATTAACGATATACCTATTTATTTATTTTTATTTTATGAAGTATATAAAAGTCATGCTTAGAATAATAAAACTAAATTTAAAGTTAGTATGCAAAGGCGGTGTCTTACAGCGATCTCTTTCAGGTAAACGTGTAAGTAAACGGTAAGAGGAGGATAGCAAAGATAAGCAATAATACGCCCCGGTAATATATGTATATGCGTTTAAAAAATATACAATACGGTTAATATGTATATATTATACTTTTTTTTATATAGAATTGGTAGGCGGACGAACATATGGGCAGCGTGATGGTAAGTGGTCACCAACACCCCTAGACATTGGCATTGTAAGAAATGTCAACCATCGCTTACATCACCAATGCGCCACCAACCTTGGGAACTAAGATGTTATGTCCCTTGTGCCTGTAATTAGACGGGTTCACTCACCCTTCAAAGCGGAACACATCAATACCAAGTACTGCTGTTTTGCGGTAGAATATCTGATGAGTTGGTGGTACCTACCCAGACGAGCTTGCACAAACCCCTACCACCAATAAAAAATATAATAATATAAATTTCTAATTTCAGGACTCAAAAACCGTCGACTATAAACCAATCAGAAGTGTGCTGGTCGCGAACAGAGGAGAGATCGCCATCAGAGTTTTCAGAGCATGTACGGAATTGGGTATACGATCTGTCGCCATTTACAGCGAACAGGATCGTCTGCAGATGCACAGGTAGATCTTCAGGCTATTGTCATATTATAAACTTGATATGTATGGACTACTTACAAAAGTGAAACTAATTTTGAATTACAACCAGTATTAATAACATAAATACACAGACAATCGAAGGAGTGACGATAAACAAACCTTAAACCTTAAATTTACACATTCCATACGATTTGTGATTAGTTCAACTAGAACTGTTCGTCGACAAACAGTTCTTGATTAATATATAATTATTTATAATGCAACAATATTCAACTCAACTAATGACATTCACTTTTAATTTAACTTCTACTGCTTCGATAATAATTTCGCCGAAATTCAAGACGTAATTATATTGCGAATCCGTAATGAAAATCATAGATTATACAAATCTCCAAAGGTATCGTAAATTCAATGTAAATGTGGTTTATTTGTCTTTATTCCTCTTGTGGTCGGAAGAGGCTATACGCTGCACTACGCTGGAAGTTATATTAGTAGACAATACAATAAAAAAAAGTATTATAACTAGTAGAATCAGTTCTTAAAATTATTTTCAGCCCGTTCCTCGACATGTTTAATCAAATGGAAATAAATACTCGTCCCGTAATTGTGGAATGAAAAAAATAGCTTTAGCGTATCTGGTTGCGATGGATAAACGTTTTTGTTAACAGAACTAGACCTCTTTTGATAAAATGTCGTTGACAACATGACAAAAGTTCATTAAACTTACAGATAAAACTATAATACGCATAAATGTTGCCCGAATATAAAAAATCGTTTTCAGATATGACGTGTTATCAATGTTAATTAAAGTTAATCTTTAAAGACATCAATAATTTGTGATGATAATAGTAAGTGTGATATGAAATAACAAATAGTAATAAATAAAACATTAAAAGATAAAAATATTTTGTTTCCCAAGGTCTATTTTAATATGATTTCTTTTTAATGTCATAATGGCAATTGTTATCGAAATGTATTTATAATTATTACAAGCCTCTTGCTTGTATTAAAAAATATAACGTTCTTATGCTTAAATAAAGAATTGTTAAAGGAAACAATTAATTTGTCATTTAATTTTTTTCGTATCAATAGTTTAATTATTTATAGTTTTTTTTTTAACTCGAAGGTATGAAATAATACATATTTTGAATAATTTACAAAACGATTAAAGATAAAATATATTTTGTGTATGAATTTAAAATAAACTAATATAAATATAAAAACATTAGAAAATTTATAATGAAATTGCAGGCAGAAAGCCGACGAATCGTACCTCGTTGGCAAGGGACTACCCCCAGTCGAAGCGTACTTAAGCATCCCTGAGATCATCAGGGTAGCCAAGGAGAATAATGTGGACGCTGTTCATCCCGGATATGGCTTACTATCCGAAAGGTATGATATATAAATATATTATTTCTACTTGTGTGCGGGTGGTGTATTTGATGTGTGTGTGTGTATGTGTTAATTTGATTTGAGAAAAAATATTTGATGTCTTCGCTTAAGTATTTAATAAACAGTCGAAATGCTAACTAAGCCTTCTAGCCTTGTTCTAGTCTAAACGATAGAAAATTATTACCAACAGTATAATCATCTGAGCTATGTTTTGACTTTGGTTGTATGCATATAACGTGTCTATTTAATAATAATTATACACAGTAATTATAATAATTTAGAGATAAATAATAATGTAAACAACAAACATACGAACTTTAATAAGGTATTGGTGAGGTCGTAAGGTTCAGTTTAGCTTGTGCCGGCGGATCAATTAGAGAAGCACGACTTTCCTTCGTAAATGTATATTGGCAACTAACTTAATCGTAAAACAGAATCACCAGATATTAATAAATTATTGAAATAAACTTTTACTGCAATTCTCTCTTAAATATAACAATTCTAACTTCTTTGATTAAAGAACTGAATATTTTAATTATAAAAATGAAGCAAACGAGATATACGACCAAACAGTTGCCCAGCAGCCGTGACCTCCTTGCGCTTGAGCACACTGGTTGAGTAACGGTTTCCAGTTACTGATTATTTAGTAACAATAATTATGTTTGAATTATGCTTGAGAGAAAACAAAATCTTACTATTTATTAGTAAAATACTGACGAAATTAAAATTAATTTGACATATAATTTAGACTAAGCCATAAAATGATATACACTGGCCTCCAAAAAAATCGACCCACCTACATTTTTTGTAAAAAAGCTATCGTATGGTTTTAAACTACCACATATTTATATTTTTAAGATTGATAATGAAAAAATGCAATTGTAGGATTGTACAAAAACAGAAATAGTGCGCAAAAAATAGGTTTTTAGGTAAATATGTGACAAAACACGAAAACACAAAATTTTACGCAATTTTATTTTTTTGTGTACAAAACGATTATGCCGTATGTTTTTAAATTTGGGTGCCTAAATCTTACTTTAATAGGGAGTGTTTCCTCCTCTTGACCTAATCACTGCCTGCATACGCCTATTAAGTGACCTGATTAGCTTTTTAATGTCTTCCTGTGGGGTCCGTTGCCCTTCTTCAGTTAGGGCAGCTTCCAGTTGATTCTGGGTTTCTGGAATTGGATTTCGTGCTCGAACCGTACGTTTTAGCTGGTCCCAGAGGTGCTCTATCGGGTTTAAGTCCGGACTATTGGCTGGCCACTGCATAACTGGAATTTCGACTTCCCTGAGATAGTCTTTAACAATTCTAGCGACGTGAGGTCGTGCGTTGTCGTGCATAAGTTGGAAATTATCCCTAATATATCCAGCGTAAGGCATCACATGAGGCTCCAGAATGTCCGTTATGTAAGTTTCAGCATTAACAGCACGATTACGGAAAAAAACCAGGTCTGTGCGTCCCGTCAAAGAAATACCTCCCCAAAACATTGTAGAGCCTCCACCAAATCGGACTGTTTCTCGAATGCAACACTGAGAGTAGCGTTCTCCTGGCCTTCGCATGACGTTACGTCGTCCATCAGAGCCTACTAGAGTCATTCGGCTTTCATCACTGAACAATACTGTCTCCCATTGGTCCAGTGTCAAATCGACGTGCTGCCTAGCAAATTGTAGTCTTGCTTGTCGATGGGATGCTGTGAGTTTTGGTCCTGTTGCTGGCTTGTGAGGGGTTAAGTTTTGCTCTCGAAGTCTTCTTCTTACAGTATTTTCACTCACAGACACTCCACGACTTTCTCAGAGTCTACCTTGAACGTCAACAGCCGAAAGATGTTGGTTTCTTAAAGACGTCAAACCAATAAAACGGTCATCAGTCGGGTTCGTGACACGCCCCCTGCCAGATCCTGGTCTCCGGCGATACTCCCCAGTCTCCAAGTAGCGTTTGTACACTCTTCGCACCGCTGAACGATTTAATTTTAGTGTTCTAGCCACATTTCGCTGACTTAACCCCTCATGAATAAGAGCTACGACTTGAGCAGCTTCTGCTTCAGTAGTATCCATTTTTTATGTTTAAACTTATTAAAATTATTGTTTCAACAAAGTTTCATACACTTAATCAATAATAAACATCGAACCGAGATGACTCCGCGTTAAGAACTGGAAATAAACTAACCATGCAATTTGTGCACAAAGTAACGTTTTCTTATCAATACTTTAAAAATATTCCAAATATCCTCAATAACACTTACAACTCCTCCAAATCAATATCAAGTGGGTAATAAAATGTTAAATGTATGTCCCATAAGTAAAACAATCCACCTAGGTCGTCGCATAGTTAAGATAACAACTTTGTAAGTAAAAAAATACGGGTGGGTCGATTTTTTTGGCGGCCAGTGTATTTATATTAGCCTTGTTTTGTATAACAAGTCAGTTTACATTCAGCTTTTATTGTTGGGTAGGTTAAACATTGCAACTGAATTTTGAACCACCTTTGCTACAATTTTGCCGGTACTTTCGGTACTTATGACAAAAAAAATATTTATTTTATAAATTAAAAAAAAGTAAAGAATCAATTTTTAAAAATATTGTTTATTATATATATATATATATATATATATATATAGTATTTTGACGAGCCGGTTGGCGTGGTTGGTAGATACTTGCCTTTTCACGCCGAAAGTTGTGGGTTCGATTCCCACCCAGGACAGACATTTGTGTGCATGAACATGTCTGTTTGTCCTGAGTCTGTGTGTAATTATCTATATAAGTATGTATTTACAAAAGAAAAGTAGTATATGTAGTATATCAGTTGTCTGGTTTCCATAGCACAAGCTTTGTACAAGCTTAATTTGGGATCAGATGGCCGTGTGTGAAAAATGTCCCAGAATATTATTATTATTATTATATATTTTGAATTGAATGTTTGTTTTTTTTTAGATCGGATTTCGCCGATGCCGTAATTAAAGCGGGCCTTCGATTCATTGGACCGTCTCCATTAGTCGTCCAACAGATGGGAGATAAGGTTGCTGCCAGAAAAGCCGCTATTGAAGCCAGTATGTTCCATTGAAACAGAACTTTTAATATTTTAATAGCCATGATAACGTCTAGGCGATTAAAATATAATATTTTTGATATTGATCGTTTTGATGTTGATAAATTTTTCTTTCTTTCTTTATCTATCTCTACAGAATCTAAATTGCTGTCTCATCCGCTAAATATGGTACAAAAACTTAGAGAGATAGTTGATATGATTTCGTAGTCATTTATTAAAATTAAACTCGTATCGAACTATTATGAACGATAATTTTGCTTTTGTAAACGATCTGTAAAATATGTATTTCATTATTAAAGTGACCATAGAGCTAGTCTATGCATGGAAATATGATGAATATTTTAGTTTTTTTAATGTACTTAATTTTTTTATGCATACCTCATATGTCGACTCTAATACTCGCGATAATAATATTGAAATAAGTAATGTTTCCAGATTTTTTTTTAACATTATTAACATTCTAATTAAAAATATTTTTATTAGACATCGTTCAAAATGTTTCAAATATTTAAAATAATTGAATTAAATGTAATTATTCAATTGACAGAGGTACCAATCGTTGCGGGAACGGACGGGCCGATAACGACGAAAGAAGAGGCGCTCGAATTTTGTAAGCAGCATGGTCTTCCGGTCATATTCAAGGTATTTTATTGTAACATACATAGTCTAATGCAATTGTACTAATTATCATTATTACTTACAGTCCGATAATAACAAACGGAATATCTCTATTGAGAAGTCGAATGGGTCTATTTTCTATTGGTTTTTTGCATATCAATTTCTAAATCAAACGATTGGATCCTTCTGAGTCGTCATTTTAAAGTTCGAGCAGGAGGTTCTTCACAAAAGAGTTGTGAAATGAAATGAAATAGATTATTGACTGAACAAGACGTGTCGGTGGTCAGGCGGCGTACGGCGGCGGCGGGCGCGGCATGCGCGTGGTGCGCGAGATGGGCGAGGTGACGTCGGCGTTCGAGCGCGCGTCGTCCGAGGCGCTCGGCGCCTTCGGGAACGGCTCCATGTTCATCGAGAGGTTCATCGAGCGCCCGAGGCACATCGAGGTGCAGCTGCTCGGTGAGTTCCCCGAATTGACGAGAACGCCACTATAATAGCTCTCTCTCTCTTTCTCTTCCTTTTTATCTCCCTTTCTCCAGTCGTTCCTAAACTCCTGAAGACCATGGTCCTGGTGGTTCACGCTCATATGAATTATTTGCTTCCATCCATCTGTGGATACACAGATTAGCAATTGATCTTTGTGGTGGAATAAACTCCAAATCGTCTAAAGAGAAGGAAAGGCCTCAATTAGGCAAAAGGCCCAGCAATTAGTGCTCAAATAATATCCACCTCAAACAAAAAAATGTTTCGAATTATCATTTTAAAATGAAATAACATATATACATACTACTTTATTATGTCTGAAACTGTTTACACTATAGAATGAAATATAATACGATAGATAATTCCCTTATACGCTGACTTTCTCATGTTTACTATTACAGAAATAAATTTAATCTAATTTAATATGACAACAAAGTAATTACACTATGATTAGACTTTAGCTTGCAAGGTGTATGATAATTGATTGTATAAACATTTGCTTTGAAATAAATTTGTTAAACGATATTGTCTGTGTGGCCGAAATCGATACAATATGCCTTTAACGATTTATTAATGAAGATTTATTTTTATATTTTACACACGATATTTAGACGAGCCGGTTGGCGTGGTTGGTAGAACCTTTGCCTTTCACGCCGAAGGTTGTGGGTTCGATTCCCAGACGTTTGTGTGCATGAACATGTCCGTTTGTCCTGAGTATGGGTGTAATTATCTATATAAGTATGTATTTACAAAAGAAAAGTAGTATATGTAGTATATCAGTTGTCAGGTTTCCACAGCACAAGCTTTGTACAAGCTTAATTTGGGATCAGATGGCCGTGTGTGAAAAATGTCCCAGGATATTATTATTATTATTACGATAGTTCCCATTATTTTAACGACAAAAAAATAACGAATTTAACTTGCAGGCGTTGATTACATAATTTGGATTCAGTATAATTTGTTAATTACTATTGTATACGAATAAAAAATCCGCTTACACACACACACACACACACACACACACACACACACACACATAAACACAATGTGTTATTTATAAAGTAATCGATATATTTTTTATTTTTTCCAAGCCAACGTTGCGATTTCGAATTCCGAATATTCCGAATTCCGAACGTGTGTTTGAATTTTTTGTACCCTTATTACTCTAAAGTTATTCTTACTATTATAAATTCATAATAAAAGGTGACAAGGCTGGTAATGTCGTGCATCTCTACGAGCGAGACTGTTCCGTTCAGAGGCGTCACCAGAAAGTTGTGGAAATCGCACCGGCGCCAGGCTTGGACCCTGAGGTATGAAAATAATGTCCAATATTTAATAAAATTCAATTAATAATCAATAAATGTCAATAATCGTCCCGAAATTGATGATTCAGACGTCACGACAAATATGAAGCGACGATATACGTTACATACAGGGAAACATTACGTATACAAACGCTTTATTCGAATATGACTTTGAGAAAGTTTAAAAAACAGATCAAGCACTGTGATTATTTATCCTCAAGTTTATTTTCGTAGGGCATTGTGAGAACCATGTCTGGGTTGCCACCACACACTCATCAGATACTCTACCGCCAAACAGTAATATTTAATAAAATACTTAGTATTGCGTTCTGGTTTAAAGGATGCCAGCCAGTGTAACTAGAGGCACAAGGGATATAACATCTTAGTTACCAAGGTCGGAGGCGCATTAGCAATGTAAGGAATGGTTAATATTACTTACATCGTCAATGTTTATGGGCGGTGGTGGTAACTTACCATCAAGCGGTCCATTTGCCTATAACATAAAGTTTGAGCAAAATTAACAAAATGACTTCCAAAAATGAAATGTATTTCAAAAAAGACATGTTGGTTTTTAAAGTGTAAACAATTCCCAGATCCGCAATCGTATGACGGACTGCGCGGTGCACCTCGCGCGACACGTGGGCTACGAGAACGCCGGCACCGTGGAGTTCCTGCTGGACGACAAGGGGAACTTCTATTTCATCGAGGTCAACGCCAGGTCCGCTCACTCTCACACTCACACTCATTGCTGTTCGTGTTGAATAGGAGACGATACTTCACAGTCAAAAATTAAAAACAATTGTTTCAAATAATAATAATATCCTCCAGACCGATTTTGGCCACGATGGCCAATCTTAGAAGAGATTAACCAACTGTTTTTTCAAATATTTGTACAACAACACACCCGTACATTGGCATCTATAAATGTGGAAATAACACGTTTAATATAATTTGATCGTGTTATTGTAATCATTTTATTATAAAATCTTGAAAAAACCTTTGAAGGCGAATATCTATAAGATATTACAGTTAATTAATAATTAACTGCTCAGTCTACTGTAGCCCAGCAGTGGACTAGCTTTTAATTTAATAAAAAACTCTTGTTTATAAAATACGTTTCTTACTTCCAGGTTACAAGTAGAACACACAATCACCGAAGAAGTGACAGGTATCGATCTGGTACAATCACAAATCCGCGTGGCTGAGGGGATGACCCTCCCCGAGATGGGTCTCACCCAGGACAAGATTCACGCTCAAGGTTACGCTATACAGTGCAGAGTCACTACAGAAGATCCAGAAAACAACTTCCAACCCAGCACTGGGAGAATTGAAGTATTTAGGTGAGCTTAAGTCGAGTTGTCTGTGTATATAATATAACTGGCAAATGTGTGTGTGTGTGTGTGTGTGTGTGTGTGTGTGTGTGTGTGTGTGTGTGTGTGTGTACATTACAGTTTATCAGTAATTTATAGAAAACGATAAGGTAATTAATTATGTCCGTTTGTTACTAAATATATCACTGGTGGTAGGGCTTTGTGCAAGCTCATTTGGATTTGGATGCACAGCGCATTGTACAGATTGGTCATGACCTTATTTCGCATCCTAGGGGCTCCCGTAGCTTCTGGCGTCTGACCAAGTCTGTGCAAAACAATTTCTGCCAACCTTCGCTGCCACCGCTCAGAAATCCGGACGGATCGCTAGCTCACAGTCTGCAGGAGAAAGCCGACCTCCTGGCTAAACTTTTTGCCGACAACTCTGTGATCGATGATTGTAGTGCGCAGCCATGTACAGCCAATACCTTCATGTGGCCACACGATGCCTGACATCAAAATCAGGCAACGTGATGTGCGTGCGGAGCTGCAATCACTTGATATACGGAAAGCTAGCGGTCCTGATGGAATACCAGCCATTGTGCTGAAGAAGTGCGCGGCGGAGCTGTCTCCTGTGTTAACGCGCCTGTTCCAACTTTCTCTCTCTTCGGGATGTGTGCCGGAGGCTTGGAGAAGAGCAAATGTGCAAGCGGTTCCCAAAAAAGGGGATCGGTCTGACCCGGCAAATTATTGACCAATAGCTATCACCTCGGTACTTTGTAAGGTGATGGAACGGATTCTAAACAACCAACTGATCCATTACCTAGAAGATCACTGTCTAATTAATGATCGTCAGTACGGGTTTCGACCAAAACGGACCACAGGTGATCTTCTAGCGTACGTAACACACCTCTGGGGTGAAGCTATCGACAAGCATGGAGAATCGTTGGCTGTCAGCCTCGATATCTCCAAGGCTTTCAACAGGGTCTGGCACAGAAGTCTTCTCTCCAAGCTACCGGCATATGGTCTGCCTGCTCAGCTATGCACCTGGATTGCCAGCTTCCTACACAAGCGTAACCTTCGTGTTTTAGTAGATGGTTGCGCTTCACAATTCTATGTAGTGAATGCTGGGGTCCCCCAGGGATCTGTGCTATCTCCCACACTCTTTCTTTTGCATATCAATGATATGCTCTCTCTTGGGAACATACATTGCTATGCAGATGATAGTACAGTGCATAGTGGATACCACGGACGCGCAGGGGCTGGGCGGGCGGAAACTGAGGAGAGGCGGAAGGATCTTGTCATTGAACTCGATAGGACGTTAGAGCTCATCGCCAAATGGGGCTCTGATAATCTTGTTGAGTTTAATGCCAAGAAAACACAGGTATGCGCTCTCACAGCGAAAAAGTCACCATTTTACCCTCATCCCTCCCTCTGTGGCACACCGCTGATGATACAAAGCAAAATCGTCATGCTGGGGATGGACGTTCGCTGCGACCTTAGTCCAAGGGATTACATCAAGGCTATTATAAAAACAGCTTCACGGAAACTCGGAGTTCTGAACAAGGTGCGGCGTTTTTTCACGCCACAACAACTGTGCCTGTTATACAAAACACAGGTACGGTCTTGCGTTGAATATTGCTCACACCTTTGGGATGGCTCCGCTAAGTACCTACTGGAGGCCTTGGACCGGTTGCAGCGACGTGCAGTACGCATTATTGGCGACGTAAAGGTCACAAACACCCTTGAACCTTTACAATTGCGTCGCGAGATAGCAGCACTGAGCGCTTTCTATCGACTGTATCACGGCGAGTGCTCTGAGGAATTATTCTCTCTAAATTCTGCTTCCCCCTTCCTTCTTAAGTCCACGCGAGCTGGTTCTCGATGTCACCGCCTAACTGTGACATCAATTCCATCGCGAACAAAGAAATTAGGCAACTCCTTTCTTTGTCGCACTTCCAAAAAATGGAATTCCTTACCAGCTCACGTGTTCCCCTCCTCTTACAACCCGGGTTCCTTCAAACGAGGCGTGAAGAGGCATCTTGCGGGCCGGCAAGGCGGTGACGGCTAGTACAGAACATTCTTCCCGACTGTACTGGCCGTCGTCGCGTTTGGACTCTACTACCACTTAACATCAAGTGGCGTAGAGTCATTTGCCATCCCGGACATATAAAAAAAAAGCTCGTCTGGGTAGGTACCACCCACTCATCAGATATTCTACCGCAAAACAGCAGTACTTGGTAATGTTGTATTCCGGTTTAAAGGGTGAGTGAGCCAGTGTAATTACAGGCACAAGGGACATAACTTCTCAGTTCTCAGGTTGGTGGCGCATTGGTGATGTAAGCGATGGTTAACATTTCTTACAATGCCAATGTCTATGGGCGTTGGTGACCACTTACAAAAAAAATTGTTTTTGTTGTTTTAAAAAAAATTGTATCGCGGCACAACTGCGAATAATATATTTCAGATGCTTTGAACAAAGAACGTCTTTTGAAATCGAATATACTTTTGAAAAAAGAATGTTTTTTTTTTAAATTAAGTTTAATAAAATGAACCGTTCACAGGTCCGGGGAGGGTATGGGCATCCGTCTAGACTCGGCCTCGACGTACGCCGGTGCTATCATATCTCCGTACTACGACTCTCTACTCGTTAAGGTAAGACGTTAAGATTATTTTTAATGACGTCATTCATCAATCGTTTTACATTAGCTTTGAAGATTATGTATTTTGTTTTGCGCCGCCATTTATGAGAACGAAAATTTTATGCTCTTTGTGCTACTAAATAAATGAAAATATATATTGAAATACTGGGTTATTGTAATGATCTTGGCTAAATAGGAATAAATACCGCAAAATTTTTCGATAGAAATTAAAAACAATGATATATAAACATAACAAACGGTATGTATGTATTCATATTATTAATATAAAAAACCTTCACAATTGATTATTTGAACATAAACAGTTTTACCAATAAAAGTATAGTTTCATTATTTCTTAATTTTCAGGTAATCTCCCACGCACAAGACCTGTCGGCGTCAGCGGCTAAGATGAACCGGGCGCTTCGTGAGTTCCGTATCCGAGGCGTCAAGACCAATATACCGTTCTTGCTGAATGTTTTGGAAAACCAGAAGTTCTTGAATGGTAAGTTGTTTAAAAAATTTAATATAATAATTATAAATATATATCTGATATTAACTGTATTTAAATTTGGTGCTAAACTGGTTCAAAAAATATATCATAGATTTTTCTTTTCTTGCTTCTATAATAGTTATGTCAACAGCAAAAGTTCCAGTACAGATAAGGTCTAAAAATTTTTTTTTTACATAGATGATTGTGATGATATTAATAATAATAATATAAAATAAATTTGATAAAAGAACACGTGTTCCCTCCCTCTTATAACCTGAGTTCCTTCAAACGAGGCGTGAAGAGGCATCTTGCGGGCCGGCAAGGCAGGGGCGGCTATAAAACATTCTTACCGACTGTACTGGCCGTAGTCCCGTTCGGACTACTACCATGTACCATCAAGTGGAGTTAAATTTTGTTTTACATTTGCCTTTCCGGCAAATATAAAAAAAAAATGTTTTATGTCTTTCTTATGTCATCTGTAATTTATATGCTGTGCAATAAAGTATTAAATAAATAAATAAAACGTCATAAGGGATTAGAAGTAACTAAAATATATATTATCAGGCGCTGTCGACACATACTTCATAGACGAGAATCCACAACTCTTCATGTTCAAGCGGTCCCAGAACAGAGCTCAGAAGATCCTGAACTATTTGGGCCAAGTGTTGGTAAACGGGCCCGCCACGCCGCTGGCCACCAACATACCCCCCTCCGACGTGAAGCCGTACATACCACCTGTGCCTTTGGGTAAGTGCTTATAAACTTGAAATTTATGAATCTATTATTCTTATATAACAAATTTATATACAACATGAATGTTTTCAATGAGTCCTGTTTAAAATAGCAAATTCTTAAGCCATATGTGAATAAATATCTTATTCGTCGCATACCAATATTTTCTCATACAATTTATTAGTTTTAACTTAAACATTTATCATATTTTTATTATAGTTTAATATGCTACAAACTTTTATATAAATATATAAAGAATAAATAAACCAGTGTATTTGTTAGTAACATTTGTTGCTAACATTGGTACGTAACAACTAAGACTAAATGGTAACTTTTGTTGGCAATTTTGCTTTTTCGCCCTATTATGGGCGGAAATTATGCTAGGCTTGCAGTAATTTAGGTGTATCGCTATTAGTATTCGCGCCATTTTTAATTATCTTTAATAGTATTTCTATTCGTAATTCTTTTCCTAAGAAATTAAAGCATATATATTGCAAAACGGCAATACTTGATATTGTTGTGTTCCGGTTTGAAGGGTGAGTGAGCCAGTGTAATTACAGGCACAAGGGACATAAAATCTTAGTTCCCAAGGTTGGTGGCGCATTGGCTATAAGCGATGGTTGACATTTCTTACAATGCCAATATCTAAGGGCGTTTGGTGACAACTTACCATCAGGTGGCCCATATGCTCGTCCACCTTCCTATTCTATAAAAAAAAAAGCGATATTTAACTTGTTTTGATTACTTGATTGAAACTAGTAAATGCAATTGTTTATTAACTAAAGTATTGCCCACTACAAAATACTAGACTATATATTACTATATTTTTAAACCCAATTGTGTATTTGAATTATAAATACTTTTTAATTATCTTTTTATTTTTTTAAATCCATAAACCATAATTATACGTTATTAGTTAAAAAAACGCGCCGAACAAAATTAACATTGATTACGAATTGGATTTTATTTTTGTAATAATTAAAAAACTAACGAGTTTTGTTTTGTCTGTGTGTACGTACATACATTTATACTAATGCATATTGTGTTGATTACATTTGAAATTCCGATTATAAATTACACAAGTTTTCATGTTTTAACTAATTTCATATCATTTTGATAAAACTTCGTATGAAATATAAATATGAGAATACTTTGATGATGAAATATAAGTTGCATTTTTTAGCGTACGAATTCGCAAGCAGAATATAAAATTAAAATTATGATACTTAATAAGCCGAGATTGCCCAGCTGTAAGAACGCGTGAATTTTAACCGATGATCGTGGGTTCAAACCCGGGCAAGCACCACTGAATTTTCATGTGCTTAATTTGTGGTTATAATTCATCTCGTGCTTGACGGTGAAGGAAAACATCGTGATGAAACCTGCATGTGTCTAATTTCACTGAAATTCTGCCACATGTGTATTCCACCAACCCGCAGCGGCGTGGAGGAATAAGCTCCAAACCTTCTCATCAAAAAGGGAGAGGAGGCCTTAGCCCAGCAGTGGGACATTCACAGGCTGTTACTAATACTGATACTTAATTGATTGTCAAATGGTATTGATTCCAAAGAGTGAATTTCTTTTCAGTCCGCTCTGGTCATGGTAGGTTAAATGATTTTACTTAAAACCTAGTATTCTATTTCTTTTCGCGGCAAAGCCAGCTTTGTATTTTTTTTTTTGCGCATTAACTATGAGCACTGCAAATTAAAACATTTCAGGGTTGGAGTTACTCGTCGTATAATAATCACATTCGACCGAACACTTGTGATAAAACGTCTAATGGTCAAAGTTTCACTTAACAAAACGGCCATTTTTATCTGTTTGTTTTAATTGTGTGCGTTTTTCGACTAACAATTTGAAGGGCCATATTCTCTGTGCATTTTTTTTTATTATTATTTAAAACCATTTTGTGCGTACCTCGCTAACATTTTCACTAAATCATTTTTTTTACTAATCATATTTTTCAGACCTTTCGCCTGAGGCCATTAAAAAGCAAGAATTGACAGGCGAAAACACGGGTAAGGCTGATTTTTGTAACGGCATTTATTTATCAATTGTGACTCAGCGTGCCTTTTCTTGTCGGGATTTTCATTTTACTTGCATGACATGTGTTCGAAATAGTACTAAATGTTCGGATTTATTCTAAATACATAATAACATAACATACAATTAAAAACAACAAAAAATAACGTAATTTTAAAAGTGACTAATTTTTAATGAACATAATAAATTATTACGCGTAGTTTATACTATAATTAAGTTTACGCAATATCTACGTATGTGATGCAAATCATTTGTTTCAATAATAATAATAATGTCCTCCAGACCGATTTCGGCCACGGCGGCCAATCTCAAGAGAGATTAGCCAACTGCGCAGGAGATATTATAGTGCACAAGTGTGTGCGCAAACACAGGTGCACTCTCTATTCCCTAACTCTCAAAATCCGATGAGACGGCAATCCGACACGACCGGAAAGAGTTCAGGCGCAGGACCAACGGCTTTACGTGCTTTCCGAGGCACGGTAGTGTGTACACTACACTTCCAACTTCCACACTCTGGGCTGCTACTGAGAATTTTCTGACAGAAAAACCCAATAACTTTTTACTGGCCCGACCTGGGAATTGAACCCAGGACCTCCGGGTCTGCGGCCTTATATCAAGCCACTAGACCAACGAGGCAGTCAAATTTATAAAACATAATATTGCATAATATATTATTTTATAAGTTTGTCCTGATTTAAAAAAAGATTTTCATTTTACATCAATAATTGTTTTGCGTTACTGTATTTTTAACTTTATTTATATTATCGATAAGGTTTAAAATAAAGATACGCGTTGTCTATTACATATAATATTGAAACTAAATGAGGTTTATTTTATTTAAAGATTTAAAATTAATTGATCATGTTAATGGATTATTATACTTATTTTGTTGGATAATATTTAATAAGGATGTTATTATTGAGCTACGCTTTATCTCTTTCTTTCAAAATAAAATAGCTATTTCGCAAATTATGGAACAAAAAAACAGTTTTTGTAAGGCGGAGAAATTTTTGGATGATTATTTTTATATAATATATGTATGTATGATACAAGCTAGCTAATACTATTTACTAAGATTCAATAGTATTGTCGTAATAAAAAAAATAGCCACAGAATTTAATCAATATTATATTATCTGTCGTCCTTAATGGAAATCGAAATAAAGCAAGCGACTCCGCCTTCGACTTTTTAGCGGTAAAACCCCCGAAGGGATTCAAAGAAATCCTCAAGGAGGGCGGTCCGGAGGCGTTCGCCAAGGCCGTCCGCGAGAACAAGGGCCTGCTGCTGATGGACACCACGTTCCGCGACGCGCACCAGTCGCTGCTCGCCACGCGCGTGCGCACACACGACCTGCTGGCCGTCTCCCCCTACGTGGCGCACAACCTGCACAACCTCTACTCGCTGGAGAACTGGGGGGGCGCCACCTTCGACGTTGCGCTCCGGTAAACGAACCGTTTCATAGTGCTTATGTGCATAAATCGCATTTAATTCGCATGTAATTAATACGCCAAATAAGGCTCAAACTTCAACAATAATAAAGAATGTCACTTTAATGCCCCTGATCGCCCGTCAGGTTTCTCCACGAGTGTCCTTGGGAGCGGCTGGAGGACATGCGTCGTCTGATCCCCAACGTGCCCTTCCAAATGTTGCTCCGTGGAGCGAATGCCGTCGGATACACGAACTACCCGGATAACGTCGTCTTCGAATTCTGCGACATGGCCGTAAGTGGAAATCATATATTTAACAAACAATAAATTGATCGTTAATGTTTACGACAAATATTGACGTTCGTATTTTGAATTTTTATATACGATGAAAAAAATCCTGATATAATAAAAAAAGTAGATAATTATGTGCTCATAAGCTTTAGAGATAAAAGTAACCAATTAATTATATTGAACTTCTAATTATAATACTAATATAATTCTTTTCGTCTTAGGTAAAAGCCGGAATGGACATATTTAGAGTTTTCGATTCACTAAACTACCTGCCGAACTTGATCCTCGGCATGGAGGCGGCGGGGAAAGCCGGCGGAGTCGTCGAGGCCGCCATCTCGTACACCGGAGACGTATCGGACCCCAGCAAAAAGAAATACGACCTCAAGTACTACCTGAACCTGGCCGACGAGCTAGTGAAGGCGGGCACGCACGTGCTCGGCATCAAGGACATGGCCGGCCTCCTCAAGCCGCAGGCCGCCGAGTGAGTAGCGGAGCGGGCGGGGCGCGGGGCGCGGCGGGGGCGTGCTGACGGTGTGTGTGCCCGCAGGCTGCTGGTGTCCGCCATCCGCGCGGCGCACCCGCGCGTGCCCATCCACGTGCACACGCACGACACGTCGGGCGCGGGCGTGGCCGCCATGCTGGCGTGCGCGCGCGCCGGCGCCGACGTGGTGGACGCGGCCGTGGACTCCGTGTCCGGCCTCACCAGCCAGCCCAGCATGGGCGCGCTCGTCGCGTCGCTGCAGGGCACGCCGCTCGACACCGGTGAGCACCCGCGCGCAGCCCCTTGTACCCTCCCGTGATTGAACTGTAGATCCAGATTTTCCGACCGTGCTTATCGTAGCTTGTGGTATAGTTACTCTTGTGATTTCAGTAGCCAGGTTAAAATAGACTCCTGAGCACGGGCCGTCGAGGGGCTCCCGCCGAGATAAATGAAAATTTAAATGATTAATTTTACTTGAAATTTCGAGTTCGTGCATACAGTGCGACGAAATACCGATCTCTTCAAAGAGTTGCTCGGTGCTCGTCGTGAGGTTGCCTGTCTGCCGGTATTCTACAGGAAATATTTCTGAGAGAGTGCTCAGGAACTATTTAATTTGGTTTCCCTGTCACCTTTTTACCACAGAACTGCGAGACATCGAAAAGATCTGCACCTGGTGGTAGAGCTTTGTGCGAGCTCGTAGGTAGGTACCACCTACTCATCAGATATTCTACCGCAAAACAGCAGTATTTGGTATTGTTGTGTTCCGGTTTGAAGGGTGTGTGAGCCAGTGTTATTACAGGCACAAGGGACATAACATCTTAGTTCCCAAGGCTGGTGGTGCATTGGTGATGTAAGCGATAGTAAACATTTCTTACAATGCCAATATCTATGGGCGTTGATGACCACTTACCATCAGGTGACCCATATGCTCGTTCGCCTTCCTGTTCTATAAAAAAAAAACCGCACGTAGTTGACATACCTAAGACACGTACGTAACGATTTGCTTCCTCGTTTCTGATACGCACCGCTAAGGTCGGGAAAAACGGAGGTCGGGAGGGTCCCGACCTCCGTTTTTCCCACTACCTACAATATGGGAATCTTCAAGTCAATAGTCAATAGGCATCTTCTATGCAAGCGCGCTCCACCTTAGACTATATCTTCACTTTCCATCAGGTGTGATAACAGTCAAGCGCTAGCCTAAACATTTAAATATATATATACATATAATTCATAATCGTAATGGTTTTAACGTATATAAGAATGATAGTTTTTTTATTATTCTATTTATTATTTTATATTCCCACAATTAAGATTTGGTTAAATTAACTTATCGAGTACTTATGGATCTCGTACAAAGTCAATTTAGCGATTCAGAAGTTGCAATTTGGATTAATTTTATTTTGATCGTTTATAGGTATACCCCTTCAAACTGTCTCTGAATACTCCGCCTACTGGGAGCAAGCGAGAACATTGTACGGACCGTTCGAATGTACTGCGACCATGAAATCCGGTAACGCTGATGTATACCTTAACGAAATTCCCGGCGGACAGTACACCAATTTGCAGTTCCAAGCATTCTCCCTGGGCTTGGGCAGCCAGTTTGAAGAAGTCAAGAAGGCTTATAGGTTAGCTACTTCGATATATTCAATACTATATATTGTTTTGATAATATTATAACTTTTATTTGTTATATATGCATACGCTAAACATTTAAACAATTATTTGTATAGTCTATAATAATATATACATTTTTTTAACAAAATTGATAAACAATGGATGAATGGATGTTATACGTAAGCACAAAATAAAAATAACCCTCAAGCTTTACGGTATATTCCTGCACCATTGTCCAGAGGCCAGGCCTAGCTTGAATTTCATTTTAATCCGATTATTTATAGGCCAATTTTCTTCCAGAGAGGCGAACCTTCTCCTGGGTGACATAATCAAAGTGACGCCCTCGTCGAAGGTCGTCGGTGACCTCGCACAGTTCATGGTACAGAACAAACTGACAGCCGCAGAAATAGAGGCAAGAGCCGAAGAATTATCATTCCCCAAATCCGTCGTGGAATTCTTCCAAGGTGCTATTGGTATACCGTACGGTGGATTCCCTGAACCATTAAGGTAAATTTAAATTAACTTGTATAAATGTCATCATCACAACTTAATCTTTGTCTGAAATCGCACAATCTTGATATTGCTTGCCTGCTGTTGCTTGTAGCTCATAGTTATGTACAAAATGTATGTACAAAAGAGTAACAAATATAAATAAACTTTGACATTGAATCGAAGCTGAAATAATTGGCCAAGATTTTGAATTACTTTCAATATGAAGCGAAGTGAAATAGTGTTGTATTATAATAAAGATATATTTTTATTATTTCTGTATTGTAAAAATGCCGAGATGGCCCAGTGGTAAGAGCGCGTGAATCTTAACCGATGATCGTGGGTTGCATTGCAAAAGTGCCTTTTGAAAAACTTTGAAAAAAAAAATTGGAATAATTGGATGGATTAATCGGTAAATTAAAATATATACAAAAAAAATTACACGTTGTTATTTGTGATTACAGATCAAAGATCCTTAAAGACATGCCAAGAATAGAAGGACGTCCCGGACAAGAGCTATCGCCATTAGATTTCAGTAAATTGAAAAAGGAAATACAAGAAACCTACCCAGAGGTAATTTAACTTGTCTGAAATAATTCAAATATGCTATTATTATGTTACCAAAAGATCGGAGATGGCCCAATGGTAAGAACGCGTTAATCTTAACCGATGATCGTGGTGGTGGAATACACTCCACCAACCCGCACTGGAGCAGCGTGGTGGAATAAGCTCCAAACCTTCTCCTCAAAAAGAAGAGAGAGGCCTTTAGCCCAGCAGACATTCACAGGCTGTTACGGATTACGTATGTTACCAAAAAATTTGATTGATGTATATCTGATAGAACTTAGAAGACTTCTTAGACGACGAGCCGATTGGCGTGGTTAGTAAATAGTTGCCTTTCACGTCGAAGGTTGTAGGTTCGATTCCCACCCAGGACAGACATTTGTGTGCATGAAAATGTCTGTTTGTCCTGAGTCTGTGTGTAATTATCTATATAAGTATGTATTTACAAAAGAAAAGTAGTATATGTAGTATATCAGTTGTCTGGTTTCCATAGCACAAGCTTTGTACAAGCTTAATTTGGGATCAGATGGCCGTGTATGAATAATGTTCCAGTATATTTATTTGTTTATTTATTTATATTGGCAAATATCGAAACTATTGTTTACTCTTAGCGATCAGTCTCAGCTTATGTTATTATTTTTAGTTCTACATTCTGTTTGTTTTCGATATTCTTATTTCGTTTTTTAACCTTATATGTATAATATTGTTTACATAAATGTGATTTTATTATTATTCCCATAACTTAATCCCATTAATTCGAGATCGACATAGCTTGATATAAAACATTGCAAGAATAAAGATACATCTACATCTGGCCGGGATAGTACACTATATACAATAAATCGTAACCGTAACAGCCTGTGAATGTCCCACTGCTGGGCTAAAGGCCTCCTCTCCTCTTTTTGAGGAGAAGGTTTTGGAGCTTATTCCACCACGCTGCTCCAATGCGGGTTGGTGGAATACACATGTGGCAGAATTTCAGTGAAATTAGACACATGCAGGTTTCCTCACGATGTTTTTCCTTCACCGTAAAGCACGAGATGAATTATAATCACAAATTAAGCACATGAAAATTCAGTGGTGATTGCCCGGGTTTGAACCCACGATTATCGGTTAAGATTCACATGTTCTTACCACTGGGCCATCTCGGCTTACTATATACAATAGTCAAGTCATTATTATTATTATTAAACAACTTTATTGCACACTCACGAGGAAAAAAAAGACAAACAAAAGTAAAAAATAAAAATAAAAAGAAAAACAAAAGTTCAAGAGAAGCCATGCTATCACTCAACTAGTGATCTCTTCCAGACAATCTTTTTTTTTCTCGCAGTGGAAACCTTCAGAAAGGTACCCGGGTCCTATGGGGGTGGAACCGGGGTTATGTGGGTTTCTTACCCACTAAAACCACTGCGATGGCCGTCCTCAGCACGGATCGGAGAGGCTGCGGGATCGTGTTGATATAACGCATCCGCGGCCTCTCCCGTGCTTTGCTCCACTCGTGGCTCGGCGGAGCTCTCATGAGGGGGCGAATTTCGCCCACCCGCACTCCTCGCGAGTGCGTACGGCAGCGCAAGGCCATCACGGCTGCCGTCCTCCACAGGACCGTCTGAAATAGGACGCCACGCATCCACGGCCCCAGGGTTACGCCCTATCTTTTAAGCCCCGGGCGTCTGGGCTATGGGAGGGCCGAGACGACGCCGTCGTCGTCTCGGCCGAGCAGGATCGGCCCTTTCCCGTTCCCGCTCCGCCGTCTCCTACTGAACCATGACGGTCTCACAGAAGGAGGCTACGGCCCTCCACGCCGATTCCCTGCGAAGCATCGCCGACACGATTGCTCGCAGGGACAGGTCTTGTCCGACTTCACGGACCAGGATCTCCCTCTCCGCACTCCACGCGGGGCACACTTCCAACGTATGCTGAGCGGTGTCCCGGTCCGCGTCACAGTGGTGACACATCGCCGTCGATTCGCGTCCGATCTTACACAGGTATTCTCCAAAACAACCGTGACCGGTCATTACCTGCGTAAGTCGGAAGGTGACTCGTCGCTTTCGTCTCATCCAGGCTTCGAAGGCTGGCAGGATCGCTCCAACGACGCGTTTGCGTATGTACCGTTCTTCACAGAGACAGTCGCGCCGCGTCGCAAGAGCCCTCCGGTGTTCCTGCCGCTTCAACGCCTCGAGCACACTCGAAGTGGGCGCGCTTTCACTGTTCTGGCGGAGGATGCGGGTCTGTTGGTAGACCCTCGCATCCATATCCGCCAGAATATCCAAGGGCGGAAAGTGCGCTAGGACGGTTGCCGCCTGGTAGGATATCGTGCGATATCCCCGCACTATGCGGATGGCCACTCTTTGCTGCGAACTTTGGATCTTAGTCCTGCAGCGGCGGACGCCCGATAGTCTGTGAGACCAAACGGGTGCCCCGTAGAGGGCCATCGATCGCACGACACCGGCATAGAGACGGCGAACTTTCTCCCTCGGTCCCCCGAGATTAGGCAGCATTCTGTACATGGCACCCGCTACCTTCTCGATCCGGGGGGCTAGGCGCTCGAAGCCCCAGCGACCATCCAGTGTGTGGCCCAGGTATTTCATGTTCCTGGCCACCTGGACGTATGAGTCACCAACGCGGATGTGCGAGTCAGGCGGTTCCCTGCTCCTTGGCAGTTTATGGAACCATAGCGCTTCCGTCTTATGGGACGCGATCCGAAGGCCCAACTCGCAGATCTTTTCGACGACAGTGTTCACCCCAAGCTCGGCGAGCTCTTTGGTTCTCTCAAAATTCTCCCCCGTTGCCAGCTCCAACGTGTCGTCTGCATAACAGACGATGCTGACACCTTCAGGGAGAGTGACGCGCAGGACTGCGTCATACGCGAGATTCCACAACAAAGGCCCCAAAACTTAAAGACAACCCTGCATTAAGATGCTGGCATGACCTAACGGGCGAGTGCATTGTACATACATATATATAAATGTAAACAATATACACACAAAGATACATATATACATGTTATGACTATAGGCGTCTATGACAGAAAGTGTTAAGGAAGGTTTCCTTAGAAATGCTTCTGAATGAAAATATTCCTTTATTGATGCCCACTTATTGAGAGGGGTGACTCTACATTACCATAAACCAAATACAACTGCATCCAACTAATAATTAAACAATCGTTTTTCCAGGTGACCGATCAGG
Source organism: Nymphalis io (assembly GCF_905147045.1). Lineage (NCBI taxonomy): Eukaryota > Metazoa > Arthropoda > Insecta > Lepidoptera > Nymphalidae > Nymphalis > Nymphalis io. Next base: position 9,857,595 of record NC_065894.1, on the reverse strand, counting down.
ACGTGATGTCTGCGGCGATGTACCCGCAGGTCGCGAACGACTTCTTCCGTATCCGCGACAAGTACGGACCCGTCAAGCATCTCGACACCAAGACCTTCCTCGTCGGTCCCACGGTGAGCTTTCAGATATTTTTTTAAGAAATAATAAATATTTATGTCATCCTAAACAGCGGAAGATTTAAGGAGTAATAGGAGGGGTAAATTGGTATGATATTTTCTTATAGGTACAAAAAAAATCATACCAATCAAAATTAAGGATATACTGAAAGAAGACGAGTAACTATTATTCTTGTATTTGATAAATCGAATTTTTATGAATCTTTAATTTAAAAATCGTATATAATTCTAGGTCGGTGAAACAATCGAAGTGAAGATCGAGCGAGGCAAGACCTTGGACATCAAGACTCTCGCAGTCTCTGACGAGATGACGGCGGCTGGAGAGCGGGAAGTGTTCTTTGAACTCAATGGGCAGTTGAGATCTGTGTTCATTAGAGATGACCAAGCTAGTAAGGTATACAAAAATGTCGCCGTTTCTATTTATCACAATATACGTTTATATATCTACTCATTAATAATAATAAATATTCATTAATGATTAATTATAAGGGATTTTACAGGATTAATATCATATATATTTATTTTACTTTATTTAGCATTCAGAAGTGAAATTGATTTTATAAAAACCTTGAATTGGTCTTTTTAAAAACAGAACACCAAATAATACAAAATGACATAAATAATTCACTCAATTACTCTTACAAATCCAAATAACACATTTAAACATATTCGACAAATCACGAGTCGCGCCATTAATGAATTCATTACTTTACCGTTCTGCCCACTAACAAAATGTTATACAATATTTTTTACAACGCTGTTGTATGGATCATGGAATCTTCTAAATATAAATATATTTTTCTCATTTTAGGAAATGAAAATTCACCCCAAGGCTGTGAAGGGTGACAAAAACCAAGTTGGTGCCCCCATGCCGGGCACAGTTTTAAGTAAATATATATTTTCGTATTATAAATAACTAACTAAACTATTTTTTGTATATAGTAACTTAAAATTATATTCATTTTTGCTTCAAAATAAAAATAATTAAAAGTATTTTAATAAAACCGTTCAGTTTGACAAGAATTTTCTCATAAATTAGAACCCTAAATTGTTGAAAGTTATATTATAATTTAGTAAATCATTTATATATTACCTTATATAAAATATATTTCTTACATTTAAATATAATCCCACAGCCATTAAAGTAAAGGAAGGTGACAAGGTGGACAAGGGCCAGCCAATCGCTGTGTTGTCAGCCATGAAAATGGAGATGATCGTTCAAGCACCACGAGCTGGTACCATCGTCTCCGTGTCCATCATGAACGGACAGAAGCTGGAGGGAGATGACCTGATCTGTACCATAGAATAAGCATAACTAAGATTCAATTTCCTTTAAATTTGAATATCACCAGGCAGACTGCTATTATAAAGTTTTTACAAATTTATACAAAAGATCACAATTTTGATACATCTACAAATTAATTGTTCGTTATTTTTTTTTTAAATACTTATTCATTCTATCTTATCTTTTTTTGAACCGATTGATAGCTTTGAATTATGAAAGCTATTGAAATTTTCTATTATATTTTGGAGCGACAAGGGTTATGAAATTCGAAAAAAAATAAAAATATAATGAATTTAAAATGAAAATAATACCTGTGATATTAACACTATTGAATAGTGTCAACTACTCACAATACTTGACATCGCAGTACAAACACGGATTGTGAATAAATAGAAAATAATTTATACATTAGAGATTTTTATATTTAAGGACACTACGTTATGATATCGAATGGCGTTTTTTATCTGTTAATAATAGAATAGTCATTCCATGTTTTATTTCATTTGAACGATTACAATATTTGTAATAGAATTTAAATGCTGTAATACACAAAAAGACATGCTAATGAAGTAAAGACATTTTTTTTATACTGTTCTAAATTTTGTAGAGCAAGCGCTAAATGTACAATATTTTTTTTTTACATATTTTAAATATAAATACTTTATTTAACGGTTGCGTGCTTCCAATATGATTTGTTATCCTTTTTATTGTTAATTTTGCAAATTTTTAATTTAATAAATGTTTTAAATATTTATTGTGTTTTATTTACGTTGAGAAAAAATAATCTATGGTCGATTTCATAAACCTATGACGTGCAATTGATATGACGTCATCGAGATATAAATAATCAATTGGTAGTAAAGACTCATAAAAATTTTGAATCAACGAAGTTGTTACCCAGCTTTAGCCCAGCAGTGGGACATTCACAGGCTGTTACTGTTACTGTCTGTTAATGAAGTTATCAGAACTTTGGAAGTTAAATTAAAGTGGTATGACAAGTAATTTTTTTTTTTATTATAGAATAGAAAGGTGGACGAGCATATGGGCCACCTGATGGTAAGTGGTCACCAAACGCCCGTAGACATTGGCATTGTAAGAAATGTCAACCATCGCTTATAGCCAATGCGCCACCAACCTTGGGAACTAAGATTTTATGTCCCTTGTGCCTGTAATTACACTGGCTCACTCACCCTTCAAACCGGAACACAACAATATCAAGTATTGCTGTTTTGCGGTAGAATATCTGATGAGTGGGTGGTACCTACCCAGAAGAGCTTGCACAAAGCCCTGCCACCAGTAGGGCTATATATAGGTATAGTTATATATAGTAAGTAAATAAAGATATATTAATCAAGAACTGTTTGTATTATAGCAAAGCTATTAGAAAATCGCATGGAATACGTAAATCTAAGATCTTTTCTCCTGCTGCCCTTGGAATTTAAGGCAATTCCGTTAAAGCAACAAATTTTTTTTTGTTTCGTCGTCGTGTTACGATTTAAAGTATGTCAGTGTGTACATTATAATATTTCTTTCAATGCTTATATAATGTAAGCGATTTAATCAAGATCATTTTCGTTTTGAATAAAAAATGAAAAGAATAGGATTGTGGCCACACCGTGAATGTTTATTTAAAATAATAGTTTCCACCCGCGGCTTTGTTCTCGTGTTAGGTACACTATGTTTTTTTAAGCCCTTGACAAAGTATGCCAATTTCTTAATATTAGACATATAATATATAGACATTAAAGCGTAACAAAAAAAAACTCCTTTCGCATTTATTGTATAAGTATCATTAAATTTTCGAAATGCTTAAATCCAATACTTAATTTTAAAATATATATTTTATCCCAAGAAATCAAAAGGGTGACCTGGTGAGAATAGCATATGACAATCTTTATCCAATCGAAATTCCGTCAACTCCATGAAAAATGATAAGAGATTATAAAATTAAAGGCCAGAATTATAAGATAAGAAGTATAATTTTGTACTAGTTACACAATATAAAAGTCTACTGTTTCATAATATACAGCACAATATGTTTAAGGATATAAAATAATAATCTTGTGTAATGTACGACATATCTATGATTAAATATGTAGAATAAATCAACCATTCAGCAATAGACATAGGCCTAAATAATAGATGGTTTTCATTAACATTCAATTCGATCGGATTTTTGTGACGACTTTTTTTTTTAACACGGCAATCTTGTCAATATATTCTATAATTATAATAAGTTCATGATATATATAAAGATATACTTTTTTGAAACTTAAATCTCAACAAATACTTGTATCATTCATATTAGTTCTAATTTATAAGTATTTCTTAAAAATATTTCCACAAAATGTAAACCACAAAGTCAAAAGTATAAAAAAAAAAAAACAATAGGATTGTGGCCAGTTATTTAATTTATTTGAAATATTAATTCAGTTATCGTACTGTTTAAATTTTATAACTAATATCAACTCTAAAAATTTGAGGGGTGACTACGTAAAATTCAATACTATCATCTTTTGTTATAAGTATAATAAGTATTATTAAATCTAATTACCGAAACATTTAATAATAATATTTGAATTTCTAATTTATTACAATTAATAAGACAACACAATTTAAAGGCAACGATTTCTAAATTTAATATTTGAGTTTGGAACTCTGGCCATTTATATATTCCGATTATATTCACTATAAGATAGTAACTAAATCCGCTATATATCGAATAATCGATATTGTAAAGTAAAGTAAAGTAACTGCCTGTAAATGTCCCACTGCTGGGCTAAGGCCTCCTCTCCCTTTTTGAGGACAAGGTTTGGAGCTTATTCCAACACGCTGCTCCAATGCGGGTTGGTGGAATATACATGTGGCAGAATTTCGATGAAATTAGACACATGCAGGTTTCCTCACGATGTTTTCCTTCACCGAAAAGCACGAGATGAATTATAAACAGAAATTAAGCACATGAAAATTCAGAGGTGCTTGCCCGGGTTTGAACCCACGTTCATCGGTTAAGATTCACGCGTTCTTACCACTGGGCCATCTCGACTTCATACGTATGTTCTATTTCTCGACGTAATACGTATGTTGTTTTGCTGACTATGACTAACGACCCGCGCGCCATCTTGTACGGCGTCGACTAGCTTTTTCTCTTTTACTTTGCTATGCATTTGTTTGTAGTGGTAATCCCAGGTTCCTTCTATAACTTTTTATGATCAACATTGTTATATCAATTATACCATTCATCCAATAGATAAGATAGTTTATGTTCATAACATTATTTATTGCTTAAAAATATGCTAGGAGAATTAAGATTAAAAAATATATACAATACAAAATTTTATTACCGATATTAAATACCAGCTTTGGGTTTAAAATTGTTATTTAAAATTTAGCATTTGTCATGGCGACGGCCAGTCTTCTGTACAAAAAAACCGGCTAGCTTTTAACGATTATAAAGGTGCAGCAATAAGACAGACATACCACATAGATTCAGTAATAGATCTCCATCTTTTAGATATGAAACCCTAAAAAGCAAAACAATTTTTTTTAATACATATTTAAATTGGCGAAGATTTTTTTCTTTTTTTTTACACTTAATAGGCCAGCGTTTGACCGTTGACTTGCCTGATCTTAGGCATCGACATGGTCTAACATGTAGCACGCTTGCCTATAAGAAACCTGTTCACTCTGGATTTGAAGACACCAACGTTGTACCTATCAGAAAATACGGACTCAGGCAAAGAATTCCACAGTTTCGCAGTGCGAATAATGAACGTGGATTCAAAGCGCAAGATTATCATTTAACAGAAACTATACAATTCATAAATATGTTTAAAGCGAAAAATTATCGGTAGTATTAATAATTGTCTTTATATACAGACAAAGCCTCATAATGAGATTAATATAAGGTAAACATAGCCGAGATGGCCCAGTGGTAAGAACGCGTGAATCTTAACCGATGATCGTGGGTTCAAGCCCGGGCAAGCACCACTGACTTTTCATGTGCTTAATTTGTAATTATAATTCATCTCGTGCTTTACGGTGAAGGAAAACATCGTGAGGAAACCTGCATGTGCCTAATTTCATTGAAATTCTGCCACATGTGTATTCCACCAACCCGCACTGGAGCAGCGTGGTGGAATAAGCTCCAAACCTTCTCCTCAAAAAAAAAAAAAAAGGGAGAGGAGGCCTTAGCCCAGCAGTGGGACATTTACAGGCTGTTACTATACTATACTAAACATTTTTTTAATAAAAGTGTAAAACTGACCAAATAAAACTACATGAAATATTCTTTACTTTTTTATGCCTAATATAAACGTATTTAATATAATTTGAGATCATTTATTTATGAAAGGGAAACACCTTGGGTCCATTGTAAACTTTAGAATGTTTTTTTTCCTTATAATTGTCTTTAATTTCTTTTGTCAAAAATAATAATTATTGTTTAAGTCCAAATAAATACAATAAGACCAAGTAATTAACAAATTCTCAAAGAATTTAATAATAGTTGGAACGAAGTTAAGAAATAAATAATGAAACAAATAGAATTAATGTTATAGTTTTGAATATTTATAGAAAACTATGGTTAATTTATTTCAATTATATTCGAAAACAATTGTCATCTTTATTTTATCACAATATAATATTATCGTCTAAGATCCCAGACACTATATAGACTATGCCATATATAGATAGGATAGAGGATAGAGATAGTCAATCACGTAGATGAGAACGCATGTGCACATACTAAATAAAAGGCGGGGCCCTTTTACTAAATATATCTAAAAACCTTGCTCATCTAAATTAAAGTATGACACCCGCTTTTATATATGTTTTATCAATTAAATTATTGATAGCATATTATAAATTCAACCTACTATGAATTAGCAGGCTTAGAAATGTATATTTTATTGTTGCTATATGTCTTTTTAATATTCAAAGATATGTAGATGAGACCATAAGCAATTTAGTATTTTTAATTATTTGACATATTCGTAACACTATAAACGATACTGAAGCTATTTTAAGACATTTTGCAAGTCATATCAATTATCAATACAAAGTGACAATGCTTACGCTGTGTAAATACAAAAGGTGCAAGTGAGATGTACTATGCGCTTCTACATCTCGTTATCTCTTATACTAATAAGATAGATAGATTCGTGAAATTTAAGTTTATTTGATCTTATAAATTGTTTTCATAATTATTAAATAATAAAATATAAATACAATTAACTAAGCGAAATCAAAAAAAAAATCGATATTTTATTAAATATCGCAATAAGTACTAACATTCATCATCAACTACGTATCAGATTCTAAATGTAACCTCACAGTTTACTAAACTTGCGTACATTGGTCGTGTTTGCTGGGACCCTCTATATAACATCACATCTAAGGCATATCTTAATATTCAATAGAAAATCGTACAAAATGGTGACAACAGGGTTTAAACCCTTACTTTCTAAATTACTAAAGTATTTTGTTATTAATAATTATCTTGCCACTTTTAAGGACACTAGACAATAGCTAAGTATTTGTATGACGTCTAAAGGCGTCCTTAGTGTTAATATGTTTTTTAATCTGTATAATTGCAAATCTATTGATAAAACCATTCAAAATTAAATAACAGACTGACTATAGATAACATTATAAAACGTTCTATAGATTTGGCAGGTTACCTATAACATATATATAGGATGACTTTCAATTATCTCAAATATGAATATACAAATATATTTTGTATAATGTATATATATATATGGGAGTACATATGTACTTCAGGCTTACTGAAAATTAATTATTTTGATGTTGGCTTTGGAAGCAGGGTTCACAAAGGTACGATAATTTCCATTATGATGTAAAATTTGATAATTACACTAACCAATAACAATTATAATTGTTTTTACTTATTGTTTCATTTGTATTGGCTCATTTCTTTCTTAGGAACAATGGCAGCCGCTTCATATCTTGGTTTGATACTAATTGTTGGTAGTTACTGTCTTTAAAATATTTCGCGGGATCAAAACGAAAAAAAATGTACGACGACCTTTTTTTTTAGTATACTGCTGATTTCAACTGTAATCACAAGTTATTTCAAATATATGGTTGTGATTTTGTATAATATTATTGTATTTTATAATCATTATCCTGCTGTACGATGATGTACGATAATTTTTAGGGCCCTGGTACGATAACTGACTGGTATAGGTTGTGAAGCCTGTTTGGGAGCAACATCGACTCGTAAGTCGGAAAGGCATGTGGCTCTATACGCCATCATGCTCGCCGAAGTTCGCTACTCCCTTATGTGTGCATGCGTATATTATGTAATTCGTTGTTATACATATATTAATATAATAATAAAAAAATGTATTTTTTATCGAGTTAACTCCAGATTTCTTTATTAATTTTCTTCAAGATAATTAAAAAAAAAAAATTATTTCAATAACAATCAACTTCGATGTTACAGGTTCGTGACTGCCACCTTTTTTAATATTAAGGATTTAGTTGTTTTTTAAAAACACGTAGTGCGCTCAGCTAATTGAAAATAACTTGTTTTGTTAATGACGTAACGATTATTGTGGATTTTGTCTTTGACAAGTTGTTTAAATTCTACAGCTACTAGCTAGGTTGCCTACGCTTAGCTGAAGGCTAGCCCCTAAGTATAGTTTAAACACTAAATAATAAACATTTTTAATATACAATAGGTCTTATAAATTTCAATCTAATTCCCCTGGATGCAACAATGATTTATCGATTTGGGCGTACTTAAACGAATCTGCTATTTCTGGGGGTAGATCTGACAATTTGACATCCGGGATGGAATCATCTAGATCATTTGTTGAGTTAACCGAGTTTGGGTCACTGAGGCTTAGACTGCTGTCCGCCTCGTCTCCATAGCATCTACGCTTGTGGTCTGAAGGTAGATTGCGGTAGGAGGAGAGATTCTCTACCCTGATTGCTTGAGTCGTATTGCTGAAAGAGATTAGCGTAGAATTTGATATACTTTACAAACAAATAGTTTTTATTCCTTTATAGAAAGCATAAAAATATAATTTTTACCTAGTTTTCCTCAAAATAGGTCGTCCCATTTCGACTTGTAGCTCCAAAGAGTATAACTTAGCCAAAGACTCTAATTTTTCTTTCTCAACGGGATCTTGAAAACTCGGTAATTTCAGCTCAGTTTGGCACGAATCTTGTAAAAACTTAGACAACTGTTCGTTCGCTGCACTTAATATGAGAAAACCTGGTCTTTCATCACGTATCCGTCTACATCCTGCTCTTATCTCCCTAACCTCGGAGACCCCCGCGTTACCCATTGAATTTTCACTGCAATAGTGATCGCTCTGGGGAGATTTCTCGCTTATATTCAAATCGCTCGACGATGTTTTCTGCAAAGAGAAATTAGTGCGCGGCGTCTGATTAAATTCCTCCTTTTTTTCAGATTTCTCTTGAAATTCTTGAAAGGAATGAAAAAACGTCTCATCGGCGTTCTTTCCTGAAACGCCTGCGTTCATGACGTCACTGAAGGTCGAATATGACGAGTGTGGCAGTATCTCCTTCTCTTTTAAGGCCTCGTCTTCAACATCGACGACCGTTTTCGAGTCCGACATCATGGCATCGTCGTCGTTTCCCGAATCGACTTTAGCTCTTTTCTTCTTGTACCTATTCTTACAACTAGCCCAGCCACCTTTAACTAGAAATTTTTCTTTCTTCAACCTCTTCGGTGGCGGCATATTACTTACCGATTTAGTACAATTGTTGTTAACGGATTTCGATGATTTGAAGGTGAGGCTTTTATTGAAGACTTTGAGCTCCTCGATGCCAGGCCAGTCCGTGAGCTCATCGTCACCTTCTCTGTCGCTGTCGTTGGTAATAACTCCGTCAGAGTCGCTGCTGCTCAAAGAGCTACTCTCGTTGCCCGTACAGTCCATTCCACTGTTTGAATCGTCGAAATGTAATGGATTCCTTAATAGATTAGGCGGGTGAGATTTATTCAGCATCTTATACTTTCTGTGGTACTTCCCATCTATCTTGCCTGAACTTGTGGTCGCGCAGAAAAACGGCGGCAAATCTGTCGCTATTCTATACCCCGTGAGTTTAGAGAGTGTCGGTGTGCCGTTTTTGGATAAATTCTTATAGACGAAGTTAAAGCTACAGCTTCCAAGCAACGACGGAGTATCTGTAAGTTTTACTTCTTCCGTATTATGAGATTTAAGCACTATTTTTCCCGGCTGTAACACGGTATCCTTTCGCTTTTTGGCTGTGTCGTATTTTCTTGATTTTATATCGTTTTTAAAGAAGGCAGATTTAGATGAACATCCGCCACTGAACGATCTTTCTCTCATCTCGCATCCATCGCCTTTGTCTCGATGTGACCACTTGCGTTTTCCACAAAATGCGTTTCTGCAAATAGTGAGTTTTAATATTAATAATGATAACATTGAACTTTATTCATTGATAGATGCTATTGCCGCTGCGAGTTAAACAGACCTTTCTTGCTTTTGTTTACCGCTGTGTAGTAGCGGCGAGACACTGTGAGACGGATTTGTGACCGTCACTGGCAAGACATTGGGCTAAAAAAAATAATTACGAAATTAACTTAATTGTTATTCAGTATTAAAATATGTAACTAAAAAAATATTTGACACCATTTAACAAAGTCAACCAACCCGTTTTTAAATTTTATAGAAAATCATTTAATTTAACAATGTAGAAAACAAATTATTTAACATATATATATATATTTTTTTTGTTTATATTATATATGTATATAATATAAACAAAAAAAATATATTAAAGAAAAAAAAACATTTGTCAGAAGTGGGATTCGAACCCACGCCCTCAGAGAGGACCAGAACAACTCAAACCCGTTATGTACGGGCAAGGGAACCTTGAGTCTGGCGCCTTAGACCGCTCGGCCATCCTGACTATTGACTAATGCGTCGAAATAACCGTTCTGTTACTAGTTATTGCTTACATTCTTCGTATTATTTTTTTTCATTTAGCGTAGTAGCAACGTGTATTGCTTTATAGTACGTGTTTACATTGCTTTTATTTTCAACGATAATTTTATAAATTTCTCAATCAAAAATGTTTCATAATCATTCATAGAGTATAACTACTTTGAATATAAACTCAAAAAAAAAGAAATAGTAAAAATTATGACATGTAGTATTCTACATATGTCATAATTTTTACAGTAGTAGCAAAAATACAAGCAGCATTTCCCCTGTAAATTGCAATTACGATTCTCTGGACGAAAATTGAACCAGGATTATTTGTAGCCTGCCACTTTAGTTTTTGCAGAATTAATCAAAGGCCCATACTATTAATACATAATAATTTCATTTGTATTTTACAAACAAAGGTGTATGCTTTTTCTGTATACAAATTTTATTGCAAAATAAAAAAGTAATATGCAGTAGACATTTTTTTAATAAATGTAGATAAATAGTTTTATTAATAGAAAACAAAAAGAAAGCAACTATTTATATTTTTTTCATAAAATTTTACTCAAAAGTTTTACTTTAAATATCAACTTATATACCTAACCAAATAAATAGGCATACATTAAATCAAATAAAAATTACAACTATATGTAATTTTTATAGAAAGTGTATATTATTAATATTTTAAAAGTAATGAAATGAAAGTTAAAAAAAAAATTTGATTACCTCGGTAGCAATACACAATATCTCTACCGGTGGTGTATGTTTACCATCAGTATACTCCACAGGCATCTTTTTATACTTTCGTTTCCTCCTAGCATTAGCTGGCCGAGTGGGTGAAAAATTTTCATTGAACGAGTCGGATTCAAAGTTACCGATCTGGCAATAGTGTCGGGACTTGAGGTTCGTTGATTTGTGTATGTTAAGATGCGGGTCATCGGAATCTGACAGCGGTTGTGTAATAAGAGGTGCCTGAGGTGGGCTGCTTGAACTGCCATCTTCAACAAGGCTTACTGCTATTGCAGCAGCTGCAAAATGTTTTTTTATACAATAAAAAAAATCATTATCATTTTTAAGTAAATATATGAATACAATGCATTTCATAAAAATTTGTAAATAGTGTGTGTCATTAATGTAGCTAATTTATTTTTCTTGATTACATTTTTATTTAAAAATTATTTGTTTTGTAAAAAATGTAGCAGAATTTAACTTATTATCATAGCTCTATACATCATACAAATAAATAATGTTTAAGAAACTAATAAGAAAATTCATGAAGATTTTTTTTATTGTCACTATACTTATTTTTTTTTTTTCTTTATATTTATTGTTTACATTGTTTATGTATATTTCATTTTAATTAAAATGTATACACAGAAACAGAATTTATAGTAATTTTCCCAAAAAAATGTCTCTTTATTACTGAGTAAATTATGATAAAGCCTGATTGAATTATAAAACACTTATTTTATCTTCAATTGGTAAATTTTAAATAGGAAAATTTACAGCATTTTAATTGTTTTCGAGTCGAAATTCGACTGCAAAATTAATTTTACAACTATAAAAGACGTGTTTATAAATTAAATAAAGAAGTTTCTAAAAATAATTCATACCCACCCTTTGTTAGAGGGTAATATAAAAAAATAAATAAAAAAAAACTAACGCAAATTCCCCGCGGACCTGGTACGTCGACGCAGTCCGATTTTCCGTCGCTCCTGTCTTCCACAATTACTCTCTTCCAAAGCCAGATTTAAATCATGAGACAACCTTTCCATCGTCTAAGCAATTCAGACAAAAACACTCATTATCAACAATATTTTACGTATGCGTTGACATCTAGAACTTACTATACGACCGCGGACCGGCACTATTTTATTTACACCTTTATTTGCCCTACTTCCTAACGCGTCCTTTCACAAAATTTGTTTTAAAATTTAATTTAAAGCACTTGATGAGTATTTTTTATTTATTTTTATTACAATAAAAAAGTGAAAAGTCAATGTTATATTCAACAAGTTATGATATTTTAAGCCAATAATTAAAATGTATTATCCGAATCCGGAAGGTATTTCATTTATTTTACAAGTACTTAATTCATCGACACAATTGAAATTTACGCGACTATTGCCGAATAAAATCAAGAACATATTACGATAAAAGTATAATAGGTACACATCAAGGATTCACTTTGAGCAGGAATTACTATGAAATTGTAAACTCGAACTCGATGAATGAAAAAGTAAAATGTCTATAGTGTTGCAAGCCAATAGTGAAAGTATCGAATATGTTATTGAGCTGTTCATAAATGTTATCGTACTAAAACTAGCCATATCATAATGATGTAACGACTCAATCGATTCTTGTCATGGGATCGAAAGTAATTTTATCGATAATTTAAAAAAAAATACACCATCCGACGTCATAACAAGTTTTTTAGAGTCTATTATTAATGTGCAAACTGCCAATGGCAACACTGAGACTTATTCTGCAACTTCTACACATATCACAACAACGTTCATTAATGAAGATTTAAGTTTATGCATTTAATGAAATTCATGGATGAAAATACATTTGACTTAATGTACTGTTTTGTGTTTAATGCTCATAAACAAAATTATTGTCAAATGTAATGTATTTATTAAAAAAAAATCGAATCGAATAAAATTAATAAAGTTGATAATATTGTAATAGATAGACACACTTCATCTAATTATTTAAATCTTAACTACTGATTAGCTTATTAATCCTATAAGCCTAGCCCTGTAGCCCTATAGCCCTGAGTTCCAGGATTGAAATCCTTATTCTGGCTATTAAGCTTCTGGAAACACGAATAACTGTTGGTCCATAGTCATATAGAATTATTACATTGGTCCATGTATCTCTTATCGTGTTAGATTGATAATGAGTTGATGTTTTTTGATATGATGACATCTGATTATAAGATTGAGGGAATAGAAAATGCATTTGCTATTCGTGAAGAAGAATATTCGATCAAGCATATATCAGGCAAAGCATTGCCTGCGCAGTCACAACAATTTAACAAGAAACGATATTTTTTTGTTTCGTTAGAGGTTTATGACAAAATAGAACATATACATACATAATAGTATAATAAATGTATTTTTTTTCCTCCCTTCGTATTTTATTTTTTATTTTTAAATGATTCTAGAAAGAATTAAATACAAATTTAACCTATGCAAAATATTATTTGCATAATCACCATACTTAAAAAAGTGATCTCTTAATGTAAATTTAATGGCGTGAACTCTGTGACATTAAATACTCATTTGTTAATGATTCTTAACACTTAATATCACATTATCTTCTTCCAAGTAGTAATTTGTAAATATAATATAAAACGAGCCAGTCTTGAATATTTTTAATCATTAATTACGAACGCAGCCAGTGCGATCTAAGACTATCTTCAAAGTGACCGTTGATAAACATTGTCAATTTGTGCGCCAATTTTTCTTCTAAGCTAAATTGATGGGATAAAGTTTGTTGTTTTATAGGAGAAAGTTATATGTTATAAGTACATTCTGAATGTAACATCGTAAAAGTGTTAAGTGGCGATTATTGAGTGTTAAGGTAGGTACTTTAATTTATCTGACAAAATATTAGTGAAGGTACGGTAAAACATAGCAATTTGACTTTATGATGATTGTAATACTCTACACAAGCTAACACACTTTCATTTTTAGATTTATTTAATGAAATTGTGGTTTGTTCCTTAAAATTATATATTTCATAATAATTAATTTGTAAATTTGAGTTTAGTACTTGGGTAGCGTCGTGTTCGTCTTACCACCATAGATGCCATTTGTTACAATCGCTCAGGTCAGTTGTTTTAGTACCAAACAGATATATTTGCCAGTTTTCACAATATTTATAAATTAATGACGCCTCTAACCACAAAATTTCTTAAGTAATTATTTATTAATAGCTAGATTTTTTTTTTTGCATTTATTGTTATTATTTTTCATTTTATATGCTTATATTAAGGTAACTAATCATCGCAAATTGCTTTAGTTTTATTCATTATTAATATTTAATTGAAGTTTAAGTGATAATAATTTCCTATTTGTTATATTATATAGAGTTTATTCCTTTCACTAATTTATTTTTTTATTTCTTGTTGATTTGTAAAATTGAAAACTATTCAAACATCTGCTTCTATAACTTACTAGTTTTCACCCGTGGCGTTGCCTGCATGTTAGGGAGATTCGAGGGTATTATTATAAAAATGTAACCTAAGTCCTTTCTTGGTATTCAAGCTTGCTTCATACCAAAATTTTATTAAAATAGTTTTAGTGATTTAGTTGTGAAAGAGTAATAGGCAATTACTTTCGCATTCATAATGTTAAGTATTTTCCTACCAAAGAAGGGGTAAAAATAAACAAACATTAGATTTTTACATTTCATGTGATTTGCTATTTGTGCTACGTACAAACACTTGTTGAGGAATATATCTTAATGTTAATCTAATACTAATCTACTGAGCTACTTGGATCTATTTTAATTTTACCTTCAAAGTTCTGATAAAAACTTTGTTGAGTATCCAAAATCGCCGAATATCATCGATAGTTCAACACAATGGCAGAGTTTTTTATTTGTCGTTACTTATTTTTTGATTGGCATAGGCTATATGTTCCAGTTTCATTTCATAAAATATATTAAAGCTCTTATTTGCTTGCTAATAACATGACACACTCATATATCAATTATGTTCTTTATCTAATAATACATCTTACAAACACATTAGCTTAATTTGCTTTAGAAAATATATTTATTGTAAATATGATATATTGATATATTCACCAATAATTTCAGAATTAGGGTGATGGAGGCGTCACCAGATGCTCCTAGACGCACCCGCGCTGCACTGGCAGAGATTCCGGTACGATTAGACCGCCTGCGCGTCACTCCCCTGCGGCCCCTTACCAACACCAGGGAGGTATCCCCGTCGCTCCCGCCGGGCTACCTCAGCCCTGCGCCCTCACCTGATGAGTTCCTTATCCAGCAAAGAGGTTAGTTGTAGCTATGTAGTCAATGATAAGTACATTTAACTTTATCATAAATATGTAAATGCTCTCAGAATATACAATTATTCTATTTAAAAGAGACAGGAGGTACTTATTAACATTTATTGAAAACTCCCAACAGTATTATTAATTGAATAAAATATCTTTAAATATGCATTTATAGAGTAAATTAAAGCTCAGTATTGAATATTCCTTACAATGCCAATATAATGGCTGTAACTTGATGGTCATCTCATCAATTAGGTTGCTTATTTATCTGATCCTATATTAAATACATTTTATTACTTTTGCATTCTGTATATGAAATTATTGCTATAACTCTTGCACTGACTTAACTCTAAAAATAATATTGTTAATTTTTTTAGAAACCCATTTAAATATTACTTAACTAGTTTAGATGAATCTTAATGAGCAATAATAGTCATATGATTATTTAAAAAACTATGTATTCATATAAATTGAATATTTTTTTATAACACTGTTTTTTTATATATTGTACCAAGCAGCTTAATGTATAAACAAAAGTATATAATTTTATACATTGAGATTGCAAAGGAATCATTTTAATGTGTGATTAACAGTAAAGTACAAAACTTCTTGAGTAATTAACAAGTGGTTATTTATGCTGTGAAATAACAATATAATTAACTAATTACCTACTTAAGTAAATTAGGTGAACATGATATTTTCCAAAATAATGGAGTCTTTACATGATCATTGAGTATTGTAAGTTAAATTTTTTAAACATAAATTTTCATAATATTAAACCTTATAGGTCGTAAACGTCTCCCAGTGACATGGTCGCCAGACATCGATTTAAAGCGTTCAGCTTTTCAGTCTACGGTCCGTACACCACCTAAAAATACACCAGGAAGAAACTCACCGCCTAGGCTCAGTGTAACATTACGTTCTACCCCAAGAAAGCGTCTTCTATTAGGCGACGTTGAACGAGTACCACTTACTCCAGAAAAGATTGACTTCAGCGACATTAGTACGCCGCAAAAATTCAAAATGAACAGCCCAACCAAATTCACTCCTCCTATAAAGCGATCGCGTCTGGAACATACTTTCGATGGAGAATTTAAGGGATCACTAGACACAGCTTTGAAAGGGCTAAGTCCAACACAGCTTATACACATGATAAAGAAAATAACTCACAAACATCCAGACGTTGAACAAGACATACGTAAAGAAATGCCAACACCAGATTTATCACCTTTGGAGGAAAAACTTAGTTATCTTAAATCCAACATATTTAAAAGCCTTCCAACATCGCGTTTGACATCTAAGACTGACTCCCCCGCTTATTCGCGGGTCGCAACCCATCTTGCTGCTTTTAAAAAGTGCCTCATTGAGCAAGGGAAGGTTTTGGTTGATTCTCAACACTGGGAAACTGTTATGAAATATGTTTTTCTTGCTTGGAGTTATGTTAGGGCTACACCCGTGTGGGACAATCAGCCACATAACGCTCAGCGAAAGCAATGTTTTAAAGCGCTAACTAATTTCTGTATGACGGCACTTAAAAAGGGCGATTTTGATAATTATTTCATGGCCGATGTTCAAGATAAATTACAAGGCATGGAAGCCGATAGTGAAGAGGTACAATCTTGCCTTAAATATGTTCAAGGCCATTTGCGCGATCATTAGTTAAATGAATGTATTGTATTGAATGCAGGCTGGAACTTTTTAATGAAGTGGTAATATTTGTATACCACAAGTGGACTGTGTTGTTTAGAATTCTCTCAACCCACAGTAGTTCTAAAATAAATAATACGATTTAAAGTAGAAAAACATTTTCATAATGATAGTATCACTGTAAAACTATATAACTTTATTGTTATGTATATTATTTTAAAGACATTATATAATATTTTCTCTTTTAAATCTTAATAACCTTTATTAGGGTCTCTGTGAGTTGGGACATTTTTTTCACAACACAATTTAATTTTGTAATCACAGGAAAATGTGTTCATGAGGCTTTTGAAAAAAAATTGAAGTTTCGGCACTGCTTAAACTTCCATACTGTAAATCTAGGACAATCAAGCTAATTTACTTATATGTTATATGTTGTGCTTAACAATGATTCATTGTAAATAATGTAATGTAAAATTATGTGCTATTTTCATAATTAATGATGAAATTTAGTTTTTTTTTTTACTTGTTAGTTCTAAGAGCAATGTAATTATTACGAGCACATAGTTTTAAAATCTTTGAAAACTTGTTATATGTAAGCAAATGTGAATTTCTTCTATTTGGAAAATAATTTACTTTTGTAATATTATCTTTAAAATTTTCAATAACTTAAGTAGTATTAAGATATGAAATGCCAAATGCACTTGTCAATAAGGGATTTTCATTAAATTAATAAAAAATACAAAATATCATGTGGTTTCAATTTCAAATATATATGAAAGTCCTTTATAAATTTAACTTTATGTCAATTTAATAACTTTTGAAAATATTATCTGTAGCAAAACACATTATTGATTTGAAATGTTGTATTGGTAATTAATAATTGGATTTTATTAATTTGTTACTCTATTAGATTTATTTTAAGAAATTGGAATGACTGTAAAGGTTTTATGTAGTCTTAAACAGTTCCGGTCCTAGTTCTTTATCAAAATTAAGAGGCATGAAATCAGTTTGACAATCCATATTTAAATAAACTTGAACTAATAGCTAAACATTCGTACATTATTTTTCTTTTTTAGACAGATTAAAATGAAATTTCTCGTTACAATTGACGTTTTTATAATTACTTAATAATAAACGTTTAGTAAGTATCATTTGAAAAATATACACAAATAGTTATTGGATTTGATACATCAATTTATATTCGACTTTTTAAGTATTCCGAAGTAAAATTAAACTTAATTTTAATTTATTCTCAATCACTAAGTTATGCTATCGTTATTGTCGATATTATTTTGACAATATTTGAAAAAAAAAAAATTCAGTCTGCAAATTTGACAACGGCGGGAAATTTGGCGCTCTTTTCAGTTTGACACTTATCGTTAAATAGTAAACACTAAATGCGTGTTAGTCTGGGATCGGTTCTCCTTAAAAATGATAATTAATCAAAAAAAAAAATATATTTTACTGTTAAAACTACGTACTTCACGGTGTGCCTTAAAATGTACCTATTTGTTAAATGATGGTCTGTTGTTTTATAAACAGAGTCCTAAGATATTCTTCGATGCCAGTGTGAATTATGTATAGACTGTAAGGTATACATTATTTTTCAATAAATCGTGTTTAATAATATTTTTGATTTTTATTTCAACACAAATTGTTTTTCAAAATTTACTGAAGTGTTTTTTATTTTTAAATGGATAAATACTTCCTAATGACATCTTTTTAGATAATTAAAGATCATTAAGGTAAATAAGCATTAATTAATTTGCGAGAAAATAAATATGTAATCCGAACTTTAAGTACAACTCATTTACTAATGAGTTATTTAGACACAACATTCTCATTATATGATGTATAAATAACTTACGACTCGTAATAAATTCATCACTCCATCTTTGAACTACAACGAGTAACATTAAATAGTGTTTCTTATAAATATTGAAAATTATATCGTTGATACGTGATATCGTCGTATAATGATACGATCTATCCCAAGAAAGCGTCTTCTATTAGGCGACGTTGAACGAGTACCACTTACTCCAGAAAAGATTGACTTCAGCGACATTAGTACGCCGCAAAAATTCAAAATGAACAGCCCAACCAAATTCACTCCTCCTATAAAGCGATCACGTCTGGAACATACTTTCGATGGAGAATTTAAGGGATCACTAGACACAGCTTTGAAAGGGCTAAGTCAAACACAGCTTATACACATGATAAAGAAAATAACTCACAAACATCCAGACGTTGAACAAGACATACGAAAAGAAATGCCAACACCAGATTTATCACCTTTGGAGGAAAAACTTAGTTATCTTAAATCCAACATATTTAAAAGCCTTCCGACATCGCGTTTGACATCTAAGACTGACTCCCCCGCTTATTCGCGGGTCGCAACCCATCTTGCTGCTTTTAAAAAGTGCCTCATTGAGCAAGGGAAGGTTTTGGTTGATTCTCAACACTGGGAAACTGTTATGAAATATGTTTTTCTCGCTTCGAGTTATGTTAGGGCTACACCCGTGTGGGACAATCAGCCACATAACGCGCAGCGAAAGCAATGTTTTAAAGCGCTAACTTATTTCTGTATGACGGCACTTAAAAAGGGCGATTTTGATAATTATTTCATGGCCGATGTTCAAGATAAGTTACAAGGCATGGAAGCCGATAGTGAAGAGGTCCAATATTGCCTTAAATATGTTCAAGGGCATTTGCGCGATCATTAGTTAAATGAATGTATTGTATTGTATTGAATGCAGGCTGGAACTTTTTAACGAAGTGGTAATATTTGTATACCACAAGTGGACTGTGTTGTTTAGAATTCTCTCAACCCACAGTAGTTCTGAAATAAATAATACGATTTAAAGTAGAAAAACATTTTTATAACGATAGTATTCCTGCAAAACTATAACTTTATTGTTATGTATATTATTTTAAAGACATTATATAACATTTTCTCTTTTAAATCTTAATAACCTTTATTAGGGTCTCTGTGAGTTGGGACATTTTTTTCACAACACAATCTAATTTTTGTAATTACAGGAAAATGTATTCATGAGGCTTTTGAAAAAAAATTTAAGTTTCGGCACTGCTTAAACTTCCATACTGTATCTAGGACAATCAAGCTAATTTACTTTTATGTTGTGCTTAACAATGATTCATTGTAAATAATGTAATGTAAAATTATGTGCTAATTTCATAATTAATGATGAAATTTAGTTTTTTTTTTTACTTGTTAGTTCTAAGAGCAATGTAATTATTACGAGCACATAGTTTTAAAATCTTTGAAAACTTGTTATATGTAAGCAAATGTGAATTTCTTCTCTTTGGAAAATAATTTACTTTTGTAATATTACCTTTAAAATTTTCAATAACTTACGTAGTATTAAGATATGAAATGCCAAATGCACTTGTCAATAAGGGATTTTCATTAAATTAATAAAAAATACAAAATATCATGTGGTTTCAATTTCAAATATATATGAGTCCTTTATAAATTTAACTTTATGTCAATTTAATAACTTTTGAAAATATTATCTGTAGCAAAACACATTATTGATTTGAAATGTTGTATTGGTAATTAATAATTGGATTTTAATAATTTGTTACTCTATTAGATTTATTTTAAGAAATTGGAATGACTGTAAAGGTTTTATGTAGTCTTAAACAGTTCCGGTCCTAGTTCTTTATCAAAATTAAGAGACATGAAATCAGTTTGACAATCCATATTTAATTAAACTTGAACTAATAGCTAAACATTCGTAGATTATTTTTCTTTTTTAAACCATTTAAATCATTTATTTTTTGCTACACACATACATTACATAGATTATACAGAAGAAAAATAAATAAAATTAAAGAATACAGTGTAGGTAGCAAGGGGTTCATCTCAGTATAAGCTGTGCTAATGTACAGCACTGATTTTCAGATGGCCCCTGACTATTGGGTAAACATAAACAAATGCGCGCACACGAAAATAAATAAATGAAATTATAAGAACAAAAAACTAAAACTAAAAAGCCCTTATCCTTGAGAAAAAAAAAATATTACACAAAAAGAAAAACATCACAAGGAACTTAGACATAAGATAGACAGACAGACAGACAGACTTAGACATAAGACATTAAAAATGAATATGATAAATACTAGGTCTATGAGGTAGTATGACTGACACTATATTTGGAGGTTGTTACTCTGACTTTTGTTTATTTAAAAATAATACCGTCAAATGTTTTTTCCAAGTCACCTGGGACGTACTATTACGCAGAGGAGGGGGTAAGTCGTTCCATATCTTGGTGGCAGAGTATTTAAACCCTCCCTTATATTGAGCCGATCTGTGAGCTGGTACCACTAATTTATTTGCTTCTCTCCTACGGGTACATCTCTGCTGCACGTCTCTAACCCAGTCCAGCTTATCGTACAGGTATGTCGGCCTTTTCTTAAAAATAACTTTATGTACTAGACACGCGAGATGTATTTTTCTTCGAGCTTCCATTTTTAATGTGTCTGTATCGTTAAGAAACGGCGTGACGTGAGCGCGCTTGGGGACAGGGTAACAGAAACGAACGCACGCATTTTGAACTCTCTGTATGGCCTTTTTGGTTTTTTCGTACAGTCGTGGCCCGTATACTGTGTCACAATAGTTAAACTGAGACAGTACAATGGATTCGACAAGTATTTTCCTAATGGGTTGTGACAGATTAAAATTAAATTGCTCGTTACAATTGACATTTTTATAATTACTTAATAATAAACGTTTAGTAAGTATCATTTGAAAAATATACACAAATAGTTATTGGATTTGATACATCAATTTATATTCGACTTTTAAAGTATTCCAAACTAAAATTAAACTTAATTTTAATTTATTCTTAATCACTAAGTTATGCTATCTTTATTGTCGATATTATTTTGACAAAATTTGAAAAAAAAAAATTCAGTCTGCAAATTTGACAACGGCGGGAAATTTGGCGCTCTTTTCAGCTTGACACTTATCGTTAAATAGTACATACTAAATACGCGGAAAAAGAATGAAGAAATCATAAACATAAGTGGATTCTGAAAAAGGGCGGGAATCTGTTGACACTCGTCAGAGAGAGATTTGGAGTTTTAATTCGTTTTTTTCATAATTTATCTTACTTTATAAATATTGTGATGTAAATAATATATGTAGAATTAGTTCAGTAAGTGTATTTCTTCACAATCGGAAAAACAAATATATTGTGGTGGATCATTTGTTTTTTTTATTTTCAATCAAAACTTAAAATGAATAAAGAGATTTCGCCGGAACCTCCAGACCCTGGAGAAAAGTTTTCTTCTGAGGATTCTATTATTTCTCCTAATAAAATTAATACTATAAATATAAGGAAACGTACCATTGAAAATGAAACAAAAACTTTTTCTGATAATTTTATTAAAAAAACTATTAATTACCCTACTTCTGTCATTCCAGCAACTCAATCTGTTTTTGTTAATTCTGATTTTAATAATTTAACAAATAGTTATATGTCTGATGATAAAGGCCCTTATTTAATTCATGTTTCGCGTGAGGATCCAGATCTTTCGGCGGGCACAACGATTCGAGCCATTAAATTTGGTCAATTTTTATTTACTAATAAAATTCCTTCAATTATAAACGATGGTATATTTTTAAACATGGGCAGAAATCGTATCAGTGTCGAATTTTCATCTCCTTCAGCTGCCAACAATTTTTTGTCAAATCCAATGCTTTCGTCAAACAAGTACAAAGCCATAATACCGACGTATAATATTACTAAATTTACTGGTGGTAGAGCTTTGTGCAAGCTCGTCTGGGTAGGTACCACCCACTCATCAGATATTCTACCGCAAAACAGCAGTACTTGTTATTGTCGTGTTCCGGTTTGAAGGATGAGTGAGCCAGTGTAATTACAGGCACAAGGGACATAAAATCTTAGTTCCCAAGGTTGGTGGCGCATTGGCTATGTAAGCGATGGTTGTCACAATTGTTGCAGATTTGGTCACATTAAGGCCCAATGCCGATCTAAGCCTAGGTGTTATAAATGTTCACAATTTCATTCCGCTGATAGCTGTGTCAATAAAAGAGAGACTGCATCCTGTCTACATTGTTCCGGTAACCATTTTGAAATTGACAAAGATTTCCCGGAACAATCTAGACAAAGATCAATTAAAACAGTTATATCATAAGAGAATGTATCGTTTTTAGAAGCATCATCTCAATTTCCTACATCACAAAATTCATTATTTCAATTGTTCCTTCGTCCTCGGGCAATGGCACAGCCTCTTCCTGGACCATCTTTAGACCCCTGTAACATTGATTCTCTTTTATATTTATTAATTTCTTTTCTTATTCATTATAATACTAAACCAATACCGTCCAACATATTGCAAGTTGCACATAAACTCCTTTATATCCTCTTTAATAAATAATAATGGACATCATCAAAATTCTTCAATGGAATTGTAAAAGTCTTGTTGAACGTAAATCTGAACTTATTCATTTAATTAATAAATTTGATCCCGTTATTATAGCCCTTTCGGAAACTTGGTTAAAACCAACAGACAGATTTCGCATTCCAGGTTCGCATAAACAAGATGGCTACGCTTGTAATAATAATAAATAACTTTATTTACCAAAAAGAAACAAAGACAAAAAAAATTAAGGTACAAAACCATAAAAAAAGGAGTTAACAATATCATATTTCATAATTTGGTGAAAAGGTCGTAGTCTCAGCTAGGCTGCTTTTCAGTTTACGCCTTGTACATATGCTGCCAACACAAACGCTACATTCAGTGCAGTAAAAGGTAAAAGAAGATAAAATTACTTAAATAATAAAACTTAATACAATTTTATAACACGCCCAATAGGCTAAAATAAAAAAAAAACATGCAAGCATTACTAAAACAGTGAGGTTTTTTTTTGTTAAATTCTAGAAAAAGGAAAATATTTCATATTGAATAAAAAATGAAAATAAAATAATAATAATAATATTTGAAATGTTTAAACAAATAGAGATATATGTTTTAATAAATAACAATTAAATATTGTTATATAGTGCTTTCTTTGTTAATAGATCATTCCCATTTTCTCAAATTACTCTTCCTCCTCACAGTCCTCAACTAAATATTGTTGCGGTAAAATTTTGTAATATTTCATTTGTATCTATTTATATTCCTCATCCTCATCCTTCTCTCCTCACAGAATTAAAATCTCTTTTATCCATTTTTTAATGACCCTGTCCTTGTGATGGGTGATTTTAATGCCCACCACATTGCTTGGGGTTGTCATTATACTGATGGTTTTGCTTCTTTATTACAAGATGTGTTAGATGAATCTAATTTGTGTTTCATTAATGACGGTTCTCCAACTCGGCGAGTATATCCTAATCAGAATCCTAAAAGTGCAGTAGATCTATCTTTTAGTTCTGCTTGCTTGGCTCCAATCTTATGTTGGAACACTCTTTGGAGTACATATGGTAGTGATCACTATCCCATTATAATGTCAATCACAAAATAAAATACTTCGTTCCCTAGACCACCTCTTTTAAAATATATTTTAGACAGGGCTAATTGGGATTTATATCGAGTTTCAATTGATGTTGAAATTCATAAATTGCCCATTTTGAATCATGAGAATGTTTTGAAATATTATGATCAGTTTGTTGATATTTTAAGCCTAGCTGCAGACTCATATATTCCTATCAAAAATTTCAAATATCAACGACGACCATCTCCCCCCTGGTGGGATGAAGACTGTACCCTTGCAATCAAAAGACGTAAGGCAGCTGAGTCAATTTATCGACAATGCATGTCTCGATCGAACTTCATTCTATTTAAAAATGCAGCTAGTAATACTAAAAGACTACTTAAGAAAAAGAAAAAATTAGGCTGGAAGAAGTTTTGTTATCTTTTAAATCCTCGTTCTCCTATAACAATAGTTTGGAAATCTATTAAAAAATTTAGATCGTCATTTAATACTATTCACAACATTTCTTCTAATGACACATTTTGGTTATGCAATTTTGCCGACAAATTAGTGCCTGCCTTCATTCCAAACTTAGATAATATTCCAACCTTTATACCAATGTCTTCTTCTGATTCCATGGATATTCCTTTCTCGTTTTCTGAGCTTGAATGTGCTCTCAACGGTCTATCTGACTCTTCTCCAGGGGAAGACGACATTCCATACTTATGCTTAATACAAATGTCGTCTTCAGCTAAACAAGTATACTTAAATTTAGTAATTTTTTCGTGTCAGGAATCATCCCTTTATTCTGGAAATCTCAAATTATTATTCCCATCCTAAAACCTGGTAAAGATCCTAATGATGCTTCATCATATAGCCCTATCGCCTTATCATCCACCTTATGTAAAGTTATGGAACACCTCATTAAGAATAGGTTAGAATGGATATTGGAAAATAGAGAGATCCTTTCTAAATCCCAATTTGGTTTTCGTAAAGGCTTCGGTACAATAGACAGTCTTAGTATTCTAACTTCAGAAATCCGCTTAGCTATCACTAAGTTTTGCGAGACAGTGTTTTACCAGCAACTATATCACCGCCATTTGTTACACCCAACAGACGGCGAGTTTGCCAGCAAATATATCCGAATCCAAGACGGCTGACTTTCAACGAAACGGAGGATTAACGACATAAGTGATATTATAACTGTAAACAAAAATTAAACCAGGCAATAAAAACACGTAGAGTTATTCCGTAAGAACTAACTCATCGCAGAACACGGTCGTGAAATGTCAGATAGTGATATTGACCATAATAATTATAATAATTAAAGGATACACGCAACTTAAAAGCTTCACATTTGCCAGTTATCAATATTTGACTAGAATAAGATACAGTGTTAGCATTTAGTACTTATTATAAGAGTTTTTAGTTGTTTTTCGTTAGTGTTAACTGCAATTTGTATATATTTACGATTATAGTCAATAAACAATGCTGTTTTCATTCCCTACAAAACGCAGATATGCTATAAAATAAATTAAAAACTCGCACTATAAACACAAAGCACTACAGACATTGATGTAAAAGTGATAATGCTTTATAATAAAAATAATGTAATTTATACCAATATTATAGTAGACAATAATATATAGTGTTTATTCTAAAAGGTTAAGCTGTTATATAATTTAAGGTGAAAAATTATATTTCGTTAATTGTTTGTAAAAATTGTTTAAGAAATAAGTCACTCGTTTTATTTACTTTATTGTAAATATGTATGTACCATTATTGTAAGAAATAAATTTTTAATTTATTTTTTAAATTTTTAATTTAAAATAATATGAAAAATATATACATATATATATACAGTACAGGCATGACCCAACCGAAGCCGACATATAATAGACGTGCTTTTACGATCCGCCCCGCGATAGCGACTGAACCATGGAATGAGTGGAATATCGGTTTGAATTGAACCATAATACAAACAACCAAGAACCATTGAATTTTGAAGTGCTTAATTTGTATTTATAATTCATCTCATGATCGGCGGTGAAACATCGCAAAGAAACCAACCTGGATGTGTCTAATTTCACTGAAATTGAGTATCTACTAACCCGCATTGGAGCAGCGTGGTGGAATGAACTCCAAACCTTAGCCTTAGCCCAGCAGTAGATCACTAACTGTTACTGTTACTTTACTTTTTACACGAATATACGGATGATATGACATGACTCTAATATATGGCTGTTTTGTGAAAATGTTTTTATTTATATTCAAAATAAAAATATACTATTTCATTCAAATATTATTTTAAACACTTTCCAATCGATATTTTATTAGTTATTTAGGATATTTGTCATTAGGCGGGCCAGCCTAATGACAAATATCATATATATCGGCCTTGTTTTTCAAAATTTACTGAAGTGTTTTTTATTTTTAAATGGATAAATACTTCCTAATGACATCTTTTTAGTTAATTACAGATCATTAAGGTTATTGAGCATTTATTAATTTGCGAGAAAATAAACATGTAATCCGAATTTTAAGTACAACTCATTTACTAATGAGTTATTTAGACACAACATTCCCATTATATGATGTATAAATAACTTACGACTCGTAATAAATTCATCACTTCATCTTTGAACTACAAGGAGTAACATTATATAGTGTTTCTTATAAATATTGAAAATGGATCTCAATTTATCAGAAATTTGCATATTATTAGCCGAGCGAATTGAAGCTTATAAAATTGTCGCTAAGAAACGCAGGATGCGAAGAGGTACACATTTAAATTACATTTAATATTATTTTAAAAATTTATATAAATGTTAGTTTGTTGGCTTTGTTTTATATATTTATAAAAAAAAATACTAATATAATATAAAAAAACAACAAATTACAATGTAGTGTGGACAAGCGACAAGCCTCTATTTTAAAAAAGGCCTCGGCCTGGTTTGCTTACAGTATGTTAATTTACCTTTTCGATTCTTTTTTTAATTATTATTTTTTTTAATTTTATTTCAGACATCCAACAGCACAAAAGCAAAATACCGAAGTTGAGTATAGTACAATCACCGAGGAACTTTAAGGAAGACGGTAAGAAATATTTATATTTATTTTTACATTAAAAAAAAAACCCTTATCTTAATAGTCAAATGATATATTTTATTAAAAAGAGACTTAAATATAAAAATAATTAAGTAAATGTTATTTTTTGTTTCAGACGCATCAACTCCGATGCTCAACTCAACGATTGAATCAAAAGTTTTGCCAGACAGTGTTTTACCAGCAACTATATCACCGCCATTCGTTACACCCAACAGACGGCGAGTTTGCCAGCAAATATATCCGAATCCAAGACGGCTGACTTTCAACGAAACGGAGGATTGACGACATAAGTGAGATTATAACTGTAAACAAAAATTAAACCAGGCAATAAAAACACGTAGAGATATTCCGTAAGAACTTTGTAAACTCATCGCAGAACACGGTCGTGAAATGTTAGACAGTGATATTGACCATAATAATTATAATAATTAAAGGATACACGCATCTTAAAAGCTTCACATTTGCCAGTTATCAATATTTGACTAGAATAAGATACAGTAAGGTTTTAGCATTTTGTACTTATTATAAGAGTTTTTAGTTATTTTTCGTTATTGTTAACTGCAATTTGTATATATTTACGATTATAGTCAATAAACAATGCTGTTTTCATTCTATACAAAACGCAGATATGCTATAAAATAAATTAAAGAATCGCAGTATAAACACAAAGCACTACAGATATTGATGTAAAATGTTAATGCTTTAATGTTAAAATAATGTAATTTATACCAATATTATAGTAGACTTTAATATATAGTGTTTATTCTAAAAGGTTTAGCTGTTATATAATTTAAGGTGAAAAATTATATTTCGTTAATTGTTTGTAATAATTGTTTAAGAAATAAGTCACTCGTTTTATTTACTTTATTGTAAATATGTATGTACCTACTTATATTAATTACAATAAAATATTTTTTTTCAAACGATCTATGATATGTTATTTACATCGCACATATGACCTAATAATAATAATAATATCCTGGGACATTATTAACACATGCCCATCTGATCTCAAATCAAGCAGAGATTGTACTATGGAAACCAAACCACTGATATACTACATAAACTATTTTTCTTTTGTAAATACATATTTATATAGATAATTACACCCCGACTCAGGACAAACACACATATTCATGCACACAAATATCTGTCCTGGGTGGAAATCGAACCCACAACCTTCGGCGTGAATAACTAATAAAATATCGATTGGAAAGTGTTTAAAATAATATTTGAATCAAATAGTATATTTTTATTTTGAATATAAATAAAAACAATTTTACAAAACAGCCATATATTAGAGTCATATCATATCATCCGTATGTATATTCGTGTAAAAAGTAAAGTAACAGCCTGTTAGTGATCTACTGCTGGGCTAAGGCTAAGGTTTGGAGTTCATTCCACCACGCTGCTCCAATGCGGGTTATTAGATACTCAATTTCAGTGAAATTAGACACATCCAGGTTGGTTTCTTTGCGATGTTTCACCGCCGATCATGAGATGAATTATAAATACAAATTAAGCACTTCAAAATTCAATGGTTCTTGGTTGTTTGTATTATGGTTCAATTCAAACCGATATTCCACTCATTCCATGGTTCAGTCGCTATCGCGGGGCGGATCGTAAAAGCACGTCTATTATATGTCGGCTTCGGTTGGGTCATGCCTGTACCCCTGTAAATTTAGCGAAAATAAAAATTAAAGACAACTCCATTTGTGAATGCGGCTTAGATGAAGGTTCAATTGATCACATATTTTTTAATTGCTCTAAGCTCCAAGCTTCTCTATATGAATATCTTCCCTCTGACATCCAACGTCCTGTGAACATGAAATTTCTTTTGACATTAGTTTACTCACCATTTATCAAATATCTAATTAAATTTATTGCAGGAAATAAATTAAAATTATTAATATTATTATATTTTCATATTATTTAAATGTTGTGTTCAAATATATATATATATATATATATATATATATATATATATATATATATATATATATATATATAATTATAATATTTTTCTAGATATCTACTGTAGAATAACATAGTTTTCACTCATCATCACTAAACGAAAAAAATTTGAAACCGAATAATCTCATATCATATGTATCATTATTTTATACGTGACATTGCCAGAATATGTTGCGCTCAAATAGCGTAGATACACGCCAGAAAGAGGAAAAGAAAAAAAATACTAAATGCGTGTTAGTCTGGGATCGGTTCTCCTTAAAAATGATAATTAATAAAAAAAAAATATTTTTACTGTTAAAACTATGTACTTCACGGTGTGCCTTAAAATGTACCTATTTGTTAAATCGATGGTCTGCTGTTTTATAAACAGAGTCCAACGATATTCTTCGATGCTAGTGTGAATTATGTATAGAATGTAAGGTATACATTATTTTTGCAGTTTAAAAGTTTTGCATGACAGTGTTTTACCAGCAACTACATCACCGCCATTTGTAACACCCAGCAGACGGTGAGTTTGCCCGCAAATATATCCGAAGCCAAGACGGCTGACTTTCAACGAAACGGAGGATTGACGACATAAGTGATATTATAACTGTAAACAAAAATTAAACCTGGCAATAAAAACATGTAGAGTTATTCCGTAAGAACTAACTCATCGCAGAACACGGTCGTGAAATGTCAGACAGTGATATTGACCATAATAATTATAATATGTAATTAAAGGATACACGCATCTTAAAAGCTTCACATATGCCAGTTATCAATATTTTGCTAGAATAAGATACAGTGAGGTTTTAGCATTTAATACGTATTATAAGAGTTTATTTTTCGTTATTGTTAACTGCAATTTGTTTATATATTTACGATTATTGTCAATAAACAATGCTGTTTTCATTCCCTACAAAACGCAGATATGCTATACAATAAATTAAAAACTCGCACTATAAACACAAAGCACTACAGACATTGATGTAAAAGTGATAATGCTTTATAATAAAAATAATGTAATTTATACCAATATTATAGTAGACAATAATATATATAGTGTTTATTCTAAAAGGTTTAGCTGTTATATAATTTAAGGTGAAATATTATATTTCGTTAATTGTTTGTAATAATTGTTTAAGAAATAAGTCACTCGTTTTATTTACTTTATTGTAAATATGTATGTACCTACTTATATTAATTACAATAAAATATTTTTTTTCAAACGATCTATGATATGTTATTTAGGCTTCGGTTGGGTCATGCCTGTACCCCTGTAAATTTAGCGAAAATAAAAATTAAAGACAACTCCATTTGTGAATGCGGCTTAGATGAAGGTTCAATTGATCACATATTTTTTAATTGCTCTAAGCTCCAAGCTTCTCTATATGAATATCTTCCCTCTGACATCCAACGTCCTGTGAACATGAAATTTCTTTTGACATTAGTTTACTCACCATTTATCAAATATCTAATTAAATTTATTGTAGGAAATAAATTAAAATTATTAATATTATTATATTTTCATATTATTTAAATGTTGTGATCAAATATATATATTTATTTAATTATAATATTTTTCTAGATATCTACTGTAGAATAACATAGTTTTCACTCATCATCACTAAACGAAAAAAATTTGAAACCGAATAATCTCATATCATATGTGTCATTATTTTATACGTGACATTGGCAGAATATTTTGCGCTCAAATAGCGTAGATACACGCCAGAAAAGGGAAAAGAAAAAAAATACTAAATGCGTTTTAGTCTGGGATCGGTTCTCCTTAAAAATTATAATTAATAAAAAAAAAAATATTTTTACTGTTAAAACTATGTACTTGACGGTGTGCCTTAAAATGTACCTATTTGTTAAATCGATGGTCTGCTGTTTTATAAACAGAGTCCTACGATATTCTATGATGCTAGTGTGAATTATGTATAGAATGTAAGGTATACATTATTTTTCAATAAATCGTGTTTAATAATATTTTTGATATTTATTTCAACACTAATTGTTTTTCAAAAATTTACTGAAGTGTTTTTTTATTTTTAAATGGATAAATACTTCCTAATGACATCTTTTTAGTTAATTAAAGATCATTAAGGTAATTAAGCATTTATTAATTTGCGAGAAAATAAATATGTAATCCGAATTTTAAGTACAACTCATTTACTAATGAGTTATTTGGACACAACATTACCATTATATGATGTATAAATAACTTACGACTCGTAATAAATTCATCAATTCATCTTTGAAGTACAACGAGTAACATTATATAGTGTTTCTTATAAATATTGAAAATGGATTCCAATTCATCAGAAATTTGCACATTATTAGACGAGCGAATTGAAGCCTATAAAATTGTCGGTAAGAAACGCAGGATGCAAAAACATACATATACACATTTAAATTACGTTTAATATTATTTTAAAAATTTATATAAATTTTAGTTTGTTGGCTTTGTTTTATATATTTATAAAAAAAATACTTATATAATATAAAAAAAACAACAAATTACAATGTAGTGTGGTGAAGTAAGCGACAAGCCTCTATTTTAAAAGAGGCCTCGGCCTGGTTTGCCGCTTACAGTATGTTAATTTACCTTTTCGATTCTTTTTTTATTTATTTTTTTTTATATATTTTATTTCAGACATCCAACAGCACAAAAGCAAAATACCGAAGTTGAGTATAGTACAATCACCGAGGAACTTTAAGGAAGACGGTAAGAAATATTTATATTTATTTTTACATTAAAAAAAAACCCTTATCTTAATAGTCAAATGATATATTTTATTAAAAAGAGACTTAAATATAAAAATAATTAAGTAAATGTTATTTTTTGTCTCAGACGTGCAAATAGTCGCATCAACTCCGATGCTCAACTCAACAATTGAATCAAAAGTTTTGCGAGACAGTGTTTTACCAGCAACTACATCACCGCCATTTGTAACACCCAGCAGACGGCGAGTTTGCCCGCAAATATATCCGAAGCCAAGACGGCTGACTTTCAACGAAACGGAGGATTGACGACATAAGTGATATTATAACTGTAAACAAAAATTAAACCTGGCAATAAAAACATGTAGAGTTATTCCGTAAGAACTAACTCATCGCAGAACACGGTCGTGAAATGTCAGACAGTGATATTGGCGATAATAATTATAATATGTAATTAAAGGATACACGCATCTTAAAAGCTTCACATATGCCAGTTATCAATATTTTGCTAGAATAAGATACAGTGAGGTTTTAGCATTTAATACGTATTATAAGAGTTTATTTTTCGTTATTGTTAACTGCAATTTGTTTATATATTTACGATTATTGTCAATAAACAATGCTGTTTTCATTCCATACAAAACGCAGATATGCTATAAAATAAATTAAAGAATCGCAGTATAAACACAAAGCACTACAGATATTGATGTAAAATGTTAATGCTTTATAATAAAAATAATGTAATTTATACCAATATTATAGTAGACTTTAATATATAGTGTTTATTCTAAAAGGTTTAGCTGTTATATAATTTAAGGTGAAAAATTATATTTCATTAATTGTTTGTAAAAATTGCTTAAGAAATAAGTCACTCGTTTTATTTACTTTATTGTAAATATGTATACTTATATTAATTACAATAAAATATTTTTTTCAAACGATCTATGATATGTTATTTACATCGCACATATGACCTAATAATAATAATATCCTGGAACATTATTAACACATGCCCATCTGATCTCAAATCAAGCAGAGATTGTACTATGGAAACCTTTGTTTATTTTTGTTTGGTACAAATTATTCAAATGTTTTAATTTAAAAATGTACAACAATTAGGATACACCTAATTGTTTACACATTTATGTGTAAGTTGATTGTCACCTGAATAAAATATACTGGCTAAGTTTGTGCGTTGATTATCATTGAGTTGTGTGATCAGCTAGAAAAATAATATTAAAAATACCTACGCAGAAGGTAAGAAAGGCGAAAATCTTAATACCTGATAGAGATTTGTGCAAGACCATTTGAGTGGATATCACGCACCAATTATTCTAATACATACATATATAATGTGAACTTTTATGAATAAAAGGAGATCTGGCGATAAGAAGCAAATGGTCTGCTTTTGAGAGCCTACGTGAATGAATATATATTTGGATTAGATTATATTTTCATTTACAGTATTGAGAAATCGCCGGGGCACTATTGTTATAATGTAAATGTGAGTATATTTATTTATTTAAACACTTTTTACATTAACTTAAAACTAACTATGCACACCCGATTATAGAAGAACCATTCCCAAACACAATTACAAAATATACAAATCAAAAATAAAATAAAAACAGAAATATTTAAACAAAGAACAAAAACAAATTAACAGTTTATACTTAAAGAAACATCACATTTTTTTCATGAACGATGAGAGCCCGTCACAACCAATGCCCAGTGTTACTGTGTTTTTTACACAATAATTATATTCTCGCGATGTTGGTGATATTAGAGCATTCTGTCCACGCTTCGTTCCAGTGCAGTCAAATTTTAAAGAACGGACAAGCAAGGAGATATTCTAGGAACATTATTATTAAATCTACTCAACATACTATCGTCATATACTTTTTTTATTAAATACTTTATAAAACAATTTCATGTCTAGTAGATATTCGAATCGCCAGATGCTTCATTTAAAAAAAAAACAGTTTATTTTTGTAGGACTCTAGATGATTTGAAGCTTTAAAACGAAAGACCAAATGTTTAACGAGTCTCTTTTGAACACGTTCTATTCTCTCAATATGGATTTTTAAGCGGGGGACCATACTTGACAACAATAATAAAGTTTACTTCGTACCAAGCTATTTGCCCCCTGTGATTTTTGCAGCCCAAGCCGTAAAGTCCGACTTTCGATTCACCGCTATCTTGTACTCTCACTTTAGCATTAAAGTCTCCCATAGCAACATTGTATTGGGCCTTCGAGGTGTTGCTGAGGGCCTTTGCGATGTCCTCGTACATCGCTTCGACCACTTCATCAGAGTATGCCGAAGTTAGCGCATATATATATACGGCCTTCAGGGAGTACCTGTCGGAAAGTTTTAGGACAAGGTACGCTACCCGGTTCGACACGCTACTGATTTCTACAATGCTGCGAATGAGATCCTTTTTAACTAGAAAACCGACACCACCCTGGAAGAGGTTATCGCCTACGCGGAAGTAGAGTAAGTTACCGGATTCTAGAGTTATCGTGTTCTCCCCCTGTCTTCGGACTTCAGATAACCCCAGTATATGCCAGTTTATATGTTTAACTCTACTTCTAATTCGGCGAGGTGATGGTCCAGCCTTATCGAGTATCCATTATACGTTACCATATGAAGTCGTTTTATATGTTAGCCTGCCATGAACCGGTGATTCTTCGTACCTCACGCCTCTTACGACACCCACGGGATGAGATTGGGGGAGTACAATTCTAAGCCGGCACTCCACGGTTATAACAAACAAACAAACATAGTTAAGTAAATTAGTATTGGTCGATCTTTTCGGCATAAATTCATATTGATAGGAAGAAAGATGATTTTTAACATGATTGAATATGAATGGGTGAACAAATGACTCAAAAATCTTTGACGTGGTTGAAAAGAATGATATAAACCGATAGTTAGATACAAATTCTTTTTTTCCATACTTGTGAATCGGTACTATTTTTGCTTTCTTCTATTTATCAGCAAAAATACCTTTTTGCAATGATGATGTATGTTGTTATTAAAATGATTTATTTCAGAAGTCATATATATTGGCATAAATTTAAATAAGTTTCTAACAAGTAATTTGGATCATAAATGAATGTTAAGATTGATATATAATAATTTATGTTATCTTTTCCTTAATTTCTTTTCTGATTATATAATACGGTTCTTCAGTAAATATTTTAAATCATGTAAGATAAGAACCCTTTTTGTGCAAGAAAAGTCCAAATTTTTTACTTTATTTTATCACACATGCAAATCTCATATAAAACATTATATTGAGGCGGACATAGTTCAGTTAAGAACGTGAGTTCTCGTTGTAATGACTTGTGTAGAGTTTACGGTGAACGGGCAGAAATGTACCGGTAATAATAATTATAACTTACGTTAACTCGATCATAATATTATTACGTAGTTTTTAGAATTTCGCTATTGGTGAAAGTTAATAATTAATTATCGAATTTGATTTAAATAAGTGTACAAATATAATAAGTAAAAAAAAAACAAATATACACGGACAATATATAAGTATAAGCACTTAAAAAATGTATTATTAAGTGTATTTCTATTATTCTATAATTATAAATATAGTTATATATATTTATTTATTTATATCTTTTTTCTTCACATATAATACGTTTTTTTCTAACTTCCTAAGTTGGAAGGTTGGGGAATACTTGTAGAATTGCCTGAATCATACAATTGTTAATGCTTAAAATTCTTCATATTAGGCTTTCTATACTTATTAAAATAATATTTACTCAAAGTTGCAAAGGCATCATATTTAAAAAAAAAACAAATACTGTTAATCGAACAGTAAGAACTAAAATAATTTCTTTAAAATTGAATTATTAATTTGCTTATTTGGTATAAAGGTAAGAATAATATTATACTTAGGCCTCGTGTCAATAATTTCCGGCAACTTATTATAGTTATAAAAATGTTTTTCAAGCAATCATCATCGTATTTAGTAGGTAATCATTTACGTATCTTGTAGTTTGCTGTCCTTTGTATGATTACTGTAATTTAACGTAGTAATGGCTCAAGTTGTTACATTGGTAACTGCTACTGGTACCATAAAGATAGATTTTAGTTCTTTATATATATTAAAATACTGTTCATTTCTTAATAGTTATTAAGGACATCATGGATTAGAAGAGGGGAAAAGTTCTATAGGGCGACAAATTTATGTGTTTGTATAAGAAACTGGTTTCATTAAAGCTTTAAGCATAAACGGTACGTCATAAGATTGGCATATAATAATCACCTCGACGTATATTATTTTTATAAGGTTTTTAAAGTTCATTGATCTCAAATGCTGGAGCATCGATGTCAATTTTATGCTCTGACTTGGAAAAAATGTAGATTGGATTCAATTATCTATACTTACATTCAAAAGGCATTGTGTTTCTAAAACAAAAATGCAATTATTACAAATGTGTTAAGATTTTTTTTAATAAGTTTCAATTGTTTTTCACAGTCAACAATCTTTTACATCGCGAGACGTCATTGTCCGCCTACATCAGGTATTTCCTGGGCCTTCCCGGCACGAAAGCGATGTGCCGTCAAGGAGTTTGCGGGGCTTGTATTGTGAACGTGACCGCTCGGAGACACATCTCTGGGGAAATCGAAACATTCTCTGTTAATTCTGTAAGTATATATTCGAATGAAAAATTTGTTTATTTACAATCTTTTAATTCTATAAACCAAGGAGGGTGCTTTTTTATTTACCTTTCGATTCATGATGTTAAAATGTAATAATGTATACGTACCGGCCGTGGCCTATTGAAGCATCTTCTGTCCTAAAATAAAAAAAATTGGCGTGATCTTAAGAGATACAGTTTTTTTCCTGTTGCGATGTCTTGGCGTATTTACTAGCGTTTGTATCAACAAATAACCTAAAATAAATATCACTATGCAGTGTTTAGTCTTGGTGTTTTCCTGTCATGGATGGGATATCACAACTGTGGAAGCGATTGGTAGTCGGGGCCAGGGTTACAGCGAGTTTCAGAAGCGTATAGCCGCGTTCCATGGCACCCAATGCGGCTATTGCACCCCTGGATGGGTGATGAAATGCAAAGGTAATAGACATTTATTAATTTATTGATATGAGAAACACTATTTTAATCAATTAATTTTAAGCTATGTACAGTCACTTTTATAATATATAAATAAAAATAAAAAATAAAACGAAACAAAATACGCATTAAAAATTTATAGAAAAAAACATTATTAAATAATAGACATTTATTAAACATATTAAAGGGCTGGTTCATATCGGACGGAAAATACCAATTGAGATTTAAGGCGAAAAAGTCACGCGGTTGATAATTTGTACCGTAGTTCTGTGTAATTTTGATTTTACATCTAAATAAACTTGATTCTACCTACTAATTTAAGTCCTCAATGTAACTACACATATAAAGCGGACAATTTATTATAATAATTAGTATTATGTTATTTTTCCAAATTGCGTTAAAATATTTGGAAGTACTTTTTACCTGTACATTTTTTTTCATGTGAATTGTAATATCATCAACTCAAGCAAAGATCGCAGGTTTCAAACCTGGTAGTACTAAATTTTATGTGCTTATTTTTTCTTTAAATTTCATCATGTATTCGGCAGTTAAGGAAAACATCGTATATCCACCACCATCGAATAAACCTCAAGCTTAAAATAAAAGAACGTTTTTTTAAATTTTGCTTACTTAATTATTTAATAGTAATGATGTGTACGTTAAAGCCTAAATTCTTTAGGCTGTAAATCCAACGTAAGAATGAGTAGCGCCACGTATAGACGTTCGTTATTTTTTTTTATAAACAATATTTAAACAGGTTTTTACGAAAAATAATTTAATATTCAAATGTTGGCATAAGATATATACCTACTTATATAATATATAACAGAACACGTTATGAAAATGTAAGGTCGTATTTAACATTCAAATTAAGTACGTATTCTTCATGAAATATTAGTTGTATCATGAAGAAATTTTTAAAAAACTGTTTTTTAAAAACAAATGATTTTTGTGTAAACGTAATCAATAAAAATAAGTCCTTTTTTAAATATTTCAATGTTACTATTCACGTTTTTTGAAGAAATATATACAAATAGTTCGTCACAGAACATAATAATCATTGTTGAATTTTTAAAAGCGAATAAATAAGCAAAATTTTTTTTTTCATAACATAATTAGAGGACTGTTTTTTATTAGATTGTAGGCACAGTTTACATAGTATTATTTGAAAGAGGTAACATATTTGTCATTTGATTAAAATACGTGGTGCGTATATAAACACTAGTATAACGATAAACCTTCACATAAATAGATTAAATGTTTGCTATGCGGTATTTACATAGTTGTTTTTGAAACAGTCTATGTGTTGTCAGCTGTGATGATAGAATTTTCACTTGGTTACTCCAAAACGTTATCGTTATAATTTAATAACTATTCTATATTACGGAATATAACTTTTGGTACACGCTTACATATTTATTTTATAACTGTTCCTATTCTATAAAAAAGCTCGATCTATTTAATATCTTGGAGGTCGAGACTTCTGGTTTTTTTTTTTAAATAAATAGCATTTGCGTCTCAATATATTTGTAACAATGTTTTCACTGGTGGTAGGGCTTTGTGCAAGCTCGTCTGGGTAGGTACCACCCACTCATCAGATATTCTGCCGCAAAACAGCAGTACTTGGTATTGTTATGTTCCGGTTTGAAGGGTTAGTGAGCCAGTGTAATTACAGGCACAAGGGTCATAACATCTTAGTTTCCAAGGTTGGTGGCGCATTGGCGATGTAAGCGATGGTTATCATTTCCTTAAATGCCAATCTATATGGGCGTTGGTGACCACTTACCATCAGGTGGCCCATATGCTCGTCAATTTTACAATAAAATTGATTATTTTGATTAGTTTTAATCACTGTATATTGTGTAAGTACAAAATTGAACCACTTCACATTAATAATTCATATTACTGTATTTCGGTTTGCGATTGGGAGAGAGCCTGTATAATTACAGAATCGATGCGGCGTACGGTGAAGGTAAAGAGAGCCTATATTTCTTGCGCTGCTAGTGTTTATGGTCAAATGAGAAATAAAGAAAGTATTATGACAAACGTTATGCTGTATATTTTCAGTCTTTCCCAGATTTTTATGGACTTGGATTTTTTTTCCAAAAAAAATAAAAACCGTCTCCAAAATTTTCCCGAATGTATCCTAAAAATAAAAACGTAACATTGTCCAATGATAATTAAATTGAAAAGGGGCCAACTTATACTAACCCCAATCGAAAGCGAAAGTAATCATCAAAATCGGCTAATAAACAAGTTATTTGCAAAAATACATAAAGTAATATACTAATGCCGACGAATTGAAAATAATGTTCTTTACTTATATATTTTTAAATTGGAACTTCATTTTCACATACGACCTTTTAAAAATAATTTTAGAACGATATTTATTTTCCAGTCTCTTACCAAAGAAGCTAAAAATGATTGAACTAGAGAACTCATTCGGCAGCAACACTTGCCGATGTACGGGATACAGGTCGATATATGACACGATCAAATCGTTCGCCGTGGACGCTAGTCCAGAACTTTGCCAACAAGTCGATGACATTGAGGAGTTAGCAATGTGCATAAAAGATAAAACAAGGATTTGCAACAGGAAATGCTCCGAAACAATCAGTGAAAACGATTGGACCATGGTAAACGAAGTTCGTGATTCAGATGCGATGATAATGCTTAATTTTGGCGATAAGACTTTCTTTAAGGTTTTTCAAGAAGATCAAATATTTCAACTTTTTACTAACTACGGCGTTGATAATTATATGTTTATCGATGGCAATACTGGAAAAGGTAATAACTTGTTGAGTTCATTAATTAAAACACAAAATTTTATTATTTTCTCGGTTTCTTAACATTATTGCTATTAGTTTAATAATAATCACAACTATAAGCAATTCGCAATGTCATTGATTTTATATGTTTTTAAAAATATCTTTTGAGAAATGCATCATTTTATCAACAACAAAATGGTAGTTTTTGTTCAGATTACAATCATTAAAAATAATTACAAGGATAATTACAATGCAACATAAAACTAAGTTCTAATAACGGTAATTTATCAATCATTTGTAAACTTAACTTAAATAGCATCTTGTTGTCTTTTATGTATTGACGGACAGACTGACCATACATGAAACCTCGACAAGGGTTTTTACCGGTAGACACGGGATAACTTTTTTTTTGCCATAAGCTATTATGTCAAATTTATTAATATATTTTGTTAATCATATAACTATTATCGGCATAATAATTTGCTCATTATTTGAAGTTTGTTGATTGGGCTCACTTGTCGATTTGTCCCTTGGCTTGGTAGATGAGACAATTCGATGTATCCGGGGTTCTCATCCTTGTTTCGTACCTTTCCTTGGTCCTGGTCAAATCTTTACTAGAGAGAGACGGGAAGTGTGCAAAAGATGTTATATAACAAAATCTTGATAATATATCATGGATTTAATAGTCACTTGAGTGCTTTCTTAATGGCTAGCATATAAGGCAGGCCTCGAAGTTCCGTGTACAAATTCCGACATGGCCAATAATTGGGTTATTCTGTAGGTATTCTTAGTAGCAGTCCGAAATCTGGGAGTTAGCAGTTACACTCCTGTGCATCAGAAAGCAGTTGAAGCCGTTAGTTCTGCGCCTGAAATCTGTGACTGCGCACACACTTGTGCACTATAATAATATGAACAGCACTGTTAGCTATTACCCTTGATAATGACCGTCATCATCATCAAATAATGCAAAAAATAAGCTATATTCACTTAATAATTAAAACGCATGTTCGATTCTGCTTTCGCAGCTATATTTCAAGAACCAGTTTTATTTTACGTTGTTTTTACGAATTGAAGTTATAGAAATATATTTTATACGTTTTTTTTTTGTTTGTGACTAAATTTTATCATAAGGTCAAGCAAGATACTCTCAATATTTATGTTGTAAGATGTACGTTTATATGTTTATATTGTATGTACATTTGCATTAATTAATCTTTTAGTAATCAGTTTACGTGTTATAATTTCGTTATATATATATAATTATGTTGTTCATGACATTAATACGTCAACACTATCTTAATAATCGTATAAAATTAAAACATTAAATATAACTATATTAATTTTAAAAAAACAATAGAAATATTTGGCCCTTTGATAATGCCCCTCAAACAAAACCTTTCATAATAAAAAAAGATAAAAATAATAATAAATGACAACAGCCGTAATTATAACTTCAGAATAATTATAATATAATATATCAATAGCATTTGTGTATAATATCCCGTGAGAATTCAGGCTAATTTCTAGTATCATTGAAACATAGTAATGTTTCAATCAGTGGACATAGTGTAGAGCTGTTCATTAAGCACCATTGCCTTCGGCGATTTGAATCCGAACAAATTAAGTTTTTTTGCAATAACATTTAAAAGAAATGTAAATTCTAATTTACATACTGATTGTTGTTTGCATTCTGATTTATATGATTTATAAAAGTAGATATTTAAAATTAATTCATTAGAGAAGAGAAATAGGTTTGTGTCTGTCACTTAATTTTTAATTACAATAAAATTACAAATACTTTTCACAAAACAAAAGTGTTCCTCTTTTTTTTTAAACATATACTAAGATCATGAATAATTCAATGAATCATGCACGATACTTCATAATTACTTTAAGAACATTCCCCCTCTCTATCTGACGTTCTCCTGACCGATTTTGGCCATGCGGCCAATCTCAAGAGAGATTAGCCAACTGCACAGGACATGTTAAAGTAAGGTATTATGAGAGGTACGGGAGTTTCTTACACTTCTAATTTCTAGATTCCAGGCTGCTATTGAGAATTTTCGACAGAAAATATCAATAATTTGTATCTTTCCAACCTAGGGTTCGAATAGAGGAACTCAAGATCTACAACCTTACATCTAGCTACTTGACCAACGAGGCAATTTACCTCTACATTTATATCTTAACTGTTGTAGGTAAAAATAATTAAAAATTAATATCAATCAGGCTAAGATTTGTATATTATTTGCAGCTGTTGTATACGAAATTCAATATCCTGATGTACTAATTGACATAAGCGCTGTGTCGTCGCTGAAACAATATCATTTTGATCAGAATCTCGTGCTAGGAGCAAATATAGCCTTAGAAGAATGTTTAGACATATTCAAAAAAACTGCAGCCACTATGGATGACTTTACGTATTTAGAAGAATTTGCTAAGCATTTGGATCTGGTCGCGCAAATGCCAGTCAGAAATGTAAGTTGATATTTATTACATATTATTTTTTAATATTTAATTAATTTTAAGTAATTGATTGAAATTAAATTTAAATTTACTTACCTACATGTTCTATGTGAATCTTATCTTATTTGTAGGGTGTAAATAAATATAACTTAGATCCTTGTAAAATTCCTCAACAGTCTTAATAATTTGGCCAACATGCTGTCATAACATTGCCGACATAACATCTTTTTTCTATAAACCGTTGGGTCGGTCTAATGGTTTTGGTAATAGGTCTGATGTTGTGATTATATTATCTTCTTGGATTTAGAATCAATGACATCGTTCATCGTCATCGTCAAAAGTTTTGAGTTGTAACTTAAACTTATTTTGTATTTTATAGCTATCTCTCTCATATGTAGAGATAACTGTTAGTATTTTACTTTTTGCGGAGGCTAGACCCGAATGGGGTTCCCACTAAGTCCACACGCGTAGATTTCGTCTACCTAGCCAGAAATGTTCTACGTTTTATGTACAGCACGGGGAAAAAAGTTGGAAGGCGTGCAATCTGTTTGTTGTTTGATAATTGTTTGTTTCTTATTACGAAATCTTCATATAATTAACATAAATATTTTTGTCATATGTAACTTTTTATTTGGTTTATCTCGACGTCCTGGTTTCAAGTACCGGTTTATGCCAATAAAACTTTATTACCTAATACTTAATCATGTTTTATTAGGTAACATTCCGTAGTTGAGCTTTTTTCAGCCGTTTTCCATCTCATTGAATTGAGAGTGAGAGATTATGTCGACCCTATAACACATCGACATAATCGACATAATCTCTCATCACTCCTATGAGTGCACCTGTTTTTTTGCTTATTTTTATGCACTATTATATAACTAATTGTATATTTAAAACGCGAATCTCATTTAATCGAATTAATTGACCGATTAATTTATTATTACCGAACAAGCTTATAACTACAATCGTAATGTTAAACGATTCTGAAAGTATAAAATGAACTTATATAATCTATGCAAGTTTATATAATATGGAGTGATGTCATATTAAATATCTTTGTATGAATATAAGTCAAATGGGATATGGAAAAAAGTAGGATGAACTTCGTATATATGATTTCAGATTAATGAAAGAGAAAAACAGACAGCATCGACCCCCAATAAATAGGATAATGGCAAACGAATGATTATTGCCATCGTGTATTAGAATACTATTGTGATTCAATTTACTTGGAGCTAATAATATAGTAATTGTTCTTTTTTCTAGATCGGTTCTTTGGCCGGTAACATCATGTTGAAGCACATTAAGCCATCTTATCGGTCTGACGTGTTTTTGTTATTTGAAGCTGTGGGGGCCACAGTTACTATACGTAAGTAGTTTTATTTTATATAATACAAC
Source organism: Nymphalis io (assembly GCF_905147045.1). Lineage (NCBI taxonomy): Eukaryota > Metazoa > Arthropoda > Insecta > Lepidoptera > Nymphalidae > Nymphalis > Nymphalis io. The sequence goes on along the minus strand of NC_065894.1, from coordinate 9,813,583 downwards.
AAATAAAAATTTAAAGTCACCTCAAGAGAGATTAGCCATCTGCGCAGGACATATATTATATTATGTGTATGAGCAAACACAGATGCATTCTCTATTCCTTCATTCTCATAATCCGATGGGATGGCAACCCGACACGACCGGAGAGAGTTCAGGCTTAAGACCAGCGGCTAAACGTGCTTTCCGAGGCACGTGAATGTACACACTTTCAAATTCCAGACTCCGTTATAATCTAAATTTATTATGCGGCATTTTTTTAGTATCTACAACACCAAAAGTGTTGTAATACAAAAAAAATGCAAATGATATTTTCTAACTCTCTTTAAAATGTGTTGTATGAAGCACTTAAACTTAACATTACATATATAGTTCTGAGCAGTTTTGGTAAATCAAAATAGTCAGAAATGTTTATAGTCACCATTGGCAATTCAAAAAATATTAAGGACCGGCACCTGCAAGCCCTCGGGTGTTGCAGGTGTCGATGGGTGGTGGTAGTCAGTTTCCCATCAGGTAAGCCTCCTGCTCGTTTTCCCATTTCTTATATAAAAAAATTACAAATTGATATCTATTTCTGGTTTGGTGTTCGTTTAGTGTATAATTTTACAATTTGCTACAATTTTATTTACAAGCTGTTTATCTTTGACGACACAAGTAAATATTTTGTCTCGTCCGCAATTTACTGGCTTTAATACAAACATTTCATTATAGTCACAAAACTACGCTCGACTTTGAAGGTACCGTAAATGCGTAATTCATGTTATCATTTAAGTTTGTTGACTTTTTTAATATTACTTTTTATGAACCTTACCTATTATGATTAGACCATTCTGATAAAAGGTTTTTTTAGGGAAAACATGTTAATTATTTTTTATTATTAATTTAAAGCAAGTCGAGATGGCCCAGTGGTAAGAACGCGTGAATCTTAACCGATGAACGTGGGTTCAAACCCGGGCACCTTTGAATTTTCATGTACTTAATTTCTGTTTATAATTCATCTTGTGCTTTTCGGTGAAGGAAAACATCGTGAGGAAACCTGCATGTGTTTAATTTCATCGATATTCTGCCACATGTGTATTCCACCAACCCATATTGGAGCAGCGTGGTGGAATAAGCTCCAAACCTTATCCTCAAAAAGGGAGAGGAGGTCTTAGCCCAGCAGTAGGACATTTACAGGCTGTTACTGTATTAATTTAAAAGGCCACCAACAATATATATTTCGATAACAATGTAAAATTGGTACATAACAATTATAGGCCCCACACACTTGCAGTTATCTAGACAACAAAAATAACAATTAAGCAAGATATTGTGGTACAATTAATAATTCACAATTTGATCAATATACATTTATTTACATAAGAATTATTTACATGAAGGTCCTTGAGTATATACAAATAAAGATTAAAAATAGCATATGTAGGTAATAAAACCACGTGAAATGCTAACAGCATTACCCCTTTGCTAATCCCAATTCCGAACCTCTGGCCAAAAATTGAACCAGTCTTCCTATTGAAGGTTGTCACTATTAGTCCAAGGTTCAACTGCAAACTGCACAATTTGGAAAAACTATATTCGAATATTCGTCATATTTTGTGATCTTCTGCTTGATCCGCGGCGGTTACGACTATTAATATTGTTTCCCTTATATACGACGGGGTCAGTGTGTCAACGCATTTTGCGTCCTATACCAGGGCCCGTCTTCGTACACAGGGAACCACTTCAGGTCTTTCGCCACCATCGCTAATAATTCCATGGGACTCAATACGAAGTTCCTATTGATGGTGGCGAGACCCCTATTTAAGTATCATTAAGAGAACCATAGAAAAAACGGTGAATAATAATAACCGTGATATAAGTATATATTTTAATAAAAATATTTAGCTTGTATAATATTTGCTCTATGTACTTCTTCATTTTTAAATGTAAACTATTAAATTTAAAGTAAGGCAAGTTTCATTATTATATATTTAAAATTAAGAAGCATTTTTCTATATTCTCCTATGTCTGCATATAGAAAATAATACATAAAAATATTATGTTGATCTTTGTCTTGTGATCGTCCGCATACGTCCTTGTGAATGTCACTGTATGTTCATTGGCAAAACACATCAGGTATCGTTGTGCCCGTCATTTATACAGAAAAAATGGCAGAGATAGCATAGCATACCAAATTAATCAAACAAAAAGTAGTAAGGTCGTTAGACAAACTTACTTTTATTTTTACTACATATCCACATATTTTTAAATATTTCACCTTTTCTTGCGAATATAAATTTTAATGTAAATGTTATTTTGATACGAATCATATTATTTCAATCGGTTCATCCTTATATTCTGGATGGATATATATATATAGATAGATAGAAAGATAAAAGAAGACAAAAGAAAAAAAGAAAGAAGATAAAAGCGACGAGGTAAAAACTTTAAAGGAAAGTAAGAAATTATATCTTTGCCGATAAACGATGATGAAGTAACAATATATGATGCGAGACATATTAAAGTTGTATGAATAACAACTTAAATATTTGATTGCAGGTTCAGTTATAAAATATAACAATTCAATGATATAGAATAAAAAAAACCACAAAACATCGAAGTGACTTATTTTCTTTAAACAAATATAACGATATAAAAAATTTAAATTATTTTATCATCTGGACTCACTTGTTTCAGGTTTATAATTAATTCGAAGTTATATACATGAAGAGACAGTCAATGACTGCAAATTATTTTCGTAAATTGATATTGACTAAAGACAAATTTTACACAAATTATTATTTAAAAATATGCAAATTTATGTTATTATCATATATGTGACTAATGTGTTATAGCATATTTTATTATATTATATGTGTAATACATACATATATATGTGTTTGCTTATATTGTTATTGTTCGCAGGTGGCGGAGGCAATGAGAGAGTGAGCTTAGGATTACCGGAATTTCTTAAATACGACATGAAAGGAAAATTAATATTGAACTTTGAATTACCTCCTCAAGGTCCTAATCATATATTAAGAAGTTACAAGGTAAGATAAAAATAATTTTATGTAATAAAAAAGATATACATATATGTAATAAAATATTATGATATTGTTACTTAAATTATGATAGGTTTTTGAACAGGCCCGTTGGTGTAAATTGGCTAACACGCACTCCAGTAAAGCTCCCAGTCGGCTAAATATTTTCCGACATTAATCCTTGCTATAGTTTAGCCAATTTACACAAAACCTTAAACTTAATGGATTACTTAAATCTTCTTCATGAATAACTTCGTCCATTGGTGAAAACAGTGTGAGAATCCTTTTTTAAAAAGGTTTTATTAGCTAGCTATCACCAATTTATCACAGATTTACCGTGAAATAGCAAAACTTAGTTGTGTTCTGGTTAAAAGGGTGACTGAGCCAGTGTTACACACACAAGGGACATAACTTCTTGGTTCCCAAGGTTTGTGAGCATTGGCAATGAAAGGAAATGGTTCATATTTCTCACGGCGCCATTGTCTATTGGATATAGTGATAACTATATATACATATATAAAAACATGTTGCTTTATTCCAGATTATGCCAAGAAGTCAAAACGCGTTAGCCATCGTTAACGCTGCGTTCAACATTAAAATGAATACAAGCACTAGCGTTATCGAAAAAGCTACAATTGTTTTTGGTAATATATCAGGTACATTCATTCACGCGACACAAACAGAAGCATATTTGAAGGGGAAAAATGTATTTAGCAATAAAATTTTACAAGGAGCCATCAGTCGATTGAATAATGAATTGGTTCCGGTTGAAGAGCCCGCGCAGCCCACTCCGGCGATTAGAAAAAAATTGGCTATAGGTCTCTTCTACAAGGTAAATATGTTCTTATTTAATTATTTACTCCTGGATGCATGCAACTTTTCACTTATAAAAACAAAAAAACCTTTTTCACTGACCTATTAGATAGATTGTGACTTGCATGAAACAAAAAATCAATACGCTAGCACATTAAAATAACGTAAATCAATTTATAGACAAACAAGGACAAAGACATCGATAGTACGTTTGTGGAGATATAAAAAAAAAATTGTCGCTTTAATTACATGTTTGTCAAGCGTATTTGGTGTACGAATATTCAATTTATAAATATTTAGATTAAGCTAATTTATGTATTTATTGTTCTTACTCGTCATCTCTGTTCCCGGTTATCTTAAAACTAACCTGTAACCTTTAGCAAACAACATTGTTTTTATCAAATTAGCCTAAATTGGAACTCGTCATTGTAAAATATTAAACAATGCAATAAAAACTACATTAAATAGATAACTGTCTTATTCTTCTGTCTAGCATTTTCCCGGCCTAGTAACGGCAGGGTCCGCTTTTCTGCATCCACTTTGCCCAATCTAAAGCATCCTCCTTAGTGAGATTGTGCTTTCTCATGTCATCCCTCACGACATCAAGCCAGCGCTTCTTGGGCTTGCCACTTATCTATTAAATAAATTTGTGTACTAGACATAAAAATAAACGAGATAAAACAATTTTCAGTTCATCCTGAGTATAACTCCAACCAGCATTTTGAATCCCAAGTATGTATCAGGTGGTTCTCTTATAAAGCGTCCTCTTTCAAGCGGAAAGCAAGATTTCCAAACCGATTCATCTCTTTACCCTCTCAACCAACCAGTGCAAAAACTCGAAGCAATTATACAGAGTTCCGGGGAGGCTCGGTATGTGAATGATATACCTCCTTTACCAAAAGAAGTTTTCGGTGCGTTTGTTTTATCGACGGTCCACAATGGTGACGTGGATACAGTTGATGTTGAAAGTGCACTGGTAAGTGACGTCGTATTATAATTGAGTCTTTTACTTATAAATACATTGTAATCTGATTAGATTTATAATATGAGAAAAGCAAATGATTTGTATAAAACTTGTTAATTGTATAAAGCGTAAGACTATGAAAAATGTTTGAGACAAGAATATTTGTTTGGTTGTTTTAGATGTATAAAATAAAAAAATTTTTAGTTAGAATGATGGCGAGTTAAAATTAAAATAATTTGTTTATGTTTTAAGAAAGTGTAGCGCACAACCTTGTCCCTCAAATTAGTTAAAATTACGAATTGTTCCCAAAATTGGTGGCGCACTGGCAATGCAAGAAATGGTTAATATTTCTTATATCACCAATGTATATGCATGGTGGTAACCAGTGATCATCAGATAGACAACATGCTAGGCTACCTATTATAAATAGAAAAAAAAATACTGACATATATTTATATTTTTAGGCGATACCAGACGTAGTAGCAGTATTCACGGCTAAAGATGTGCCAGGCGTTAATTCATTCACGTTTCCGGGTTTCCAATTGCAAATTGAAGATGAAGTGGTATTAGCAGATAAAAATATTAAATACTACGGTCAACCAGTAGCAATAGTGGTTGCAACTACCGAAGAATTAGCTTCAAGTGTTGCTAGAAAAGTTAAAGTGACATATATAAACGTCACTAATGTTGCTCCGGTTTTGACGATAAATCAAGCTAAACAAGATGCGAAAAGAATTATACCTGGAGACACGATCGAACCAAAAGGTCGAGGTACTAACGTGAGGAAGGTAATTAGAGGTGTCTTCGAGGTAGGGGCCCAGTACCATTATTACTTGGAACCTTTGTCCTGCGTGACGATTCCTGTAGATAATGGATTCGAAGTGCACGATGTAACGCAATGGATGGACTTGACTCAAGGAGCCGTTTCGCGATTTTTGAATATATCGGAAAGCGAGTAAGTTTACATAAATACCTCTACTAATGTACGCTGTATTGTATTGTTACAAAATGCTTTGTTTTCTTCTTTCGAATGTCAGCTTACTGATGACAGAAAGAGATAAATCAATTTAACTTTTCTCCTGTTATACAACATATATTAATTACACCGCTCGGCTGTTCGGAAAGCAAGGTTTCTTGACTTAATATTTGTAAAGCGTTTAATTTTAAGGCAAAGGAACTTTTTGTAAATGTCTATTATATTTCAGTGTTCACGTAAAGGTCCGTCGATTGGGCGGAGGTTTCGGAGGGAAAATAAGTCGGAACGTGCAAGTAGCTTGCGCAAGCGCACTCGTCGCTAAAGCTCTGGACAGACCGTGCAGGTTTATATTGCCCTTGGATACCAATCTAACCATTGCAGGGAGGAGGTTACCGTGTCAGTGTGAATACGAGGTAATTTGTATTTTGAATCGATTTATTTTAACTTTTTGAGTGATTCAATATAAGCACAAGGGACATAAAATCTAAGTTCACCCAGTGGACGGCGTATTAGCGTATTACAAAATTGAATAAACTTGTAACAGCAGCGATTTCTATTCAAGTCAATTTACCATAAGCCATTTGCATATGCACAGTGGCCATAATATTAAGAGGATTTATACTTGTGGTAATTAATAACAGTAGTTAAAACACTTGGACTTTGTATAAACTTTTCTAATTTATATAACACTCCGTCTTATTGCCTTTACCGGTAACAGGAGGGTTGGTTCAATCGCCTAGAGAATCAAAATTGCGATTTAACGGGAAAATGCTCTTGCAACTATTCCACGTGGTCATAATTTGAACGGTATCTATATTAACATAATATATATATTTAATTTTATCTATACATATAATAACAGTAACAGCCTGTTAATGTCCCACTGCTGGGCTAAGGCCTCCTCTCCCTTTTGAGGAGAAGGTTTGGAGCTTATTCCACCACACTGCTCTAATGCGGGTTGGTAGAATACACATGTGGCAGAATTTCAATGAAATTAGACATATGCAGGTTTCCTCGCGATGTTTTCCTTCGCCATTAAGCACGGGATGAATTATAAACACAAATTAAGCACCTGAAAATTCAGTGATGCTTGGCCGGGTTTGAACCCACGATCATCGGTTAAGATTCACGCGTTCTCACCACTTGGCTATCTCGGCTTTCTATACATATAATAAAGTTATGACAGGCCGATGTCTGTACATTATAGATATTGGAAAAAACTAACCTAGGGGGTACAACACGGTCTTTATTAAAGCAACAGAAGCCAAGAATTTTTGTCTATCTGTCTGTATGTTTGTACCCGCATCACGCAAAAACTACTGCATGAAATTGAATGCGGTTTTAACTGATGTATTCCTAGAAGTATCACTTAAAATATAGGTTCCATTTTACCGCAGGAAAATATGTTATTCCGATTGTTTTTAATTTAATATTACCCGGAGCTCACGTTATTTAATGAACATAATGCTAAATTAATAGATTTTAACTAGCGCTTCACTTACATGAATATGCGTTAGACGTTGTGTATAATTGTTATTTAAAAAAAAAAACACAGATGGCGCTGTTTATATTTTAAAGGTTTGTCTCAACCGATCTCAACCGACTACAACTAATCTCATACAATATTTAGCTTTATTTCATCGAAAGCAGAATTCGAAATAAATTATAACCATAGAATCGAATACAAAAAAGTTAAGCAGAAATTACAAATAAAAACAAGGTGACCCTGTTGCTAGGTAGCTTTTCTTATAGCAAAATATAAATTTTATATATACTCATATTATAAAGAGGTAAAATTTGATTTTTTGTATAGTTGTTTGTGATGAATGAACTCAAAAACTATTCAACCGAATTTAAAAATTCTTTCAACTACAGAAGCTAATTTTATCAATGAGTAACATAGGCTATATTTTATTTTAAAAAAAATTAGGGATCCCTACGAAAATTGCAATAATATAACCCAAGTTATTTCTTATAAACATCATTATTTGGCCTGCGCTGCGAAAACTATTGATGACGCCTAAAATAATGTATTGCATGTTTATAGTACTCATTATTACCCACATAAAAGTCCGCAAGGCTATACACCTAACTATTAAAGTTAAATCACAATAACTGTGTTTTGTTCATATTACTCATTAAAACACCGTAGAATCGAAAGATGATGACATCCGTATGCATGATATTAATCTCAAATTCCTAATGCAATTAAATAGTTTTATAATAAGGGTTTATATACGTGTATATTTCTCTTTAAATTATTCGAATCGGACCTTTCGTTTAGGTAAGGACTGGTATAATAACACAAAAAGTAAGAAAATATAACATGGATAACCGGAGCGAACAGTAATACGCCGAGTCTATTATTCACCTACACCTTTTATTATTTGTGTGTGGAAAATTATCTATATATTATAAAGTTAAGCTTAAGATTATTTTTTATTATTATTATTGCATAAAATTGTTCTCTTAACAGATAATTATAATTATTAAATATTCAACAAGTAAAAGTTTCAACCGATGTGAATATATTATAAAAAAATATCGTATTCGCTATTTTCACAACAAAATCGCCTAAAATTCTACACAGGTGTATGTTAAATGATTAACGACTTTTATACGGTCACGTTAGTAAATATCATAATAAAATTTATCGCTAAATAAAAACTATTTTATTACTTTTAAAAGTATAATTAATAACTCTTATCGTCATTCATAGATAGACACAACAAAACTATTAAATTAATATTACAAATCGTGACTGCGTGGAACGGTGGCAAGGATGAATGAATGCAGCATATCTCCTTTGAATCGCGATTCCGATTCTTTGGGCGAAAAACGAACTAACCCTCCTATCACCAGTAAAGGCAATAAGACGGGGAGTAATGTTTTTGATGAAAGTCTTTACACTATTACTCCAAGGTCCAAGCGTTTCAACTGCAAACGAAACAAAAATATAATTTGGAATAAGAGACGGATATTTGTAACGAATGTTCGCTTCAGCTTTTTCTGCGGCAGCTCTGGCTTATAACGTTGGTTCCCTGATATAAGATGGGGCAAGTTATTATTAAAATAATTATGTAAATTCAATTTCTTCTTTAATTATTTTTTCAACTATGAAAGAAACTTCAACTCAAAAGTTTTGAAAGTAAAAAAAACTTAAATATCAAGAGTTTAATTATATTTATTTGGTCAAGAGGCCTTAATAAACTCAATACCTTCTTCTCAAGAAGCTCCCCTCTTAGACCGGTAGTTGGACGTTTACAGACTGTTACTTTATACTCAAGGTCCAAGAGCTAATAAAAAAACCTCATACATGTTTAGTATTGGCCCTTATAGATGGAGACTAACCAACCACATCACTATATATTGTGAAACAAAGTGCCCCCGCTACGTCTGTCTATCTTAAAGCGATAAATTCAAAAACTACAGAACCGAGTGATTTACGAGGAAGGCTTAGACGAATAATTCGTTAATATTTTGTGTAAATTGTTTATATGACGCTGATTGTTGAGCCAACATACCGACTGGAAGATTTATTGCGCTACGAAAAACAATACGGTTATATGAATAATATTACGATATAATTTTTTTATATAAAACCTTATTCAACCCGTATGAAGCCGGGAGGGACTAGTAAAAAATATTTTTTTTATTACATACCCGTATAATAGTTTTGCCATCGTGGTTGACTAAAGCGTCCTCTCTGTTGTGGAGGCGGCTAGGAGATAATTCTACCACCGCTCCAATTCGCATTGGTCAGATTTTTCATCCAACTCAGGCAGGTTTTCTCACGACATTTTCCTTCACCGCCGAGTACGAGATGAATTATATAATGAAAAAAATTGTTTAAAAATAAATTATCTTTCACAGACTTTCTAATTTATACTAAATGTTATTGCGTGAATCCTATTACACAATGTAAAATTTTATTCTTAACTGTAAGGTATTGATTTCATTAAACAATATAATAACGAAGTTGTACCTTGTCTTCGGTTCTTCATACATAATTTTAAAGATTGAAGTATGCCACGTATCAAACTTAGAGACAAGCAAACATGAATACCACTGATCTATCTTTGCAATCAACTAGAGATTTTATAATTAGGCGCAAGACATTTATATAAAATTAGTAAAACGAATAAATATGAAAAAATAATAATTGTTTGATGATTTAAACACGAATAACATAAGTTTTACTAAAGAAATAAAATTAAATGATTCTTTTTAGTTTTACAATCAAGTCTGTCTTGAAAGCCCACCAAAATTTTTTTGTCATAAGCAAACACCCGCATTCTCGAGGGCGACGCTGCGCGTACTGGCTAGTATATATATAATGTAAATACGATTAATCTCATCAGGTCGGTGTGGATAACAACGGCAAGATTCAATACTTAAACGCTTCATTCACGGAAGATGTCGGTTTTTCCAACAACGAGAATGTTTTGGCTTATGTACTAAGCAGTTTCGCAAATTGTTATAACATAGATTACTTTTCCGTGAAAAGTTTTGCTGTCACCACCGACTTGCCTTCTAACACATTCGCCAGAGCACCAGGTACGTTTGTAATAAGTTAAATTTTAATAAATAATGTTTAGCGAAGTTACAAAATTCTAATAATTAAAGTAAATCAATAAACTTTCATGCAGGTACGTTAGAAGGCATTACCAGCATCGAAAACATTATGGAACACATAGCTGTTGCTGTTAACAAGGATCCTACAGAAGTACGATTGGCCAACATGAGACAAGAAGATAATGATCTGCCGTCCCTCATTGAAACGTTAAAAACGTCTGCCGAATACGAAAAACGGTTACAGGAAATCAAAACATTCAACAAAAACAACAGATGGATGAAGAAGTCGATACAAATTAGTGTAATGCTCTTTCCCGTGATATATTACGGTAATTATACCGCTATGGTCTCCATTTATCGAGGAGATGGTACGGTGACCGTCACTACGGGTGGCATTGAAATGGGTCAGGGTGTTAACACGAAAGCCGCCCAAGTCTGCGCCTATGAATTGGGCATACCACTAGAAAAAGTAACGGTCATACCAAATTATTCGTTTGTCGCGGCGAATAATATATTTTCAGGATCGAGTATCGTAAGCGAATGCGTCAGTTACTCTATAATTAAGGCTTGTGAAACACTGAAAGCGAGATTAAAGCCATTGAAAGATCAGATGAATAATCCCACGTGGGAGGAGCTGATAAAGAAAGCTGGAGACGATCTAATAGATCTAACGTCTACTTACATGATGACTGATAAGGATCCGCAATTGCAAGGTTACAGCGCTTTCGCGGTCACGATAATTGAAGTACAGTTGGATGCATTAACAGGAAAGTTTGATATATCAAGAGCTGATATTTTGGAGGACGTTGGTTTGAGTGCCAATCCTAAGATTGATGTTGGACAGGTATAATATTTTATAAAATTTATCAATGCTCTTAATATATACCTTGAATTCTAAACGCGCCGCTGGCGGACCTTGTTGGCCTGCCTAAGCCGGGCCTCCATTCTTAGATTGTTACGGCGTACAGAAAAGCCCCAGCGAGGCTTATGGCTTTATAGTGGTCATAGCGCCGACGCCCCTTCATCGGTCTTCTGGATGTGTAATCCAAAAAGCTTACGATTGATTTTGTATCGTTAATCGCTCCGTATAATGTTTTTTGAAACCTGTCGATCTGCTGCAGTCGAGTCCTCTGCCACTAAGAGACATCCTCACTACACTATATCTTACGCTTATGCTTAGAATAATTATGTAATTCTATATTTGCGGTAGGGCTTTGTTCAAGCCCGCCTGGGTACGTACCACTAAATAGCTAGTGTAACTACAGGCATAAGGGACTTAACATCTTAGTTCCTAAGGTTGGTGGCGAATTGGCGATGTAAGGAACAGTTAATATTTCTTACTCCGCTAATGTCTATAGGCAGTGGTAATCACTTACAATATATATTATTGGAATTTTCAAATAAACGCTTGTTTAATTCCCGCCTAACAAGGCGCACACCGCTATCAACCGGTTGTTATAAATGTTTTGCTGTTCGTATTAGGTGGAAGGTGCGTATGTACAGGGTTTGAGTTATTTCACAAGCGAAAAGCTCATCTTTGACAAGACGACCGGTCGGTTGCTAACAAACAGCGCTTTGGATTACGAAGTCTATCTCGCTAAGGACATACCCGCCGATTTCAGGGTGAACCTAAGATATAATTCCTATAATTCAAAAGGAGTTCTTGGTTCCAAAGGTAAATATTATATTAAAAATAACAGCTTTTCATGTTATGCGGTCACGAAGCATTCATACAATGGTGTTGAAACTGTAAGTAGTTGCTATTGTCACCGTGCGTGAAGGTTTTGAATGACACCGACTCTATCAGCTGTCACTGCGAATGTAATATATTTAAATATATTGATGAAAAAGAAAAAATTGGGTAAAGGTCCTAAATACTGAGTTTCATAAATACGATTATATATTTCTTCATTTAAGAATCAAGAGTAACGAAGCCTTCCTGCGTAGCTTTCTTCCATTTTTAGTGCCTCTCTAGGTTCCGATTTAAGGAGCCCTTTGTATACAACTTCTTCATATCATGGAATTATTTAAAAAATATCTTTAAATTTATTAAGATATCATATTTATTGTATTTAATCATTTATGATAGACTTTGCATGTGTAAATCTTGCCAGTTCTTCTTTCTGAACCGGTGGTAACTTTATTTTATATTTTACCTTATAAAATGATGATTCAAAAGTATTTTATATCGCCATTGCCGGAAGAGCCTACTTAATTAAAGTATATTTTACATTTCTTTAAAATACATTTCAGCCGTCGGTGAGATGGGTATCTGTTCGTCTCATGGTATTATCTATGCTCTAAGGCAATGTATTAGAGAATCCCGGAAAGAGTCTGGCTATGATACCACTCAATGGCTCGATATTGGTATGTTTGCTCAATTAATATGTACTCGTATATATTCATACTAGGTTGTTTAATGTAATATATGCAACATTTTAGCAATGGAACATAACTTACAATACTTTGCCTAAATTTAACGTAATGTAGCTCAAATTCAAAGAACACGGACTTTTATTTTTTAATTAATAATTGATAAATTAAAAAAAAAATTAAAGTCGAAAAAATGTTGTAGATCAGTTATAAATAAAATAGTTTATTAATTTAATTTTTTTTCAGATTTGCCTTTGACTGCGGAATCTATATTGAAGGCCCTAAATGTCAAAAACAGTGAGTTTATTTTATCTTAAAGGCTTTACCCTCCAGTCGGATGAAAACTCAGAATTTTGCCAGACGTGAAGTAATTTACAATTGATTTTAAAGGAGTATCACTCACATTTAAAAATATAATACATAACGGTTGAATTTACTGTAAAATTTACTAATTAAAGATTTTAGAGAACAATAATATAACGATAGCTTCAACAATAAGTCGCTCTAAGAAATATATTTTTTTATAAATTTATATTAAATTGATTATATTTTACATCTAGAAACACTTGGGTATTATAACTAAAATAATATATGAAGATCAGTTATCATTTAATTAATATATTTATAGCATGCCTACGCAATAAATATATTAATTGGAATAAATAAAAAAAAAAATATTTTAATGTAATTTTCTTATAAATCGTCCAAGCTCCTTAACTTTTTTTAAATAAGCTGTTTGAAAACCCCATTGATTTTTAAAAGATGAAATTTTACTATACAGTACTAACGTTACTTTTATAAAATATTTTAAATGTATATAAATACATAAATACAATTTGTAATGTTGAAATTTTCAATTTGTTATTATAATTCATATGTATAAATTATATTTGTGTGATAATATATTTTATTTTAAAACTATGTATTTCTTGTTTGTTTTTTTTTATTTACTTTTTAGAACGTATATAGACTAGTTTTATAAGTCCTTATACATATTACGATATTTTTCATTATTATTTTCTTTCTTATCTAAGAAACCCTACATATCAACCACGAAAAGAATTCTATTATTGTACTATTGAAAACGAAGAATCTAAAGCCTTCCTTATGATTCAGACGAAAGTGAGGCACAATTGAGAGGATCGTTGAATTGTTCTCGTTGATCAAATTCAGAACGGTGCCCAGAACCCGCTGCTCGGTGTTGTTACTCGATGAAACTGTTAATTTATTTATATTAATAAATGAAACGGGAAGGTAATAATGATAACAATATATCAATAATCGAATGTATATTTATATCTTAATACTTTTTCCAATTCACAACTGTTATTTTTCCGCTGTCATGGCAACATTATTGTACAAAAACGAATGACGTTCCGAAAGGAGCCGATCGGGTATTAAGTTTTATTGTCACTCGAATGTGGCTTTAACTGTCGTGGCTTGGCTTGGTTTGGCTTGTATCGTCTCGGCATGTGACGTGACGATATGTAGCGTGGCATTATATAGCGTGGCGTTATGTGACATGACGTTACATAAATTTAACTCGCAACAAGTCCGTAACTACTAATGACGAAAACAACACACATATATATAATATCAAATGTCGAATTCAACGAATTCTATAGAGAAAACGGCTGTTATAACCCTATATGATGTGTGTGAATTTTTTATTTTTTTTGGTTTATGTAATGCGCCGTCCGTATAACAAAGAGCAATAAAAAGCGTTTTGGGTAGTCTCAAAGATATTGTGGCTTATATTGTATGGTATTGTAAAATATAGACCATATGGACAATGTGTTGATAGCGTATTATTAGTAAAAAAAAAAGCATCCCCAACAATCGAAGATGCTTTTTAAAATTTAGAAGCGGCTTAAAGTGTAAATTTCTAAGGACAATAAAACCGAATCCTAAACAAACGTACGAAATTCCTCAGCTTCTGCAACATATAAGTATATATTTTTTTTAAATAATATAATGATATTTTTACACAATCATTCTTAAAATAAATATTGATTTATTAATAAAAATAACTTTGTACTAATCGTGAGTGTGTGAAAAGGTGGGGCAAGATGCTACCAGCATCTACCTCTTAGCATCGCGATTCCGATTCTCTGGGCGAAAAATGAACCTCTTGTCACCAATAAGACGATAATATAATAATAACTAATATATATAATTAAAAGGTAAATAAAACAAAACATTCGATTCGATAATACACGTTTATTGTTGCATCATAAAAAATCATTTCGTCAATCATACAAACATTTAGGCCCAAATAATAGGCTTCAATTTAGGCCTCATTAAATAAAATACAATTAAAAAAAAACCATAAACCAAATTCTATAAAATAATTAACCAAATCATAGAAAAAAAAACAATAAATACCTACCAATAAATTATCCATTCGCTATACAATCTAAATTAGCTTATTATTATTATTACATATTACAAAAAGAAAATCCTATGTAGAACGTACTTATATAAATCTATACACAATAATATCAACAGTTATTATTTTCGTGTTATGCAAAAAGTGCAATTCAAATATCACCTGCTAGCTTAGAACGAGTCGCCAGTGACGAATACGCGATTTTAAACCTAATGAGACGATCGTCGTTTCTTTAATTATATTATAGATTGTAACGAACACCGATATTGTTATACGAACTATAATCGCATATCCGATGGCTTCGTTTCGGCCGTTGAAGCGAATTGGTCGAAATTTTTCATATTATCTTAGTAGTATCATGGACAATGTAACTACAATTAAGGAAACTACTTTTTTGCCATTATAATATATAGCTCTTTACAATCAGCTCGTTTAGTTGCTTCTCGAGTGAAGAAGGCTTATATTGTTAGTTTATCATATTATATACATTAGAAATCGGAATTGGATAGTCTGGACCGCAATTAATAAAGTTTACCCGGATAAAATAAAATAAAAAATTAGTAAACCGTTTTCTGTCCTCAGGTTCAAAGTTGCATTTTACAGTAATTTTTCTTAAACCCTACCGATTGTAAAAAGTCGGGCAAACTAAATGAAGTCACTTATCCGTTCCAGTTTGAACCGGATTATAGAATTTGCTATTTAATAAAAGATGTTACCAAGATCCTCTTTGATGAAATTTTGAATTAAATGTTAAATTCATTCGTTTTACAGTACTGCCTGTATGTAAGTACACGAACCACACATTAAAAAATAATCAATATATCAGATTATATTTAACGTAAAAAATATATACAGGTCAGAAGTATGTTCAAAACCTTCATCTCCAAAAGTCGTGTCTTAATATATAATACATTATTAATGTAACAATGTCGTTAATAATATGTGTAATGACATTCGTTAGCCTACTTCACATTCAAATAATAATAGAAATCACAAATTCAATCAAGAATTATTAATTTTTACAGTACATCGATAAGATTTACAATTATTATTATTAATACAAAATGCCCAATTCGTACAACGGTACATATCTACACTAACCCACAGCGGGAATCTATTTCTCATGTAGAATGTTTGGAGATTCGTTGTTCAGTCGAAAATTCACACCGAACTCTGAAGGCTTCGTTCACGATTCGATTAGATATTTAGCTTATATTGACGATATTTTATACACAATCCTTGTTACCTCGCACTGGTGTTGGCAACATTAATTAAATTAAACGAAGTAATTAAGAGAATGTGTACAATAGAACCAGATTATACAAATATTAATAATTGGAATATTTCAATATTCCTTTACATTCATTTCGTTCATTTATTTAAATCATTCGGTTACTATTTTTTTTTTCAATTTATGAATGAATGTTAAAACAAAAAAAAATTGGATTAATAAATGATTTTCATATTAGATAAACGATTTAAAAATCCTAGACAATATTTGTGTGTCGATATTTTAACAAATTAATGTAAATTCCTTTACAATTTACACTGCTTCAATCTTTTATAACTAATTATAAAAATAAAATGTAAATATAAAGACCCAGACCATTAATTAAAAAATAATACAATAAATCGATTTATCTATTCGACTCATATCGAATAACGTACTCGATTAAAAACATCGAACTTACATTTTTAACCTGTTACACTAAATCCGTACATACAAAAACGTCAAACTACATTTGTAGTAATGACGTCTAATTAATTATCTTTGGATATTCTATACGTTTAGTATTTCTCACGTTCTACTGATACTCGTCTTCTACATAGCATTTAGTATACCCTGCACATATGTATATAGAAGAAAATCGAACAATATACTAAAATTGACCATAGATACCTTTAAATAGTACATATGTATTTCTTAGTTCGGAATATTATTTAATTAAATTTAAAAAGAAATTATGTATTAGTTTATATACCAAAGCTTATATCACAGTTAGTGAAAACTTTTAATTAAAAAAAAAGAATAGAATTTATGATTAACAGATAGTCATAGACAATTTTAGTATATTAATTCAATGTTTCAAGTGTATATAGCTACATATACCTAATTGGCGTTAGACTTGCATAGAAAAAAATACCCTTCTAAGCACGTCAAGCGACTTTAGCGAACATCGTTAACATTAGACGAACTAAACTCGTACAAACTATAATACAAGCCAATCATACAAAAGGCTAAATCGTTAGACGCTACAAAATATGAGGTATATTTTTTTAAATTATCGTGAGTTATGGAACGTTCGTTTCTTTAAAACGATTCTGTCGCGACGCGGACCGTACACGTTTATAATATAATACACGTCAAGTTTTCTAACGGCTCGCTTTATCAATTACAGAATTTCGAATATCGAAACGCATCGAACGAGCACGAGGAACGCCACGCCTCAAGTCGGGACCGCTGCGCTCACGGTGGAGCCACACGAGATTAAATTGCGCTCTCCTCGCCAGAGGCTCGGTATCGTACTCGGTGTCAACGGCGGACGATAAATGAACAAACACCGAGTGAACCGGTGAGTGAGCACCCGCTTTAGACAAAGCTTCATAAAATCGCCCAACACACGCAACCGCACTACCTCAACATCGCGTGTGTGCGTGACCTCTCACCGACACGGACGCACGTTTTTATGCGCGCGTCGTCCTTCGACAAAACAATTGACAATCTCGTGGTGCACCAAATAGCGCGTATCAAATTAGCGTCGGATCCATTTTAAGCAATATAAATAGAGATGCAACAGTCAGGTATCAGCGCAGTCGCGGGCGCTCACTTGGTGTGCGTGTGCGGGTGCGGGAGCGGCTGGCGGCGGTGGTCGGGCGTGGCGCGCAGCAGGTCGGGCGCGGCGAGGCCGAGGCTGGCGTGCGACGCGAGCGTGGCGCGGCGCTCGGCGGGCGGCAGCGTGGACGGCGTGCGGCGCGCCGAGCGGTGCGAGCCGTTGCGCGTGAGCGAGCTCAGCTGCGGCGTGCCCGGCCCGCCGCGCAGCGACGCGTTCTTGTAGTCCGCGATCAGGTGCGTCAGCTCCGCCATCTGGGGACGGCGGCCCGGTTACGATACGCACGGACGAACTCCGGATTGGGATTGCATGGTTACCCGCAGTAAAAGGTTTCCGAGCAATTAGATTCGACTCTTGCCCGTGCACTATAGTTCTCCGTAAAATTGATTCTCTTACCTTTGGCTTATTGAGACTGATCAGCATCTTATGAACTGGACTGGAGTCCTCCGCGTCGATTAACATCATTAGGTCGTCCTGAAAATAAAAAAATATACATGTACATCAATTATATATACTTGGGTAGTTAGTGAATTTAGGTACGATTGACATCAAACGCGATGCATCGAATCGCAACGCAGGGCTGTTTACATATGATCCATATTAGGTACAGAAACACTATCGACTGCTTTCGTATACCGACGCACGCGAGTGTTCATTGGTATGCGTGTTTCATAAGTGCAAATAATAACTTTAAATATTAGACACATTAATTTCCTTTGTCACACGTAAAGTGCACTGCGGCACGTTTGACTTCAATCGTACCTGAAGCTCCAAGAAGTTTTTAACAACAACAGGCAGGTTTTTTTTATATGATTTATTTAAGCTTTTTACTTTTTAATTTTACTAAGGTCTCACCTGCAGTCCGCCAAACAGTCCAATCGAATTGAGCGCATATCTTCCTATGACTGCCATGGACGCTAATTCTAATACCGTTACTCCTTCCTCCGATACAGCGAGCCACACCATGGATAAATCCGGCTGTTTTATCTGTAATATTAAAAATATATTTTATATCACATAATAGTTCAATAAAAATTATATTTATTTATTTACGACAATCTCAAAAAACATACATTAAAAAGTAATACTTTCAAATTAATAGGACTTAAATGGAGTGTTGTATTGTTATTTTTATATCAAAATGTAGTATTTATTAATGTTAACCTCTTTGCTACCAACAATTTATAAAAATAATTACTGACACTTCTTGTCAACTCTCCAAGAAAGTCGTAAAAACACATGCATATTGATTGATATTTTGTAAAAAGTTTTTTTTTTAAGTATATAAGTTTTTTTAATACTTATTATTTTTAACATACGAGTGAGAAGCATAAACTGATGGAAGATATATAGTGAATTTAAAAATTAAACAATAACTTACCCTAGCTTGGAACAACGTAGCACCGAAAAATGGCCATTTCCTCGTACAATTGAGATAAATTCGAACGCAATCCGCCGTACTGCGACCCTTGAGTGCAATCCACTTCGATCGTAGTTTCTCTTCGACGTCTCTGTTCGAAGTAAAAAAAATATTAAATTTAGTTTAACAAAAGTAGATACAGGTTAAAGGACGATCAATTGATATCAATTAAGATGGAAACTAACTTCTGCTTCAGATAGTATAGTGAGCTTACATACCTGAGCTCGTCGTTGCCGAGGCCGGCGCGGTACCGGTAGGGGTAGAACCGGTGCGCGAGCGGCTGGTTGTGCGTGGTGTTGGAGGCGCAGTAGTCGCCCATGTCCAGCTGCGCCATCAGCGCGCCCAGCTCGGCCGCCAGCTCGCGCGTCACGGGGAAGCGGCCCGCCACCACTGCGGACACAGGCTGACTGACACTTTGCTCCGACAGGTTAATGATCATGATGATCAAATAATTTCTTCTTCATTTTAACCCAGTAAAAGTTAAAAAAGTTGTTTATATTTGTATGACAATATTTGTATGATAAAGGGTTATGTCGGACTCTTACCGACTAAAGCCACCACGGTTAGTCTTCGCTCCGCAGGAGGAAGTTACGGGCACACTTGCGTCATCCGCGACTCCGTCAGCGGTTGTTCGATTAAAGAACCCTTCATTGTCGAAAACTCCTATTTTTTTTGCTACATGCTTGTTGGAATTAGCACGCTTTCGTCCTAGGGGGCATACTATACTTTTCGGGCAGTGAATACCCCTTTTCAATACCCAAAGATATTGTTCACGGAGGTAGGAAGTTGGCGTTATTATGCCGACTGCACCTTACTCTTCTACGCCTTATTAGTGCTGCCAGAACATCTGCCTTTCTGCCATTTCTTTTTCAGCGATTACGGTCTCGCAAAAGGTGAGCATAAGCTATGCTCACTGCCAACCATGAACTTATATATATATAAGTTCATATGAACTTATAATATAAATACCGTTGACCTACTGCTACCGTGCTACCGTGACGCCCCGACGGTCGGCGCGCTTACATTGGCCTCCATTTATAATGGATAGGGGGCGAAGATGCGCATAGTGACGACGCTCTCTCACCGGTTTTCTTCGGCGGATCGAATAAGCGGAGGCACTTTCCTCGCTTTGCGGCCTCTTTCTGCGACATGACACTCTCAAGGAATAATAGGGGCTCCGTTTTCGAGATTGGAGCCCCTCAAGCCCAACATTCCAATGTGGTCTACCATGAGCGACGTCCCGATCTAAGTCGGCTGACGTCGTCTTTACCGAGCAGAATGGTCCAATTCGTCGGACCAAGACCTCCCTCTCCACACTACACACGGGGCACGCCTGCAACGTATGCTGAGCGGTGTTCCGCACCACGGTAGTGGCACATCGCCTTCGATTCGCGTTCAATCTTACGCAGGTATTTTCCAAAACAACCGTGTAACCGGTACCGTGTACCGGCGTAAGTCTGAAGGACTCGTCGATCCCATAAAACCTGGTCTAAAGGGACCGGAGTCGGCCCAAGGGAGCCGGGTACCTTTCTGAAGGATTCCACAGCGTGAAGAAAAGAGTAGGCGATTTGCCCGTCCTCCAGACAATAACATGAGAAACAAATAATATTAAACTAAACGTACCTTGTTGATTAACTTGATAGCACAGTAGTAACCTCTCCTTGTCGGTTTCCGTTCGCACAGAGTTCTTGAAGTACAAGCGATTTCTATACGTTAGTCTTATTACTCTAGAGTTCTCGAACTTTCCTGAACCTTTCTCTCGCAAAGCCGTTTCCCACTTCGATATAACGTCGCATAGCTGAAATGCGTAATGTTACAAGATTAATGTAAAGCTAAAACCGATTCCAAATTGTCTTGTATATAAATCGAGGAAGCCACGCTTTTTAATCATAAGTTTAAATTTATAAATTTACCTATGCTTCTGATGTTTATACAATTGTTGTTGAATAATCTGTGTCTTTCCTTACAATTTAATAAATCATATAAATAAAAAAACACGATTTAATTAATAGCTATTCGCTAAACAGTTTATTCGCGGTAAAATGAATTGAATTGAGGCATAACTCCTGGACACATGTTCCATAAATTTCCTATTAAAAAGTATTTTTTAACCTTTTTGTCAGGTTTGATATGATGTTCCAAGTCCTTCTCTATCGGGTCATCACTGAAGAGAGCAAAACCTGACGCAGCCGGTTCCCTGCATCCAAGTTCTGTACTCAATGTCGTCAGGAACTCTTCAACCGTCGTCGATCCGTCGAAACTTACCACCTGAAAAAAGGGGCGTCAGAACTAGGTAAGAATTTTTTCTTAGTACATAAACATTTAAAAATCCGAGAATATGTACTCACATAATAAATATATATGAAGATTCCGATTACTAAAAGTTTCAGGGAGTAGGGTAATTTTCTATAGGCCTAGGGCAGCCAAGGTATTAAATCTAACCCTAGCAATTGTTGTTTTATGAATACAAAACGTAACATATCTTCAACTTATATATATAATATTATATTGCTTAAATACATATAATATATTATAACTATATCAATGCTTGTATTTGTTCTTTAATAAATAAATAATTATTATACACTGTTTTATTTTTATTTTGTTTTTCTACAACTAAAAACCATATCAGTTAACCCTAATGATTCACAACTGTCGTTATTTTTAAAGAGCAAAATCATAATATATACACTTTGCCAGCGATCCTATTAAAGGATAATGAAATTATGAAACTGTTTACTTCCATTCCGTTGTAATGCCAAGTTCTTTGAGTTTTTTATTTATGGAAATTTAATGTGCTAATATTCATGAATATAAAACAACCAAAGATCATTCGTGTACATTAAATTCGATAAAAACGCAGACGCCCATACATAATTTGGCCATGTCATTTTCCAAAGCAAAAGCCCTTTCCTTTTAAGGAGACGGATTTAGTGCTTATTTTTACACGTAGCTTTAGTGAAGTGTTGTTAAATATACATGCCTCAGAATTTCTTCCGACGAATGTATTAGTAACAATATCTACCTAATAATTTAACACTAGATGGTAAGCCAATTCAACATAAAATGTTATCGACTTTTTAGTTAAATGTCAGAATATTTACAACTGTCAAATGTTCTGCCGATTTTATTAGAAATTATGTGTTTGATTATACATATGGTTTAACTACTAACCTGGTAGGTATTATTGAGTACATGCACCGGTATTGCGTGTGGGAGGCAGTGGTGGTAGGGATTCTTTAGCAATATAGATAGCACTTCCATTCTCGAGGGTCTGTCCGTTCGTCCACCGTTCCGAAGCGTTCGTTCCAAAGCGCGCGAACAATATGCCGCGTATTTACCACATTCCGTTCTGAAATAAAATAAATTAAACTCTTAATATAAAGCGAACTGTCCATTTAAACATTTATATAGAACGTAGAAAGCAATACAGTCCGTTTCTATTAAACATCGAATTAATTTTATTTAATTTAATTTACAGGTTAATATTTTAATTTATATTACAGGTATTATTTATTTTAATGACGTCTCATGAGAATTTCTGTCATGTACGAGGTGAGTAAGTCTTACTAAGTATTGGCAAGTATTCTCCGTAACACGATTTTTATTCCTCGACGAAGAAATGTAAGTGTAGTAGGTAGATTGAACAAAAATATAATGGCAACTTTTTAGATTATTTATGCAATGAACAATTTATATATAGATATCATATACTTTATTGGACAACACATAGGTTATATAATTACGAAAGACATGAATACAAATTAATTAACATACAACTTTGGCGGTTAGCAAATTTTCTATGATATCTAACATATATCAAAAAAAATTACTACTAACGAAAATATGGTATTTCATTTAGTTGTATGTACGATTATTTAATGATTAAACTACTTACTTGGTGTCGGCGTGCCTGCTAAGATGCAGCTTCAAGTACCACAACAATCTATTGTTCCTTGGTACAAACAAACTGACGGCAAGCGCTAACAATTGCCAGCCTTGAACAAAACTATACGTGGGCGGGTTGCTCTTACAATCCACTGACAGTAAAGGTGCCTGAAATATTCAGAAAAACCATAGAATTATTGAGCACTACGATAACACTTGCAAATCCATTACTCCAAAGACTTAAGTATATTGCCTTTCTCATATGGTTACATGGAAATGTGTATTACGAAAACAATGAACATACATTGGCTTCTAATAATGTATTCAGATAAATAAAAGGATAATAGTAATTTATTAGTGAATCGTAAATATTTGAGGTTAGTAAAAAAAAAACTTTCGTAATTATTTACCTAAATGATTCACTAGAAAATGATAAAAAAATCAAGAAAAGAAAATAAATGTAATATTGTGTAAATGGCGATTTCATTAATATTTTCGTTCACCCAGATAAATCACTGATTCGTGTAACCAATATGATCCATTGTCACAATAAGTTAAAACTGCCCTGTACATGAAAATTGTTAATCGCAATAAAATAAAAAAATACTGTATATAATTATATAATTCGTAAGTTTACCGACGAAGCCATGAGCGATGAAACAAAAAAAAAAATAACGACCGCACGAAGCGATTACGACTAGTGCCTCAGACGCGTTACCTGTATCGAGCTAGGCGATCCGGCAGAGTTCTGCGGGAGGTCGCTCTTGTTGTCGCCGCCCACTGAGGACGCACCCGTGTCGCAAGTGAACAACGACTGGGTCGCGCACAGTAGCAGTTGCTGTACAAATGAAATGTTGGTGTTCGGATCGTGAGTGGGGGGCTTTAACTCTACTGATTCTATGCTTTTTGTGATATCGTTTGCGAGGTTTTTTTTTTAATGAAGTGGTGTTTTGGTAGGTTACATGTTAAATTATGATTGCAATAAAAATTTTTATAAATACTATGTGTACTTGGTTAGATTTAATGTTAGCTGCAAATAGTTTAATGAATGTTAGTAGGTTATACTGCTATAAACAAGGAAAATTAGTGAAAATTAACTTTGATTTTTACAATCCATTGATTACTGATTAATACAAACATTTTAGTGGATTTTAGAACTTTTTTTTATATTTGGGACTATGTGAATATAATTATTTAATTTATTGATATTAGTGATGAGATTTTTAAATATTAGTAATTTATTTATATTCTGTTGTGTAACATAGATAAAAAATATATCTAATTAATATTCTATGCAAATTAATAAAATTGTAGTTTGCCTGTCACTTCAAAATAACTAATATTGGGAATTTACGAGTTACCAAAAACCAAAACAATTTGTTTTTATTTTAGTTTACCTCTGCTACTTAATGTTTTAAATATTTTGTATCATGTATCATTCAAATACACATTATGTACTTTAAAGTAGACTTTAAAGCCGCGGGTTTTGTTACTAAAAATATTTTTAAAATCGATTTACTGACAAATAATAATAAAAATAATGATTATTATTGATTATAAATAATTTAAATTATTAAAAGATCCAGTTAAAGTTTTCAAGGTATATTAATAGTAATGTCCTCCAGACCGATTTCGGCCACGGCGGCCAATCTCAAGAGGGATTAGCCAACTGCGCAGGAGATATTATAGTGCACAAGTGTGTGCGCAAACACAGGTGCACTCTCTATTCCCTAACTCTCATAATATAAATATTACAGTATATATATAGAGTACTCTTTCGAAACGTGTACAAAATGTCATGTCATGTACGAAAGAGATGATTTAAGTATTATGTGTGGTACTAAAGTTTTTCGTAACGATAGATTCATAATTAATTAGTAAATAATATATATGTATTTTTAATAATAAATAATTATATTCACATAGCTTTTGTACAAATTAGCTTATTTAGTTTTTTCTGTATTGAGTAACATAGTTATAGTTGTATAAAATGCATGTTTTAATACTGTAAATGAACATATTTAATTAATTAAAATCTTGTTATATGTTTAAACTTTACAGTTAACTGTGAGTATAATGTTATTTATAAATAAATAAATTGTTATTAAATGAAATGCTACTAATATTAAAAATTAAAATATTCATTCAAATAAGCTTTTTACAAGTTTTTTTTTTTTATAAAATTCTTGTTATATATATAGAGTGAAATTTGAAAATAAAATTCGAGTGTTTGGTGCAGATTAAAAAATGGTTTTATTTGTATTAAGTCTCCTGTGTTGCATGCATATTAATTTTATTAATAATCTAGTGTAATTATCGTTCAATGTATTGTGTTAATAAAGATTATTGTTATTATTATTAATAATAATTTTATGTTTAGTTATAATGGTTTTATTTAGCTATATATTTCATAGGTATGTAATTTAGTCGTTTTTAACGTTATTTCAAATAGTTTTATCTAAAATTATATATTTTATTATTTTATATTATTATTATTACATACTTATAATTTAATACATACATATATATAAAGATATTTGTATTATGTGCTACCAATTCCACTTTAACCTCAATTTTTATCAATATTTTCATCGATTCAACCCATGGTTTATAATACCCAAATAGTGCTTTGTATAATATGATTGCCTATGTACCTTGTGTATATACAATTTTTATTATCTACATTGTGGCTAATTAACGAAATCGTAGTAAAACTGCATAATGTAATAAGTACTTAAAAGATTCAATTATAATTTTAAATAAATGTCCGTGGTATAAAATTATTACTTTTTAATATTATGAAGACATTGACTAATATTTCTTTTTATACACTATGCAGTTATACAAGACTTAACCAATTTTTTTAACTTACCTCCATTTAACTAAAAAATCATTCACATTGTAAACAATATGTTCTAAAACAAACTTGCAACGTCAACCTTTCATTACAAAGGAGATTGGTTTCATTACAAGTGCAAGAACTCTAGCTATGACAGTATATGAATGATAATTAAAAGAACATTCCCTAAAACTATTGGGACGGAGGGCAAACATTCTTGGATGAAAAAACGTCAAATAAAAAATAAACGAGGGAAAATTTACACCAACATTCCATTTGAAAGATCTGCGACATAATACATAACCGCTTAACGTCATGGCAACATTCAAATCAAACGTATCATCGTTCAATTAATCGATTCTTATTTTAAATTCCGTTAATTCAAAAACCGTTCGGTATAGTTCAATGTTGCCAGAACCAGAAGATCAAGTTGGAATAAAACCTTCTTGAAGATCATTCTCATGATTACAATTTCCTCTAGTTACTGTATAAAATTTATGAATATTTTTAGTAGCCAATATAGTTCACATACACAATTCCAAATTGATCAACCACGAAACACGAAGCCTTTTAATATATTTACAGCGACACACAAAGCTGTACACTTATATACATATGGTTTGTTAGTGTATTTAGATTCCGAACGCAAAATAAACATCTTAAGCGATACTAACATCAAATGTTGCTCAAAACTAAGACACGGAGATATATAGAATAGACTGCTTTTAAGTGAAGAGTTTAACTTTTATTATATAAAATAGCTTGGCGGGCAGACATGTGGGCCACCATTATGGTGGTGGTATCCATAAACATTGGTGCTGTAAGAAATATTAATCATTCCTTACGGCGCCAATATGCCATCAATCTTGGGAACTAAGTATCTCTTGTGTCTGTAGTTACACTGGCTAACTCAGCCTTCAAACCGGAATATAACAATACTAAGTATATTGGCGGGCGGTAGAATATCTGACGATTGGATGGTACCTAAACTTGCACAGAGCCCACCAAGAAAAACTAAAAAGTCTTTATTAAGGTTGTATCCAAGCTATGAGTACGAGCAGTCCATACTACAGTCATATCCGTAATCTATTGTTAAGCAGCGTCCGTTGGCCAACACCAAAACTACTATTCTGATAAGAGCATTATATATACCATTTACTACACTATTGTGTGTACATAATCTACAAACGTGTACAGATGAGTGATGAGTAAATATGACATATGAGAAAAGCATTGAAGCATATCGCTTATAAGCTTGGGTTTGCGAATAAAAAGCGATTTTTTTTGTCGTATTACGAGAATTTTGATGGTATTCGAAATTCGACTTAATGTGTTAAACTTTACGGACGATTTTGCTTCGTCAATTTATTGTCGATAAGTTTTTTATAATAAATATTAATTTCTACCATCAAAATCCATATTACATATACATTGATATTCAAAAGAGTAAACTTTAATTAATTTAAAATTAACTCTTAGAATATAGCAAAATTAAAATAATTAAGAAAGCCCTCATAGTTTAAGCCTAAAATATTATAATTTCAAACTATGAGCGCTTTGGTGTTTTAGTTATAGCAAGCGGTACCTGGAACGTCAGCGTAGTTTGGAAACAGTTATCGTTTCTCTAAGCGACTAGATAATTATCAAATATATTGCACAGATAAAATAACAACATTAATATGAGCCTACCATATTTTTTTTGGTAGATATTTAAATAATTTATTTAATAATTTAAACGTAAGTCGCTTTGAGAATTATTTCTTATAAATCGGTTCATACAACACCTACTTCTGTAGTATTTATTTAATATACATTATTTTCTTTGTGTCCATAAAGTTTTTTTTTTTTTAGAAATGGAACTAAAACAAATCTTATATTGCGATTTAATAGCAGTTGCATCGGTCTACAATAATTTGTATGAATAATTAATTTATTACTTTACATATTATAGTTGCTAACTTTTCATTACATAACTATACATTAGAAAGAGATAGCATTATTAGTTGAGTACAATAATTTTATGGACTGCGTACATCATGATCGATTTCTGTGCAACAACAAAGTAATCGGTATTGACGAGTAATATTTGGATTGACCATAGGAGGTCAGTGATTACTACATGTATAGTCATACTAAACAATTAGTCTTTTTTTCGAAGAGTAATTTGACATTTGAAAGCAAAAGCCCATATACAGAAGTCCGAATTGTGTGAAACGAATTATATTAATATTCACATGAACTGCTCCGACAAACTGCAGCGACGGCCGGGCCGGCGGGACACTCACGGCGGCGCGGGCGGGGCGCGCGGCGCGCGGGGGGCGCGCGGGGCGCGCGGGGCGGCGCGCGGTTACCTGCACGCCGTGCTTGGAGGCCGCGTGCGGCGTGCTCTGCTTGCACAGCGCCGACACCAGCTCGTCCTGCAGCTCGCCCACCTCCAGGCACTGCTGCAGCGCGTTCTGCGCCAGCACCACGTGGTAGTCGATGCCGGCGTGCTCCACCGCCACCGACATGAACAGCTGCACGCACTGACGACGCGATATAAAGTTCATTTTAAAATAATAATTATAAAAAAACCCGCATCGGATCAAACTTCAAAAATAAGTTTTTTTTAATCTGTAATACGAAATGATAAGTAGCAAATGAATACCTAGACATACAATTCCTAACATAGTTAATGCGCTCCAATATAATATACCATAAATATCCTATCCCTTCTTACTGCTATTATATAGACTTACTCATTTTTTAAAACACAGCAATACAAACTTTTGCTATTTTTTAATGATAGATGAAGTGGCCAAAAAAGTATATTCCATGTACACATAAATATATTGTATAATAAAATTTGAAAAAAAAAAAACAAAGAATTTCTACGTAGCTTTAACCTCTCTGAACTTAGCAGTTTTTATTTCAAAATATTAAGTAATGCAAGATGATTTCAAAGTGTCGTTTGTCAACTTTCATCATAACGAACCACAGAGAAAGTTAAATTTAATATATAATGGCCGTTCAAGAACCTGCAGACTATACTTGTATAGACATGCATAGACAAGTGATATACGACTCTTATTAGTAACATTTTATTTATACGAAACTGTCTTCATCGATATTTGTTGCATTTGGTGAGTGAGCCAGTGTAATTACAGGCACAGGGGACATAAAATCTTAGTTCCCAAGGTTGGTGGCGCATTGGCTATAAGCGATGGTTGACATTTCTTACAATGCCTATGTCTAAGGGCGTTTGGTGACCACTTACCATCAGGTGGCCCATATGCTCGTCCACCTTCCTATTCTATAAAAAAAATTTAATAAAATTATCTTTCCATAAAAGTTGATGCGTAAGATATCTTTTTTATTACACAAAAACATAATATTTAAAACGTAACGCGTTTACTTTCTATAAATAATGATTACATACTTCAAATAAAAAAAATATTTATACGGTTTTGTTTTAAGTTTTTTGTACCTAAAAACCACAACGATTAACTGTAATAATTCACAACTGTTCGCTATTTTTAGGCGCCTTAAGTTTTTTAATAGCAAAATCATAAAGTATACACTTATTGCTAGCGATCTGATTAAAGGTTTAATGAAATTATGACAACGTTTACGTCTATTCTGTTGTTATGCCAAGTTCCTTGAGTTTTTTTATTTATAAAAATTTAATGTGCCAATATTCACGAATATACAACACCAAAGATCATTGGCGTACATTAAAATCGATAACTACGCAGACATATGATAGCCCATACAGAAAATAGCCACGTACTTTACTATCTTCTTACATAAAGTAAAACAAAGCGAGGAGTCAAAATTGTTATAATAGAGTTATGTCCTGTGGGGATGCTTACGAATATATGTACTTTACAAAACAACTACTCACTTTAAATAATTTTAACGCTTCCGCTTGTAATGCTTCTGAATTTAGAGAGGTGAGTGGTGATGTTATGTTTTCCTTTGAATACAATAACGTGGGATGTCTCCACAAAACACAATCTGAAATAAGAAAGCATAAAATATTTTCATACAAGTACATAAATCAGTACAGTACAGTAACAGTCTGTTAATGTCCCACTACTGGCCTCCTCTCCCTTTTTGAGGAGAAGGTTTTAGAGCTTATTCCACCACGCTGCTCCAATGCGGGTTGGTAGAATACACATGTGACATAATTTCAATGAAATTAGACACATGCAGGTTTCCTCACGATGTTTTCCTTCACCGTCAAGCACGAGATGAATTTTAATCACAAATTCAGTGGTGCTTACCCGGGTTTGAACCCACGATCATCGGTTAAGATTCACGCGTTCTAACCACTAGGCCATCTCGGCTTGTACATAAATCAAATATATATATTTTTTAAAATTGATTTCTTTAGTTTTAATGAGCTCAAAAGATTGTAACGCTTTAAGATTCATATGTACTTTTACAAGTACATAAAAATATATATACTTTTACAAGTATATTTGAATAATTTTTTTTTAATTTGACTTAATACTTTTTATCTAACTTAAATATCTCAAATCAAAATAATATATTTAATCAGTATCACTAGAATCTTTGAGCTTTTTTTTTGTCGGACGATTTTAGTGTGTTAGTGTGTTTTTTTTTCTTTATTATTTTAATTGCTCCACAGTCATTTAAATCACACAGTTTTATGTACTTAAAAACATTGTAAATTACTTGTATCGCTATGAATTATCGACTTACTTTTATTCTTACGTATAGGTAAGTTATTCATATTTAAAATTTATTATAGGTAATGCAACAAATGACACAACTGTTTTGTACGAAAGTCTGCCTTCAACTGGTAATTGTGGACTCGACTTTATAATTTTATGCGACCTGATTGGTCAGGGGGCGGTGCTAGGCCAGCGGATTACGATGACTCACTATTTTCTTAACACGAATGGACTATAGGCTCGATTTTTGATTTTCAGATACAATAGTTTAAAATTTGTATAATTTTTTTATATTATTGTATTATTCTAATCAAACTCACTCGGGTCGCCATCAGTTTCCATGAGTTTTTGCACGAGTTGCTCGAAGTGCGTCCCCTGACTGAGTCCACCGCCGCTCACCACCGTCAAGTGATAGAGCCACGAGTCTTTGTCCGCTTTGCTCTCGAACAACAGGTAAGTGGGGCCCTGGAATTGTTATAAACATATATATAACCATATTATATCTTTATATATTCTGTATAACGTGTCCGTTAAAGCATTTTTAAATGGTTTTTATAAGGGAATATCTTTACATTTATTGTTTGAATTTATACTAGTTGGCGTAGTTGCTGATTGTTTAGCTATCAAGACTATCTTAATATAGGTTATTAGTGATTATATATATTTTCTTTTTTTTAATATGCTTTTTATAATTTTTTTTTTTATATTGTGTTTAGTGTGGGTGTATTAGTGTAAGTATTAGCGGGCGGCGGGCTGACCCCGGTGAGCTGGTGCTGCGGGTAGATGGCGACGGTGAGGTTGCGCGCGTCGTCCGCCTTCTCCTCCGAGTCGGAGTCCGACACGTGCTCCACGTCCTCCACGCGCGCGTCCCGCATGTTGATCTGCCCCGTCGGGTTCTGCGCGGCGCACACTCAGAGTTTACACAACTTATAATGTCTGGGGCTGATATGCTAACGTTAGATATAAATACGTGCGTGCTAAGAACAGCACGGGTAGCGTATACAGCATACTGTACTGTACTGTAACAGCCTGTGAATGTCCCACTGCTGGGCTAAAGGCCTCCGCTCCTCTTTTTGAGGAGAAGGTTTGGAGCTTATTCCACCACGCTGCTCCAATGCGGGTTGGTGAAATACACATGTGGCATAATTTCAGTGAAATTAGACACATGCAGGTTTCCTCACGATGTTTTCCTTCACCGTCAAGCACGAGATGAATTATAATCACAAATTAAGCACATGAAAATTCAGTGGTGCTTGCCCGGGTTTGAACCCACGATCATCGGTTAAGATTCACGCGTTCTTTTTTAAATCTTTTTTAAATTTAAATTTTTCTATATTTATAATTTTCAATGAATATAATGCACACATTCACACGTACAAAAAATCTTTTAATTGAACTTTTTTCTTTTATATTATATTAGATGGATGGACAGATGATGGTAAGTAGTCACCACCACCCAAAGACATTGGCGCCGCAAGAAATATTAACCATTCCTTACATTACCAATGCACCACCAACCTTGAGAACTAGAATGTTATGACAATGGCACATTCGCATTTCTAGCCGGAACACAACAGTACTGAGTATTGCTGTTTGGTGGTATAATAATAACGAGTGGGTGGTACCTCTGGGAAGACGCGCTTGCACAAAGTTCTACCACCAAGTAAAAACTAACTTTACAGTACAAAATATTGCTATCTTCTTATAAATATAGTATAAAAGTAAGTAAGTTGTTTATATCCTATCTAAACTATTATAATTTTTTCACGAAGCGTTGACGTTTGTAATTTGATGTTTCTGGAAATGACATATATCCACCAACCTACATTGGACCAAAGTAGTGAGAAAAGCTACAAGATGTATTTTTAAGAAGAGAGGATGCTTTGATTGGAGGCTAGATTGATTTAGAAATGTTTTTGCATATAAATATTTCTTTTTTTTTATAGAATAGGAAGACGGACAAGCATATGGGCCACCTGATGGTAAGTGGTCACCAACGCCCATAGACATTGGCATTATAAGAAATGTTAACCATCGCTTACATCACCAATGCGCCACTAACCTTGAGAAATAAGATGTTATGTCCCTTGTGCCAGTAATTACATTGGCTCACTCACCCTTCAAACCGAAACACAACAGTAGCAAGTACTGCTGTTTTGCTATAGAATATCTGATGAGCAGGTGGTACCTAGCCAGAGGAGCTTGCACAAAGCTCTACCAGTAAAAAATAAAATAATATTATAATGAGTAAATTCAGATAAAATAAAAAGTATACCTGATCTCCTGGGCTCTTGAAGTACAGGAACATCTTTCCCAGTAAAACGCACCAGCTCTTCTTGGCGTGTCCGTTCTTCACCTTGGTGAGCCAACCTTGTATAGTAGGTTTGTTGTCTTCTTTACTCAATAGGAGTTTCGTTGCGTTTCGCCTTTGGACATTCTGGAATTATTCAATTATATTATTAAACTGCAAACGCATAAAAAAAACATTAATTATATGTTTGCGACACATGATGTGATACGAGAGATGACGAGCCGGTTGGCGTGGTTGGTGGATGCTTGCCTTTCACGCCGAAGGTTGTGGGTTCAATTCCCATCCAGGACAGATATTTGTGTGCATGAACATGTCTGTTTGTCCTGAGTCTGGGTGTAATTATCTATATGAGTATGTATTTACAAAAGAAAAATAGTATATGTAGTGTATCAGTTGTCTGGTTTCTCTAATTCTAATTTGGGATCAGATGGCCGTGTGTGAAAAATGACCCAGGATAAAAGGAGGATATATGCCCAAATAAAATAAATATTTTGTCATGGGCAATAGTTGAATTATTTATCCTGCTTGAAAATCAACAAATACTAACTCCACGCTTCTATATCATTTATATAATCTTGTGTTGAGTAATATGTCTTATTTATTAGTTTTTTTTTGTCGTGAGATTTAAATTTATAATTTGGTAAAGTTAAAAATAACTGTGGAATCTTACTATATAAACGAATTCCCTATGAAGGACTTGCTATTGGATGTGATATTGACTTTGCGAAGTCGAAAACTGGTGTATCTTTACTCTTCGTGTTTATAAAATGATTCTCACTGTTTCTATCGAAATTATCTATTTTTTTTTTTATAGAATAAGAACGCGGACGAGCATATGGACCACCTGATGGTAAATGGTCACCAACGCCCTTAGACATTGGCATTGTAAGAAATGTCAACCACCGCTTACATAGCCAATGCGCCACCAACCTTGGGACCTAAGATTTTATGTCCCTTGTGCCTGTATTTACTCCGGCTCACTCACCCTTTAAACCGGAAGACAACAACACCAAGTACTGTTTTGCGGTAGAATATCTGATGAGTGGGTGGTACCAGACGAGCTTGCATAAAGCCCTATCACCAGTAAATTCCTGTCATCGTGTCTCTTGAATAGGAACTATTAAATATTTTTAATACGATATTATGTATTAGAGTACGAGCGTGTATTTATTTATGTTTATATTATACTAGCAAATCATCCCGATTTCGCACGAATAGATAAGAAGAAATATGTATTTGAATAGGATTTAAAGCGTAAAATACATTCTAAGTGAGCGTTTACGTCGGGGAAGGAGTAACTGTGACAAATTTCAAGTTGGTAATTGGCTTATACATATATATCTGGTAATATGGCGCGTCTTTCCATATTTTTTTTTATATATATTTGCCGGGAGGGCAAATGACTCTACTCCACCTGATGGTAAGTGGTAGTAGAGTCCAAACGCGACGACGGCCAGTACAGACGAGAAAAACGTTCTGCACTAGCCGCCTTCGCCTTGCCGGCCCGCAAGATGCCTCTTCACGCCTCGTTTGAAGGAACCCGGGTTGTAAGAGGAGGGGAACACGTGAGCTGGTAAGGAATTCCATTTTTTGGAATTGCGACAAAGATAGGAGTTGCCAAATTTCTTTGTTCGCGATGGAATTGATGTCACAGTTAGGCGGTGACATCGAGAACCAGCTCGCGTGGACTTAAGAAGGAAGGGGGAAGCAGGAATTAGAGAGAATAATTCCTCAGAGCACTCGCCGTGATACAGTCGATAGAAAGCGCTCAGTGCTGCTATCTCACGACGCAATTGTAAAGTTTCACGGTGTTTGTGACCTTTTCGTCGCCAATTATGCGCACTGCACGTCACTGCAACCGGTCCAAGGCCTACAGTAGGTACTTAGCGGAGCCATCCCCAAGGTGCGAGCAATATTCCACGCAAGACCGTACTTGTGTTTTGTACAGCAGGCACAGTTGTTGTGGCGTGAAAAAACGCCGCACCTTGTTCAGAACTCCGAGTTTCCGTGAAGCTGTTTTTATAACATGTAATCCTCGATGTAATCCCTTGGACTAAGGTCGCAGCGAACGTCAATCCCCAGCACAGCGATTTTGCTTTGTATCACCAGCGGAGTACCACAGAGGGAGGGAAGAGGGGGAAAATGCTGACTTTTTCGCTGTGAGAGCGCATACCTGTGTTTTCTTGGCATTAAACTCAACAATATTATCAGAGCCCCATTTGGCGATGAGCTCTAATGTCTTATCGAGTTCAATGACAAGATCCTTCCGCCTCTCCTCAATTTCCGCTCGCCCGGCCACTGCGCGTCCGTGGTATCCACCATGCACTGTACTATCGTCTGCATAGCAATGTATGTTCCCAAGAGAGAGCATATCATTGATACGCAAAAGAAAGAGTGTGGGAGATAGCACAGATCCCTGGGGGACCCCAGCATTCACTACATAGAACTGTGAAGCGCAACCATCAACTAAAACACGAAGGCTACGCTTGTGTAGGAATCTGGCAATCCAGGTGCATAGCTGAGCAGGCAGACCATATGCCGGCAGCTTGGAGAGAAGACTTCTGTGCCAGACCCTGTCGAAAGCCTTGGAGATATCGAGGCTGACAGCCAACGATTCTCCATGCTTGTCGATAGCTTCACCCCAGAGGTGTGTTACGTATGCTAGAAGATCACCTGTGGACCGTTTTGGTCGAAACCCGTACTGACGATCATTAATAAGACAGTGATCTTCTAGGTAATGGATCAGTTGGTTGTTTAAAATCCGTTCCATCACCTTACAAAGTACTGAGGTGATAGCTATTGGCCGACAATTTGCCGGGTCAGACCGAACCCCTTTTTTGGGAACCGCTTGCACATTAGCTCTTCTCCAAGCCTCCGGCACACATCCCGAAGAGAGAGAAAGTTGGAACAAGCGCGTTAACACAGGAGACAGCTCCGCTGCGCACTTCTTCAGCACTATGGCTGGTATTCCATCGGGACCGCTAGCTTTCCGTACATCAAGTGATTGCAGCTCCGCACGTACATCACGTTGCCTGATTTTGATGTCAGGCATCGTATGGCCACATGAAGGTATTGTAGGTGGCAGCGCACTACAATCATCGATGACGGAATTATCGGCAAAGAGTTTAGCCAGGAGATCAGCTTGCTCTTGCGGACTGTGAGCTAGCGATCCGTCCGGATTTCTGAGCGGTGGCAGCGAAGGTTGGCAGAAATTGTTTTGCACAGACTTGGTCAGACGCCAGAAACTACGGGAGCCCCTAGGATGCGAAACAAGATCATGACCAATCTGTAAAATGCGCTGTGCATCCGCTCTCGTGTATGCCTTTCTACAGGACTTGGAATTTTTATTGTAGTTTGCTTTCAGTGAGTCAATGTTAGATGCCCCGCTAATGCAGCCGTTGATCTACTTGCGATATGCCGCCTGCTTAGATGATACGGCATCGGTACATTCACGAGTGAACCAACGGTTACGCGTACCCCTACTGACGAGATCTGAGCTAAGAATGTAGTATTCCATTCCCAACATGATCTCGTCAGCAACAGCAGCGGTACTAGCTGTCGGGTCATTCCCACTGAAGCAACGTTCCTTTTCCAAGGGACCGACACATAGTAATCGCGCATACCGTCCCAATCTGCCGACTTATAGTGCCAAACGCGACGTTTGCATACCGCTAGTGGCGGCAGCTTGGCCTGTGGCACTCTGGTAGATATAAGGCCGTGATCCGAAGAGCCAAGAGGAGCCTGAACCACAACCTGATATTCCACCGGGTGAGAAGTCAGCAGAAGGTCCAGTAGAGAAGGTGCTTGCCCATCAATGTCTGGGATCCTGGTGGGCTGATCAACCAGTTGGGTCAAGTCATGTGTGAGAGCAAACGCATGAGCAGTCCTTCCAGCATGGTCAGTTTTGAGGGATTTCAACCATGATTCGTGGTGAGCATTAAAATCCCCCAAAAACACCAATTCCGCGTTAGGAAATTGCTCTTGCGCAACATCTGCCACCCGACTAAGATGGTCAAATAATCGGCTTGTCTCCAAGTCACCATTGTGGGATCTGTAGAGGCACACGTAGACTCGACTCTGACGAACCAGGTCCACACGTACCACCAACATGGAGAAGGAGGGGTCCTCCAAGCAGCGCAGTCGGTGACAGCAAACATCCGTCCTGACGAACAAGCATACTCCGGCTTTCGCTTTGAAGGATTCTTCAAGCGTGTAGCCGGGATAATTAAGGTAGCTGGTATCGGCAGGACGGAGTATTTGTGTCTCCGTGAGAAACAACATTGCTGGCCGTGCTGTCTCGAGATGGTGGTGGACAGCGTTGAGGTTAGCGTGTATATATATATAAGAGAATTATATTCATATTAAAGTCCAAACTGTGACGTACAATTAAAATAACGGTGAGGCAAGGCGAGTTATATAGTAAGACAACTATATTAGTGTAGCATTTACTTGTAAGACTCGTATCCAATCCTCCATGGTGGCGATGCTGTCCGCCGTGAGGTAGTAGGTGCGGCTGCCCGTGAAGATCTCAAAGGTGGCGGCGCCCTCGTTGCGAGAGATCTTGCACGCCTCGCCCAGCCCGATCTGACCCTGGGGCTTCCGGGACACCTCCGACTGGGACTTCCAGTACGATAGTGTACCGTTCTTGAGAACGAACCTGAAAAATTATAATTATTTTGGTTGTAATCAACGCATTGTGATTGTTTAGAATAAAAGGCACATACAAAATATATGTTTTTTTTTAATATGTTACGTATTTAAGGTTATCTTCATTATTAAATATAGTTTTTCAAAAATATTATTGCATATTTGACATTTATCACGCTCGAACCTTGAACTTTTTCTAATATAGTTTGGCATAAATGGATAATGTATTGCGGGACGGGTCCTTATTTTAACACAAAATAAAAGTTCAAGCATTCAAGTTCAGCAATAGCGATCCGGGATCCGGCGCAGAAAGGCAGAAAAACATCATTCTATGGTGGCGGCGCATTGACGCTGTAAGAAGATGGGTCAGATTTCTTAGTGCCATAGACATTCTAGAAGTCACAGTCGTATGTGTAATGTCTCCATGACGAAAGATAATTTGGTTACAGGAGTCCCTTCGCTTACAGTGGGAGAAGTGCTAGTGTCCTTGAGTCAACGCAAATGGGTTAGGCCTCTTAAGCCTACCTGCCTAGCCGCCAACACAATATGATAAAGCGGCCTACTAGGTGGTAGAGCAAGCCCGTTTGGGTAGGTCCCACCTACTCATCAGATATTCTACCGCCAATCAGCAATACTTAGTACTATTGCGTTCCGGTTTGAAGGATGAGTGAGCCAGTCGACGGGCACAAGGGACATAACATGTTCGTTTCCAAGGTCGGTGACACATTGGCGATGTAAGAATGCTTAATATTTCTTACATCGCCCAAGTCTACGGGCGGAGACCACTTCCATCAGGTGGCCCACCTGTCCGCCCAGCTACACCAAGCGCGTACCATCTCTTCCGCCAGGTCTTGAGCTTCCCGCCCAGCTTGGCGAGGTGTCCGCTCTTCTCGAGCGCGTCGTGGCGGCGCGGCGAGTCCCGCGCGGCGTCGGCGGCGCCCGCGTCGGGCGGGACGGCGTAGTCGTCCGACACGCCCGACTCGAACGACGTGTCTGCGACGCGAGCGACACGTTTCTTTACTTATTCGAATACACCATCAACTTATCCCTGAACACGCCCAATCTATACATACAATAAATTTGTAAACTGATACCGGGGGTCTTTATCGACGTATTCGACCCCAAAACGATGATTGTTAGAATTTTTGTCCGCTTGTCTGTGCGTTTGTGCACGCTAATCTTAACGGCTTAACGGGTTTGAGGGCGGTTTTCACTATTTTATCGTGACTAACTTCACTCAAAATTTAGTGTTTGTTTTATTTTAATCGGTTCCTAAAAAGTTATATCAATTTAAAGAATCGAGCCGAACATTTATTCGATAAAATTGCTTTAAAATAACTGTTCAGTTGAATTGGCTGAAACTTTAGCTACCTATGAATGATGGTCTGTAAAATGATTATGATTGAAAGTATATAGAAATAAAACAAAGATAAAAAATATACAGTTTCAAAGATTCAGACACATCTAATGTAAGTTGAACTCAGATCTATATGATCAATCATATTAAATACGGTTCAGCTTATGCTGGTATATCGGTTAACTCACCCATGCGTACATATATGTCTATCTTTTAAGGTTGACTATAAAATTTTGTATGGCAATCAATTTCGTTCTAAAATAATGTTTATTTTCAAAGTCGTTTTTATAAAAATATATTAATTCTTATGAAAGACATCAAGATAAGACAGTTTTTAGTACAGTAGTATAGTTTTGACATATAGTTTTAAATTTACTGTGAAGGTATTGTTTGCAGTCAAAATAAATAAAGCACAGGAAAAGACATTCAAGTATGTCGGAATTGATTTAAGTTTATTTATAATAAAGTATATTATATATATATTTCTAAATTTAATATGTGCTGTTAAATTTAACTAAAACGCTGTCTACATTACAATATTCCATTATTTTATTTCTTACTTACAACATTATCAAAATATTATATAATTGATTCTAATTTACCTCTAGTTTTACTCTGTTTACTCGGCGACCCACTGCTGGACCTCTTAGCTGGGCTTAAGCTCGAACTGGTCTTCACACTTTTCGAAGGGCTGCTAGCGCTTAGACTGGTATCAGATGAGCTGCATTGTCCATTCGTGTTGTTAAGAACGAGGGCATGAGGACCAGCAGTTTGTTGTATGGAGGCGGGCAGGATACTGGTCAAGTTTATGTTGTTTATCGTCATTGGCATTTGGGATGGTTGACCTGGAAAACATATACCGACATTTTGTAAAGTATGTTCAATATCTAATTAAGTAATATTTTTAACTTTTTGTTTGATGATCTTTCATTAAATTATTAAGTATAGACTATAAAAAAAAAACAATTTAAAATTATTCATAGAGTCTTAGTTCCTTTTTTGTCACATTTTTTTATGTTTAGATTATTGGCAAATGGATCACCTAATGGTGAGTGGTCACCACCAGCCATAGACTTTGGCACTGTAGGAAATATTAATCACCCCTTACATCGTTAATGCGCCACATAACTTAGGAACTAATGTGTTAATTTCCTTGCAACGGGCTTGCAAGCTGCGCTATCAGCAAAAATATTGCTCTTTAAATGTAACTTATGCCTTTAGTTAACGGTGAATCAAACTAATTATGTAATATTTAGGTAACAAATCTTCGAATCTAATAAACATTTTTATTCCATTCAAAACTGAGATCAGTATAACCTCCATTGAAGATTGTACACAAAATAATCTGTCAATTAATTTCTGGTGCTGTGAAGACCCCAAAACGAAACCACCACAACCAATTCTTGGAACTTGGTATTGGAAGGATCGGTTTCAATATGTTTTTTGTGATTATTGTATACGAATGAAAACTCACCATATAGAGGATTGTGGTGTGGTGTATTGTGAACTGTCACGCCCATTGATTCTTCACCATCTGATGAATCGTCTGATGAATCGCCCGTGAAAGGCATCGATCGTATTTGACTCGCGCGCTGAAAACAGACATTACTTAAACTAAATGAAATTTTTTATTATTCGTGGGTTAAATTATTATTCTTCTAAACAATACTACGTTATTACCAATGTATTCTCGACTTTATGCTAATATAAATAAGGTTAGTTTCTCTACGACAAATTATCTGAAATGTTTTTAAATAGAAGATGATAAGTTACCCCTTTAACAGTAGCATATACTGGCACCGAGATGTCCTGATAACTGGTGGATTCGTGCATCGTCCGCTGGCACGGCGGGGGACTCAACTCTTCTTCGACGGACTGCTGGAGACCATCGTCAGCCACCTGAAAAAAAATTATAGGTTTTTATTGGTGGTAAAAAATTATGGTGTTTCATGATTAGCATTTAATATCAAGTTAATCGGATATTCTACCACAAAACAGCAATACTTGATATTGTTGTGTTCCGGTTTGAAAAGTGAGTGAGCCAGTGTGCCAGCCAGACACAAGGGATATAAAATCTTAGTCTCCAAGGTTGGTTGCGCATTGGCTATGTAAGCGATGGTTGACATTTCTTACAATGCCAATGCCTAAGGGCGTTTGGTTACCACTTACCATCAGGTGGCCCATATGCTCGTCCGCCTTCCTATTCTATAAAAAAAAAGTTCGTGATAATATATTCCGACGATCCTCCAACCTGGTATATCTTGGCCTCCCAGCTGGGGAAGCGATGCAGCGGCGGCGTGGGCGGGCGCGGCTGGTCGGACACGCAGCTGTCGCCCGTGGACGAGCCGCCGCGACTCGTGCCCTGCACCACCACGTGCACGCCCTGCCACGCCGGGGTGCGCTCTGCGGGGGACATATAGTGTCACATCTAAAGCCGTCTGGCTTAGCCGGGTACCGAAAAGCATCCCATCTTAACCCATGGGTATCATAAATACAGAATATATAAACTCATATATTCATTCATAATAAGCGCACTAATACACTGTCAATAGCATACTAGCATAATTCACACGTGTGGTGGCTGG
Organism: Nymphalis io; assembly: GCF_905147045.1. Taxonomy (NCBI): domain Eukaryota; kingdom Metazoa; phylum Arthropoda; class Insecta; order Lepidoptera; family Nymphalidae; genus Nymphalis; species Nymphalis io. Next base: position 9,771,919 of record NC_065894.1, on the reverse strand, counting down.
GAAACAATCACCTTTGTTCATCAAATTTTTATCGAAACCTTTGCAGTAAAATTAAAGTTGATACAAGTTGTTAAGTGGCATTGTAATGTATAAATAAAGATAATTATATTAATCAGGAATTGTATGTACTGCATAATATAGCAGAGCTATTAGCAAATTGCATAGAAAAAAAGTTTATTAGTCTTTACTCAACCTGCCATTGGAATATACTATATTACAGTAACAGCCTGTGAATGTCCCATTGCTAGGCTAAGGCCTCCTCTCCCTTTTTGAGGTTTTTTGGAGCTTATTCCGCCACGCTTCTTCAATGCTCGTTGGTGGAATACACATGTCGCAGAATTTCAGTGAAATTAGACACATGCAGGGGTGTTCACCATGTGTTCCTTCACCGTCAAACACGAGATGAATTATAATCACAAATTAAGCACATGAAAATTCAGTGGTGCTTGGCCGGGTTTGTACCCACGATTATCGGTTAAGATTCACGCGTTCTTACCACTGGACCATCTAGGCTTTGGTAGGCCATCTCGGCTTTATATACTATATATGGTACTTAAGTAAATATTACAGTAACTTTTACATACCTCTGCTTGGTGTATATATTTCAGCATAGTCGTGTGTGGTATCACCATCTGTTGAAGTGTTTGGTGTGGTTGGTAGCACCACTAAATTTTCTACTGCAGCCTGTTTAGAAATATATTTTAATTATTTAAAAGCAACAAATTACGAATTATTAAAAACTTCGTAAGATCATAATAATATATTACTCAGACAATATGCTGAAAATTATATAAAGCCATTTATATATTATGAAGATATTTTTCTATTCATTATATAGTAGCTATTGTATAGAAGTGTAGTGGTTGTTGTATCGTTTATATTAAATTAATGCAAAAAAATAAGTAATAGGATTTCAGCCACACTGCGCTGGATATATATGTATAGCACAGATAAGGTGAACTTTTTAAAACTAAACTTCTACATTAACAATTGACAGTTAAGTACAATAGATCATGACATCAATTAAAGTTTTCTTTTCCCTATTGGCAAAAATATAGATTTTTTAAAACCAGAGCATAAGTTTTCTCAATATTTATAATTTAAGTTTGAAAAAGTCTTTTCAAAATATATTTACTTGTTGGTAGGGCTATGTGAAAGTTCCTCTGGGTAGCTACTACCCGCTAATCAAATTTTCTACTGCCAAAACAGCAATTATTAGTACTGTTGTGCTCTGGTCGGAAGGGAGAGTGAGTCAGAGTGACTGGCACAAAGGGCATAACATTTTAATTCCCAAGGTTGGTTGGTTACATAAGGGATGTTTAATATTTCTTACAGTGCCAATGTCCATGGGTGGTGGTAACAACTTACCGTCAGGTGACCCATTTGCCCATCCTCTTACTTAAATTATTAAAAAAAACATACCGCAAGGTCATCAGCTAGCAAACTGGCAGTGGTCCTCTCATCCATGGTTCGATTCATTGTGTTCAATTGACTATTGGCAGTTGTTTGAGTTAAATTGGTCGTTCCAATTGATAGATTTCGCCTGTGCCTCACCGGTGTACTGTAATGGGGTTCTGATGATGTAATTGGCAGCTGGAAAGATATAAAAAAGTTTAGCACTCGTTCAATGTGAAGTTGCATAGTTTAGCTTCTACAATTAAATATCAAATAGCATTTTTAATACCTTTATCCTTTTTAAGTCTGCATATTTTTTCAGTGTAACTTCCTGTGTGTTAGATTGGTAAAATTAAATTAAATTTCTCATGTTACACAATATGTTTAGTACAAAAAATATATTTTTTAATCTGTAGTCATGTTTTTGTTTTTTTTTTATAATTTAATTAATCAAATAATGTATGTAATGTATGTTTCAGATAAAATCTTGTCATTAAATTATATAAAATAAATAAATCCCAAGTTTTTTTAATTAGAATGCATAATATGTAAAATATAAAGTATAAAATAATAAGAAACTTAATAGAAAATGACTTGTTTTGTTAAGTTTTCAAGCAACTTATACAGTGAAAGTAAAAATAAAATGCGATCTTTATTTGATAGTAATAATAGCTACAGCTCTAGTAAGAATAGCAGTGCATAAAAAACATACTAGAAGATTTCATTTTGCAGTATTAATTGTATGTAGATCTAAACTTAATTTGCTAGACAAGCATTGCATAGATTCTTAAAATTGCCATATCACTAACATATAATGGAAAACATTGGCTCTCTTAATCCAAAGGTAATTGTAAGATTCATTCAGAAACATAAATAATTGAATTTAAAATTGAAAGAACAACATTCCAAATAAAGTAAAAGTGCTGAAAAAAAAATAGCAGTAAAATATACAACATTGACACATCTAACATCCAGCTACCTGTGGACCCTCTAGGCTCTCAGAGCGTCGACGGTTATTAGCCAAAAGGCTTGATGAGGCACGGGTGCCGTCTTCTGTCCTTACTTCTAAAGACAGACTTCCCCGAGAAGGTAGAAACTGCTAAGGAAGTTTAAGGGTCTAAGCACCATTTGATACTTACTCATATAGAACTAGTTATAATAGGGTAAAGGATTTGTTTCTATTAGTTTACATATTATTTTAGTTTTAATATGCAATCATTGTAATTTTGTAGAAACGGTGATTAATTTATACTTACAGCACAGTTTCTGCTTCCCTGTGTAGCAATGTGATTCCTAAGTAACTCCAGCTGCTGGTTACAGCGGTCGTTCTGTTCCCTCAGCAATTGGTTTTGTTGCTCTAGTTCCTTAAGCTTGTTAGTCACCCACTCCTTGATTCGTGCGGCCTTTGCCTCAACTTGTTTCGCGTCTTGGAGTCGCAGCTGCTTCTGTCGGAATGCGCAATGTTGTATTGATATTGTTTTGTAATTCTAAAATCACTGGTTGACACTGGGAATGAACCTGTTGGTAATTCTTAAGTCACATTTAAACCGCAATATTCAATGTACTGATGTAAGTAGAATATATGATATTCGGAAATATTGTTATAGTAATATTATAATTTTATATTTTTGTATAGTTAAAGTAATATTTCTCCCTTAAATTCATTCAAATTTACCTGCATTTTTTATTATTTCATAAAGTTTTTCAAATCTTTTTCTGTATTATTTACATTTATTAAACTCGTTTATCACTGGTTATACATTTAAAACGAATAATTGATCACATAAGAGTAATTTTCATTCAAAAATTACAAAACAAATAATAAAATGACAGTATACGAACATAAACAAAAATATAACCGCTATTATTGAAGCGATATAAACGTCATTACGTCACAACTTATATCACAAAGCTTCATGTACGCTCAGTGACGTTTGCGGCACTTTCGATGATGCCGACGCCATGACGTAAAAGGGATGTGATAACAATTAATGCAGTGATTGATTTTTTTTTTATAGACGCATTCACTTTTTAATTTTAAAATGTTTAAAAAATATTAGCCTTTGTCTAGAAGTAAAATTTCTAAAAAATTAAAATTAAATTTTAGAGAATAATTCTAAAATCAAAGTTGTGTTCAATGTTTTTGAGTAAGAATTCATTTACTTCTGTCGTGTTGTACACGATTTAATTTGATTTATTAGTTAAGCTTACGATTTTATATTTTAAAATGAAATTATATTTTAAAAACACAGTTAATCTTATACATCTATGACTTATATAATATTTGTTACTTAATTTATTAGTAGTTTTTTTTAAATAAATAGCTATGTTACATAGATACTGGGCTCATAATAGTAACTGTAAAAAAGTATAGCACAAACATTCCTTTTGTAGCTAATTCCACAATAAGTCTCAAGGGTTGGGAGGGATAAGACTAGTTAACAAAACGGTTCCCTCAAGGTCAGTAACAGTAAAATAGAATAAATAATAAATACAAAGGGCTTTACTTTTCCTCGATGCAATTGATCACATATTATGCAGACTTTATTAAAGTAGGTGTATAAGTATACAAATAGAAGCAAAATTCACACGACATTAAATAATCACGTAAATGCTGGAAGTAAAAATTACAGTCAGTGTAGTGTTTGGTTAGCAAACGATTTAAGATGTTATGTCTCTTTTGAATGTAATTACATTGATACTGGAATTGATGATGTTCTCCTGAGCTACAATTAGTCAACTCCACAACCGATATAGTGCACAAGTGTGAGCGAAAATACAGGTGCATTCTCTATTCCCTCACTCTCATAATCGTATGAGACGACAACCCTACAAGACCGGAGAGAGTGCCGGCCCATTGCCTGGCAAACGAAGGGTGAACACAACATTTAAATTCCGGGGTACTACTTAGAAGTTTTTGAAAGAAAACTCAATTACTTTTAATTGCTTTTGATCTAAAGCAACGACGCGGTAGAATGATGTGATGTACGTATCTACTGGTACATATTTATTATATATCGATGTTTTTTTTATATACCTGTTCTTCAATTTGGCCTTCAAGTCGCGTGATGGCCTTCGGCGCCCCTTCAGCGCCAGCCGGCCACTCGCACAACCGCTGCTCCATGGCGCGGACCTGGAACGCAGACAATTTAATGTTTATAACATATAATAAATCACGATACATCAATTATTGATGTTGACTTTAATCTTTAAAGATCTATTGAATCTTGACATTAAATAATATATTGTGAAAATTGCCATTAAAATATTGCGTTAAGCACACATTGTGATTACACGCATCGAAATGATCATAAAAACAAAATATTATGTACCATTATATTTCTTCTTTGAAACACAATATATTCATCAAACAAACCGCAGAAATAGATTCATCAATCATCATTCATAGCATATAAGTATGCAGTTACGATCCTTGACGATAATAAACAAGGTGATTACAAGTAACCGCAAAGCGCGAACTGACATACGATTATATATCAAGTTCAATAACATAACATTATATAAACATACATATATTATTAACAGTAGTTATGCATAATTCTTTAACAAAATAGCTTCCCAATTTAGTATATTATTGGTAAGTATTTTTTTCTAAATAGAATAACGATTAAGATACATTTGAAGCGCTATACTCACATTTCGCCGCGTATATAAGTTTTAATGACATACTGACAGCTTTATGTCCAACACTATGCGTTGAATCGTCAATACATTTTAAATCGCACTTAAAGTTTACACTTATATCACTGGCATGTAAGAGTTTGTTATTTTAATTTTAAGTCCAAAAAAGATGGTATATTATTAGCTCCTGTGTAACTATTTTTTAAGAAAAAAAAATAATTTTTTATTATGTCATATATTTTGCAATAAACATGCGAAGAACAATGAATACTTCCCGTTGAAGGAATACCCAGGAATAGATCGCATTAATCACAAACGCTGTAATTTGCCTGACTCACGACACGAGGGGACGCCACGAATATCCAGAACTTTCTATATCGGGTAACACTTAGACGGGGAACGTGGAAAAATAAATGATAGACATACTGAGGAGGAAACTTTGAAATGGACAATAAAATAAGCATGAATCAAACTTAATTTCAGGGTAGTTTAAACTGAGCCATTGCGGGTTACGGTCTATGCGTAATAGTAATATTATGACTAAAAGTAAAGAGACATTTCTTTTAAGTCAAATTATGAGAAAAAAGACTGGACATCGAAATAGTACGACTTTAGATTATAAAATAAAAGGAGTACCTACGCAGCTTTATTACATATATTTAGAATAAAACCAATATTTTTAACAATATGAAATCTAGAAAGCAAATATTGCAATTTAGAAAAAAATATATAAATGATGACATATATGACTATAAATTGAACCTAAAAGAGGGTATCCTAAGCCCAACCCGAACGAAAAAACAGTTGTGCAATATTTCTATCATTATAATAAAAACATGACAACAAAGAAAAGCTTTAGTGAAAAAGGATTGAGTTATTTGTACAGATTGAAAAACGATCTATCGATAAATAGATTATTTAAAATCACGTATTGTAAACATAATATAAAATTACTTCATGGATGAACTAAATATGTTTCAACAAAACATCGGATACACATTAGTTACGGATCAATTGCAGAAAAAAATTTACTTGTATTATTGCGTGTACGAATATTAATTATGAAACTCCATATATATAAAAGTCAATATATTATCTACGTAACGTTGTAATAAAATTTGATATTTGTAAAGCTTTGAAACGTTATCCATTGATTTTAATGTGCGGTCAAGTGTAAACACTACGTAGGCATACAAGTTCGTTCATTACCGAGTCCTCTAATTAAACTGTTGCCAGCAATGAATTTAGTTACATACTTCCTTATTTATATCATAAGTACCAGCAAGTTAATTTAGTAATGAAAGCGTGAGGAAGTGAGCTGTAAAGATGAGAAGTTTATGATATTTACATTTTTAAACGTAAACATTATTTTACCGACTGAAAGCATACTCAATATAAATATATTTTAATATAATATTTTATGCTAGTGAAGTGTTAATATTTATAGTTAATATAAAACCTTCAACGCGTTACTATATATTGAAGTTCCTTGTTTTTATTCATTCGTTCATTAATGAACGCGTCGTTAAATTTGGTCCGGATGTCGGTACTCGCTATTGAACTCTGTATATTTATAAGAGTTATAATAAGAGAGAAATGGTCGAAAAAACGAGACCATGCTGTTTGGTTACAGCAGGGATAATAAAGTTTTTTTTTTTAATATTATTTTATTTAGATATCAAATCATTCATTACTCAATAAAGAAGGCAATTAACCGATTCGAAGAAAAACTATTTTGTCAGCTGTTTTTAAAATGGGCTTTTTATTTAAGACCAGCATAACCAGCGGCTATGCAAGGATGCAATTCAGTTTTTGACGAAAATCCTTCAAAATCTACCATTTTAATGTATATAAGGCCTATTTGAATTGTACATGTAAAATATTTAAATTGTTCGGCAGTAGAGGTAGTCTGGCTGTTTAAAATTGCTTTGGTTTTGTTAACTCGCAAATAGCCATAATAAAAAAGATATTTTGAAATCACAGACAGACACTTCAATTTTATCTATTTGTATAGAATACAAAATATAGAGAACCGTGACACAGGGAGCATCATATTATTTCCCATTAAACGTTTTAACAATTTTCATGCTTGTTATTGTTAACCTCGTTCGTGGGGTGGATATTTATTGCTATTTCTTTTGATTCTCTAATTAATGCGTTAAATGATTATTATTTCCAAATTTTATTTAATTGTATTCTGATTCCAAGTTTACTTTGATTATAAATATAATTTAAAAAAATCACAGGAAAACAAGGTAGGTGGACGAGCATATGGGCCACCTGATGGTAAGCGGTCACCAACGCCTATAGACATTTGCATTGTAAGAAATGTTAAACATCGCTAACATCGCCAAAGCGCCACCAACTTTGGAAACTAAGATGTTATGTACCTTGAGAAGTAGCGTCGAAACAAATTAAAGCGCTTTAGCGGTTAAAATTTCGTTTTAGCTAGGGTACGGGATGGCATGTCAGTATATAATTTGTTTATGTTTCATATCAATAACGATGAAAGTTCAGAAGATGGTCAAAATCATCCTGGAAACCAGTATTCCTTGTCCTAGTCGTACATCTAGAGCCCTGGCCGTCTGTCTTATCCATTTTCTCAGTTTTATAGGTAATGGAAACATTCCTCGAAGACACTAACATGAGACCAAATTATATAGCACACCTTTAAATAACTTTAAAAGCGCTTTAGCTGTGCGTTATCAAATAATCAGAGGCCACATAGTAATGGACCATTTTTCTGTGGCCTTTCACAATGTATAAAAAAAAACCTAAAGTTTACTACATAAGTCAGAATAAGTCAAAAGCATAAGTCAGAGCCCTGGACGAAGGAATCTGTACTACAGAGTTTAAGACAGGAAGGGCTACTATATGGCCCCATTTTTTACAATTTAAAAACGCTGTCAATTATTAAGGTAGCGTATCATGGTGGTAGAGCTGCGTTATTAATATGCGGTCTTTAATGTTTCTTAATGCGCAATTATCACTAAATAATGTCAACCAAATGAGCGAATAGAATATAGAAATTTTGTTCGCCAGCTCCCTAGCCATTTGTATAGACGTATAGAAATGACAAATGTATTTGATTTATCACGTGATCAATTGAATAATTTCGATAAAAGCGATGTTCGAAATTGCCGAATATTCTGTCAGGCCCCAGTAAAGCTAAATAATCAAAACCTGTTTGCGTCAGACGTTGCGCTCAAATCTGACTTTTAAATATTTCTCATTAATACTGAAAGTTTCACTTCGAAAACTCTTTGACTTTACAATCTCTTCTTCATTTTCCTTACACAATGAAAAGTCATGACGAAACAGTCGTCGATTCAATTAAATAAGGAAAATTCGTTGAATCATCAAATTGAAATGGTTAATTAACTAAGTAGGTAACAATTCTACCACCCACGGTTTCATGTTTATTTATTTTCCAATAACAAATTACATACTTAATAGTTGTTTATGTGTTTCGTCAATCAATCCGTGTTTAAGCAACATGTCCCATTTGGCTTCAAGAATAGATCAAAGTTTAACACGAATCACAATTAGATATCTCGGATGTAGCGTCCTGTTTCTTTTTGGGTCGTCCCTTTATTTGGAACCTTATGTTTGGACGTTACGATCCCATTGTTTCATTATATAATACGTTATAAGATAAGATCTATTAAGTCATTCAATGAGTATACAAGTGGGATTGAAGAGCTCAGCTGGTTTCGGACAAAAACGCTGGATAAAAGGCGAGTTTATAAAACACAATTTCTTAAACATTTTAAGCATCGCTTGGCTTAGGAGCTTTAGTTTTTGTAATAACTAATTGAAACGTACCGTGAAGTACATGATTAATGACAATATTATCTGATATGCCACCTTTTATTACAAATCCCAGAAAGCGTTCAAAATGCCACAATTGCTTAATTAAAAAAAAATGTAAAGGATCGCTTATGTGCTAAAGGTTATTACAGAATTTATGAATTTATGGATGATAGCACATCTTGGGAATGAAACGATCGCATGGCTATTTCTCTTTTTTTATAAAATAATCATGATATTAAAAAAAACCACTGAGTTTCTTTCGCCGGTTCTTCTCAAGGCTGGGTATTTCATTTTCGAACCGGTGGTAGTTTCTAGTTTGACTATCAATAAGCAGGTGTAATGCTTCAATGTTGAGTAAAGTTTTTGATTTTTTTAAGCATTTAAGTAGTTTCAGCCATTCGAGCGTGATCGAGTAACAAAATTGCATTACACATCACAGCGTTAAGTAAGTTTATGAATTAATATGTAATGAATAGGTATACGGTTAAACTGATAAACTGACTGTTAACATCCAACATATCTCTGAAATCGTTTAGAGTAGACGTATAAAAATTTGCACAGGAGCTCATTATTAATATTTGCCAGAACTAGGAAAGGATTTTTAAAAGTGCATCGTCATTTAAGATCTTACTTCAGTTCTTTCAGAATTTTGAAAATTCATACTTAATATACTTATATAAGGGGTTTAAATAAGTGAAGTGTTTCAATATGAAATGCGTCATTTGTGTTGTAACAAACGTGAAAAGTGCGTGGTCTCTTCATTTGTTTACGCATAATTTACTTCCTCGCTTGATTAAAGCATTACATTTTATATATTCAGAGCAGAAAAATTTTAAAACTGACATTTAACAACAATTAGAATAGTTCCTGAAATGTTACTGATAGAAGATCCATCGAACATACCACTAGTTATAAATAATGATTGTTCTTAGAATGAAGGACGAGATCTTGGACTGTTCCTATTAAAAAAAAAACGTATTTTCATAAAGAAAATTCAGTTCGTAATTTTTTAAAACACGGATTATATATAAATCACGATTTTCATGCACAGAATGTAATTTCCCGAATCAGTTTATTCTTTATTTATTTTTCAATCAACCCTGTCGCGGTTTACTGAAGTATACGTTACGCGTCCGGCTGTAATGAGAAAAGTTTTACCAGCGTCGTTACCGCGTAAAAAATGATGGTAACTATTTAATAATATCGATTTTCACGCGTCATCTATTATGTACCCCTACTTAATTGATCTTTGTATTTTAATTTAACACATTTTCTATGATGTATCAAGATTATTTGTTTTACTGTTTGCACTGGATACATTTTTTTTCACGCAGTGGAAACCTTCAGAAAGGTACCCGGCTCCCATGAGAGAGGGGACTGGATATGATATTCTTACCCACTAAAACCACTGCGGTGACCAGGATACCTATAAAAACGCTTAGTGCTAGAGTATGCAGCGCTTGTTATAAACTATTTTTATAATATAATATGTTTTATATGATCTATATTTATACTAATATTCGAAAGAAGTAAGATTTGTTTTTATTTTTTATGTTTGTTTGTAATGGATAACCTTAAAAACTACTAAACCAAATTAAAAAAATCCCTCACCTAGAGAAAGCTATATTATCAGTAACATAGTTTGTATTTTATTTAAAAAAAATAGAGATCGAAAAATGAAAACGAAAATTGTAATAATGTAACCCAAAGTATCAAAAATATTCCTATAAAATATTTTCTTAGATAGATTATTGTTCAACCTGAACGAAGTCCGGCTGAAATAACTGCATTAATGAACACAAAAGGAGAAGATAAGAAGAATTTAATTTACTAGCTGCAAACATTATCTCCTTCTAATTCAACTTCACTCGACCCTGTGTTCACATCTCAAGTTCTAATTAACTTTACTAAGTCAGATTTACTGCGCCATATTCCCACAGATAATAAATCAGAGGTAGTGGAAAATCTATGTTACATGAGTTTATTTAACAAAACATTAAACACCATTAAAATTATTTGTGAAGTGTGACATTTTAAAATTTTGTTTAGATTTAATAATCATTTATATATATTAAGATAAAAAAAATATCCTTTAGTATGTAAAACTTATGTCACTGTCAATTTAAATGCGCGTGTTTTTTGGTAAACTGGCGAACTTGGTTTAATTGGCGAATAAAATGTCTAATATATCTTTAAAATATTTAAAAAGTATAAAACTAGAGAAACATTCATTTTGTTACAAAAGAACTAAAATTAATCAACTACTAATGTAATTAAAACCTTTTTCGTATTAAATTTTAATTACGAACCGACGGCAATAAAACATTGTAAAGTTTAGGCCTTCAACTGATTTTTTGTAAAATGTTATTTAAAGTTTACATTTCTCATTTTAATTAACTTAATAAGTATTCTTTTAACAAATTACATCGTTATCGCACAGTCAATAATAATATAAATGGCTTCCGTATCGAATACCATCCACAGTGTTAAGTGTAACGGTTAACACTAATATCGTTGCCCACTTAATAATATTACCACTTATCAATACACAACAACAATAATAGTTTTTTTATTAATTTAAAAGGGCGCGAAAATATCACAGATATTTTATGCACTGTATTAAAGTCCGGTTTATACAGTCGATTAACGCGTTTAAAAACGTACGGCTCTGTACAATTTATTTTAAAATTCGAACTCAGAAAGCGACGTATGCGCTCGTTGCGGCACGGAAGCGAACTAACCGACTACGAGCCGGCGATATCCTACAGGACGTGCCGCGTTACATTCTATGGATCGATATTTACATAGTGCTTTTAATATTCTGCCGCGGACTTGTTTATTTTTATCTTTATAGCTAAGATTTTTTGAACATTGAATGTACATATACTACGTTTCGATATTGACGAGTTAAAAAGCGAGAATGATGTTAGAAAAATAAACAATATATATTTTAATTGTAATAAGTATATGAATAATTTGTTTATCTCTTAATTTAATATAAGAAAGCGAAATGGAACACCTAATTGTAAGGACCAAGTCGTCGCCACCGTCAGTTGCCGCTGTAAGAAATGTTAAGCATTACTAACACCGCCAATCATAGAAAATAAAATATTTTTCCATTACTTACCATCGACTCATCATTTGTTTCAACATGTGGTACATAATTTGACGGGAATACACAAAATCTTACCACCACCAAAAAGTTTTTCTAGCTATCCACATTTGTGCGGTTAACTTAATGCTAACAATAAAAAGGTCAACATCGTTATTCAAATTTTTTTTATGGTTTGCTTTAACTCCAGACGTCTTATGTTATATGTCAGTACGTGAAATGACTATCAAAACAATTCTTATTAAAAAAAAAAAAACTCGAAATATATTACAATAGCTCTGGCATAAGCTTTACAGCTTATTCCATAAATATTCATAGAACTTGTTTAGCTATAGACATTTTTGACGTTTCTTGTCAAGCATATTTATTATGTAAATTTACAACGTTTAGCCTAAATGAACAGTTTTTTCTTTCTTTTAATTAATTTCAACCTAATCTTATTTTCCATCTCTCGGGCTTAATTACATAGACTAAATGCTGCACCTAATTTTCCACTTTCCGCGTCTTGTACATTTCAACTACTTCAATTTTAAATCGATATTTTTTGCATTAAGTGTATAATTTTATAAGACGGACACTCCTGAGGATGGCTGGTGAAAACTGGACGATATTAAGTAACCAAGTGCTTATTCGTGTATTATCATTAACTATAGATATATTCTTTGCGTTTAATACATGAAAATTGTGATAAAATTCTATCACATGTATCGTCAACAGGCTTTGGAGAGCGTTGGAATTAATACCATTTTAATAACCTCCTTAAAATAAGAGATTTCTTAATCTGTGGAAGATATGATATTTACTATGCTCAACTTACTTAATAAGCAAAATTAAACACTTACTTAAAAAAAAAAAAAACAAAGAAATAAAATATTTTGCCTATGCAAAAACGTACTACGTAGCAAAAACTTCAACCGAAACACATAATCCACATATTTAGGTAACACATATGTAGTGTTTAACGAACCATTCAGAATATAAAGTTTGACTTGAAAATTTCAGTTTAATTCCAGCGGCGTTTGTGCTTAGCATGTAAAAAAGATATGTTCTCGTTATAAAATATAAATTGGATTTCATTCATTCGTTCTTTCTAAAATAAATCTTTGGTACATTTTGAATTGAAATGATTGCAGTTCTCTATTGCGTAGGAAGATAGGTAACATATTATATTTATTATGTACTTTTCTATGTGATAATCTTAAAAAGTAAATTGATGATAAAAAATATCTGAGTATGTTTTTAAAATTATTTATAATGGGGTATTTTTGTGACAATAATTAAAATAATTAACGTTTTTTATCGAGCATCAAAGTTAATAAGTAAGAAATAATGTTATTCATACATTGGTCCATTCTTAGTTGCTTAAGCTTAAGTCGTTTAAACCAGTTGCATAACTACGGGCGACGCGGTGCAGTGCATCAGGGTAACGTGAGTTGGCCTCTAGAAGCAACATATGAAATAGATAATATTTTCATACTAGCAATACAAATTTTTCCCAACATAATTATTATATTTTTTATTATTACAAAGAAAAAAAAGGCAACATTTGTATGAGTCAATGCAATGTTGCACCGGGGTCTTTATCCAGCTGGCAATGCGACTGGTCCAAACTCTATAACAGCTTCTATTTATGAAATATTAATTTTGATAATATAAATTATGAAGATAAAAATAAGCTAGGTACTTTTAAAAGCTAGATATAACCTTCTGGAGGAAAGAATACTAAACAGACAAACAGACTAATAAATCTCGGCAAAGAATAACGAAGTTACTAAAAAAGTGTATAACGATGCAGTTTTATTGCACTACGTCGCGACGGATTCTGTACATGATCTAGTACTTGGTGGCAATTCCTAATCCTTAAGACGAGTGTACACGTACAAGAAAGACAGTCAATTTTTTTCCGTATTATTGCTATTTGCCCTATTGGCCTTGACACCGTCAGCCGAGAAAAGGGGAACCTACGTGAGTGCAGTAAATAAGTTCTGTGTGATCCGTAATTTTGCTAAATCTTTTAGCATGGAATACTCGCAGGTTGCACTCGCTTATGTAAGTGCAGGCTGTAGAGTATGTACTGTCATTTTACACCTAAATACATACTGCGCTCGCACAGCACCATAAGAAAAAATGCAATATAAACTTCTGAATATTCTTTGATATACTAATCAGTCTAATAATAATATACCTCTAAAGTAAAATATTAAATTTAAGCTTTAAAGCAAACAGTTATAAGTTATAGCGACTAAATGTTTACTTACAACTTGTGACGTATTTTGGAAACGGTCCAGGAACAACGACCGAATCAGACAAGACTGTTAAGGAAATCGAAGGTTCATGCGAGCTGAATGTACTGACGTTATACCTTTTACTTTACACTATATAACTTGAGATATAAAATAACACCGATTTATACATATAATAAAAGTAACTTGCCTCTTTATATCTTTGTCAAGGACCAATCATATTTATTTTTTAGTAGTCTTCTATTTTTTACTGTCAGTTTTACTCGCTTCACGATTATTGGTTGAGTAAATAACACGTGAAAGCGTAAGAAACAAACGAACAAACACAATTTCTTCGGCATTTATAATATTAGTATGGATGTTGACGAAGCAAAATTAAAAAGAGGTGTGATTACTACCGTTTCTCCCATGGAAGAAGTGAATTTCTATGTCAGAGAAAATGTACTAACTTTAAATTTTATTCTCATCGACCTTAAAATACCTTCCAAACTTCCTATTAGAAATTGTTTTAGATATATCAATGCCATCGAAAATATCACTTCATATACTGTCTGGTTTCCATAGTACAAGCTCTGCTTAGTTTGAAATCAGATGGCCGTGTGTGAATAATATCCCAAGGATATTTATTTATTTATTATTTATACACCGAATGTATTTTATTCAGCGCAGCTGTAATCTAATTAAAATGGAGCAAGTTATATTTACAACGCCTGACTTATCAGGATTATCTCGCACTATTGACACATTATTTGATTAAAACTATTGTCATCGGCTATTACAAGGCCCGCTATAAATGTACAAGTATGTCATCAATAATATAGCTAAGTTTTTGCAAATAAACAAAACGATCTTGTTAAATTATTTTTCTGTTGTGTTCTCTTATCAGACTGTGGCAGTAGAGATATTCAGTAAGAACAAAATGTGACAGCGCCACGGTAGCATGCGAAAGCGATCCCGTGGCGCTCCTCGTTAAGACGGAAAGGGTACCGCTGGTTTTTTAGTGGGTATTCCGATGTTCGGGGCGCACTCGGCGCCATGGACACCGGCGAGTCCCACATACCCCCCCCACTGTTCCCGTGGGGGAAACGCGTAATGCGTTATTCCAGCTTTAAAAAAAAAAAAAAAAAAGAACACGATCGTGAAATGTCAAAATGTTATGCGATATTCACTATAATAATTATAATAAAAAAAAAAATATTAAAAAAAAATCTCATTCAACTAGACTCTCACAAGCACTTTTGAATGGTCATTTTACAATTTTTATATAAAGCTGATGGTTCGTAAAATGGATTCTAACGAGAAGAACCGGCAAGAAAATCAGTTGTTACTCTTTTTAATAAGCTGACCTTTATCTGGCTTAAACCCGTAATCTTTGTTTATAATTAACGTACTCTAACCGCTGAGCCATCTCGGCTCATACAAAATTATCATAGTACTGAGTTATTCTGAACATGTTTCCGCTTCGTTTGTCGTAAATTAAATTTTAGTACTTAATTTTAATTTAATAAATTATAAAACAAGTATTATATGTACTCTATGATAGATTCGATTACTATTTTAAATGTTATTAGAATCCCTTCCGTTCTTGATACAAACATCCAAAAAAAAAATTCATTATACAAAAACTTAATTACATGTATATAAGATTAATTCACGGAGCTGTTAAATTAATGTTATCGAAATTAATTTTGAAAGTTATTTTATAATAATAAGATTAATTGTAGTGACGCTTCGTCGTGATGTGTTACGCAGCTTTTTGCAGCGACATCTAATGAGCGCTTTAGAAACAAAAAAACGCAAGGCTTTAGACTGATGTTTTTAGTTTTCCATAATAAAAATAAAAATTACGACTGTCTAGTAGCGACAGTAGTTACTTTCTAAATATATAGCACGTTCCAAACGGAATTATGATATATAAACTGTCACTAGCATTTAAGTATTAAATTAATTATTATATATAACGGTTGAACAAATTCAATTATAATTTCAAAGAATTATAGCCTTTACTAATATATTAAAATGTTTCGAATAATCATTTACCTCTGTATAAGTTATTTTCTGAGATATGGAAGTTGTACGGTGTGGCGCCGACAGACAATAACTGCGTTTTATTTAAAAAAGAATAAGATTATAATATCGTTACACATACATATACCTACACATCACAAAGTGTAACGTTATAACGCTATGTATAAGAAAACTAAGCCGGTACGAAGTGAGATGTTTACTAATCGCAAAATTTTTAATTCATTAATTAATTTCAAACATTTATTACGTGATTTTGTACTTACGTACAATTTCACGTCAAAAATACAGGAATCGAACCCACGACCTTGTTAGGTCGGACAATTTGTTCATTAAATGATCGCCTACTTACCATCTTGCGCGAACCAAACGATAGCTTGAATTTTTACGATGCAGCGACATCTAGTATGCGACGTTGAAACTAATAGTCTCGCTATAGGAATAAATATGAATAAAAGTTATTATGTGATTTTGTACTCACGTACAATTTCACGTCAAAAATACAGGATTGAATCCGCGACCTTGTTAGGGTGGTAAGTTTGATAAATAAATGATTGCCTACTTACCATCGTGCGTGAACAAAACAATAGTATGAATTTCTACGATGCAGCGACATCTAGTATGGTGATGGCGAAACTAATAGTCTGACTTTATTTATTTAATTTAAATTTATTAGGTTTTTATTACAGCTTAATTAGATTAATATTTACTTCTTTAACAACAGAAATATATAGTTAAATGTTTTAAACTTAATAATTATTCTTCCATATTAATTTATTTTATAGATGTATATGAAACAATCTTTTTTGATAAATTAAACAGCTTTTAATGAGTTTTTAGTTTATCAAATATAGACTACGATTATTTAGTACTAGTTATTATTTGATCTTTCAGATTTTTAGTATAAAGTCAAAAAGCTTTTTTTTTAGGTACCCTTATATTTATTAAAAGCTAATTTATTTACTTATTTACTTGCGACGTAAATTCTATTTATATAAATGTACGTTAGTATATATGTGTTTCAAATTATTAGACTTCGTATTTTGACACCCTTTGACCGATCACTTTGACATTTATATGAAATTTATTTGGGAATTTTTTTTATGCTATCAACTTTGCTGTAACTCACCGTTAGATGGCGCTGCAGTACATCAACTATATATTCTATACTCTTCAGTATTCAACTAATCGCCATGATTATATTGGTAAATAGTATATGTACAATCGTATAATTACAATAATTTTGTATCGATAGCGATACAAAATTTTAACTTATTCAATCAAAATTATATTTTCGGTACATATGTTGCCAACGTTGGCAACAAAAGGCAATCGATACATGAATTTAGGCAAGGTCAATGTTACCAGTACTGGATTCTATCCAAATACAAAATATATGTACCATGACCTTTTTAGGTGGTTTCTCTCGTCTAATTACATATTAAGGGCAAAATATCGATCTAAGTCATTTAACTAGAGGGCTAATACCCCATGTATCCCTCACTGACTTACTAAGGGGTCGCAATATTATAATTGTTGAGCTAATTTGGACTTTATACTGTTAAAATAAGAATTAATTTCGATAAAATGTAATAGTTCTTTCATCTGTAAGGGTAAGCGATCAAATATTTATCCATTACGATGATGAAATAGTTGTTTTTGTCACATGTTGTTTACATTGAATATATATATATATATATATATATATATATATATATATATATATATATATATATATATATATATATAAATACAGGTGGTGGTAACCTTTTCGTTTATAAACACACATTTTTTTATACTGTAGATCTCAAATAATTTAATAAAACCTGATATTCGTATCCAGTAGAGTAAATTTAGCTATTATTTTTAGATTGTGTAGAATAATTTGTTTGCAAATTATAATTGTTTGTAAGAATAAAGTAAAAAAATCTGTGTAGTTTGTTTATTTATTTAAAATTTTTTGAACAACATGTCAAGAAGACATTAGAGTAACATAAATAATTATAATAATAACATAATGCGCAAAGGCGGACTATTGCCAACATTTGGTAAATTATGTTTTGTATGAGACCAAGAACATGTCTAGTGTGGAGAATAATACCTGCTAAAATTGTAAGAACAAGCAAAATTTCTATTTTATATACCTATAGAATTAGCTACTAATACAGTAGGGGTAAAATTCAAACAAAGTTACGGTAACTTTCCGCCCCTTTAAGTTGAAATTTCTAAATATCCTTTCATAGCGGATGCTTACGTTGCATAATAAAACTATGTTTCGAGTTTCAGCTTTCCAGTCTCAGTAGTTCTGGCTGTGCTTTAAAGATGTATCTACCAAACTATTTTATAAATATAGATTCTTTTTTTTTCACAAAATCAAATTAAGGTATATCAGAATATGCCTTGATATTATTGAATGTCTCATTTGACAAAAACGTTCTACCGTGTATATACGAACAAATTCGAAACTTGCCGTGGATGAAATGTCAGAAAGTGATTGAAAGTGACATTGACCATAATAATTATAACAGTTCAAGAATACACGTATCAAAATAGTATATCACCATATGTCGGTTGTAAGCATTTCATGTGAGAGTAATGAAGTTCGTTCAGAATAGCTTTGCTGCGAAGAATTCATGTTGTAGCTTACTCGTGAAATATTGATAACCTTATATTTAAGACTTTTGGTGTTACACTATTTTGATGCGCGTGTTCTTTTAATGTTATTATTATTAGTCAAATATTGCACGTCACTTTCTGACATTTCAAGTTTTCTTATACAGCTATACTGTAAGAACCAACTCCACTAATACCTTAGATTCAAGGACAGAAGATAGACAGGTTACATAAAATAGAAAGAAAAATGGAGTTCCCAAGTTGGGTAATTGCCAGACCGCGTTCGCTCCACTAAGCAGAATGTCTGCATTATGTTCGAGGAATACTTTCTGGACTTTGAATACGATGTTTAATTTATAATTTTTATTCATTTAATTCAAACTTTTCCAAAAGTTTATATGAAAAGTTTAAACTAATACATTTCTGTTGTATTTATATTGAAGGGACAATCCCTTAAGAACGCATATGCAAAATTTCTTGATGATCGGTTGAATAGCTAAAACGTGAGAGCGCAACAAATAAACAAACTCAATTTCGCATTTATAATATAAGTAAGGACGTTACATTTTTTTATCTTTATCTTATTTGTGATACGTACAATATAAGGAAAGCATTTGTTTTTGTTAAAATTGAAACGTATATGTATATACTTTAGCGTCAATACACTTTCTAGGGCGTTTCTTCGCCCACCTATCCATTATCGGCGCCGTCGGGGCGTTACACACATATACTAGGAATTCTAGTGCTTATATCATAGATAATACTATACATAATGTTTAACCATACGTTCTTCTGTTATTTACTACTATTGTAATTTTTCTAGTATTTACTTATATTTGTAATTTAAACTGCAAAGTTATGAAAATAAGATGTCGTAGGCAATATTAATAGAGGCTTGAAATATTGTTTGAAAACAGCGTAATAGCTCCAAACGCGTTAATTATCTTATTGCACTTCAAAAAGAAGATACGGGTATTGTAATAAGGGCAATTTTACTTTGTCTAAAAATTACGTGTAAGATAAGACCCGCGCCTAAAATTAAAAGAAAAATAACATCCAGTAAATTGAAGATAAGGCTTTTGATCTTAATCCACCACCCTGCTCCAAAGCGGCTTGGTATATACAGAAGTCTATACGGTGGTAACCTGCAAGTTTCCTTACGAAATTTTACATTCACCTTCACCGATTTGAATCCAGGATTTTCAGTGGATTAACTCTTATCACAATGAAAACAAAAACCAATGGTAATTTAATACAAATGCATTATTTCTACACAATTTATTTCTATTATACCATCGGAATGGTTTGTAGACCATTACCGATGTATGTTAATGTATCTTGTTAATAAGGGCGAGATAATTTGCATTTGAATCACTAATCAAAGGTAACCGACATCTAGTTGTATATAATCTAATATAACATATTATTATTAATGTTAGTTATACACTATTGATATCAAGAATTAATTTATATTAACAATTTATGATAGTCATATCTTATAAACCGATTTCGAAGTTTTAACCGGAGCACAGTCAACTGTGCAGACGATGTATTCCTTGGCTATGGCTTATGTCCATCGCATGGGCTACCCCATCGTCGTGATCTATGTGTCGTCAAAATATGTCTGAATTTCTTACTATAAATATACTAGTGGTAGGGCTTTGTGCAAGCTCGTCTGGGTAGGTACCACCCACTCATCAGATATTCTACCGCAAAACAGCAGTACATAGTATTGTTGTATTCCGGTTTGAAGGGTGAGTGAGCCAGTGTAATTACAGGCACAAGGGACACCTTAGTTCCCAAGGTTGGTGGCGCATTGACGATGTAAGCGATGGTTAATATTTCTTACAATGCCAATGTCTATGGGCGTTTGTGACCACTTACCATCAGGCAACATGCTCGTCCGCCTACCTATACTATATAAAAAAACTATGTCTTAATACAAGAAGGTTTCTTAACAACGTTTTTCTTCTTTGGTGATATAGTACTTTGCATACGAATTTACTCATGAAAATCTTCATTCACATACATATCTTTCAGCATCGGGTTATCTTGACTTTTATATACAGTGAACAGATTATAAAACACAAAAACTTTCCATTTACAAAATACAGAAAGACTCCTTGCTGATTGATTCAATCTCGCTTCATACAATTTTTTCTCAAAATCGTATAATCAAATATATATATATATATATATATATATATATATATATATATATATATATATATATATATATAAATAGACAGAAATATAACAGTTCAGTAACTTTTTCTTCGATGTTTGTCGATTTTAGTTTTTTTGTTGATTAATTAGTAATTACCAGTAATTTAGTGTTACCAATTAAAAAAATGTTAAGATGTCAAACTCGTCGAGTTTCGACCACTGGGCTAACGCAAAATAAACGGCGTAAAATCGCTTTAGTCATTGTATTGTAGAAAGATAGTGTAGCGTAAAAAAAGTACAACAGCAGGCGAAAAAAAAAGAAAGAAATTTATGGTAGCTAAAACGCGTTCCATTGGAAACTGCAATAAAACAAAAAATATATACAATCTGCTATATTTAGATACTTGTTTAAAAAAAGCTATTTTTTCAAAAATTTTAATAAAATTATATATTTTGTTTATGTATCAAAATAGCGCTAGAAACTATTGCTATTTTGATGCGTGTATTCTTGAAATGTCGCATATCGCATATTACTTTGACATTTCGCGACCGTTTTCTGCGGTGAGTTTTGAGTTTGTTCTTACAGTATAGCCCTACTGTTTTTAATCATTACGAGTTTAGACACATTTATTACCATATTGTATTGTGTAAGATTGATAGGCGGAGACTTTCGTTAATTTCTATTAATAATAATAATAATAATAATATCCTGGGACATTTTTCACACACGGCCATCTGATCCCAAATTAAGCTTATACAAAGCTTGTGCTATGGAAACCAGACAAATGATATACTACATATACTACTTTTCTTTTGTAAATACATACTTATATAGATAATTACACCCAGAATCAGGACAAACAGACATGTTCATTATTGTTTATGAGCAGTCAACCTTGAAGCAATATAGGCTCACATAGATTTATAATTATAATAATGCAATACTAGCTACCTACTACTACTACTACTACTACTACTACTACTACTACTAGCTACTACTAGCTACTTTCGAATTCGTATAGACAAAATTAAGGTTTTTTAAATTTTGTATTCTATATATATTGATGTAGTATATGAAGTCGAGATGGCCCAGTGGTAAGAACGCGTGAATCTTAACCGATGAACGTGGGTTCAAACCCGGGCGAGCACCTCTGAATTTACAGGTGCTTAATTTCTGTTTATAATTCATCTCGTGCTTTTCGGTGAAGGAAAACATCGTGAGGAAACCTGCATGTGTCTAATTTCATCGAAATTCTGCCACATGTGTATTCTACCAACCCGCACTGGAGCAGCGTGGTAGAATAAGCTCCAAACCTTCTCCTCAAAAAAGGGAGAGGAGGCCTTAGCCCAGCAGTGGGACATTTACAGGCTGTTACTGTACTGTACTGTATATGAGTGATACTAAAATATTTGTTTTTAAATAACAATTTTTTTCTCGATATTTCGACGTCTTTTAATTTATTTAATGAATGAGATAGGCGCCACGAAACCAACACTTACGTATAGTATAGAATACATATAGAAATGAACGTCTCGATCAATCGATCAATCGTCTCGGGTCAATAGTTCATTACATACATCTTTATCGCTGATGAATTGCAATCGATATTCGTTTAGAAAATATCGGCCTTACTTATAAATGTTCAGAGGGCGATTAGTTAAATAAAGAAACAGGATTATTAATATTTAAGGTAGATATTTAAAAGAGAAATAGTAGATATTAAAATAATAGTAACAGTAACAGCCTGTAAATGTCCCACTGTTGGCTAAACCCTACCGTCCCTTTTCAAGGAGAATGTTTTTGGAGCCTATAGGTTTCCTCACGATGTCACGTCAAGCACGAGATGAATTATAATAATAAATTAAGCACATGAAAATTCAGCGGTGCTTGCCCGGGTTTCAACCACGATCATCGGTTAAGATTCACGCGTTCTAACCACTGGGCCATCTCGGAAAATGACATATCGACTATTTATAATAGTGGACATTAATAAGCATATTATATTCGCCGATTTCTTCGTCATTTATGGACCGATTTTGAAAATATTATTTTTTTGTTTGATAGGGTATACTCTCGCGCTGGCCCCATTGTCAGATTATAATTCTCCTTATTAGGGAAATCCCAAGCAAAACGAGGGAAATCCTCAAATTTGATACTCATGTACAATGTACTCATGTACATTTGATATGAGAGAGTTTAACAAGAACTTTTTCGTATCAAATTTAATTTATTTACAATAAAAAATAAATATTAATTTTTATTTTATTTAATAATAATACCAGAAGAGTAAGTTATCGAATTACGCTTTTTTATTAGATAGTGATTCTCTATTATTTAAATAATTATATTAGAATCATCAAATTGAAATTAATAATAATATTTGAAACTGGAAAGGGTTCGTTATAGGAATGAGTAAGGCATATTTTGATATGTTTACATGACTCATTTTAATACGTGATCATATAATTCAAAACGTGATAGTGATTGCATATCGTTTTAATTTAACATGATTATGCGTATAGTTCACGTTATATATTTGTAAATATTTACTTTATGTATTTAATAATAAAAAGTATTCGATTCTATAATAAAATTCCACGAAGAAGTAATAAATAAATTTAAATCTTAAATTGAATTAAATTCAGTCATAACGATTAATTAGTCTGTGTATTTTTTTGTTTCTCCTTTTTTATATTCCGACAAAAGTACTTTTTTTTATTAAATAACTTTGTCTTAATTTATAAAAGCAAGTGTAACTCTAGACGTAATAAAATATAAAAAGGAAATTGCGTTGTGCATTAAAAGAAAAGTAAAAGTTATGTCGCGATGTTTTTAATCCACAAATGCTAAGGGCGGTGAGATTAATGGAATAAAGAGATGCTTCAGAGAGATGTTTCTTAAAATCTTTTCGCCGGGCCCTTCAGACGGGATCTTCAGATTGTTATTTTTGTTTTAAGCTGTCAAAAATTTACTAATTTCATTATAATTAAATTGTATATTATTCTTAAGGTAGAAAAGATTATGATTAAGTTAATGAATGAATGTTTATTAAACGTAAAAACGTGATAGAAGAATCTTTTAAGTTTATCAGACTTCATAATAATATTATAAATGC
Organism: Nymphalis io; assembly: GCF_905147045.1. NCBI lineage: Eukaryota > Metazoa > Arthropoda > Insecta > Lepidoptera > Nymphalidae > Nymphalis > Nymphalis io. Next base: position 9,747,794 of record NC_065894.1, on the reverse strand, counting down.
GATAGCAGTTTTGTTTGAATGTTTACTTTATCACAACTAAGCTACTGCACCGATTGTTATGGAATAGACATATAAATGTCAGTACAGTCTATGACATTATGAAAGTTACAAAATAAAATACATTGTCGCTAAAAAGGTTTAGTAATTTGGTAAAATCATTTAACATCGTTATAATTTTTTACGTTATCAGGGGCAAAAGGGCAAGAAGCTCACCTGATGGGACGTTACTACTACCGCCCATGGATATTTGAAACACTGGAGTTCCTACAGGTTCGTTGAGAATTTTAAAGCTGATTAATAATGACTCATATCATGATAAAACTACCAATAAAATATAACCTTACGTTTCTAACAAATTGAAATGGCTGTCGTTAAAAAGACATTGATTTCTTCTCTAATATCAGTGATCTACCGTCGGTTGCAAAGCAAAAAGACCTAACGCAGGATCCACGGTCTGGCGCGTGTCCAAAAACAGAACACGCTGTATACACTATACAGCTGTGTTATGTTATTACTCACGCCGTATTACATGTCGACATGAATCTTATCGCTATCGTCATAAATACTAATATAAATGATTACGTTGTTGTGTTTCACTAAACCTCATAAAGTAAAGAAGAAGTGACATGTTCAGAAACGCGACTCTAAAGCTCACAATAATTAAACACATAACATCTTAGTTCCCAAGGTTGGCGGCGCATTGGCGATGTCAGCGATGGTTAACATTTCTTACAAAGCCAATCTCTATGGGCGTTGGTGAGCACTTACCACTTGATGACCTATTTGCTCGTCCGCCTACAGTAACAACCTATTAATGTCCCACTGCTGGGCTAAGGCCTCCCTTTTTGAGGAGAAGGTTTAGAGCTTATTCCACCACGCTCCAATGCGGGTTGGTAGAATACACATGTGACATAATTTCATTGACATTAGACACATGCAGGTTTCCTCACGATGTTTTTTTCACCGTCAAGCACGAGATGAATTATAATCACAAATTAAGCACATGAAAATTCAGTGATCCTTGCCCGGGCTTGAACCCACGATTATCGATTCAGATTCACGCGTTCTAACCACTAGGCCATCTCGGCTCGTCCGCCTACCAATACTATAAAAAAGTGCATAATGTTAATAATAATTAAAATATTACGCAGCAAGTGGTTTCGTAATCTATTTATTGTTATCTTCTTTATTACGTACATTTATAAGAACAATTATCGGCTTTACTAATAAATGTTGTTTAAGGGATCGTTGGTTAAACAATGCTGTCTTCTTTTATCGAATGTCAAATCAATGATGACAGAAAGAGAGTATTCAACTAAACCGTCGTTATTAATCGTTTATAAATAAGACCGTATGTGTTATTTAAAAGATAATTCGCGCATAATAGATCTTTTTAACATCAGTAGTGAAAATGTTAGTATTATACTTTCTAAAATTATTGTACTTTAGAGATTTTGTGCTGCAGTATATTAAAAAAAAATTTTTAAAAAACAAAAAAAATTTTTTTAACAGTTTTAAAAAAAAAGTTTTTTATTTAGTCTTAGATAATATTAACTTAAAAGTCCATTCAGATTAATAACGTAGTGCCATGTCTATTTTATTTTGATATCTATGCAGATTGCTTAGTGACTATACGTGTTACAATATTTTTAGTACACATTGGCTTTATTTGATGGGCGGCTAAAGCAAAGGTTTGATGTCAATGTGTGATATGAAACGCTTTTAGAATGAAAGTTTTAAAGCATAAACGCTTTTACGAGGCTTAAACAATAATTGATAGTATATAAATACATATTTGATGGGTAGTAATGGGTTATCACTAAAATTATGATAGTTATGGAATTTTTAGATATTCCTTATTGGATATTTGAATGTTTCGTTAACTTATTATTTTGCTTCACGTTACTTTTTGACTTCCTATTCGATTGTTCTTTTTTTTAAATATATATTTTTTTGTAATCATCATTCAACAGTGAATCAGTGAATCGCTTTATTTATTTTGAAGTCACGTGCCCACAAAAACGTCCAAAATATTATACGAATTTTAGAAATCTTGATAAAACGTAACAGATATAAAAGATATAAATCTTTATTTTAATTGCGTCGTAAGCTTTTGTCTAGTCGCCGTCGTATTAGAACTATAATACCGTCAGTTGAAAATGCGAATAATTAATAGCTGTCTTTGAAAGATAAAAGAAAATAAAGAAACAGTTTAGTGAGAAGTTTGCCCTTTAAACATAGCCTCTCGGGAGAGATCGTGACAAATTTACCAGTAATTACGTTCGTGACGGACGGACAGACGACCGACGAATATAGATAAGTTGTTAATATTGCGGGAAGCGTCAACGTTTCCTGTGACAATTTTGGACGTGATTTCCTGTGAGGAATTTCACGGATGACTTAATGTATTCAACGTGGAAATAAGAATTAGCATAAATTATACCAATATTATATAATATTTAAATAGTAAACAAACCTTTGCTATAAATTGATTATATTAGCTGTAAATAAAATTTTGAATTTCTAATTATTTGTAGTTGAAGACGCCTTTAGTATAGAACATGTAAAAGCTGTTAGGAAACTTTTTCATTTAACAATATTATATTGTGTCCTTTGAATTTGAATTTAGAATCTTGTTAGCACAAATTTCGAATTTCAAATTAATGATATCTGTTAATCTTATCTTAGATAGACGGAGTTGTGAACATTGAATTTTTAAGCGGAACCTTTTAAAGAAAATCGCTTCCACAATAAGTATCAATAAGCCGAGATGGCCTAGTGGTTAGAACGCGTGAATCTTAACCGATGATCGTGGGTTCAAACCCGGGCAAGCACCACTGTATTTTCATGTGCTTAATTTGGGTTTATAATTCATCTCGTGCTTTACGGTGAAGGAAAACATCGTGAGGAAACCTGCATGTGTCTAATTTCATTGAAATTATGCCCATGTGTATTCTACCAACCCGCATTGGAGCAGCGTGATGGAATAAGCTCCAAACCTTCTCCTCAAAAGGGATAGGAGGCCTTAGCCCAGCAGTGGGACATTAACGGGCTGTTACTGTACTGTACTGTAATAAGTATCTAGAACATTCCGTTTACATTCGAAAAAAAGAAAATACGACCACAAAAAAGAGAACGCAATACAAAATTAGACGGGCATTAGACGTTCGTAAAACCGATATAAGTGAGATTTTCAATACAAAGAGATTTTATTAAAATTTTATTTCCCGCCAGCTGTGCCCGTTTGCCGGGTGAAACGAGAATCTATGCAAATGTGCAATGCGTCATACTATGCAGTCTCATGAATTATTTACCAGTAAGGCACTGATAACTTGTGAAATTATTTCGCTTCAGGCTTTATGTATGTGGTACGTAATATTGTACTAATGAAAGATACAACGCCATATATTTTATATGCTACTGGCCAATACTAGTTACTTCGTCTGCGTTGAGTATGTTATGTCGGCATTTACGGATAGTGTTTTTGAATTGAATATTTTGATAAATTTCTTTAGTCATCAAAAGCTTATCATACAAATTCATTCAAGGAAATTATAACAGCGACAGTTTTTACAAAAACAATTGGTAATAACATTTTATTTATATATATATAGATTTAACATAACGAGCGACCTGATGGAGTAATTTTATAAATACGATATTAATTAATTGATATGTGTTCTTAATACGTTTATATTTCGATAATCGACTAAAATTCGAATTATTTTCAATTAATGAAGCATTTTCTTAGAATTCTCCTCTTACAACCTGGGTTCCTTCAAACTAGGCTTGAAGAGGCATCTTGCAAGGCGGGGGCGGCTAGTGCAGAACATTCTTCCCGACTGTACTTAGCCGTCGTCGCGTTTGGACTCCACTACCACATGCCATCGTGGAGTGGAGTCATTTGCTTTCCCGGTTTATATAAAAAAATGGAGCATCTACATGCTACTTTTAACTTTAGTAAGCGTATAATATTGAATCGTTTTAACAGATATTAAATTTATTGAATCATATCAAAATCCTACATCCATGCGCACAACGAACGTCGCTACATCGTCGCCATATTGTTAAATCACAGAAGTCATGTGCTACAATTTTAGGTCGTTAGAAGTTACATATAATTTTTTTTTATGTTACTATGTAACATTAAAAAAAAACTTCAAAAAACGTCACATATATATACACCAACGTAGAGCATACTTTTGGTGTCTTAACAGCTTAAATGTTTTACTAAAGATGATTTCTGTAATCATTCAGAAATGGCATTTTATTTTCCACGTGATCTCCAAAATTACATTGATAATGCTCAAATAAAATACAATACAATAATAAATACATATATAACTGCTGTAAAACCAAAAACTAATGTGATATAACGGACGAAGTTACATAATATTTACTTGGTGGTAAACCTTTGTGCAAGCCCGTCTGCGTTAATACCACTCTCCCATCACATATTCTACCACCAAACAGCATTATTTAGTATTATTGTGTTCCAGTTTGAAGGGTGAGTGATAGTGTAACTACACGCAAGGGGCATAACATCTTAGTTCCCACGGTTGGTAGCACATTGACCATGTAAGGGATGGTTAAACATATTTTATAGTACCAATGCTTATGGGCAATCTTTTGCACTGTAAGCATGGTCTTGGTTAGTAGTAAATGTAATAAATAATATCTAAAGTAAAAGTAATGTGCAAATTAGCTTTTGTTGTATTGTTGTTAACAAATCGTTGTTCGCGTTCTGATATCATTTAGGTCAAAGATACATTTTCTAGGGTCATATTCACTAGAACCCCATAGCAAAGAGTTTATTGCGTGATAAGAGAATTTCTATAGAAACGAGGTCGGGGCGTTGCCATAAAACACTATAAAAAGTGGAACGGCGTGCGGTAATGCCGAGTTCATAGTGGCGAAGTGCACGTTTGATGAGGTCCAATATGTCCAGCGTGGACGTTGGAAATAGGACTTTAAAGAATATTTTTATGACTTAAGAGCATTGGAACATACTTGGATAAAATATTTGTTTCGTGATTAACATTATAACCTACATTTTTTGTAATTTTTTTTTATTTATCTTTATTTTTTTTTTATTTAAACTTAGCATTGACTTAATTTTCTTCTGGCTATAGCTGAAGTAAGATATTATCTTGTCAAATTTTCTATAATAAGCAGTACATTAAACTTTATTTTTTTTAAATATTTTCGCTATTGTTACTTCTTTTGTTCTGAATAAAAAATAAATCCTGACCTTTTTGGGTGTTCTAAATAAAAATATAAAGAAGTACTCATTATAAGCTACAGTAACATCAACCAGCTAAAGAAAAAAACTTAACACTAGAGATGTCCGTAGTTACAGAGGTTTTTAAAAAACAATATATTTTATATATTATATATATTTTAATAATCATAGTATTGAAAGCTAGTTACAAATACAAAAAATACTTTTATAGAAAAATGTTAAGAATGGGTTTGCGTGAACGTTGAAAGGTCACGTGATACAAGCTGATGAATGGGAGCCGTATTTTTTTTCTAATTTATTCAAAACGGTGGCATTTATCGTTATACTGACACCGTGGTGTGTGTTGACTGATTAAAATTGTAAAGTTCGTAGAAGTAAATCTAAACAGGTTTTTATAATAATAAATGCTATAGTTATTCTGTCTGTTTTTTACTTTATCACTACTGAAACACTTAATCGATTGTAATGAAATATAACCTTGAAATAACCTAGAACCTTAAATAATTTCATAATTAAAATACCTTTACCTACCCACCTAATTTAAATTAGTACCCACAGGTATATAAATAGAGTAGACAGTTGCCTGATATTAAATTTGTGACTAAATTATGGAAGGAATTTTATCGAGGGTCAATTAAAATATCCCTTGGTACATGTAGACCACAGAATATTCTGTGAAACCCACGAGGCTCATTCCTTCCAGAATCTAGACAATTGAGCCAGTTTTAGTAATTTAGTACATTTAAGTAGCGAATGTGGAAGAAGATTAATTTTGTTAATTGGCAAACTTTACCCGTTACTTTAACGAGGAGCTCGGGGGAGGGATAGATGCAGTTTAATTTAGATTCTTTTAAGTGTAGGAAGCGTCTTCAATGCTTTTAGTTCTTAGTCGAGTAAGAAGTTTCGTTGTGTAACCAAGTTGCAAGTTTTAAAACCGAGCGTCTTAAAAGAATTAGGAATGAGCGTTATCTTAAAAAAGGAAATTTATTGAATCCACTGTAAATTCGTTGTGGTGGCGGTGATTTATCATTTTAAATAAAATCTCAATCGTATAAAACCTTTTTGTAGGAAACTATTTAATTTTTATTTTTATAAAAGCAAAAAAATCACGAAATAAAAAACTGCCATAGACTACAGCTTTTTGTATTCACATGCTAGATGTAGCGATTAATCCAGCAACTGATCGCTTTGTCTGCTCCGTAGTTTGCAGGTTATTGCTCTGTCTGAGTCACTATAGACATCGATTCTGCGTAGCGTACGCCAAATATAAATAATAATAAATATATTTTTTGCTTTTTTTACTCTCACATTAAATAGCTACTACATCTTAAATAATATTTAAGGATAGGTTCAAATTTTGTTTTACTCAAAAATCAATAACATATTGACGAAAATGTATAATATGATGTAATAAATGGCAATAAATAGACATACTACTTAAAAATATATTTTCTTCAATGAAAACCTTTCGTTTATGTAACTTACGCTTATTTTGTGTATATTTTAATTACGATTCTCTTTCTTAATAGTGGTTACTTTGAGTTTACAACGTGAGTAAACCTTACTTGTTACAACAGTCAATCACCTTTGTTGCTTTTGTTAGTAAATTTTACGATAAAACGCGACATGTCAAACATGGCGGGAACGTAACGCGCGTGCGCACAACGAACAGCTGGTTCATCGTCGCCATATTGTTAGGTCACGGAAGTCATGTGCTCGAGTTTTACTACCACTATAATATTAGGTTGTTAGCATTTACACATCAATTGTTTTATGAAGGTTAATATGAAATGTTATCGGATAGAAATTATGACACGAAATCTTTTCTGCTTATAACGAAGTATCTGCATGTTTTTTTTTAAATAGGTACAGATAATAACAAATTTGTTGATTGAAAAACTAATTATTGCTGTTTTATAATAATTGTTTGTTATACTACTAAACATATATTATGTTAGAAACGATATTTAAGATTTGCGTTTCATTGTATCAGTCGATTTTTTAACATAAATATATTTTGAACTCTGAATATAACAGCCTTATATTTAATGTCTGAGCATATTTATGAATTTCCTGTAATTTTTTTTTTTCTTAAATGTTTTTAAATACAGTGACATATTTTTGATTACAAAAAGACCTGAGGTTATAAAAATACGTTTGTATTGTACAAATGACATTTTAATCAATAATAATGACATTATATTGTACTCACGTATTTCTAAGAATATAAAATAATTTCTATAATGGTTGCAAAAATATTAATCATAGAGTGTTCCTAAACACTTCTGGCTTAGGCACCATGTGTGTAGGAGACATTAGTAAAAACAAATAATAGTTTAATTACTTACGGGTGACTGCTATGAATTTGGATCCGTTTTCTTCAGAAGCTGTCCCCTTTTCTCGGCAAATTCCGCACTCAACCTATGCGCCTTTAACGTATTGGACTTCGACATATCAACACTAAAGCTTTTTTTATCACTTGACAGAAAATAAAGAGAAAAATTCGTTGTATATGTTAGGCCGAGTTACGTATAATATTTCACACTGATTTTTAGAAGCGACGCTACGAACAAATAATTAATAGAGATGCTATTGATTACTCTTTAATTCTGATCACAATTTCATATGGCAATGATATAAAGATGTATTTAATATAGTTTAAAGTATTTATAATATAAGACGGATTTTCTGGATGCTTCGTATTTTACTACAGTTAAAATAACATGGATATTATGTATATACAGTTTTAGATGTGAAGTTACTGCGTATGGAGCTTGGTATCGTGTAACTTGAAGTTGGGTTGAATTGTGCGCATGCGTAGAAGGGTACCCGCTAAAAGTAGGGTCACCACTTTTTATATGTAATAGTAGAAAAATATATACTTAGGGTATTAGAAAAATATTTACTGCCAAAGAATATGTATGTTAGAAATCAATTTTGAATGTAATGATTATTTAATTACTAGTAATATGACGTGATTTGTATATAATTAGAATTATTAATAATATTGTAAAAATGAAGTTTTGTACAAATACAATTAAATTCGAATCACGTGGTATTCCTATCAAAAATAGATTTGTTATATTACCGGTGCTAGTTTTTCAAAAATGCTTCTGTTTTTTTTAAAGAGATTTCGATTGTATTTTCATACAAATATGGATGAAAATCCTGTGTGTAATACTTGATGTTTTGTGTACAGAAGCGAAATCCGCATAGGGCAGATGGTAGGGTTATTACGTCATTGATCATTATATGTGATAAGTAAAATTATTCTTTTACTCAATCGTAATCATAATAATAATAAATGAAAATTATTAATCATACAAAAGGAAAGTTACTACTGTGCTTAACTTACAATTATATAAAACCTTTTTGTAGGAAACTTCTTAATTAAGATGCCTTAAAAATGTACATACATTACAGATTTTTATACTCAAAATCTTGGCGTGGCGATTAATCCATTAGCTGAAGGCTTTATTATTTAATAATAATAAATGTTCTTATTAACAATAATTATAAACGTTTTATGATCTTAAAGTGAAGCCATTTAATAAATTAAGCCGTTTTATATTTATTTCACTCCTTTTTGTTTGTTTTTACAAGAGGAGGACGGGCAAATAGGCCACCTGATGGTCAGTGGTCACTACCGCCCATAGAAATTGGCGCTGTAAGAAACATTAACATTGGCTGCCTCGTTGATCGCGGCTAGATATAAAGCCGCTGATCCGGAGGTCTTGGGTTTAATTCCCAGATCAATAAAAAGTTTTTTGCCAGAAAATTCTCAATAACAGCCCGAGGTCTGGAAGTTGGATGTGAGTACACTCCCGTGCTTCGAAAAGCACGTAAAGCCGTTGGTCCTGCGCTTGAACTATTTCCGGTCGTGTCGTATTACCGTCCTATCCGATTCGGAGAGCTAGGGAATAGAAAGTGCATCTGTGTTCGCGAACACTTGGGCACTATAATATCTCCTGCGCAGTTCGCTAATCTCTTTTGAGATTGGCCGCAATCGGTCTGAAGGACCTTAAGAAACATTAACCGTTCCTTCCAATGCCGATACGTCAGTAACATTGGGAACTATGATGTTACGTTCCATGTGCCTTTAGTTACACTGGCTCACCATTAAAGACGGAATACAATACTTAGTATTGCTGTCTAGCGGTAAAATATCGAATAAGTGGGTGGTACGCAGACGGTCATGCACAAAACCCTACCACCAAGTAAAGTATCATACTAATTATTATTAAGACTTTTGTATAATTATAAATATATATAAATAATAAGCCTTATTAATTATCTTTCTTACATTTCCTCTCAAATTTTACTTTAAAAGTATTAGGGACAAATTTAGGTCAAGATAAAGATAGTGTCTCAAGAAGTAGTTAGGTTTTATATTTATAGCTGACGAGCTACAAGTATGCTTGTATTGTAAAAACACTAACAAAGGTCTAGGTTATGAAAAATATCAAAACAAACAAGAAAACTAGGTCATGTTTTACTATGCAAGAAAATATCAGTACTTTATATAAGCGTAACTACTTGAAACTTAGATAACTTGCCCTATTTAAAGTTTACAGTTTAAATCTTTTTTTATTATTAGGCTGAATACTTTGTTTTTTTTTTTATTTATCTGTTGCTTTACAACGTAAATGCATTAAAGTTATTTAAAAAGTAAAATGTTTTCTAAAATCAAAATATAGATTTTCTGCCGTCTACTTCTCGGTCAGAATAATGAAAACTGTTAAAAATACAAAGCATTTTATGTATAGGTTCTGCTATGCATTAATTAAAGGAAAGCTAAACGAAATGCCGCAAAAATAAATCTCCACAACAAATATGAATGAGTCATTTTGCAATCTGGAAAATCAATACCATCCCGAAGGATCGACTATGCAAGTGTGCACTCTCGTGAGCCATGGTACGGTCTGCAAATAACGAATTAAATTTTTATTAAATTTTACAAAAATGATTATTTTTATTCTGCTGTAATATCTAACATATTCTATATTGTGTCTAATATTTTAAATTGTAATGTTATGATCTCCTATCCGGATTAATTATAATAAAAAACATATGTCTGGTCGTATTGTTATGTTTAATTATCTGTAATTCTATAATCAGTTAAACCTGTGTTCGTTACCACAGCTCTTGTTTGTTTTGTTTTTCGTAAATCCTCCCGTTGCGTCTATCCGTCTTTCTGTAACGCGATAGACTCAAAAACCACGAAGTCGAAGCATATGCATTACGATCTAATCGTATCACATAGATTCTTATTCTTCTCGGAGCCGGGACGATAAATAAACGTATAAAAATATTAAGAGTTAAAACTATAAAGCATAATTATAAATAACGCATCTGCCCGTGCGGTTTGCGTACGTCTGTTTGTTAAATGTATTGAAGTTTTTAATTGTTGTTAGATGACATAAAGAATATTTCGACAATACTGACTATTGCTACTTTCCGACACTTTACAAATTTATTTAATCTAGATTAATGTTGAACATAATTTATGCTGCTGTTCGTACTAATATTTAAACCCTCGTAATAATCCCGAAACATTAGTTACCCCATCCGTTGGTTGTAACGGCTTTTAACAATTGTCCCACAAGGGTGGCGGGGCCGCTAACTTGTTTCGATAAATTATTGTATCAATGAAGTGATATTTTTATATTAAGTTAACTGGTATTAGGAAGTTTCTCTCCTATATCGATACGATATAAACAAAATTAAAAGCAATTTATGTACTAAGCTTATTTATAATAAAAACCGTGACTGTACAACCGTATATAACTTTGTATGAGTTATCTCTATTATGAAAATTGTTTAAATAAATCATAATAATGTTAATATATATGATATTTGAATTTATAGTACTGGCTACTCAACATCACGCGGGAAAAATACGGTATATTATGATATTTCTTTGAAATAATGAAATGTTAACAAATGTTAATACAGATTTGCATGAATCCAGGCAATCTATTTGCCCGTAATACATTTCTCATCTTACTTAATATATGAAGTTAAATTTCCTATATTTAGTAAAATATGTAACATAAAAACATATTATCTTGTCGCTGACTTTACTATAGGCTTTCGGATTTATATATACCGGGTCTTATACACAGAGTTTTATAAATTATTGGCAGCGTTGGCTTAGAAAGCGTACGGTTTGCCAATTTCCTCACCGTTTGCTTTTATATAATAAGGTGTATAATCTCAAAAAATATAACACATATATATTACATACAGTCCAGGTATATTCGTTTTGAAACATTCTATTGGATTAGTAATTTTTTTTTAAAATATTAGTACGAAGTATAATCTTTGTTTTAAAATATCATTTCTTGATTTCAATCAATGTAACTCCAATTACAATATAAATAAATAATTTCGATTATAATTACTTGTATCGTATAATGTTAGGATTGTATTGGAAATAATGGCTATTAATAAAATTTAATTATAAAATCAATACTAACTAAATTATTGTTCGTGGGTCTTTTTTTATAGTATAGGAATGCGGACGAGCATATGGGCCACCTGATGGTAAGTGGTCACTAACGCCCATAGACATTGTTTGGCATTGTAAGAAATGTTAACCGTCGCTTACATCACCAATGTGCCACCAACCTTGGGAACTAAGATGTTATGTCCCTTGTGCCTGTAATTACACTGGCTCACTCACCCTTCAAACCGGAACACAATACCAAGTACTGCTGTTTTGCGGTAGAATATCTGATGAATGGGTGGTACCTACCCAGACGAGCTTGCTCTTCCACCAGAACTGTAATTAAATCGTTTTTTTAACGTTGATGACGTCCACTTTCCTAGATCTATTTCTCCACTTTGCTCGATCTAAAGTAAGTAAGTAAGTCCTCCTTGGTGAGATCGTGCTTTCTCATGTCGTCATTATCATGTCACGACCTCAAACCAGCGTTTCTTGGGTCTGCGGCGGTATCGGGGGGTGCTAATTATCCAGTTTGCCCACGTAATAAAATTAAATAATAATATGTAAGTCCAAGGTCTGTGTAACTCCAAGGTGTTCTCATTTCAATGTCAATATATTTACTAACCATTGCTAAGTTTTTATTTAAAGAGTACATTAAGGCAAAATTTTCGGTCGGTCGGTTAATAAACTTCGGTTTTCTTTAATCTTTGTATTTATATTAAAGAAAATATTTTTATGGCAAACGCTTGTATATAAATAAAACCGGAACCGATATGTTAAAAATATGTCTTTAGAATTTTATGAATATTGTAATACGGAACTAAGCTCTAATTAGCATACTTTAATAACGAAAACTAACTTATAGCTGGAATAATTACGGCGGTTTTACGTGTGAAAACAGAAATCCATTAAAGTAATAAATATAAAAACAATCATTATAAAAATAATGTTTTTCACAATTAATAAAAGAAACAAACAAACTGTTGGACAGGTCCAAATGATACTAGCATAGTATTACGTCATGGATTCAAAAAATATTTAAAGAACATTAATTTCTAAAGTCTTATTAATATTCAGCGAAGCGAGATAACAGCTAGTGGAAATATAATTTGGGAAGGCTTTTGATGAAGGTTCCTTAAAAGGATTTTCTGATTTAATGTTTCCTTTTTTGCTGACCCTACTGAGTTTTATTGTAGCTAAGTGTGCCGCTGTTTCTATAGCCTTTAGAAAAGGATGACAAAAACTCGTCATTTGTAAATAATTATGTGTGTATATAATAATATTATAATGTATCATATTAAGTTTGTATCATAATATTACTAAAAATGTAATTTCTTAACGGTTATAATATTAAAACTAATGGTAAATTAGCTATATTTTTGAATGTTTAAAAAAAATATTATCTATGAGAAACTGTGGAAAAATAAAATATTGTCTTTGTCTAGTCTTACCTTATCTTCCGCCTCCTCCGCTCGTCCTTCGGCTTCCAGAACTCGTTGCTCGAGCTCCGAAAGCTGTAACAAAAGAAAAAAGTTTATTAGAATGATACAAAAAAAAGCTATAATATATTTTTATAATTATAATTTAAGCATATTTTTTATTTTACATATCAACCTAAAGTTATATTTCTGTTCGTCAAAGCGGATAAAAATCCCATACTTGGCTAAGTCACTAACTGGCACAAGACATCAAATCTCAATTCTCAAAGAATAAGACGTGTTTCCACTTGAGACTTGTGCTGCCATCTATTAGTAGCCTAAAATATATCTTATGAACTACAAGCTTGAAACGGACGAACTTCTAGAATAATTTCACATATTTTGATGGCGACGAAGCTCCGCTATCAACAGATAGATGGCGTTGGAACTCGCACATATTTTATTGAACCACGTGGTTTACGCATGTATAGGTTTTAGCTATATTTGTCAGGGAGGCTGTGGAAATAGTATTATTGTTATGTAAGAGAGTGTATTTGTGCGGTTTCTGAGGTATGGGGAGGTGAATCGGCTCGTGAAAGGGGGTTGAACCAAAGCAGTGATATATGTATGCAAAGGAAGGAATTAGGCTGTGTTATAGGGATTTTATTCGGTTGTTGAGGATAAAAGGGATTAAAAAATTTTACAACCACCATTTGTATTATCGGTTTGCTTGTGTGATCGCATTTTAAGTTTAAAGACAGTATAATATTGTAAATAACATTTAATTTCGGAATGTATATATAAAAAAAATTAATTAAAATAAGAAGCAAATGAAGTAAAATGATTGATAACTATATATAGATATAAGAGTTCACTTAAATTAAGCAGAATATTATTTATTTAAGTAAGCTCTTCTAAGCCCTTTTTAATTGTTACGTTTCAGTATTCAATTAAATATTCATACACCTAGGTATATATTTAATAACACGCTTGATACATAATACTTGCCAGTTAAAAATAACTCCATTCAATATGGAATCAGTGCAAATATACATGAAACAGTATTTGCATAGGAATTCTGTATTACATTCGATACCTGAAGGTAAGCCAGACTTGTAACGAACTCACAAATAAAAATGCATTTCAAATGCAACGAACGTACGTCAAAGGAAAAAAGGCAATATATCGAAGGGAAATCGTATTTTAAATTTTCTGTTTAAAATTATTTTAAACGTGTATCTGCATATAGATAAAAGGACAAAACTCGCTTAAATCTTCAACATCATACAATTAATCTGTATCAAATGTCTTTCTTTTTTCGGATTAGTTAAAACCTGACGTTATCATTACAATAATATATAGCAACGAAGTGTATATAATCATTTTATAATATTATAGAATACGGGCCACACATACAAGAGAGTAGAGACGCGTAAGAGAGCGTCATGTCGTTTGCCGTCACGACATAGGCGACGGGTTTACCATAAGGTACGCCAATACTTGATAGATTTTTACTAAGCCGGGACAAGACGATCCTTGATCGAGATGGGATACCCGTAAATAAAATCCGTATCGTCTTATATATCTGGAATACCCTCCCGACCTCCGTTTTCCTCACCGCCTACAATATGGGTACCTTCAAGCCAAGAGTGAATAGGCATCTTCTAGGCAAGTGCGCTCCACCTTAGACTGTATCTTCACTTTCCATCATCATTATGATAACAGTCAAGCGCTAGCCTATACATTTAAGAAAAGAGAAGATGATCATTTGATAATATTGACTTGATTACTAAACATTAATTCTCAATTGCTGGTCATTTCGTCACTGTCCCGACACTGTCAACATGTGTTTATTATATGTCTAAGCAACACGTTCACAGTACTTACCGAGCGATTATAGTTCTTAAGCGCTATTAAATAAAACTGGAATTTGTAGAGCCGGTTCATTAATAGCTTCGAGTATGGGGTCACAAATCGCCATTAAGTTCGTAATCGCGTCTGAACCAGGATATATCTATGAATCTTAGTCTGCCGACGTCTAATATGCTGCATGATTTGCTTCGCATATATTATATTTAACGTAAGTTCATACGAATAATATAAATAAGAGAGTTCAGTTCAAATAATAATTTGTATAAGTAGTGAATAGTTTTCCTTTCATTAATATTACTAGCACTTTGCATAATTTATAATGAAATATTAACAAAGAATCGTAGCACGCAAATGTCCCACTATTGGGCAAAGGCTATTAAGTAAAATGTTTGGAGCTTATTCTATAGGAAACAAATTGATGTACATGTACATGTTGCAGAATCATATCCGGGATATGTTGGTTTCTGCACGATGTTTTACTTACAAACACAAGATAAACATGTGGTATCTCATGGTTTTGTACCCGCGCTCTTCGATTAAGTTCCTCGTGTACTATTAATAAGTATAAAAAGTTTTTAATTACTAAACATGTTGCACGTTCTAAAATGAAACAAGTGACAGTCAGTGTTTATTCTTAATGACTCTTAGTTTGAGTAATCGTTCTATGAAAGACTTCCTGTTTATATTTTAATTTGATCAAATTTTTATTAAACAGTGTTTTTGCTTACTACATTTTCTTAATTTAAAGTTTTAATTTTTGATATATATTAAAAGTTGTGGGCAAGCAATTTGCAACGATAAATTCAAAATCAAAAATATTCTATGAGACATAAAAACACTTTTGAATTGTCACGTTACAGTATTAAATTAAATGTATAACTGCCACCGGTTCGAAAAGTAAATTCTATTTAGAAAAACACACAAGAAATTCTTTAGTTTCTTTTCTATTAAATAAATAAATAAAATAATTATTTATAATGTTCTTAAAGAGTGGGTGGTAGAGCTTTGTGCAAGCTGTTGTACCACTCACTCACCAGATATTCTGCCGCAAAACAGCAGTACTTGGTGTTGTTGTGTTTAGGTTTGAAGGGTGAGTGAGCCAATGTAATTACAGGCACATGACATAAAATCTTACTTCCCAAGGTTGGTGGCGCATTGGTGACGTAAGCGATGATTAATATTTCTTACAATGCCAATGTCTATGGGCGTTAGTGACCACTGACCATCAGGTGGCCCATATGCTCGTACATCTTCCTATTCTATATAAAAAAAAAATCTTTATTGGTAGGCAAAGTTTAATATATATAAAATAATATTTTTGATGACTCATTACACACAATCGAATCAAAACGGGAAGAGTGCAGTCTCTAACTACGGATGAAACTATTTTTAGTCCCAAACGTATTGTCGATCGTCAAATTACTAAGGACTTTTATTGTATTCACGATCGAGGCGTGTAATAAAAAATGGCTGTACCCTAACAGACACTTGTGCGAATTTTTCTGACACATAATATTGACATATTGGTTGTATATGACAGAGACGAAAGGAATCTATAAATGTTTTTATTGCAGACTTATAACACATACATATACATTATACATATACAGTAATAGCCTGTTAATGTCCAAAATGGGCCCAGCAGTGGGCTTAGGCCTCCTCTTCCTTTTGAGGAGAAGGTTTGTGAGCTTATTCCACCACGCTGCTCCAATGCACCCGCATAATTTCAATGAAATTAGACACATGCAGGTTTCCTCACGATGTTTTCCTTTACCGTTAAGCACGAGATGAATTATAATCACAAATTAAGCAGAGACAGAGAGGAAAGGAATCTATAAATGTTTTTATTGCAGACTTATAACACATACATATACATTATACATATACAGTAACAGCCTGTTAATGTCCAAAATGGGCCCAGCAGTGGGCTTAGGCCTCCTCTCCCTTTTGAGGAGAAGGTTTGGAGCTTATTCCACCACGCTGCTCCAATGCACCCGCATAATTTCAATGAAATTAGACACATGCAGGTTTCCTCACGATGTTTTCCTTTACCGTTAAGCACGAGATGAATTATAATCACAAATTAAGCACATGAAAATTCAGTGGTGCTTGCCCGGGTTTGATCGTCGATTAAGATTCACGCGTTATGACATAGTGGTTACTAGGTCATCTCGGCTTTTTTTTAAACACATATCATGTACATTATATGTATATATAATGCATATGTGTGCATGAATATTTTTTTTAATATTGATGTAATTTATTTTATGGTTAATTAGTTTTTCAAATGGAAATGCAATAAATAATATAACTAATGTTAAATAAATGCGTATTATAGTAAGACGTCTACTTTGAATTTTATATATTTTTTAAATATTTTTATTAGTCAAAACTTAACCAGTTCGAAATAGAACAAGACTATTCTTACGCTTTTATAATAAAAAATAATATGGATGACAATATTTTTTAATTTATTTCCATCTTGTATTTTCAACTCGATTATATGAAACTGCTAACCGCAATGATAAGATTGTATTGAACGAACTAAACCAAGTTTGGCTTTCTCTAAATCTGTTTTGAGCGTTCTCAGTGGGGCTCCGGCTCCTCAACCAACATCCGTCAAATTTACAAATTTGATTTCCGCAATCATTTTATTGGATGGGGAATTCTAAGTAATAGGTAAAGACACGAGTTATTTGAACATTAGAAAGGCACTTAGTGTTGAGACCAAATCAAACAATAGGTATACCTATTGTTGATAATTTCTTGTATCTCTTTATATGTCTTTGGTGTAGCGTTTATTTATTTTTAACCGAAAAACAACGAGGAAGTTCTCAATTTGAAAAAGTATATGTATATACATTTATCTATGTATGTTCGGTAACTTTTTGATAATGAACCTAATTAAATTATTCTTTTTACGTTCGATTCAGTACATCTCCAAGGTATTGTGTCTAATATGTATACCTGTCTGTAAACGTCAGTTTTTTATAAAATTTAGAAGGTAATTGCTTTAAGTAGTCATTTATCTAGTACCTATTCATTCAGATTAAACATCACATGCACGTAGGTTCACAAATCTTAAGTGAAGTTATCTCGGAACAAGCTCAAGTTGTAACACACCACGCGTGATATTCGTGTAACAAAGTGGCAGCGTTAAGCCAAAGCAGTTTAATTTTCTGCATCGAAGCCGCACCCGAAGATTGGAACTGTGAATCGTCGAATTTTCCACCGGACTTGATGCCTTTGATGTCCCTTCGCACGGAAAAGGAACCGGTAGTGTTAGTAGAGCAGAACTAAACGGATGACTTCGGAAACGGGGACGTTTTCGAAATGTTTTTGCGTGGAGAAACGTTTTTGTTTGTCGTTAATCTTTTTTACATGATTGGATACAATTGGAGTTAGAACATTCATCAAATAATAAAAAAACAGGCAGTCATAAGGACTGCTGATAGCAGTTAAAACTTGAAACTGTTAAATATATTTGTCCAACTTCAACATCTATAGGCACTCCAAGTAATAATTCTATCCCTTATTAGTATGTAGCTTTTTATTCATCAATGTACACAGTATGTCGCAAACTCGTTACAAAATATTAATACAGCTAAATTTAAAAAAATAATAATTAAAATACACTTATATTATTTGTATATATTGTTAGTATTTACACAAATTTTAATCATTATTATCCTCATTAATTTCCACAATAATTAAATTATTTATACATTACATTAGCAAGTCGGTAACGCGAAGTCACGATAAACGAGCGCAACAGGCCTAAAGAATATATATACTAATATATATAATAAATTTAAATTCATATGTATATATAGACCTATGTACATAATTAAAATAAAACCCAAAAACAAAACCAATAAAATGTCATGGAAACAAAAGCCCGTAAAGAAATACCAATATTTTTTCTAAAAAACGTAACTTTATTGATCCACAGTGATAGTATCGTCTGTAACGTAATGGCCAGTCCATTACATATATCTTTTAGATATGTTTAAGCAAACGATGACACATTTTAATAGCATGGTATTTGTTTACCGAAATTAACTATTTCATTGGTTTTATGTTAAAATCACGTGATCGACCCCTTGAGAATGGGCCAGCAGTGATAAAGTAATTATACGCTACCGTCCAATTAATAGATCAATCATAATACCTCACGGCTGTTGAGCATATTCATGGCAATTATGTGATTGATTGTTGTATGAGGAATTTACGGTTCGTTAACGTTTATTACACTTTTTAGTATACAGTTAAATCGAATTTAAAACGAAATTTGAGCGCACTAACGGAAGTGTTGGTATAACTTAGAGGCACCTACATGCCATTTATATCATTTTATATATATTTTTAAATAATTTAAAAAAAAGTCACGCTGGAGCCGTTACTTTTGAAAGTTGCCCAAAAATTCACCAAAGAGACCATTTTAAGTATAGTTTGATACTTCATATTATTTATTTTTGCTATCTATAATATATCTTCAAATAACTTTCAAAAAAAAATTATAAAATTTTCTGGTGTTTTTAATAGTTATTGAATACCTTAAACATACATACATAAAAGTAACGACAGGACAAATTTCAATTTAAATGCTTGAATGCAACTTAAAATGTATGTATATAATACCCCAGCAACTAGTGTTCCGTAACACGTATTGACCTAATGACCTTTCCACGCCACCCTATTTCTTCATAACCTTTAACATTTGTTTCAGGACGTTAGAATTTCTCGCCAAAGACGTCCGTTTTACTCGGCACTCGTTCGACAAATGATCTCTCAGACATGGAGCGACAGCTGTGTTCAAATATTAACAAACAACTCGACCTTGCTAACATAAAGGCACAGAATTAAATATAATAGAAAACTGTTGATAGTAGATAAGTATATGATAGTACTTTTTTATTTTATAAAATTTCAAATTTTTTTATGCTTGCATAAATACTTATTGGTGCAGATTTTTGCAATATTGTTATCATTATACTGGAAGGGCATTTGAGTTGTTATTGAAGATTTCTTCACAATGTGACTTCACCACGAAGCACGAGATAATTTATTTCAAATCAAACATAAAAAAAAATCAGTGATGCATGAAGCCAGTCAGGTTTGAAACCGTAATCTTCTGTTAAGATAAACTAACTATTAGGCTTTTAGACTTTAACACATATCAAAATATATCCATTAATATATATACATGAAACTTCGTTTTTTTTCTCGTATGCATTCCTGACCTATGTTGGACACAATGGTTACTGGTACTTACCATGAACTTAAAATTAAATAGGTTATCATCAGCATTACATATTCTGTCGTCAAACAGCAATATTTGGTAGTATCGTGTTCCCTTTTGAAGTGTAAGAAAGCCAGTGTAACTCCAAGCATAAGGGATATAATACCAGTTTTCAAGGTTGGCACGTTGACGATGTAAGGGATTGTTAATATGTTATTTGACCAATTGCTCGTGGGCATATCAAATGGTTGGGATAATCCACTCGATTAATATTTGATAAATCCATGAGATCGTTATAAGTCTTTTAAGTGACGGATTATACGAGGAACGCCATTAATGGGCCGAGTTATGAACTGACGTAACCACGGTAAGGCCTTCAACAGTTATAAAGTTCTATGTAACATCTTAGTGCGAAACACCTGCGTTAGACGATCGTAACATCTCACGAGTCAAGATGTATCCAGATATTTATTACAGAAACGTTTTTAAACTTCCATAATGACAATGAAAGTTAAAATGTGTATGATGTAAAGTTTCAAAAAGACAACGCTAAATAGCTGTACTTATTATTATTGTGTTCCAGTTCCAGTTAAAAGGGTCAATGAACTAGTGTAATTATAGGCAAGGGACATAAATTCTTAGTTGCCATGGTTATGAATGGTGGTGACCATTTACCATCAGGTAACATATTTGCCAGTCCGCCTACCTATTATAAATTAAAAACAATTTACCGAGGAATGATATAAAAAGATTATACGATGAAGAATGAAGTGGTTTTCTAATTTATTTACTATACATAATCCACAGTATTTTTCATGAGCATATAATAAACTCAGTATAGTAACAGCCTGTGTCCCACTGGTGAGCTAAGACCTTGTCTCCATTTTTAAGGAGAAGGTTTGGAGCTTATTTAAAAAAAAAAAGCCGAGATGGGCCAGTTGTAAGAACGCGTGAATCTTAATCGATGATCGTGGGTTCAAACCCGCGCTGGCACTACTAAATTTTCATGTGCTTAATTTGTGATTATAATTCATCTCGTGCTTGACGGTGAAGGAAAACATCGTGAGGAAACCTGCATGAGTCTAATTTCACTGAAATTTTGCCACATGTGTATTCCACCAACCCGCATTTGAGTAGCGTGGTAGAATAAGCTCCAAACCTTCTCCTCAAATAATTAACTAAGTACTGAATTAAATTAATCTCACTTGCAAATTTATAATCTAATTAATAATCAATGTCTTCAAGGGAATTAACTTGGCATCAGGTGATCCCTTGTCTAGCCCAGTATATCATTAAGCTATTGATTTCACTACCAAAAGCTATATTATATTATTAGCAATGTTCCAGTTTAAAGTTACTCAGTGTAACATGCCTAA
Source organism: Nymphalis io (assembly GCF_905147045.1). NCBI lineage: Eukaryota > Metazoa > Arthropoda > Insecta > Lepidoptera > Nymphalidae > Nymphalis > Nymphalis io. The sequence continues at coordinate 9,726,196 of NC_065894.1, read as the reverse complement.
AAGAAATAAAGTCTTAGATCTGTCATGCAGCGTTTATAATGTAAGGTTCGCTTAAATAATTCAAAGAACATTAAATGAAAATACCCATTTAAAATCAGGAGATAGATGGCTCGATATGCCATTAAGCTAAACAGGCTTCATTCGACCCTAGTAATCATTACGGACCTGCGAATGAATTTAATGAGTTCAGATGCACCAGTGGTTAAAACTCGTGAATATTATTTATTTTTATTTTTTATGTGATAGTTATTAAAAGATTTCTGATTTTATGTTTGTTGTAATGTTACGCTACAGTGACTAACTAATGTTAATTTTTTTGTTAGCCTTCATATACGAATGTAGTGTCCAGAATCGAGAAGACTCAATTGTAATTATTTTCGTTTCAACGTATTACTATGTCCTTGTCGATTGATTGATAATTGTAGTCAGTTTTGTGGACGAAATACAAAAAAAAATATTAACTGCAGATTTTCTGTTCAAACCCAGTAAGAACTGATTTGTCTTTTGCTTAATTCATGTTTATAATTCATATTGTGCTCAGTGGTGAAGAAAAAAACTTAAATAAATCTGCATGTGTGGACGAATGAGTTTCAACTAATCCACGTCGGAGCAGCGTCGAAAAAGCATCAAACGTTCTCGTCAAATTGAGAGGAGGCCGTAGTTTAGCAGTGAAATATTAACAGGCTTTACTATTTCTATATACTAATAAGTAAGTTCCAAAACAAGTGACCAAGTATAGCTCACAAGAGACTTCTTAAAAAGTAATTATTTTGGGACCATGGCTCATGTTTTTACTGGTGGCTTTGTGCAAGCTCGTCTGGGTAGGTACCACCGATTCATCAGATATTCTACCGCAGAATAGCAGTACTTGGTATTGTTGTGTTCCGGTTTAAAGTGTGATTGAGCCAGTGTAATTACAGGCACATTGGACATAAAATCTTAGTTTCCAAGGTAAAGGTGAAAAGGTGGCGCATTGGCGATGTAAGCGATGATTAACATCTCTTACAATGCCAATGTCTGAGCATTGGTGACCACTTACCATCAGGTCCGTATGCTCGTCCGCCTACATATAATATAAAAAAATAGTTATGGTTAATTATCCATACGGTATTATACAATGTCGAGATATTATATCTTTCAATGTGATTCCTTTAAGATCTTGATAAAAAAATCCATATCATATTAGCGTTACTTCTCTGTGACACAAGAGTGCATTGACCTATTTTATACTTTAATATAATAAACTGCACTCGAGGGAGATTCATTCCGCTTGCCATAAACAAGTACCAGTCTGTACCAATGCATCGTATGAAGTCATAAATACAGTTGAAATCTCATCCCTATCTATTTTTTATTTACCTGGCCCTGTCGGTATAACAAACTACAGGGTGCTTCCAATGAATTATTTTGCACGCCGTTTTTAGCTATCTGTTATTATTTCAGATTTATCTTTTATATGTAGAATGAAATACAGCGTGTATTATTTTTTTACTAACTTGTTGTACTGAAATAAGTTTTATGTATTTTTTAAGCAATGTATATGCCAGTATATTTCTAGTTTAAGTTGTATAGTTGAAAAAATTATAACATTATTAAAAAATTTGACAATAGTGTCCTTGTGAAATGTTTATTTCAGTTTTGATATATAATAAAAAGTGCAATACAACTTGATTAATATCAATTTGTCAACTAGTGATAACAAATAAAAGAAAGCTAAAAAAATGTATGTAATAAATAACATAATGATTTTGCCACTTCGGCTATTCTTAAGAAAGACAACTGCGCAGGACATATTGTAGTGCAATCTAACACGAACGATTGAAAGGAAAGTTCAGGCGCTGCGCGGGCTTACACGTGCTTTGTAACTGGTAGTGTAACTGCTAACTTCCAGAATCCGGGCTACTACTAAAACTCGAATAAATTATTTTTTAATTATTTATTTTAATGGCAGGGATTGAATCCAAGACTTTAGAATATGCAACCTAATTAGCTAGCTATCTATATAGCTAGCTGTTAATCGAAGGATTTCTATTTATCGATTACATAATTTTATTGCATATTCTTTTTCACATAAGACTTTCAAACAAATACGAGTTTCGATTAAATAAAAAAGTTGTTTCAATCTCAATAATAAATAATAAAACATACCTCCTCTATTTAGTTGCATAATACACGAATTCACCAGCAAAGCCATTCAAACAGGTGCGGTCATTAAAAAACGTACAAATCGAAAATACTAACAATCCACCAATCAAGAGAGTGGGGGCCAATCCATCAACATGTCTGCGGTATTCCAATTTCCATGCGAAGTTTTCATCGTCTCGAAAAAGCAATTAAAATAACTCATCCGTCCGACCATTCATCATCGACTAAGGCAACTTTTGATAGATTGAGTTTATGACATTTAGAATATAATTTATTACATTCTTGATAATCGAATATAACTTGATTCGATTATTTAAATCGAATTTTAAATAAAATGATGTGAGTGTCTGGGTACTCACGAGAATTTATGTGTAACCATGTGCCATGTACCGAACTCACACAAACATTAACGCACTTACGATTATAAAAACAAATCTTATGCTGATGTCATCTGACGCTCGAAATCATACGCTTACTGTCTGACACTTGAAGTCTCAGTTAATCCCTACCGTGTATCGAGTGCAATCATGTTGCTAACATCAAAAGTTGTTAAAATAAAAACAATCAAAGAATTTATAAAACCATTTTCTTATTCGAGTCTTTATTCATATACACTGGCCTCCAAAAAAATCGACCCACCTACATTTTTTGTAAGAAAGCTATCGTATGGTTTTAAACTACCACATATTTATATTTTTAAGATTGATAATGAAAAAATGCAATTGTAGGATTGTACAAAAACAGAAATAGTGCGCAAAAAATAGGTTTTTAGGTAAATATGTGACAAAACACGAAAACACAAAATTTTACGCAATTTTATTTTTTTGTGTACAAAACGATTATGCCGTTTGTTTTTAAATTTGGGTGCCTAAATCTTACTTTAATAGGGAGTGTTTCCTCCTCTTGACCTAATCACTGCCTGCATACGCCTATTAAGTGAATTGATTAGCTTTTTAATGTCTTCCTGTGGGGTCCGTTGCCATTCTTCAGTTAGGGCAGCTTCCAGTTGATTCAGGGTTTCTGGAATTGGATTTCGTGCTCGAACCGTACGTTTTAGCTGGTCCCAGAGGTGATCTATCGGGTTTAAGTCCGGACTATTGGCTGGCCACTGCATAACTGGAATTTCGACTTCCCTGAGATACTCTTTAACAATTCTAGCGACGTGAGGTCGTGCGTTGTCGTGCATAAGTTGGAAATTATCCCCAATATATCCAGCGTAAGGCATCACATGAGGCTCCAGAATGTCCGTTATGTAAGTTTCAGCATTAACAGCACGATTACGGAAAAAAACCAGCTCTGTGCGTCCCGTCAAAGAAATACCTCCCCAAAACATTGTAGAGCCTCCACCAAATCGGACTGTTTCTTGAATGCAACACTGAGAGTAGCATTCTCCTGGCCTTCGCATGACGTTACGTCGTCCATCAGAGCCTACTAGAGACATTCGGCTTTCATCACTGAACAATACTGTCTCCCATTGGTCCAGTGTCCAATCGACGTGCTGCCTAGCAAATCGTAGTCTTGCTTGTCGATGGGATGCTGTGAGTTTCGGTC